>NC_142083.1:31523105-32162272 GCF_054644295.1 Miniopterus natalensis | reverse complement strand
TCAAAATTATGTCAGTACTCCTCCCACCCTCTCAGACAGCTACTATCAAAACAAGCAAACAAATAGAAAAGAACAAGTGTTGGCAGGGATGTAGAGAAATCAGCACTATGGGGGGGGGAATGTAAAATGGTGCGGCACTGTGGAAAGCGGTATGGCAGTTCCTCAAAAAGTTAAAGTGGAATTACCTTATGACCCAGTGATCCCACTCATGGGTATACGTCCCAAAGAATGAAAGCGGTATCTCAAAGAGATATTTGCACCCTCATGTCCATAGCAGCACCATTCACAATAGTCCACCCAACTGTCCATCGATGAATGAATGGATAAACACAATGTGGTACATAATGCCCTGGCCGGCGCTGCTCAATGCTTAGAGCGTCAGTCTGCGGACCAAAGGATCCCAGGTTCAATTCCAGCCAAGGGCATGAAGCTTGGTTGGAGGCTCGATCCCCGGCCAGGTTGGGACATGTGTGGGAGGCAACCAGTCGACGTGTCTTTCTCACATCGATGTTTCTCTCTCTCTCTTCCACTCGCTCTGAAAAGCAATGGAAAAAATATCCTCCAGAGAGGATTTAAAAAAAAAAAGTGGTACATAAATATGATGGAACATCATTTCTTCTTTAAAAAGAAGGAAACTCTGACACATACCATAACATGGATGAACCCTAAGGACATGATACTAAGTGAAATAAGCCTATCACAAAAAGACAAATACTGTATAATTCTACTTATATAAGGTATCTAGAGTAGTCAGATTCACAGAAACACAAAGCAGAAGAGTGGTTGCCTAGAGCTTGGAAGGAAGGATACACGGGGAGCTTTTCAATGGGTGTAAAATTTCAGTTCTGCAAAATAAAAAAGTTCTGGAGATTGGTTGTACAACATGAATATACTTAATACTACTGAACTACATAATTAAAATGGTTAGGATGATACATTTTGTGTTATCTGTATTTCACCACTAAAAATTTAAAAAATTTTAAAAAGTGAAATCTGGGGGCAGGGGAAGGAGGCAGAAATTACATCAATACTTTGCATATGACAGTACTCAATCCATATAAAGTAAATTAAATTCTTGATGGTATGCAGAAATAGGTCCTGCAGTTTTACACAGCTCCCTCAGAGAAAAGCAGGGGTTCACCGTCCAAGTCAAAAGGAGCCTTAAAAGTTAATTTCTTGTATCTAGAAATAAACAGTCCACTCCCTTAGTACCTCAGGCCAAGGGCCACTAACTCATTGAACATTTGTACTGTTAATGAAGCATATTCGTACTCCTTTCATTTGAGGCCTGGTCTAGCTGTCATAAGGTTCTTCCTTATTGTTGAACCCAAATCTGCCTCCTAGTAACTTTCATTCATTGATCCAGTTTTGTCCTGAGGAGCTCAGAGGGGACAGAAATAACCTAGCTCTTTTTTCATATGAATGCCTGTCGATGTATAGGGTTAGGGGTAATGCAGCGATACCACAGCCTCTAGTTCCTTTGTCAGCGGCTCCATTAGTTCATTGCCCTGAAGAATGGGCAACGGCACCCATATAATTTTAAGTCATTCTCTCTTAAAGTCTAACATGTTCCTATTGGGTGTTTTCAAAGGAATGACAATTCATTTAAAATCATTTATAATTTTAGGTTTTCTTTCTACTTGAAAATAGAAAGCCTTCAATTTAATAACCAAAGGGGTTTTACTTCCTGAATCACCGCGGCCAGACCCTGAAACCCCATTAGGCTCTTTTGCCCTTTCCCGCAAGTAGCTCTCAGATGTCTAATAAATGCAATTGACACTTATCATTAGTAGCCCTTTATTTTACTTTCATTTGGGTTGGAGATTTTAGTTGTTTAGCACTTACACAGTCTAATGGAGGGGGGCACATCTGTAATACTTTCAACAATAAAGATAAATTTTAAAAAAATGTTTTTAGTCACTGTGATCACTGCATTCACTTGAGCACATGTAAACATGAACTAATACTAGGCATTAGTTAGCAGCAGAAACAAAATTACTGAAGCACTCTAATTACTTGTTTTCATCTCTAAGAATACCTCTTGTGCATAAGTACTGGTGAAAGTTTATTTCAGGAAGAGAAGTAATTCAGGTAACAACATCAAGTTTTAAAAATTATACCAATAGGCCATGCTCTCTAAATTATATTGATAGGCTAAGTCCTGCACTGAAATAACAGTAAACTTTTTTTAAAAGTCTGGTTTTAAGTACTTAATTGAAATATTTATTAGCTCCTAAAAGGGCTGGGATTCACTTGAAAAGGGAAATGAAAATGAGTAAGATAAATATGCTCAAGTTTTGACAAAGTATAGAATAAATGAGTATCTAACTGCCTTGCACTTAGTGAGTGTTCAATAAATCATGAACCAAAATGAGCAAAGATCTTTTAACTCTGTATCTTTTGTTTAGCATTCAAATGAAATCATACAACTAAGTTTGATATTTCTCAAAAAATTTCTAGTACATTTTTAAATTTTTTTATTAGATTCAGCCATGTAATTATTTTTACCTCAATTTAACAGATCTGTAATAATTAAGCTTCCTTTAAGGGGTTTCCATTATTAACTAACATTCCATGAATTTTTTCAAACCAAAAAGAGGGACACTTACTTATCATTTCCCCCAGCATTTAGACAAAGTAAATATTATTCCTCAAATATAGTTCATAATACTTAAACAGATGCTCATATTTGATATTAGGTAACTTGTAATGTAGTAGAATTATTATTCTTTTGGTTCTTTTTTTTTTTTTTAGCTTTACATGATTTTATTTCATTTTTTTATTGAATTTATTGGGGTGACATTGGTTAATAAAATTATATAGGTTTCAGGTGTACAGTTCTATAATACATCATCTATATATTCTATTGTGTGTTTACCATCCCAAGTCAAGTATCCTTCTATCACCATTTTCCAGTACATTTTATTTAAAGAAATAAAAATCCATGTAGCTACTTGAATGGCTACAACTACATTTCCATTTAGATTTCCTAATACTATAAAATGTTAATATTCAGAAAGAGAAACCAAGTAATTTCCTTTATGAAGCATCTGTGATCTTCCCCAGATTGATCTATCAATTCCTTTCATTTTCAACCTAGAAAACAAGGTTCTTCTCTTCTGTTAGAATTCTTTCCACTATATGCAATACACCAAATCATTTACATAGCACTAAGTTTTATTGGGAAGGAGGGTATTTCTGGATACTGCCAGTCTCTCCTGGGAATTGTGTCATTAATAGAGTCTGTTTGAGACTAAACTTGCAAATGAAATGGCATACACACACACACACACATGATTTAATTAGAATTGAGATGCTAAAATGAATAGTCTCATATATGCAGTAAGACTCTGAGTCTGTTCTCTCTTGCATAGAAAACTATCTTTAATTTTTCCATTGTGGTGAATTTGGAAGTCCATATAAGGCTCTCCGAATTTCTTGGTAATATACAGTAGTGGTCTTTTCAGAATCACAAAGAAAACAGCAGAGGTGTTAAAATCTTAACAAGACTCAGAGTTCTTGCTGAACAAATAAAAATAATGTCTGGCAATAACATTTCCTCTCTTCCTTTTTATTGACATACACAACTGACAATACATAGGCCAGAGTTTTCCAAGAAGTCACTCATAATAATACAGATTCATCAGAGAATCCCTACACACACCTTGAAAGTCTAAACTTCATAATATGTTTAAACATTAATAGAGATAGTTCTCATGTAAATAATCCCTTTAAAGTGAATCATTACAAAGGAGTTCGTAGACTGAGATCTAGAGTTTAATAGCAAAGCCATTTTGAGGAAGAACTGGGATTTGAAAACCTACACTAAAACTTATCACCTGTAATAAATGCTAAGGAGTTGTAGATTTAATTCTGTTGGTTGTTGGGAGCCATTGAAGAAATATGAGCAAGGGGGATTGGCATGAACAGATAGTGCTTTAGGAAAACCACTCTATCAACACAGTCAAGGCCAGGCTGAAGACTGAAAGAGGGGGAACCAATTATAACATTATAAGCAATATTTCTGAAAAGGACAATATAGTAAATATTTAGGCTTTGTAGGCCCCATGGTCAGGATCACAACTATTCAACTCTGCCACTGTGGTGTAAAACATCAACAAATGAAACTTTCACAAACAGGTGATTAAAAAACTTGCAGGATGGGCTTGGTCTACAGACTATATAGTTCACCAACCTCTGTCCTAGATCAAAAATAAAAACCAGAACTTGGCAAATACAGTGACAATGAAGATGTAAAATAATTGATCTTAAAGATTCAACTAAAAGCTGTGGCAGGTTTGGTGACTGACTGATGTAGAGGTAAGGATGACTTCCAAATTTCTAGCTTGGGCAACTAGGTGGGTAAGAACATAGGCACTGAGAGAGGGAATCTAGGGCAGGAAGTAATTTTGGTAAAAATGGTGATTATTTCTGTTTTGGACACGTTGAATCTGAAGTTCTTGGGGGACATCTAAATGAGACAGTTTTAAAGTTAGGGGATGTAATAAAGCAGAAATAGGAAAGAATGGAAGTATGTTCCTCCTCCTGCCTACCTGATCAGGTACCACACCCTGTCAGTTTTTCCTTACAAAACTCTCAAATTCCTTTCCTTCTTCCCAATGCCTTGGTTAGCTCTTTATGACCTGGGCATCAAGCCTTGGGCCTTCTAATACATTGTCTACACTATGGCCAAAGGAACCATTCTAAAATGTAAATCTGATGATGTCCCCCACCTTACCCCAGGCTTAAAACTCTTCAAGCGCTCTCCAACAACACATAAGCCCTTTTATGATCTGACTTCTGTTGACAAGTAGTAACAAGTAATCATAGCAGGTCTCTCTTGCCTTTATATGGTACAGTTATCTTCAGCTGAAAAATCCTGCTTTGGAGAAAAACTTGTAGAAACTATACCAAATATTAACAGCTCTATACAGGCTGTGAAAACATTTTTTTCCTCTTTTTACCCATTTTCTAAAATGCCCTTAATGAGTTATTACTTTTTCTTAATGAAAAGGGAGATTGTTAAAACACTCCTACAAGAACAAACTCCTTTTTCTGCCAACTCCTCTGATCCATTCTTGGGAAGCCTTCGTCCTCATATCTGTTACTCCTTGTGGACACTTCTTGGGTGCAGCAGCCATTCCTCCCGTCTGGCTCCTGCTGCTGGTCCTCCTGAGCACCGTGCAGAGCTCAGTTCTCCGCCTGACACACTTAGCCACTTGCTCCCACCACACTTAGCCACTTGCTCCCACCACAAGGACTCCCAGATACAGAGCTGGAGATTTGGCTCTGGAAGGCAAGCCTGAAGGGCTGTGTCCCTGGCAGGGAGTTCATCGGCAGTAGTTTCCTAGCAAAGAGAGCCCCGAGAGATTAGGTCTAAGGGAGTTTATAGTTTGCAGTCTTCTAGCCACAGACGGTCTTGCTCTGGCAGTCAGCACACTCCTTATAAGTGTCAGGAATCCTCTCTGATTGCATCTTCCATGGGCACTCAATCAGCTGCCATTTCTTCTCTCACAACCAACTTTCCCCATCTTCTCTTTCCTATGTTCTGTTCAAGAGCTTTAGTCTCTCCCTGCATAACTGCCCCAGGTTCCTAATTGATCGTTTTACCTCTAGCCTTCCTCCACTGTCATCCATCTTTTCTTTTTAAAATTTTTTTAAAATCCTCACCTGAGGATATTTTTTACATTGCTTTTGGAGGGGGAAGGGAAGGAGGGAGGAACATCGATGTGAGAGAGACACATATCGATTGGTTGCCTTCCACATGCGCCCTTGGCCGGAATCGAATCCGGGACCCTTCAGTTTGCAGGCCCATGCACTAACCACTGAGAAACTGGCCAGGGCTAATCCATCTTATTAACGGGGTGCTCACAAACCTTAAGTAGACCTCTGAAGGAAGCTGAAACGGTCTGCCTCAAGACCTCCACACTCCAGCCCAATAGTTCTTTTCCCAGTATTTGCCTGTGGAAACGGTTGGGCCTCTCCCAGTTCCCTCAGCAGGTCTCGTGTTTTCTAGCTTCTGGGTACTTTGTCAAATCCTTTTCAAAAAGGAGTAGCCTCCTCTGCCTGTCTTTATCCTCAGTTTTTAAGGCCTGCCTTTAACTGCTGCCGACTCTGTTAAGCTTTCCTTGTTCACAAAAGTCAACTTGAATTCCTTTAACACTGCCTATATCACACATACTTGCCCCTCAACCTCTGCCCCCTGCCCCTCCCATGCTTCCTTACCCTACAGCTTTGGTATTCTCATGTTCTTCATTCCTGGGATCTTCGGAGAGGCCACCATAATTCAATGTGCAGCAGGTGAATGCTGAATGAATGTTTCTTGTGAAAACAAGTATTTTAAGAACCAAGACTGTCCTCACGTCTCTGTGCACCTAATATATTTAAGGGCCTAATAAAACTAGTTAATAGATACAAGTACTTTACTTAGTCACATAATAAACATTTCTTGAGCACCTAGTATATGTCAGAGACAGAAGTTAGGAATTCACAAAGAGGACTGAATTAAAATTATAAAAATGGTCTGTGATGTAAGAAAAAAATATATATTTGGTCTATGCCCCTGGTTCCTGACACAGAGGTCCTAAAACCCTACTAATTTCCTGAGTTATGGGGGGTGATGGGAGTGTCTTACACAGAGCTCCTAAATGCAATTCTTGGTGGGCTACCTAGACAGCTTCAGGATGGGAGCTGATCACCAGAGACCATGACATTAAGAGAAGCTTGAAACTTTCAGGCCCTCCCCCTATTCTCTGGGGAGGTGAGAGGAGCTGGAGATTGAGTACCAAGCAATCATGACTATGTAATGAAGCCTCCATGGAAATCCCTAAACTGTGAGGTTTGGAGAGCTAGTGGGTTGGTGAAGCACCCATGTGCTGGGTGGCTGGAGCACCCTAAATTCCATGGGGATAGGAGCTCCTGCACTTGGCACCCTTGCAGATCTAATGCTATGTACCTCATCATCTGGCTGCTCTTTTGTATCCCTTATAAATTCCTGTATAATAAACCAGTAAACAAAAGTGTTTCCCTGGGTTCTTGAGCTGTTATGGCAAATTATCAAAACTAAGAAGGGGACTGTGGGAATCCCAGATTTGTAGCCAAGTTGGATAAAAGTATGGGTAACCTGGGAACACACTACATAATTGCAACTGGTGTCTGAAGTGAGGGGGCAATACTGGGGGACTTCATCATGAAAAAGCTACAGGATAAGGAAGTATTGGGATCGGGCAGGGGACAGAAGTTAGGGAGCAAACTGCATATGAAACCTATGGGGTATGCGCTAACTCCAGGCAGTAAGTATCAAAATTAAATTAAATTAGGTCATAGAACCCCTAGTTGGTGTCTGTGGAGAACGGCTTCGTTTAGAAAACCGACACATTTGGCGTCAGAAGTGTTGTGAGTAGACAAGTAGCCTTTTTCTTTTATGGTACGACCTTGCATTGTTTTGAAAAATTCTTTTCCTATTGAAGAGACAGACTAAACAGCTTCTTGGTTCCTCTTGAGTCAAGTTTTCACAATATGGTTCATTATTTTTCACAAATACCCTAAACACATATGACCACATTCAAGACTGAGTATAAAAATCATTCTCAATCCAAACATAAACAATTTTACAAACTTGGTCAATTTTGATTGCCATAATCCTGCTCCTTTGGAGGCAGAAAACCAAGAGCTCACTCAGTTGTTTTAAGATTCAACCTTACAAATGTCAGCTTTAACACTTGTGGGGAAATGGGCTTCCCAGACACTTGCAAGCTAGGAGGCAAAGGACACCTGGGTATCAACTCCGCTTCCTCCCTCTGCATGAGAAAGTGTCCTTGCTGACACTGAGTTGGGTTCAAAAACCAGAAAAGTCTAGTAATTATAAACATTCCCTTAAAAGGAAACCCACAGATCGCTAGTTCACATTCTTCTGGAATAGTTACGAAAATTGAACGGCTCACAGATTGTTACTTCTTTTAGAACAGTGAATATAAAAGGGCAAGTGACATAGCAAGAAATGAACTTTCAGGGGCCCTATCTTGCATGTGTATTGTTATTAGCAACTGCTGCTCCCTACTAGGGGCCATGGTGGCTAACAGAAGTTATGCTGAGAGATATATTGCTGCATCTGCCCTGACTTTACTACTGATAAAATACTGGATCTTTGGTTAATGAAACTGGGAACTAAAGCTAAAAGGCACACATGTGCATGTATGTACATTTGTATGTTCTCCTCTTGTCAATCTATCACGCACCCAAAACACTGTACTTGACTTAGAGATAAACTAAGACAGCAGTGGCAATCTAAAGACTTTAAGAAATGCTAATTACTAAAGAATAAATTGATTATGTGATCAATAATATTTGTAGAGAGTGCTCATTTGATTACTCAAAGAAAGTCACTCTTAAAGAGAGCTCTTGACCAGGAAACAATGTGTACATAATTCAAGAATCTCTAGGAAAAATGCAGTGTCAGTAAGGTGCTTTTAATTTAAGAGATATTTCAACTTCTTCGAAATGATGCCTCAGACAGAAAAGGTTAAAAGTGCCTTCCAAAGGAAATACTATTAAAAGTTTTCAACTTCAAAAATAGTTAGAAAGCAAAGGGGTTTCTAAAACCAGCAATAGCTACTTTAGATTTCATATTTTGGAACAAGTTCAGCAAAACTACACACTAAATTAATGAACTGTAAAGTTTTGGAATTCTAAATAATAAAGACCCCGTGAGCTGCTTTGTTCTGTTTGTTTGCCTTTTAAGTCCAAAATGGAAAAAAAGAGTGGTAAAGGGGTTTTACTATGTCTGCACTTCTTGTCAGCTTAAGGACAAGCCATTCTGCTATTTAATAAGAGATAAAATTAATCGTAAACACTAAACACCACCTTCACTGATATCTTTTCTGGTTACCTTATGACAGAGACAGATTTATCTTCTCATGAGGTTTGACACCAAATTTGGCACTGTAGTAGCCAAAGTAAGCAACAGAGTCACATTAAAAACTTATCAGTGTACAAAGGTCGTTTTAAAAGCTAACATAAAGCTAAATTAACATAAAGTAAGCTACTGAAGATTTTAACATCTCTAAGTCCCAATCCCCCAAACAGAAAGCATAGTTACACATGATAAAGATTACAACAGTGCTGATCCACCCCAAAGGTGTTAGGATTCCTGTCTGAAATAAAGTGAGCCTCCCATTTATCTACTCTTAGGCAAAAAATAAATTTGTAAACCTTAAACGTTAAACCTCATTCCAGAAATGCAGAAGGAGGGCGGATTTTCTGAGGGTTTCCCATGAGTACCTGACAAAGTTTTGAGCCTGAATGACTTGTGAACCACAATTACGCACATCCCTAAAAGGCCTACTGCAGACATGAGTATTTGTAACATTTGGTGGGTATGAAGTGGTGAGCACAAAAGCCATCCTTTTGAAACTTTTCCTGGTGTATGGAAAATCTTAGTTTCTCGTTTATGTAAACCAGTCCTGTAACTCAGATAAATACAACCTTTTAAGAATAGAAACATTACAGCAGCCTTGCTTTTCCTCAGCTAAACTTAGAGCATTCAGTGATGGGCACATATTCTGGGCCCCACCTTCTGCAAACAAATTTAAAAGTACTGAAAAGCAACCAGGCTTTACATCACAGAATAACAGATTTAGGAATGAAGACTGTAGAAGCGTTACAAACAGTACTGTTACCCTGTTAGGCGATTTAAACAGTAAGATTTATTGTCTACTCTAAGTTTTAAACCATGGATTTTGTCAAAGGTTGGTACTAACTCACATCAAATTAAGCTTGATGTGAATGGGCCAACTCACTCCTAACCACATACTAAAAGTAGGAAAATGATTTGCCTTTTTTTTTTAAAGGTCACATGCCTGGGACCTCAGCAAACAGCATTATTATTACAGGGAAAAAACTCCATGTGGTTCCAAGAATGGCAAAAACATCTTCTCAGAGGAAACTCTTGATTAGCAATTGAATGAAAGTAAAAACATAACAGTTAAGTGAAATCTAAAAATAGGACATATCACATAAGGCTCTGAAAAGTCACAGCAAACAATCAGTGCTATTTGCGCCTGACTTCTTGAAATTCCCTCTTCTCTTTCCTGTCCATTGTCTTCTAGAGCCACCAGTGAACACTAGGTCACCTCAAAAGGGTAGGACTTAGAAATACTTTGAAAAAGCGGGGCCTCAGCGGTATTTGAACTTAACTACAAGCCACTTGCTGAAGGTTTACTGGATCTGGGATAAAATTTGTAAACTAGTTTACTTCTTCATTAAATATTTCCTTTTTGCATTAAGCAATTTAATGTCTATTTTATCATTAAAATTACACTAGAAAGTTTTAAATGTTTGTTTGGGCTTGACTGCTCACATTTCAACATTCCCCAAAATTAAGATAGGCTCACAAAGAAACAAGCGATATAGAAGCAACATATATCATGGCAAAACAAGTCTTGTTTCCTTTGGCAAGAATATAGAGGTCTCCATAAAAACAAACAAACAAAAAACCCCAATATTATAAATATATCCTATAAAACAAGTCACCAGAGAAGTCTGACTAATTTTGCTAGAGGTTATAATTCCATAGACCTTTAGAGGAAAAAAATTATTGAAAGATACTGGATCTTCTAGACAATGAAAAAATATTAATATAAAATTTAAGTTATACCAAAAATTTGACCATCAATTCATGGCAAACTATTCCTTCTAATAGAAATGAATCTGCATTACCTGTATTTAGCAGGATATCATAGAGAAATATACAGCTATTTCCACTGCTAATTTACATAATGGAAAGTGGAAAAGTTTGCTGTTTCCACATCCCAAGCCAAAGTATATAATTATTTTGGCCAAATGCTCAGCAATCTACAGTGTGAATGCGTGAGATAGCCATAGCCAGGACTGCCTTCTGTTTTATGGACGTGCATGTAATGGGAAGGAGGAACACGGAGTTAGCCTATAATCCTCTAAATATGTGACTTAGACTTTCACTTTACCTAGAAAATAATTGTTCATTTATTCAGTAACTTTTTGAAAAGTAAATTTTCCAATTATAATGTTGGAAGATGTTTACTATTTAAAGACACTATGTTAATACATACAGAAGTTGAACGGAGATGTCCTATTGTTAGAAAAGTTACTAATATGTGCCTGAAAGCGTAGCTCCTTTTTTATCAAATAAAATTATACTTATAACTCTAAAAACCATAAAAAGTACACATTTATTATTACGTCCTCCACTTCTGTTCTGTTAATCCAGATGTTAAAAGATGTGTCTCTGTGCTCTTAAGAAGGGGGCCTTTGTAGGCTCCAGAAACCTTCATTATTTTGGAGGAGGGAGCCAGGGAACTCCCAGAATTGCAGACTCTTTTCCTGTTCTACAACTGAATCCAAGGACAATCTTTAGAAACAATTCTTGCTTCACCAAATATGAAACTTTCTTTTGGAGATGGCTCAGGGGAAAGGATTAAGAGCTTAGGTGTACACAAGTCTAAACAGCATAGTACAAGCATATGAATGGGAAACTTTTGGGCCCTAGGTATAGAATACATATGTGTCCTTGGCGTTTACAAAGAAACACTTTAACTTCAATTAAAACAAACAGCAGAAAATACAAGAAAGGACATACATCAGTACAAATAAAGTTAAGATAAATGCTTGGAAATCTCTTCATTTTCCTTGTGACTGTGTCACTGAACTGAGCATTACCTTTTGGCCAGGCTGAGAAGAGTGATTATCATCTAGTCTAACTTAGAGTGAAAGGCGTTTCATAGAACTCCAAAAACCAAATTATAAACATGAGGTTAAAACAAAATAGGAAATTATTTCAGATCTTTGTAGGGTCCTAGCAAATTACATCAAAGTTCCCTTGGTTAAAAAAAAGGAAAAAGAAAGAATAAAAAAAAAGCTTCTTTTGTGTTTAAGATGTGTGGAAGAATACTGAATTAGTATGAGGGGACATAATGTCAGAGCTCTATGGGAGAGTTCATTAAAGTTTGATCAGAAAAGAGCAGAGTTTGTTGCTGGTTACAAAGATGACAAAAAGTTATACTTACTATCTATCTTTTGATGCAAACAGATGTAACTGAATAAATGTTGAAAATTTTCAAAGACTTAATTTGGTTTTACTTTCCTTAGAATGTACAATTTGGATATTAATGATGCAACATGATTTCTTTTTTTCAAAAGCGGGGTAAATTTTGAGGGTGCTTCAAAAAAAATTCACAGTTGCCTGGCAGGGCGTGGCTCGGCGGTTGAGCATCGACCTAGGATCCAGGCGATCCGGGTTCGATTCCTGGTCAGGGCACATACCTAGGTTGCGGGCTCGATCCCCAGTCGGGGGCGTGCAGGAGGCAGCCGATCAATAACTCTCTCATCATTGATGTTTCTATCTCTCTCTTTCCCTCTTCCTTCCTCTCTCAGAAATCAATAAAGATATGTTTTTTTTAAAAAAATTCACAGTTGTTTTCCCCTCATCTCATGTTTGGTAATACTGTACAAATTTAGGTAATTGTTATTTACTATTCTAACAGAATAATTTCATTCAATATGATTGATCAATAGCATAAAGGTTCCTGTTGGCCTCAAAAGTATGGCCAAGCTACTTTTACTTTCAATCAGAAGTTTTGGCAACTATGTTCATAAAAGATAGAAACTATCAACAGCTTGCGTGTTCTAGATAAATGATGGATTTAACTAAAGTAAAGATTAATTTTGACTATTCATAGACCCAACATTTTCCTCCTACATTGTGTTGGCAAAGATGATAATTAACCTCTTAGAACGAAGCTCTGGGTGAAGACCATAGGAAAAAGAGAATCAAAATTTAAGTTTATCACAGAGCTAACAACTTTCAAATAAATCCAGGCTGCAAACATACGAACTGAAAGCAATTTACCTACAGAAAGCAATGCCAATGGTTGATTAACATTTAGGACTAGACAGGTTGTGCCATCATTTACTACCAATCAATCCAACAACCCCTTTATACCGCACTAAAAACATCTCTCAAGGCCATTTAAAATACAGAAGGAATCGTCTCAAAAGCCCACACTGATCAATAAGAGAATCCAGTTATAGAACAAAGAGGGAAGCACTTGCTCTGCCCTCACTGCTGGCAAAGCAATTCAAAGTACACTCTGAAACAGGAAGTATATAAACAAGATGTACAAAAAAGTTATCTCTGCCAGTCTGCAAACTAAAATGTGTCATCTACTTGGTCTTGTTCAAGCCTGAGCTGACTGGAAAGCGGTAAGATGACCTTGAATGGAGTTTTCAAATACCCAGAATTAATCTGTATAATACAAAATAATAATTTGCAAACACATAGGCTTACTCTATGCCAGGTACTGTTCTAAGAACTTTACCTATACTAACTCATACCCTCACACAAATCTTATCTATAGTACTACTCTAAACTCACTTTACAAAGAAAGCTGAGGGAATTGCTTGCCTTAGATCTGTAGATCTCACAGCCAGGCAGAGCTGGATTCCTTTAGTTCTAGAGACTGTGCCATCTGCTCTTAAATCACTACACAAGCGGTTCCCAAAGTATGGTTCGTGGACCCTGGAAAACCCTGAAACCATTTCAAGAGAGTCCATGAGGTAAACACTATTTTAATGCTAATATTAAGATGTAATTTCATCTTTTCACTGTTTGCACATTTCACTGATGGTACAAAAGCAACGGCAGGTAAAACTGTAGCAGAGCGGCACACTATGCCAGAAGTCGGTGTATTTGTCACTGCCAGGCACTCACAGTAGAGAAAAAACACTTTAAAGCCAGTTTCGCTTAAGAATACCCTTGTCCTGGCCAGTGTGGCTCAGTGGTTGGGGCATCAACCTGTGCACCGAAGGGTCTCAGGTTCGATTCCTGGTCAAGGGCATGTACTTGGGTTGCAGGTTTGATCCCCAGCCCTGGTCTGGGCAAGTGCGGGAGGCAACCAGTCCATGTGTCTCTCACATCCATGTTTCTCTGCTTCTCTTTTTTTCTCACCCCTCCCTCCCACTCTCTCTAATAAAAAAATTAATGAAAAATATATGCTTGGGTGAGGATTAACAACAACAACAAGAATACCCTTGATGAAGCAGTAAAAGTTATTACTTTTATGAAAGTTCAACTCTTGAGCATATTTTTTTGTTACAAAATAGCCCCTGGCTGCTACCACAGTCCCTAACCTTCTGGACCTGGTTTGCTTCTGACACAGGATTCCCTGTTCCCTGCTAGGCAGAGAATGTACTGACACAGACATGAAAATGAGTTTGGCAATTATAATTCTAGAATGCAAGGAATTGTTATTTAGCATTTTTAAAAAGTAGTATTTTGACTAAGCAGAGAATAATAATACACTAGAAGCTCTGAGAGTCAAATCGCCAGCAAGCCTACCTGAGGACTCCTGAATGTGTGAAGGACACACAGACCATATTTAAAATGTAAGGCAGATGCTGACAGAAGCACAGCACAGTGTAGTGCACGCCACCTACTCAAATCCTACTCCTTAAAAGATCCCGCTGAGACATGACCTGCTTAAAACAGGCCCCACTACACAGCAGATGCTCCATACATGTTAAGTGTTAACTGAAAAACTGAGTCAATAAACTGACTTAAATGAGTCTCCTTCCTCAGACTTGCTATTAAAATACAGTCAGGATATATTCCACAATAATGCATGTGTGCCTTTTATGTAGTTCTAATGGTATTTCATAGATTTTACACACACACACACACACGCACTTTTGTGTATGTATACAAATATAGGTTACATATTTATTTCTTGATACCATTTTTTTCCCTAGTGGTGTTCCAATAGATCCCAAATTAAACTTCCCAAATTGGGGAAAACCAATTATCAATTACAGCCTGTTTCCATAGGAAAGTTTTCTTCAGTTCTAAATAACATACAAATAAAATTGCAAATATGATCCATTTATACTATGAGTCAGTAAGTACCCTGACATTGAGCCAATAATTCTAAAATTGGAAATTGACTAAATTTCCTGGCCCTAACACATAATCTAACAATAAAAGAATAAAACATATGAGTCTTAAAAGGTATAGGCAAGGCCTGTTTTTAGAACACTCAATCAAGAAAAATCATTTTATGAGAAATGACATTAATAGCCTAATTACTCTTTTGTAATCAAATTTGGCTTAAATAAATACAAAAATACTAGAAATCACACTTCCATTTTCCACAATCGCTGGCATTATCATCTGCATGAATCACAGATTCAGAATTCACTCGTTCCTCACAATGGCTGAGTGTTCACCATATATCAGATGACCATGGGCTAGACAGCTTCCTGGCCTTTCCCTTGCACGTATCCTTTTTATTAACTATTTAGTGAGTGGAGGAAAAATAATGTGAATTTAATAGCTACTTACACAGTTTAATACGCTGTTATAAGCTGATGAGTGGTCTGGAAGCTTTCAGAGGGAAGCGAAGGAGAAAGCATGCCAGGTTCACCTTCAGACTCACTGAGACTACCTAGGTTGACAGTAACAACATGATTTTGATGAAGTCACTTAACCTCTAAAAGTTCTGTCTGTAAAATGAGGAAATTGAGACACAGACAGTTGATATGGGTCTTCTAACTTTATTCTTTCATAATTCTGTTTAGGTTCTGTGAATATTTGGTACCAGAAGATTAAGTGGGGCAGGAGATTAAATGCTACTTGATGGGGAAACGAAAGTAGTCTAACTGACTCATCCTAGATATTTAAAAAATGTATTATAGGCCCTGGCCGGGTAACTAAGTTGGTTAGAGCATCGACCCGGTACACCAAGGTTGCAGGTTCCACTCGTTGTCAGTGCACTCAGGGCACATAAAAGAAACAACCAGTGAATGCATAAATAAGTGAAACAACAAATCGATCTCTCTCTCTCTACTCCTCTCTCTCTAAAAGCAGTCAATAATTTTTTTTAAAATGTATTATACATTAATCATTTTTCTTAAATTAAGAAACTCAAATAGTAAAATAAACAGTATTCAGAAAGAATCACTTTCAAGAATCTGAAAATACATTAGAGAATAATATCATTATTAAGTACGTACTATCTTGAAAATAGAAAAAGAAACTATATCTGATGTGATTTTAATAACTACGATTTATCGAATGCTATTAACTCTTCTCATCATACAATAATCTGATAAAATAGGTATTTTTATTCCTATTTAAAAATGAAGAAGCCAAGGCTCAGATTAAATAATTCATCCAAAGACACTAAATTAAAAAATGGCACAGCTGGTATTCTAACCTGGATCTGTCTGTCTCCAAAGTAATACTTTTTCTACTATCATAACATAATACATGTTGATTCCTACAAATGAGTCCCTTTTTTTACTGTCAAGTGTCAATTACTAATGGTAATGGGAAAAGGTACGACATGGAAAAATAAATCCCAGACAAATATGGTGTAACAGCTTATGACATGGAATAAATTCCAGTAAAATGAGTTCTGGGGCTTGGTGAGAGTCTATCTCAGATGGCTCCTCAGGCACCTTCCAAGTCTCAAATGTAGGTAATATTCTCAATCCATTAAAGCATAAACAGGTTATCTAATTTATCTTCCCACTCATTACAGAAATGTGTAACATATATTACATAAATTGTTTACTAATCACAAACAGTAAGCATATCATTTAAAGGGATAATATGAGGAGTCTTCTAAGAAACAGATCCAAAGACTTGCTTTTATTTACTTACTGTTTTCCTTCACTGAGTTTGTTTAAAAGAAAAACACTTTGAAAACTCTAAAGGCCACTTTAACCCTGGCTAATAACACTTCCTTAAAGAAGGAAAAGCCTGTTCCAGAGAAGAATATACTGACTTGCTCTTTCATTTCCTTGTACTTTATCTGTTCTCAGGCTGAGACAACAAACGTGCCACACACACACATGCAAAATTTTCTGAAGAAAATTAAGTAGGACATGTCCAAGAAAATTTACCAACTAAAAATTTATTCTTGGATAATCAACAGGAAACTGAGGAAGATTTCTAAGTATTATACAGGACAGACATGAAAGCAAAAGACATGAACTAACAGTTGTCTTATATTATGACCTATTGCAAGTAATCACATAGCAAGGAACAAGATTAAAAATAACTATTACCTTACTAATTTACACAATTAATAAAGTATAAAGTCAGAGCTTACTGCTTGGTTTTCTAGATTTTCAGAAATAAGTTCATTTTAAAAAATCTGATCAATCAAGGAAATTTGTAAGCTACTAGGTACAATTTAAGCATTAAAATGCAAGTCTAAGGTGCCATAAAAAATATTGGGGTCATTTTTAGAACATTCCAAACAACCACAGCACAGTACACATTCTTTTCAAATGCACATGGAACATGCACCAAGATAAGCCACATCCTGGGCCAAAAAACAAGTCTCAATAAATGTAAAATAACTGAAATCATACAGAATATGTCCTCTGGCCACAATAAAATTAATTTAGGCATCAGTAACAGAAAAATATCTGTGAAACTCCCAAATATTTGGAAAATAAACAGCACACATCTAAATGACCCACAGGTCAACAAAGAAGCCACAAGGGAAACTAGGATATATTTTGAACTGAGTGAAATTGAAAGCACATTTCTATCAGTCAACGTTCAACCAGAGAAACAGGACCAGTAGAATTATATATATATATATAACCAGTAAATCCCAAAGATTTAGATCAAATATGTGAGCAAGCAGGACATCAGAAGGGCAAGTTGGAAGTCTCCCCACAGCATAAGCTGAAACTGCCATCCATGACTGGAATTCCTTCTTCAGGGAAACCTCAGCTCTGCTCCTCAGCCTTTCGGCTGACTGAATCAGTCCCCCAGATAATCTTGGATAATCTGCTTTACTTACAGTCACTGCTTACGGACTTTGATCACATTTATAGAATGCCCCTAGAGGAACACCTATACTAGTATTTGATTGAACAACTAGGATCTATAGCCTAGCCATATTGACACACAAAATTGCCTGTTGTAACAACATATGAAAAGTGGTAAGATGCAGAGAAAGCAGTGCTTGGAGGGAAATTCAGAGCTTTCCATGCTTACAGCAGAAAAGAAGAATATCAGAATCAACTACCTAAGCTTCCAGCAAAAGAAGCTAAAAAATAAAACAGAACAACAATAACAAATCAGACAGGAAGAAGGAAAGGGAGAAGAGGAGGTGCAAATTAAACAAAGTAGCAGAGCACGATGTGATTTCAAGACTTACTGTTAGAGGTCATTTAAATAGACATCTCAAGGACTTTTAATGGCATAAAACATGTGCTAATTTGGAAAATTCCCGGTCCCAACTTCTCCCTGCTTACCATGCTCCAGATAAAACTTTCATATAAGTTGAGAGCTGGGTGTAACCTTGAAGTTGGAAGGTAGTTCAAAACTTTCATTTAAAACCCCGTGCAAAAAACTCAAGGTCGAACAGCTGGGAAAAAAGCTCTACAAGGACAAGAACCCTGGTTTTCAAAATCCCTTCCCAGAGCCCTTCCTACTGCAATATACGGTCTCCAGGTTGCCTTACACATCACTAAAACACTGCCACACCTAGGCCTTTGCACCACAGTAACCACTGGCAAACATGGCATGGTATCTACCTGCTCAATATCTTTCACTTCCTAAATTTATCCACAGGCTTAGCACATGAAGTACCTTTATGTGAACTAGAAAAAGGTTCCCCTTCTTGGGGAACCTCCTAGGAAATAAACACATTTTTTCTTGGCTGAAAGATTAGAAAAAGACACCCACTGCGTGGGGCTAATGTGGCCCTTCACTAATGCATAGGGCTTGGAGCTGATGGAGCTCCAGGTCACACTTTCATGGCTGAGCCCCCTTTTCAGGTCACCATCTACACAACTGTTTCCAGTAGTCCCGCTTATCAATCATCTTGCCAAATGCAGAAAATCAAGTAATGTCAACCCTTAAATACACTCCATTCAAAAATGAGTAAATTTTGAAGAAAAAAATACTTTAAAATCCATGTCTTAAAACATTTAGGCTGTATCTTAAAACTCTTGGCATATCAAAATCCTAATATTGTAAATATTCATGCAGAATCACCAGAATCACAATGTTAAGAGTAGACAGGAAAACTTTACTACTAGTACTTCATTTTTAAAAGTGACATTTTATGTTTGTTTTGTTTAGTAAGATTTTAAGTGCTATATTAAAAAACACATAGAAGGAAAAAATAAAGCAACATGTTTTCCTAAGCAATAAATGTCATCATTGAATTTCAGCAGGACATTTATCTTTCTAAAATAAAACAGTTGCCTACACCAGTTAAAGTTAGAAATTTATCTTTTAAATTTGTTTCCTTAAGTGAACATGTCCATAATCACATTTGTAGACACATGCTATTTTTGTTTTATGAAGTTATGTTTTTATTATAAACAGGATGTTCTAAAAAATAATCCTTCCATATTTATAAATATTCAAAATGAAACAAATGAACTAAAAATAGTAATTAACAAATTAATTAAAATACAACAAATTAGCAT
This sequence comes from Miniopterus natalensis, assembly GCF_054644295.1. Taxonomy (NCBI): domain Eukaryota; kingdom Metazoa; phylum Chordata; class Mammalia; order Chiroptera; family Miniopteridae; genus Miniopterus; species Miniopterus natalensis. The sequence continues at coordinate 32,142,781 of NC_142083.1, read as the reverse complement.
ACCTATTATATTAGAGGAGACCACTTCTTTTACTAGCAATATTCTCCTATAATCTACTTATTCCACTCAAGGTTCTGGCTGTTGGCACAATAAACCTGCCTTAACACACACCTTCAGGAAAACCAATTAACCTCATCTGACTTAACAACATTTTACTTGGAATTTCCTATGTATTTAGAGTATCCAGTCTGTCTATGCCATTTGGAACTTTTTAATGTATTCCTGTCTTAAGTAATTTCATGGGCTCATGTTTTATCGGAGCATGATTTAGGCAATATTCACATCTACACAAAGTACATTCTCTGTAGTCAAGAGAGGGATGTAGGAGGTGAGAGAACCAGGATGCTTCTGAAGCACAGCAGTGACTAACTTTCTTTCTAGATAGTCTTGGCTTGTCTCCCCAAATTATCCCCATGGACAGAGGTCTTTGCTTCTGCTTGATTGGTATCAGAACCCTTAAATACATACATCCCCTTAAATACTACTCTGGTTGCCATAAATCCTGAATAACTATTGTCAATTTCCTGACAAATTAATTTTTCATTTTATTTTGAAATGTGCTATTATTGGAGGGGAATATCAAAAAGTGAGCTCTTCTTTGGTTGTGAAATAAGACGGTTGCACTGTGCAGCATCAAAGGCATTTTAAACTCTATAAGCATAGGCCATCAATGGCATCAGGTTTTAAAAGTTGTCTCACATACATTATTTCATTTAGCCTGACCACATCCCTACTGAGATGAGGAAACAGGTTCAGGAATGTTGATTTGTTCACATCTCATTTAGAGTAAATGATGCTGGAATCAGAACCTAAGTCTTGATAGATCACAGATGTCATCAAATTTGAGTAAGATTCATTATACAAATAACATTTTTAGCATAGTGCTAGAAATAACATTTGTTTTCATCTTGCCACTAGGCAGATTCATCCCTCTCCTTAAACTACCACCTTATTTACTATAGGGATTTGGTATTCATTCTCAAATGACAAAAAGTAAAATAAACATAATCATCTAATACAGCAACCTCACCAAACCCTCCTACTGGTCTCACTCTTCTCCAAAACTATAGAAATCCAATATTCACCCTACCCTGAATCTTTCACATTGACTTACTCCAGTTAAAAAAGTAGTTGATCTGTGTTTATCTGTAAACTTGAATTAACACATAAATCAAGCAAAATGAGTTATATCTGCACTTCACTATTCTGGAAGGTACCTCATGATCTGGGCCCAACCTATCTTTCCAGCTTTATTTCCAAGTAGATTCTCTCTTCTAGTCACAGCAGATTGTTCTTCAAATACACTCTCTACTTTTCTCAGTTTCCTCTACTGGAAATTCCCTTCCCCACCCATTTCCACTTATTCAAACTCTACCTCTTCTTCAAGGCCTAGTATTAATGCTATCTAGTATGCATACATGCAGACTTCCTGATCCCTAACGCCAAAATTAATCTCTCCTCCATGAAGCTACTGCATTTTCTCTGAACCCCTGTTTTATACAGAGTTCATTGTGTGTAAAGATGGCTATTTATCTGGCTCAGCTGAGAGTTTTTTGTGGGCAAGAGTAGTATCTTTCTTTATCTTTATATCTACTACATGCATATTGTAGATGTTTGAAAAAATGTTTAAAAATTTTAAAAACTCTCCTGGAAGACTGATAAATCCTGAGCATATTATAATGAGCATGAAGCCAAATAATTAAGGCTGGTGAATAACTTTGCTATGCTATCCTCACTTTCAATTTCAGGGCTACTCACCAGCAGCATCAGGATTAGACATTCTTACCTCCTATCACACCAAATGTACTTTCTCACAGGTCAGCTACACACCTCTTTTTCTAGGTGACTAGGCAAGCACATACGAACTGCACCTAACACTGAGTCTTACCAAATAGCAGCAAGATATAAAATACAACTGCAACACTCCAGTCTTTGTCTGAGGCCTACAAGAGATCTTTCTAAACTCTTTGAAGCCAAGCCAAGGGTTCTTTTTAACTCCCTTAAACAATCTTCTCTTTAAGGAATTTCAAGTTACTGTCAATATTGTGAACAAATAAGCATATCCGGAAATTTTCTATTAATTTGTAATGATTAATAAAACTAAAAAGGTAAATACTTATCTAAAAAGAAGAAATTGGCAGGAAATCATTATGTAACTTATGAAGTTAAGAAAACATTCTTTTTCATAGAATCAAGAAAATCAAATATACATTAGAGAACAAATCTAGCTTCCTATTTGTTGAGTACATATATACCTTTGATCTAATGAGTTTCTAGAACAAATTGAAAAATACAAATTAAAAAGAAATAATTCAGTGCTTAAACTCATATGCCAATTAACATCTGCTTTTGACCACAAGAAAAATGCTTTTCAGTAGAAACAGAAACCTACCCATTATCATCTAATAAATTTGAGACTATTTAAACAAGACAGTTCTTTAAAGAGCAGCTAAATCAATACCATAACTTTTAAAATGGAAATCAGACTAAGTTGACATCACAAAATTAGTAATTAGCAACACCAGGAAAATGTATTAAAGATCTTCTTTTAAAAATTAAGTGAGAAGAAAAATAAATTAAATATAAAATTACATTAAAAGTCTAGTAGGCTACTGATATACAGTGCTTCAAAGTATAATGGAAACCGTATTTAAGGTTTAACACTCTCAGAAGTACATTTAGCCCAGCCAGGCGTGGCTCAGTGGCTGAGCGTCGACCTAGGATCCAGGCCACTGGGGTTCGATTCCCAGTCAGGGCACATGCCCGGGTTGCGACCTCAATCCCCAGCAGGGGCGTGCAGGAGGCAGCCGATCAATGGCTCTCTCATCATTGATGTTTCTATCTCTCTCTCTCTCTCCTTTCCTCTCTCTGAAATCAATAAAGATATATATATATTTTTTAAGTGCATTTAAATAGTAAACACATTGAAATCAATATAAATGTAAAATGTACTGAATAAACTGATACACATGGTATGCCAATAGCTAAATAATAAAGACTAAGGAGGGAGGAGAGATCAAATATTACTAACATATCAAAATTGGCAAAAAGGTAGGAAAGAACTGTAATGAATTCTGTGAGATTCCCCTTCAAAGTAGGTCATTACTAAATAGTTTATATTGTTTCTACTTTTTAAAAGAAAAGCTTAAATAAAGACAAAGATTCAGTAAGGCTAACAAAATAGAACAAAAGCCACTCATTTAGAAGATTAATCTTGCCGAAACACTACAGCGGTTTTTCTTAAAAAGTTGCAGAACTTGAAGAAAAACTGATTTTGGCTAGAAGAAGGGACCCTCTCACTTCCTCTCCCTAGAATGGAGGCGACCACTGTCTTCTGCAAACATCTGAGCCTAGCGTCGAAAAAGACATAATCTAGATCCAAACTTGCCTTTTAACTTTATCTACCTTTATTCACCGATGTTCCCGATATACAGGAAAAGGTTGAATAACATGTATTTACATGATTAGTTAATTGGCTACAAAAACTATGAGTAAATCACATGCTAGACATATTGAATGAGATTTTGTTTGCTTGTTTGAGGGGAGTAGGTCCTAGGATATGCATTTTGTAAAAGTCAAACAAATTTTTAAAATTTATCTCTTAAGTCATTTGGATAGTTCTTGTTTTAAATAGTGCAGTTTGATAATGGCTCTTGGATGAGATGATATTTGAGCAAGAAACTGAATGAAGGGAAGGAATGGTCCCTAAGACTATCTCAGAGAAGAAAGTTTCAAGCCGAGGTCTGAAAGAAGGCAGCGCTTAGTGTGTCTGTGGGGCCATGAGAAGGACAGCATGCTTGGTATGAAGTGACAAGAGTAAGGTGGGTAACACTTGGCCAAAATGTGTGAGAAAGTGGAAGGGTGTGAGGACCACAGCAGAGGGAAGGGTCTCTGCGAGAAGCACATGGACCCAGATGCAGACAGGTGGATCTGGAGGCGGGAAAACGAGGATGTTCTCTCGCTACTTCCATTTCACAATGAAATAAGAAGCAAGGTGATCAGCCAGGAGTGAGAAGAGGGGTGAAGAGGCTGGGTGTTATTAATTAATATGATCCTCTTCCAGGATCAAGAAAATCAACTAAGAAAGGCATGAGAAATAATGAAGCAGCTATTAATTTCCTCCTGCCCACATTCCCAAATTAGAGAGCCCACGCTATGCACAGCTCTGGGAGAAAAACCTTACTGTAGCAGACAGGTTTAGACTCTGCTACACCTACCAGAAACCCCAAGTAATGTGCTTTGACAACACAAGGGTTATTTTATCTCACATGGAAAAAGTCCAAAGATAGACAATGCAAGCTGAAATAGTGCTTCCATGAAGTCTTCCAGGACCCAGGCTCCAGCCTGTGTGTGGCTGGTAGCCAGAGGAAGGGAGGAAGGAGGGCTAGTCCCTTCCTTCTTTCCATTAGAAAAGGCTGCCTGAAAGTCTGACACACTTCTGTCTCATCTCATTAGCCAGAATTTGATCACAAGGTCATACTGAGCTACAAAGGAGACTGGTGAATGTCTTTTACTAGGCAGTCACAAGTCCAGCTAAAAGTTGGGGTTCATATTACTAAGAAAGGAAGGGGAGCTGATGGAAGGACTAGCCATCTCTGTCACACCCACAGACCTCATGGTTTTTTTAACTCCCCTTCATTATCATTATCACCTCAAATAACAAAACTAAATGGATACCTAATCCAACCAAGCCAATAAGATTCTCTGTCCTGAGAATTTGGATTTGGGACCCAGAAATAAAGTCAATTTACTACTGAAGAGTTGAACTACAAGAGATACAAGACTAGAGCCCTCCAGAGAAAACACAGATTGTAAAAGATAATGGAACATATGAACAGAGAATAGCAGAAAGTCTGAGGCTGCAGAGGGAAAGGGAAAATACAAGTTTCTGACAACTTCCTTTCCTGTGAGGCCTGTATGTAATTCTTTTATCCAGACTTTATGCAACTCCCCTATTCCATACATAGAATTCCCTTTACTTCAGCTAATTTGAATGGGTTTCTATTCCCTACAACCAAAGGATCCTTAAAATATCTAACAAGAAAGTTGTAACTTTCCTTCATGTTCCCTACGTCCTATCTGTTAGCTCCTTAATATCTCTCAAATCCCTCCCTACAGATACTACTTTAGTCAGACCCGAATTACCTCTCCCTTGGGATAATGTAATAATCTATGAATTTGTCTTTCTGCTTCAGTCTCCTTCCTCTAATCCAGTGATTTTCAATCGGTGCGCTGCAAGAACTTTTAAAACATGCAATACCTGACTATTTAGTCAGGGATGCCGACCTCTTTTCCCTTAGGTTGTCAAATAAAAAATGCCAACAGCCAACACAGTGTGAATGAATCAAAATAATACCTATTTTTTGGTCAGACTGGTAAAACATATAATATTTTTTGGTGTGGCCCCATTAACTGTGTCAGACCACTGCAGGTTCAAGTACTGGCTTTGCCACTTTCCAGCCACAAGTCACTCAACCTCCTTAAGTCCAGTTTTCTCATCTGTAAAATGAGAATCATAATACAAATTATGATTTATTATGAGGGTTAACTTAGAGAAATAAGTTGATCTGGCAAAGTGTGTGGCCATGTTGTAAAAGAACAATATATTTCTGGAACAGCAGACAGCTCTCTGGCTAAAGCACCTACGAACACTTCACAGCCCTTGCTTGCTTATACACGAGATGTGTTACTAGACACTAAGCAACTTGAAAAGAGACTGACTTACTAATCTGAGCATCCTGAGACCAAACACAGTGCCTGGTACAAAGGAGAAACTCAAAATGTGCAAAAGCAAAGTGAAACCTGAAAAGTAGTAAAATCCCTGGCAGGGGAAAAAAAGGCTAGAAATAGAAAAAATAAAATCACTAACTATAATTTTCTGTCAGGTCCTTGTGTAATTTCATGTGCTTTTAACCCAGTGCTAAACAAAGAACTTTGTGTGTTGGGTGGCCCTTCTCCTCTTCATTTTACCCAAACTATACTTGCAAATTTTTTAAAATACGTTTTTATTGATTTCAGAGAGAGGAAGGGAGGGGAAAAGAGGGACTGAGACATCAATGATGTGCCATTGATCAGCTGCCTCCTGTGCTCCCCTACTGGGGATGGGAGCCTGAAACCAGGGCATGTGCCCTGATTGGGAATAGAGCCATGACCTCCTGGTTTATAGGTTGATGCTCAACCACTGAGCCACGCTGGCCAGGCTATACTTGCCAATTTAATCTACAGGTGAATTCATTAGGAGGACTAGGAAGGCAGGAAAGCAATGAACACTTCAAAACTTTCCAACCTGATTATGTATGTTCCAGGGTAGAGAGAGAGCACTTCCTCAAATGCTGAATACTTAAAGAACGTTTTTCTGCACATAATCTCCATACTACATGTCAAAGGTACAATTCCATTCCCTATAAACAACTGGTAATGCAAGATCCATCGAATGTAACTCTGAAGGGCAACACAAATCAACACATTCTAAAGAGATGCAAATACCTCTCTTCACTTGGATAGGACAATCTCCCCACATGTGCATTTCACTGCTTCCTGTCTGCCCTACAAAATCTAATTGGAAAAACAGCAGGGTTGTCATATTTCTGAGTCATAACTGAAATTCAAGAATTTTTTGTTTTGTTTTATTTTGAAGGTGATTTCTTGGATATGGATTAAGGTTCTCAATGAATTAACTGGACATTTTTAAAGTGGTATTTTATTTCAAACAGCCCAAGAAACAGTTTTGTACAGAATATCCAAAATTCTTGCTATAAAGATCCAAACAGAAGGAAAATGGAAGCTTGCCAGAAATGCAAAATGATGGTATGGTTTATATTATAATTGCTACTGTCAAAATTTTACACATAACAGGTAAAAGCAATAGAACCACCATCTAATCTATATTAGGAGATTATGCAACATTAATTTAAAGGATTTAATTTAATGCTAAAATTTTATGTCTTTTAAATAATGGCTCCAAAAAAAGGGGGTTTAATTTATCTTACTAGTATAAGGGTGAAATTTACGAAATTGCTGATATTCAACTGTTCTTGACCTACAGAAATGGCAATTTCATATTCAACCCTTTTTTTCACCTGGTACTTTGACCTTTCCTGAAATACATATTGTCTGCTCAGACTCCATAATTCTTTGCATATACTTCTATTAGAGCACTTCTATACTGAACTGTAGTTAACTGCTTATTAATTATTACTCTTATACTATATTATGAAAGTTTGCAGACAGAAAACATTTCTCCCTTATTTTCATGTCCCTGGAGCCTAGTACTGTCTGGCACACAGCAATTCCTGCACAGTGACTCCCAACAAGAGTAACATGTGTTGAGAATAGAATGATTGGTCAGGAAAGAACATATAAAAACTGAAAACCAACTTCTAGTAAATGCAAGCTTCATTAAAATTAGGACTGCTCCAAAGCTTCCTATCTACTGTTAAACCCAAATATGTCTTGGAAATACAATATTTGGACCACTACTACTCCATACCAAAGAAATAATAAATGAAGTTTTTCTTTATTCAGAGAACAGTTGCCCAGTGTATAGATCTTGTGTTTCTTTTCCTTACTCCCTTTTACTGTTTGCTTAAGTACAACATCCTGAGCAAAGAAGGGGAAAGGAAGCAGAAATGCTCTAGCTGTTCAACTTCACTCCTTGCTCATAAATGTTCCAGAGAGGAGATGAAGAGGGGGACTTCTTAGAGATGATGTTTCTAATGGTTTTAAAAGGGTTGTTAGAATGCCTATGGATTTTGATCGTTATTACTATAGTCTTTTAAAATTTCTACTATCATTTTAAAATGTGTACTATCTTTTAAATTTCTGAAATTTAAGTGTAGTCCTATCTTTTTGAATTTGCTAAAGCAAACAGAGTTTATATACAAAGACAACTCTATACATCCTAAGTCTAATCATTAAGTAAGAGAAACCAGAATACAAAGTATATTAAAACTCAAAAATTTCCAAAGGCTAAGAGAAAAACTATTAATGTTTTGAGGAGCTAGAAACACTGGGGGGGAAAATTATTCAAAGTTCCATAAGAAATCCTAACAAAGGGAGATGTGAAAGACTAAAAATAGCAAAAAGCAACAGCTCATCTAGGTGTTCACCCAGGCCTCCCTCAGGAGGTATTTATGACTATTGTCCCTCGCTTCATAATTTAAAGTTCACTCCAACTCATTAGATATTCAATTTCAACTGCAATATTCATATCTAAATTCCTGATGCTATCATTATAGTAAGATATTTTATATTCAGTCAACCTAAAACAGCTCATGAGTAAAACACAAATTCTACTTAACTTTACCAAATAAGAGAGGTGGTTTATGAAAAAGAAATAGTACCACAGTAACTGTTTCAACACCAAAACTAATTACCTCTCTAATGAACCTTGAATGATTACTATCAAATATTTAATAACTGTGATTTGATGGTATGTGTCAAGGTTTCTTTGACTTATATTTCAATTTGATGAAAATAATTTAGAAGAGTAATCACAATAAAATTACCAATGATAGAAATTACACAGTAAAAGAGAATTTCCATAATGACTGTAATCACAACAAAACACTGATTTCTGACTATCTAGTCACTTGTTACATCTGATTGCACTGGCCATTTACTATGAATCAATACACAGATGCTAAAAACAAGGAGGGCAGACAACTCAATTTGGTTTCCATGATTAACTAGCAGAAGCTGAGCTCCACCTACAGGCAAGAAAAGGATTCTTTAAAATAGGACTTTCCAAAAGACAAACTCCAACTACCCCAAACTTTCAATTAACCTTGAATGCACATCAGAATGACTTGGGTTCTTTTTAAAACTTCTATGATCCCACACCAAAAATTCTGATTGACTTGATCAGGTGGGCGGCCACCTGTTCTCAGGTAATCCAAATATACAGAACAAGTTAAAAGACACTGATTTAAATCCTTACCAGCATACATCTTTTAAAAACATTAGGAATACTCAAATATCTTATTTTCCTTCTTCTAAAGTTACTTGATTTCCACTATAATGACTCTTATCTTTTTCAAAGATTGAAACTCACTTTAGTTGATATAAATGTCTTATCCCTGTTAGACTGCAAAAAAGATCTGAGGTGATACCAGAATGTTTAAATCCACTTTTATGTTATTCTATACCTCGGAAGTGATCAAGGAGTGTGTGTTTGGTGGAGAGGAGGGCTCTTAACCCTGGATGCACAGCAGACTATCTGGAGCATCTTTACAAAGTATTATTGCCCTAAATTAATGTGTGTTTTTAGAAGTTAGAAAGTGGTTACTATCAGGAGATGAGGGGAAAGTAACCAGAATGGAGAAGGAGGGAGACTTCCAGGTAATAGCAGTTTTCCCTCTTGATCTGGGTGATGGGTATATGGGTGTACTGGTTTGTAAAAATTCAGCAAGCTGTACACTTATGATACATGTGCTATGAAATATAGTTTATACAGATATATTCCATATGTATGTGATACTTCAATTAAAAATTAAAAAGTAAAAAAAAGGATGTGCGCAGGCTTCACTGCAGATCAAATGACTCAGAATCTGTAGAGTGAGGCCCAGGCATCTAATGTGAACCTAATATGAATCTAATGTGCAGTCGGGAGTGAAATCTAGTGAATCTAGTGTGCAGTTGAAAATGAAAAACATTCCGCTAATGAATGACAACTGTATTCATTCATTTATTCATCCACTTATTACACACATTTTAATAACCAAATACTATGTTCGACTCAGAGGATGTAAAGACAAATAAGACAGCCTCTGAAGGAGCTCAGTTTCAGCAAGGGACAGGCAGACCAATACATCCCATGTCTCAGTAAGGGACAGGTAGACCAATATATCCCATGTGATAAATATAAACAAATTACTTACAAGATCTGGAGGAAAAAGTTATTTGTCAATAAAGGATTCACTTATTTTTTTGTTCATACATTTATACACATATTTAGGTACCTATGATGTTTGACTACAGAGACACAAACATAAATGGACACAATCTCTGCCTTTGAGAAAGTTAAACAGTATAAGTACAGAAAGAGGGAAAAAAGTATAACCTAATGTCATACTACCTATCGCAGAAGTGTCAGAAAGGGGCAACAGGAATGCCCTGGGAGTCAGGGAAGGTGCTACCAAGTAGCTGACCTTGGAGTTAAGATGACATAAACTTGAACCAGTCTAGTAGCAGTGGGGATAAAAATTAACATGCTAGAGGAGTGCTTCTCAAACTTTAATATACATACAAATCACCTGGGGATCCTGTTAAAATGCAGGTTCTGATTCAAAAAGTGTGGAGTGGGGCCTGAGACTCAACATTGCTAAAAAGTCCCCAAGTGACTGACTACTGTTGGTCCACAGATCACATTTTAACAATCAAGTTCTTGAAGAAGGTAAGTTTGAAGAGGACAGATAAAAATGCCAAATTCCACAGCACAGGCACCAAGAAAAACAAAAGCTGGAAGTAGCCATTACATCTGACAATTAGGTGGCCTTAGTGAGAGCAGTTTCAGTGGTCTGATGAGGGAAAAGCTAAATGATGTGTATTTAGAAATAAACGCAAAGTAAGGAAGTGGGGACAGGAGATAAAATGAGTGGTTTTGGTTTCACTCTTGATGCTGGGAGATGGTTAACACAAGCTGAAGGAAGGGAAGCAGCGAAGAGAGAAAACTGAAGACAAAGGAAAGAGGGTGGAGTCATTTTGAAAGGGTAGCGGGATTCATCTCCCTTTAAACAGTAAGGGTTCAAAGAGAAGAAAGTTAAGAGCTGGAGAAGGCGCTCCTAGTTCACGGAACAGGAAGCCAGTGACCTGATGAGGGTGAGACTGCGGCTGAAGCAACCCCCTTGGGGAGCTGGGTGATGAAGAAGCAGTGCAGGCACAGCTAAGGCTGGGCTTCTATTTGGCTGTGTGATTTTGCTCATCAACATCCAGGAGTCAAGGTAGAGGCTTAGAGAAGGGGGGCTGAACAACAGAGTGAGACAGATGCATTTAGAAAAGGGAGGAGACCAGGGACCAAAATCCTGAGGAAGTCAGAATAAGTATAAGGAGGAAAAAGAAAGGAGAGAAAGTAGGAAGAGCTTTGGATTTCTTTCTCCTGAACCCCTGAGTACTATCGAATGGAACAACTAGAGACATTGCTGAGAGTACATTCTTAGGGGAAGATTCTACTCTATGCAAATTTGTTGAAAATGATATTGTTAAATACCATTCCTCAGCCTAAATATTAAGTACTCAACAAACCTGCTGTAGGTTTAACATCCAAAGTGATAAACAGCTGTAACAGATTCCAGATGTTTCTTTACCAATAAAAGCAATACCAAAAGTTTTCAGGAAAATTATACTTTGAATGGCTCCTTGCCCAAAGGGCTGGTAGGCTAGTCTAGTCCCTGATCCCTTCTGCTGGAACAGGAAACAGGAAACGGAGCAGAGGATAACAGAGAACTTCAAGCACATCCAGATGAAAAGTTTGCAGATAGCAAGAGCACTGAGTTTTAAGTGGATAGTGATTTCACACGGACATCCTAGCCGGCTGGCACTACTTCCTTTATAATTCAACTTAGACTGCACAGTGATTTTCCTTTAAATATAATTATCCTTTTCACCACCTTACAATTTTTTAAGACTCTTAGAGGTTTTCTGTTTTTTAACATAAAGCTAACTTGAGAGTTAAACTACAGTGACGCTAGTATAACTGATCAAAAGCACTAATGATTTTGGAAATTTTTTGTAATTAAAGTAAATGGTAATGAGACAATTTGGAAACTTATAAACAAGAGTGAAACACTGTGTTTTCCCTTAGAAATTCTGCACTTTCTCCTGATCTAATTTTTCTTTTACTTCTCGTCATAGGTAGGAGAGAGAGAGGATGGAGGGAGAGAAGGTATGAACACTGAAAATCTGGGGAAGAGAACACTTACAAAGAGAAGTCTGATGTTTATTAAGGCCACTTTTGTCAAATAAGCTTTCTTTAGTTCTTACAGAAACCAGCTTTGCTAAATTATACGTTCTATTAATTGCAGGGTCTATAAGTATTTGAAATTGTATTGAGGCCAACAAGATAAAGTTGAACACTTAAGGAATCACTTAAACAATAAATATTTGGTTCATTTATTAAAATTCAAAATGTATTTTTTGTCACGTTATAAACTTAATTCATAGTTCTTAAAAATCAGAAAACACTTGTTTTGAATGAGAGAAAAAAATGATTATATTCATGATTTGGCTAAAAGTGAGAGAAGTGGCAGGAGGCTCATCACCTCCATTTATGAATGAGCATATACATAATCACCGAAACCCTCAGTTACCAGTGGCCCAAAGTTAATCTACTATCTTAAATCATTCAACAGTGATTACTTGTCAGGTGAATGTTGCTGCAGAAAAAAAGATACTTAAAGTAACTTCTAAGTACCATTTCTGAATGTAAAATATTATACAATCAGTGACAATTTCCAGGAATTACTTTTCTGTTACATACAGGAAAAAATTAAGGGAGCTAAGCAATGACAACATGGGAATACCTTTTAAGTTTTTTATATGAGCTTGAGAAACATAACCAAAAAAAGAATGTTGTTTATATGCAGTTACATCTATCTTACCCCGAAACGTAGGCCATCCAAAGAAACCAAATACTGTTACTTTTTTTAAAAGCAATATTATTTAAAATATATACCATAAAGTTATAACAACAGAATCACAAAGGAAAGTTTTTCAATTAAGTTGAATTTTAGGGGAAGAAAACGTTGAGTCACAAAATTCAACAACTCTTTATCAGACATTGGTGAAATTTTTTTATAATACCATTGGGATTAGGAAGGGTACATGGTATAAATCAGACTTGAAAAGGTATTTAAGAATGCTCTCATGCCCATACACTTTCTAACCCAGTTTTGACAAATTTTACTCACCTAAATGTGAAGACCTCTCTTTTCATTCTACACAATTATTCTACTGCTCTCATTGATTAAACAAACACAACCTTCCACATTTAGCTAATATATCGCCCGCCCCATATATAAAATTTTATAGAGATTTTTCAAAAAGAGATCAGAGAGAAATGAAGAGAAATTTGATTCATAGGACCATTGCTGTAATTACTTTAAAACTGGTCTATTTTCTTTTAGTCTTCCATATGGGCCAATTTAGGACAACTAGCATGTCAAACATTACAAAAATAGTATTTTAAAAAATAAGTTGAATAGAGTACACAATCTTAATTTAAAATGAAGTCTAAAAAGACAAATACTCTGATATCCAGAAGCACAATAACCAACTCACCTGCGGCTAACTGATTTCTTCTCCACATTTCCCTCTCCAGCTGATTTTACATTTGCACTTGGGTCCTTTTTTAACTTTTTTGCAATTCTCTCTCTCATCATGTTCTTCTCATCACCATCAATATTTTCATCATGCTCTGCACTTTCAAATTCTTCATCCTGTAGAAAGTGAAATGGAGAATTTGCTGGGCATTCCATTTGGCCTTCACTTCCAGAGGTCCATCTCCGCCTCTCCTCCTGGCATCCCAGGCCAGGTTTGTTTTTTTGCTTTGTTCTGTTTTGAATTAATAAAGGCTGAAGACTCTGTTGCAAGTGGGAATCCCCCGGCACCTGCTCTGGGTGGACTATGTAAGTGTGAGATCCCCCACTCAGGGTCTACACAATTCACACCTAGCCCCTCTGTGTAGCAAACTGTTTTCTTTCTGTCTCACCAGCATACTGACCTCAACCAGGGATTAATTCAATAGAAGAGGTGGAGGTGGGACAGCTGAGATGTCTTCCTACAATCTAAGTCACATCAGTTACTCCTCTTCTCAAAACTCTCCAACGAACCCTCAATTCACTCAAGGCCCTACACAATCTGTGCCTCTCTGACATGATGTCATACAGCTCCATCCCAGCAACACTAGCCAACTTTGGAGCTGCTGTTCTCCCCAGCTTGAGACACTTATTCCATATATCTGCACTGCTTTCCCTTTCATTTCCTTCAGATCTCTGCCCATATGTTACCCTCTCAGTGATACTTATCCTGATCACCCTAATAAAATGGGAGAACTACCCACCCACCTCCAGTACTCTATTCCCCTTCCCTGTTTTTCCCCCTAAGCATTTATCACCCATCTGACATACTATGCATTTTAATTAGTTATGTGTTTAAAGTCTCTCTCCCATAATTAGAGCATGTACTCCATGGGGGTTAATATTCTGGACTATTTTGCCTACTGCTGTATCTTCAACTTCCAGAATAGTTCCCAGCATTAACAGAAAGGAGGAGGAAGGAGGGTGGGAAGGAGGGAGGAGAAGAAAGATGCTACTTCAAGGGGGTCTTTTTCTATTCTGTTTATTTGATCAGCTGAGTCATGGTGAGGCAAGATTCTTAACTTGAGGTTGTAGACCCTTAGAGCAGTGGTCCTGAAAGTCTGGTGTTCAGACTATATAACATGGATTGTTTGTTAAAAAAATATAAAATCCTAGCCCTCATCTCAGTCTTTCTGAACCAAATCCCTAGGAATAGAAATTGTGAATGTTTTCAGTGAGAGGTTTAAGAAATTCTTTAGCCCTAAAAGTTGATAGCCACTGATGTAGGTATTTCATGGTTAGTCCTCAGGAGATCTAAAAAGTCCCCTGCAAATTCATAAAAATTTTTGTGTGTGGATGTAGTATATTTCCTGGGAAGGTCTACAATTTAAGTGACTGCAAAGGATCTGGGACACAAAACAGGTGAGAGACCACACACTATCCTTAGATGGCCTTACCCCAACCAAGACCATGAGAACAGATCTATACTTTTATATCAGGCCTTGATACTATCTTCCAGACTCATATTATTGTTACACAGGTGCCTCCAAGTACTCTGAATCTCAAAATGAACAAAATTAACCACATTAGTTTCATCTTTCTCCCTACCTCAAGCCATCTAACAAGTTGCCCAAATTAGAAACCTTGTGGTTGTCCTAGACTCGTCCCTCTCCTTCACCTAATAGTATGGTATGAGTCACCTCCTAGACTATATCTTTCAAGTCTCTTTCCCATCTCTTCCAGGAAGGTTTTCCTGAACAGTTTCCTGAAAAGACCTTTATCCTTTCTCTACGATCCATAGTCAGAAAGAACTCTCTCTTTTGACTGTGGTAATAGATGAAGCTGTGTTAATGCATAGAAAGTTATGTAATTTTCAACATTTAAACTTTATACAAAATTCTGAATTATACACAGTGCACAGATCAATAATTTTTTTACATAAAGTGACAAATGGATGACTTGAAAAACCTGATCTCTTATATAAAGGAAACTCTGCCTTCTGTTTTATCAGCTTTAAGCCAGTACAACTAATAAATAAAGACCATTATAGTCATGAAAGTGGATCTTCTGAAATGTGTGTATAAAGAAGGAATACCACTACTATAAATGACTGATCCAAGTATTTCCCATACATTATGTAGGATGCCTACGCATCAACATTTCAACTTTTAACAAAATAAAATAAAATTAATGACATCTGAATTTTGAGTATTCAAGTAATGTTTTATCATAGGGAGAAAAGCGGGCTAGCAATTCATATATAAGATTCCACAACCATGTAGACATATACTTGGAAGAAAATATAATATCAAAATAAATAACACTTTTCAAATTTTTTCAAAATTTTATTTGTATAATTATAAAAATAATATATAACCTTTTAAGAAAAACAATTTAATTTTTATAAACATTTTGAATTTTCTGTAAATTGTTCAACTTATATTTATACAAAATACTCACATCATCTAAATCTCCTGCCACATCACCTTTTTCACTAAAAAATAATAAAAACAAGTAAATTTCAGCTGCAAAATGAATTATAAAATTATTCAATAACCCCCAAATTTAGAATATTTTGCTAGATTAATACTTCAAAAAAACTTATTTCAACTTAGGAATTTCAGAAAGGCATTCTACAGTAAATGGAAGCAACCTAAAAATGAGTCATTTTTTATAAATAGAATAAGAGGTATACTCCATTAGCACATACACAAAATCAACAGAATTAAAAGACCAAAATGCAAACAATAGAGAACAATGTATTTTATGAACAAAGCGCTGTAGAAAACAGTTTCTTCCATTGGCTTGATGTGCTCTGGCTGATGAAACCAAATCCTTCCAATACAACGATATTAAAAAAAAACTGTTTTGAAACATAATTTTTGAAAATGAGCTAAACCTAGTACAACAATATTTTAGTTCCCCTTTAAGACACTGGCCCAATATATCATGTGTAATTATATGTAACAGTAAGACCTTCCCTTCTCAAAGAGAAGCAACAAAGATAGTAAGACAATTTTCTGTTGACTCCTGAAATATGTAAGAAGTAATATTCAATGGATTGACCCAAAATGTGTCAACTTTCACAAAACCCTTTAACTCTGATTTCTTTACCCATCATACCAACTGAGACAAAAATACTTGAAGGGAAAAGTTAGCAAAGCAACTCTGAATTAAACATAAAACTGTTCAAGCAAACAGTTTCCTAGACTTCAAACTATCCCAAGATTCAAAAGTTTAACAATTTATTTTAAATGTAATGAGTTGAACTGAGGTAGATAGCAGGAAGAGTGAAAGTAACCACAGTGCTTCCCTCCATTATGCTAGAAGCTCTACTACCTCCATCATCAAAATGCTTTAGCTTCCTGGCTGAGTTGAAAAAAATCTGACTTATGAGAAACGACTGTTTATTCATAAAGGAAGTTATAAATTACCTGGGCCAGAAAATAAGAACTCAGGGTCACAGGAGCACCGTACTAACCTCTCAACGACTGGAACAGAACTGAGATGAGGATCATCCTTAAGCAAGTCGTGACTGCTTTTGCTTTTCCCCTTCATGCTCTAGAAACGGATATAAGATAAACTCGTGAATGGGGAGAAGCAGTCTTCCAAAAGAACAAGTTAACAAATTTACATAAACTCTAGTACTGATACATGTGGTTAGCAAAAGAGATGTGTTCCTGAAAATTTCCGTATAAACTAAAGCTTTTAAATAAGATTACTGAATGGACTGAAAATGTTACTTTAGGAATATTTTTTCTTTCAAAATGTGATATATCCTTGAAAATAAGTTTATTGATCACTATTTCCAAACACTAAATCCTCATTATTATTGCCATGCAGCTAAACTAATTAATTTTTGACCCAGATATTAAAACTTAGAAGATAAATCAGAAGAGGAATTTGAAATAAATGTATACAATTATCCTTTAAATATACTCTCTGCACTGCAGAATCACTTTTAAAACATACCCAAGCAACCAAATGAGTGCACCTAGGAGGCACTATCCAACAAGTAGAAAACACATATGTGGAAGAGCCTCTCCAGTATGACAGCATTCGTCAATGAACAAATACTTAGTAAATGCTTTACTTTCAAAGTTGATGTTCTCAATAAATTTATATTTTAGTAGAGAAACAAGACATAGGAAGATACAAGAAGTAGAACTATGAAATTACTACTACTACTATTATTATTAAGTATATGCTTTGTGCCAGGCACTGTGCTGCAGTACAGTATTCCTACCCATTTCCCCCCTTCCCCAAATGAAAATATATAAGGTAGGCATATTAACCCCATTTAACAGATCAAAAAAGAAAAAGACTTAAATTATGTAATTTACTAGAGGTCACAATGCCAGTCAATATTAGAGGATCTAGGATTTAAATCTAGTTCTGCCTTACAATAATATACCAAGAATGTAAAGGTGTCTATTTTTTTCCTAGAGGCTCCTATGGACCCAGAACACTGGCAAGGCTTCAGAGCTGCAGGCCGTCCTAGACTTCCCCACCATAGGGGGGAAGGGGTCTTTAAATTTATACCTTGAGGTGGGAAACTGCTCACCACCTCTATCCCTCAACTAATCAACTAAGAGTGCATACTGAGAGGTTAGAGTTGAAGAATAACTTCCATTTATTTTGAAAGAAAATTTTA
Organism: Miniopterus natalensis; assembly: GCF_054644295.1. Classification (NCBI taxonomy): domain Eukaryota; kingdom Metazoa; phylum Chordata; class Mammalia; order Chiroptera; family Miniopteridae; genus Miniopterus; species Miniopterus natalensis. The sequence continues at coordinate 32,124,835 of NC_142083.1, read as the reverse complement.
CTTTGAAAAATTCATTGCAAAATATGTTAACTGAAAATCTAAAATGTCAGATACAGAGAGGTGAAACTACCTCCCTTAAGCCTCATTCACCACTGTTTAACAATTTTGAGAACAATCTTCTAAATTTGATAGGTCTTACTCTGAGGCAAAGTATGCCTTCTGAAATATATTTCCATTATTAAAATAATAGATTTTAAAATTTTTGTATTAACATGAAATTCTCCACATTTTAAAGATCAAATTAATTAAAACATGCTTACAGTCTAGTATCACAAAACAAAACAAAAAACCTTTCCCAGTTAAAAAGATGCTACTTGTCTATAGTTTTTAAAAGTCAGAATCTAAATTATGTAATTATATTTCTTTCTTTTTTTTAAATATATCTTTATTGATTCCAGAGAGAGGAGAGAGATAGAAACATCAATGATGAGAGAGTCACTGATCGGCTGCCTCCTGCACGCCTCCGACTGGGGATGGAGCCTGCAACCCGGGCATGTGCCCTGACCAGGAGCCCTCAACCGCTGAGCCACGCCCGCCGAGCTATCTATATTTCTAAATCCATAACCTTACATAAACCAAGGAGTGATGAAAAGGTAAAACATCAGCTAATTATTTGATATGTTTGTCCAATATGAAAGTTGAAAAATGTTTAAAAAACAGAAGGTGGTGTAGTTGAAAGAACACAGGACATAAAAGAAAGATGGTAGTTGGATCAAATGAGTTTCTAAACCTAATATTCAGTAATTCTATGAGCTTTAGTCTAAAAGTTGTACCATTTAGGGAAACAGAATGACCTCATTAGGCCTCAGAACCCTTGCCTACAAAATGGAAGTAATAATAGCAGCCTTGCCTATTTCACAAAAGGATTAAATGAGATATGTGCAAAAGTGTACAAGTAAACATAAAATGAACTAAAATGGAATAAAATTTGAACATCTTTTATACATGCTTTCCTTCCTGAAAATTTCTTCCTCCTCCATCTCCAGCCATAAATGCTTATCTTTATCTACTCTAAGACATATTCCCCTATGAAGTCACCCCATGTGGCTCCTTCATGGAGCCACAATCATAAACATCACAGCCAGAGGTGGACTCAGACCTTCCAGTCCAGCCTTGTAGGTAACAGATCAGAAAATGAGTGATACTAATAACAGCAGGAGGAAGATTAGAATTCGGGTTTCTGGGTTCCTGGCCCATTAATGAGCTATACTATTTCAATTATTTGTAAAAGTTAGTTTACAACTGATAGTTTAATTAACAGTTGTTTAAAAATGGATTCTTAGTTATTGCTTAAAACTTCAAAGAGCCTGTAGGAAAAAGAAGAAAATAGTCTTGTATTAATTTAAAATAAGACTTCAATAAGAGGAACCTGTGGAGTAATCTGAATGGCCATTAACATTTCAAATTTAAAATAACTTCTTAAATTAGCATAGAAAAATATGATCAAAAGCAATGTATTTATTTATTTACTTTTCAATAACATTTTACATTCAATATTATTTTGTATCAGTATCAGGTGTATGGCACAGTGATTAGACAATCAGTACCCACCTGGCCCCATACGTAGTTGTTACAACGTGATGGACTCTATTCCCTATGCTGCACTTTCCATCCCCGTGACTATTCTGTGACTACCAATTTGTACTTCTTAATCCCTCGCCTCTTTCACCCAACCCCCTACACAGCCCCCTCTGACAGCCATCAGTCTGAAAAGTCTGATCTCTGCATCTATGAGTCTATTTCTATTTTGTTTGTCAAAAGCTATTTTTAAGGTGTTCCTTCCCACTATAGTAGACTTTGCAACCCTCAGGCAGAAAAGTACAAATTGTGGAAGAACTGGAAAAATTCTGAGATAATCCCAAAGAGGGTAAAAATAAATTCAGATATTTCCCCTTAATACCTATGTTTTGGAATAACCTATTTTAAGGTTCTTATTTATACCATCAGGTAACAATAATTTTAGAGGAAAAACAAACACCTAATATATTTTAACTTTAACCTCAAACACACGAAATTAGTCCCTTTTAAATGCTTCCCATTATTGGACAATTCTCTCTTTAATTGGAGAGGAAAAAATCTATGTGTAATTTCCGCACATCCAACCAATTCTAGTTCTAGCTTCTAGAACTAAAAATGAACTACAAACATTTCTGTTATTAGATATACTACAGAGCTTAGTTTAGATACAAGTATACTGGTAGGTAGAATAATGGCCCCTAGAGATGTTCACATCTGTGAAGGTGTTTACATGGCAAGAGGAACTCTGTAGATAAACTGAGGATTTGGAGATGGGGAGATTATCCTGATCCATCAGGGAGAGCCCAGTGTAATCCCATGAGTCCTTTCAAGTGACAAGGAAGGTGGAAGAGTTGGTTCAGAATGATGGAGCAGGAGGAAGACTTGACCAGCCACGGTGGGCTTTGAGGATGGAAGAAGCGGGACACAGGGCAAGCAATGCAAGGAGTCTCTAGAAGCTGGAAAGATAACAGGCTCTCCCAGAGCCTCCAGAAGGCAGGCAGCCCTGCCAACATCTCAATTTCCGGCCCAGTAAAATCTGTTTTGGACTTCTGACCTCCACGACTGTAAAATACTAAATTTGTTTTGTTTCAAGTCACTCAATTTATGGTAACTTCTGATAGCAGAAATAAGAAATAAATACAAATATATTAACATCTTTTTAAAAATAGTTAAATACAAACAACTAGAAAGATAAGTAAAAGTTTAATACAATTTAATGGGGAGAACATTTGATGAAATATTTTAACACTTCAGACAACCTCTATGCAAATGGCCTAGCAGCACTCTCCATGCCAGACCTACCCCTAACTCCCAACTTCTTGCGAAACATTCATTTCTTAAAATAAATGAGAATAGGTCAAAAAATTCTTACTTTATTCTCAAAAGTAGTGTATTTCTCTATCAATATAACTTTTTCTGAGTGAGGCAAAAAAAAAGCCTTTTTATTACTGGATTTGAAGTAAAAATGTTAACATATCTTGAAGTGAGAGAAATCTCATATGCATCACTTATTGTGAATGTGGTACAATTTAATCACTCTTTAAATCTAGCTATTGAGATTCTTTTATAATGGAATCTACCATTTAACGATGTCTCATGAAAACTACTTGTCTGATTATAAGCTTTCATTTGAAAATATTTTATGACATATGAATTTAAATTATACACAAAGATTCAAGAGTAAACTTTAAACCAATGCAAACATTTGAATGAAGCTATTAAGAAAGCAATAAAAATGGAGGGATCTTCCAGACAAAAACCTTTCAAATATTTGAAGCTTAGGATCGCATTTTCACTTAGCTTTTCTTCTCCAAAGTATACCGTTCTTCAGGCATTCCCCATGTGAGATTGTTCCTGGTATCATCCCCACCCTCCGCACGACCCTCCCAGCCTCTGGATGCAACTGGTTTGTCAATATCCTTCTTAAATGTATTCAGAACTGAACAAAATGCTGAAAATGTGAGCCCCCAAATGCAAAGAATGTTAAATTCCTTATTCTAGAGAACATTACTCTTAATAATTCAACCAGGGCTTACAGGCTACTAAGTCTTATACCTATTCAGCTGATTTCATTAAACTGAAGTATAGAATTTACATGTGCTCCTATTACATTTCAACTTACTAGTTCAAGTAATTAGGTACAGACTGACAACAAAGCACTCTTTGGGCAGAAGTATTCAATCAGCTGTAAATCCGTCTGACTGTACTATCTCCCAGATCACATTTCCTCATGTTGTCCACAAGAATATCATGAGAGACTGTGACAATGTGCTTTACAGAACTCAAGATGTGTCATTATGGCACCCCCCTATCATGCAAACCTATCAAAAAGGAAATGAAGTCAGTCTGGAAAGTCACTTAACCAGAGTCTTAGTTTCCCCATCTATAAAGAAAGGAAGTTGGACGAGATCCCTTTGAGCTATAAAATTCTATTATCCTAAAAGAGATTTTTATCAGGTAGTAGAAAGATACTGAAATAAATAATGAAGAAAGCTAACCCACGTGGGAGAGGCACCTTGTCAAGAGTAAATGAGTGGGTGAAGCAGTGCATGTAATCCCACACTGATAATCCATCAACCAGAGGGGGCTCGATCTTATCTCTCCTTTCACGTAAAGCCTCAGTTCAGCCTTCACCAATTATTAACCTGTGATGTTAGACTGGTTCTGGAATAAAGCTTAACACTGTGGAGTCACTGCAAAGAGAAACTTGATAAGCAAATGAATAGTGAAACAATTATTTTCAAGTCCTCTAGAAATATTTCACTTCATGCACCCACTAAAACTGCAGTTGCTCTTAGTAACGAAAAAGGCACTCACTTGACTCTGTTTCTAGTTATTACATACATTTAAAAACAGTCAGGCTAAATTTTAAAATACATATATTTTATCAGTCAGACTTTTCTAACATTCAAGCCAGACTTCCCTTTTCGTACCAAAGTTTCATTTTACCTTTAAGGTAAAATACATTTGAAGGGAACTCATAGTCTAGAGTACAAAAGCAAAACAAACAAAATACTCTTCCATTTCGAATCTCTCTTGAATTTCTCTCTTGCCCTCTAGAGAAACTGTCTCTCCTCTATGCCAGTAAATTTCAATGATTTTGTTGTTGCTATTGTTCTATTTCTCAAGCTAAATTTATCCATGACTCCATTATGTAGACAGAACAGCTAAATTCTGTAGGCCAAAGATTCTGCACAGTATGCCCAGACGCACTTCCACGTGGAGAATGGGTTGCTGATGGGTTAAGCTGTATAGGTGCGCACTCACGCTCTCCAGGGGTGCTCAAGCTGCTGCCTAGGGCCCTACGGCAGGGCTCAGGAAGTGCGCTAGGCCAGTTACACTGAGCAACGGCTTCTCCTACCCCAGAAAGCTCAACTATGTTATCCGAGGTCAGCAAGTGCCAACATAAGTTTGTATGACCTCAAATTCATGCTATTTCTACTCCAACACACTCTCACTCAAAGATGATACAAAGTTAACCATCAAGGAACTCACAGCCTGGAACTCTATACAATAAGGCACAAAGAAAAGAGCATACGTTTCAGTAGCACACAATGAGAACACAGCCATGGGGTCTTATGTAATAAAGCAAAAAAGAATGCTTTTAAAAAGAAAATGTAAGGATTACAAAAAAGGGAAAGGTTGGATCAGAAAAAAGATTATGAAATAGTGGAAAAGACATTTAGGAAAGATGGCATTTTAAGTGTTGAAAATAAATATGACTTTCATAACCAGAAGTGGGATAGGACACTTTAGGCAGAGTAAAAGGACACAAAGACACGTACACAAAAGGGAAAATACATTTATGTAAAATAGCCTTCCACCCCAGAACGCTGTACTACCAATGAAATTTCTTGTAAGCCTTTTATATGGCTTGTGCTTGAACTAGGCAGCTTCTGCAGCATTCAAAATCATATTAGAGACTTAAATAGCTACAGAAACCTAACTTCAAATTTCTGACTTCATCACCTCCTAATTATATAGTCTTGCACAAGCAATGTAACCTCTCTGAGTAGTGGTTTCTTCATTTATAAAATTTACATATCTCATGGTTGTTATAAAGATTACATAAAAGAAATATTTGGCACAATATTAAGCAGATAAGAAAATAAACCAATACAATGCAGTATAATAAGTAATCTGAAGGCCAGAGACAGATTACCATTGAAAGAAATTAAGCTCAGCATGAGTAGGAGTTGGGTGCAGGAGGGTGGTAGAGGTAGTCAGGAATTGATAGTGGAGCTAAATCTTAAAGAAAAAACAAAAATTAGCCAAATAAAGGAGAGAATACACTCCAAGCAAAAGGAAAAACAGGTAGGAGGACGTTGGGGAAGGTATGAGTATTCAAGGAAATTTGACATCTTTAGAAAATATCAATGAAAGGGAATCCTGGCAATTCCCAGATCTAACATTTGTGGTTTTGTCCATTTACAAATATGCCCACAGGAACATGATATACAGTAAATCTTTCATCTTAATGAGGGACACATTTGAATCAGGAATAATGCAAGACTAGTGCACTGTCACATAATGAAGATGAGTTTACTGGGGTGACAGAGATATTCATGATACTGATAAGGAATAGGGAAAGAAAGTTTTCACGTAAAGATGCATTTAATTTTGACACTCGAAGTAGAGAGAGATGCTTCCTAAAGGCAAATCAGAATGAGGAATAAGTGCCCAGAAAAAACACTGAGCCTTGTCTCCTTGTTCAGAAAATTAGTATACAGGTGACAATTGAATCACAGCATCAAACAGATCACTCAAGAATACTGAAGTCAGTGAGAAAAAAAAGTTATGACCAAAATATTTCTAATATGTGCCCATTTAATTCAGTTTTAATGCAAGGGATATAAGTAGAGTGCTTACTATATGCTCAACATTAGCCTACAAAAACCATGCTCAATGGTGAGGGAAGGAAAGTACATGGATAAAGAAAGACAAAGGTAACAATAATGTGCTTTTAAGTCAATACTATTGTTAGTGTTGATAAGAAACAGGTGACCATTTGTTACATGTTAAGCATTCAAGGAGGTGCTAGGTTATAAAGTTTTAATTACTACAATAAAGACTCTGAGCCTAATCCTTTAGATTGCAGTTCACTAATTTCCCAGGAAGACGTATCAGACTCTTTGGGAGTAAAAACCCTTTAGATGATTTTCTTAAAGTACACTTATCAGAATCACTGCTCTAAACAATGGCAGAGCACTGTAGGGGTTTCAGCAATGAGTACTGTGCTGAAAGTGGTACTGAGGAACCACACTTGAAGGCCTGTTGGTGGGGTAGAAGGCCAGGAGGCAAAGTATAATCCAAAGACATGGATTTTATAGGGAATAGATGCAGGTTTAAATCCCAGCTCAAGCCAACTTATTGGTTCTGTGACTTTGAGCAAATTAGAACCTTTCTATACCTTAATTTATTCATGGGTAAAATGAGGATAATACTAATACCTATCTTAAAGGGCTGTGATGAAAATTGATTAAATGAATAAATATATATAAATATTTAAATAAATATAAGAGCTTTGGTCTATCACTGTTTATTAGGAAAACAATCATTATCACCTACCAAACCCATTGAACAAATAGCCATTAAAATCCAAACATAAAGGTCTTTAACTGACTACAAGTACAATTCCAGGTTTAAAACAAACACCACGATTTTCCTGATTCCCATGGCCATTTACCCTCCCTGCCCGAGTCCACGAGCTTGTAAGAGGGCGCCTTCTCAGAAGGTGCCAACGCTACCGACCACGAGCCGTTCCGCAAACTGGCTCAATGAGCGTTACTGAGTGTGCGCCCTGTGAAACAGCAGGCGATGCAAAAACGAGCAAGACGCACACCCTGACTTCCCTTCGATTCCGAGCAAAGGGCAACCGGCCTTTTACCTGACTGACTCGATTCACTTCCTCCTCCTCTTCCTCAGCCTCCTCTCCAAAGGAAAGCAAACTGAAATTTCTACGCAAAAAAGAAAGAAAAAAGAATGAAAGAAAATTAGGGAGAAAAGTGTAACAAAACTCATAAATATCCTATTCTCAAAAAAATAGGCTAGAACTTTCAAGGAGAAACACATTTTTACTGTTTAACAATAAATATTACTTTTATTTAACAATAAATATTCAGTACAAATATGCTAAGTACGTATATTTTCAGCATAATGTTAAGGTTTTGGCCTCAGACCACAGATGTTTCATATATTAGACTAAACTAATGACGAAAAATCCATTCTAAGCACTACCATTAAATATATTAAGGCAAGCATGACAGAAATAATTAAGCTTTTTATATTTATCAAAACTGGTTAGCAAAATGGAGAATTCTGAAAAACTAATAAATATATAGACCTGAGAGCACTACAAATGGGAAGCAATTAATCTATTGTCTGCCAAAATATGGCTTAGTATTTTAAAATTAATAAGTTAAACAAAATTGTCAAATAAAATAGCCTAGGAGGAGAAAAAAAACTGTCTTCTTTGAGCCTTCAAACCAAAGATATCCCAAGGAAGATAATTAGTTATTAAAACTCTTCCTCAAATATTGGAAAAATAAAAGATTTGGCAATAAAAGAGGAACTTTTATTTCAAAACCTAGATGCAATCAATGACTACTACATCATCCCTAATATATTTACTATGAATTAAAAACAAAAATAAAAACACACAACTTTGGGGCTTGTTGCCAAGATAAATTATAGAGATAAAATATTGTATCTGAACATAGTGAGAGTAACCTTTCACCCAAAGATTAGTCAAAATAAATGAACCAAAAAGTAAAAGGAAATCAAATATATAGCTATATATGAAGTTATTTTGCCACAAGACCTCAACTTATTAAAATGTCTGCCTCAGATCTGAGAGTTTATAAAAGCAACTTAACTTACTTATATTGAAGGGTATCAAGGGAAAAAATGAGTATGTATGAAATACCTACACTACTGGACATTTTCAAATTCCCCTTCTCATTTAATCTTCATAACAACCAGGTGTTGTATTTATTATAACCTCCATTTTATAAGATGGGGAAACTAAAGGCCAAAAAGATTAATAAACTTTGCTTTTTTATTAACTGGGTTAGGCAGGATTATACTTAGAACTGTCTGAAACTAACACTTTAAGTACAATAAAATCCCTAATATGGATGCCACAATTCAATAAAAGAATCCATTGAAATTTAACTCTCTAATATCTATTTTAATAAAACAGACTAATAATGTAAAGAATACTGTTCACAAAATACTGGAACTTATTTAGAAAAGAAATTTCTATATTTTGAAAACTATCCTAAAGAAATAATGCAAAATACAGAAATAGCTTTATGTTTAAAAATACTTATAAGGTTATTTTACTAGCACCAAAAAAGGAGTGAAAAGTTATGTAAACATTCAGTCATATACTTCATACTTTACTTACCAATTTCTTTATACTGAGAATATATTAATTGAAAAACAAAAAATTTCTCAGTAACTCATTTACATAGATCATTGCTATAGTTACCCTAATTGTTTATATTAACACAGATTTTACATGGACATTTGAAGCAATGCTTCTTTAGCTTAAGTTTAAGTTATATACTGTATTTGAATACAAGAAATGCCCCTGCAGAAAAACACACACACTATAATTCAGGTATCTCCCTGATCCAAACTGTCCTCCCCATCACTAGTAAACAATTTTTACAAAAGGAAATTAAGTGAACTAAATGAACCAGTGTTACTTTTCAAGCTGAAGAAAAATCTTACTACTGTGATTACTTTGTGCCTTTGGGTTTCAATGTCTTTACTTTCTCCTCTGGTTTCTCTTTTTTTGGCTTTTTTATTTCTCTTGGAATGATGTCATCAAAAGGATTAAACAAAACCTATGAAGCAAAATATTTTAATTAATCTATTTTTTAAATTTCACAAACAATTCAAACCAATATTTAATTGTATTAACATTAGTGTCTATAATTTTTCCTCACAAAAACATGATAAGTATAGTGAAACCTACACTACATAAAGTGCTTCCACTTACATGGCCTCACTGTATCCTCCCAATAATCCTATGTGCTATTAAGTAAAGGATATCTTATCCTTATTTTGCAAAAGGAAAAATTTTTCAAGAAAACTTAATGCACAGTATGAGAGACAAAATCAGGTATTTTGACTCCAACTGAAATGCTCTTAAAGACTACCCTCAATGGCTTCTTCAGTGAAGGATCACTCTTAAGTTACCTAAGAGTCACTTCATTGGGTTAAATAAACCTAATTCCTCTAACTTTCCATTCCTCCAAGCTTTTCATTCATTGGATTATCAGCTAAATTTCATCTCAGAATTTAAAACCTTCAATTAAAAAAAAATTCTTAATCAGAAACTGTGCTAAATTACACAGATAAAATCTGAGTTGTGAATTAATTTAGTATAAAGACTTCACCTGATAGGTTAAAAATACTAACAATCAGTCCTGGCCAGTGTGGCTCAGTTGGTTGGGCACTATCCTCTGCACCATAAGGTTGCCAGTTTGATTCCTGGTCAGGGCACATGCCCAGGTTGTGGGCTCCATCCTGGGTAGGGGGCGTGCAGGAGGCAGACAATCGATGTTACTCTCTCACATAGATTTCTCCTTCTCTCTCTCTCCCTTTCTCGCTCTAAAATGTCAATAAACTATTCTTTAAAAAAAAACCCCACAATCAATTTATCTTAAATGACAGTGCCTAAGTGCTGTATATTATACTAATGCTCCTACCTCACAGCTTTTTATTCTGTGTGGATTAAGTGGCCTTTCTTCACCATCAGTGTCTACTTCTGCCAGTCGCAGCATGTTATATATTGTATCCCCTGTAATCTATCAGATAAAAATGAAAATTTAATTGCAAGTTATTACATTCATTCTTTGAGATAAGGAAAAACTTTTGAAAATACTTTTTTTAATAATTAAAGGGGAATTTCATATTGTTTTACAAATGCATGTACATTAAATAATGCAAATAAGTAACTTCACCTTAAGAGGAAAAAGCACAGATGAAGTGCAACCCCTCAATAAAATTTTTGGAAAATTTCCAACATATACTTAATATCGTCTTTTATTAAAAACTAAAATATAATGCCAAATAACCTCTTACTGAATGACAACTTTTCATTCAAACATCATAAACAAATACAGACTTTAGAATAGGGTAGAACAAGCAAATAACAATGTGTGGTAAGTGTTTTGTAGATATCTCATTTAATCCTCACAAACATCCTAAAAGTAGCTACTATCATTATCTTCCTTCTCCAGATAAGAAAATTGAGGTTCAAAGAAGTTATAGAGCCAACAGCGATGGCCTTTAGAATTTTAACCCTTATGCTATACTTTATTGTGTAAGTTATATAACGTCAACTGTAAACGGTGCAGAATGGCAACCTAAATCTCAATTTATTATACACGTTTATTTTTTTAAATAACAGAAAGTAAAATTTATGAACATCAGACAACCAGTGCCAGAGTGGCTCAACTGTGCCAATGCATATTTTTTAACCCACGTTGTTAAGTATTAAGCAACAATATTGTATTGCATGTTTTTAATGGACACCTTTCATTCAACATTTCTCAAAAGTTTTAAATTAATAACAAATTTATAGTCGTGCTAAGTTTGTTTTTTCCCTCTCATCCTCACAAAATCCAGTTTTGCCTAGGATGTGAAAAACCATTCTACCGAACCAGCAGAGGGAGCTGATACACTAGTGATGTCTAACATGCCTAAAACAAAACACAGGGATGTAGTATTTAAGAGAAGGAAGAAGAGTAAGAAAAGAAAACCTTCAGAAATCCTTTTTTAAGGAAAACCGTTGAAAATTCTACGGTAATGACATTCCCTGATATGACGTTGATTGGGAGCAGGATTAAAAAGGTACTATTAAAAGTAATATTTCAGGTAAACAATTTTTATGTTAATATAACTTACACTTTAAACTTAAGGGAATTCATCAACAAAACAAACTTTCAACTACTAAATTTTATTACCTAAGTGTCTTTCTAAAAACATAAAAACAGTATCAGCTGAGTAACAGAGTAGCTAATACAGTTAGTATGATTTTAGAAAAAAGAAAAATTTAAAGTCAGAACCAATGCCTTATTTGAAACACACACAAAAATTCAGGTGTCCCCTCATAATTCATTCTAACAGAATATTTTCCATCATATTTGAAAATAAATAAATATCCTAGGAATAATTTATGAAGGCAACTCTTAGATAAGTTGATCATATGTATCATAGAAGCGTAATATAATGGACACAAACCTTTCCAAAGATGGTGTGCTTATTGTTAAGCTCATCTGCTCGACCCAGTGTAAAGAAAAACTGGCTGCCATTATCATGAGGACCAGCGTTTGCCATGGCAACCAGTCCTCTCCGATTAAAGCGCAACCGTGAGTGGAATTCATCCTGAAGCATAAAAAAGAAAAGATTTAGTGAATGACCTCAGTGATAAGGCCCTTCATATTCAGATAACCAGCAAGGTCCATATACTTTCTAATAAAAAATGCTGGTTTTATTTAACTGTTTTTCAAGAATAATCAAATCCAATATTTACTTCCTTCAATGCTATTAAACTTGACTTCAGTGGCCTGTATCTTCTAAATATACTCAGCTACAAATTTAGCCTATTTTGTGGAAATCTGCCTACTTCCATAGTGAAAGGGTACTTAAAGGGGAATGGATTTCTGAGAGTCATTCTCCTGTTTTCCCCATCCTTCAAAGTCATCTAAGTTTTTAGAACCTTCTATTTTTTCTCCAAGAAAATTACCTTAATCACTGAAGAGTCTTCAACTATTGCCCCTCCCCACTCCATTCTAAAAGTCAGGCAACAATTGCTTTCTTCTTGGTTTTTAATTCAAGAAATCTACTATGATTATGTTATGTGCTTTACTGTGTTTTTTAGAATCCTAAGTTAAATCTTCTCTGAACTGGCAATGGTCCCATTTGCCAACTGTTAAAAGGGCAGTAGGAAGTCTTTCTAAGGTGGTTTTCTTCCCATGGTCAGGCTACATAACGTACACATTAGTCCCTTAGTTAACAGAATTTCTACCCAGGCCTGATACTAGACTCATTTATAATATAGCCATGTTATGTAATCAGTACTTTTCAGAAAGGAAGTTATTTTCCCTTAATAAATATCTTCAAGAGATTTAAACGCAAAGGATCACAACTCTGTATACTGTGTTAAAAATGACCTAATTGAGAAACTTACCAAGATAACTCATTAGCTGAACATGATTAGCAAAAATCTCAATTTAGAAATAGTCAAAAAGAAATACTGTTTCACCAAATAACAGAATAAAGGAATGATTCCTACTAGATGGAGGCTCTAAAATCATAAGACATCTCGATTTGGTAAAATATAAACATTTGAGACACTTTTATAACCATTCCACATTGTCTAAAGACATCATCTGGAAATTAAAGCAAACAAAAACAGTTCATGCATTTTCCTCAAGAATCACAGTGAACCAGTAAAAAATTAAAGGAAACCCCAGGTACTCTATCCCATTAGCATAAACACCAAGTTTTCAAAAACACCATATTTTAAGAGTTCTTAAGGTTTACTCATTCAAAGAAAATGATATTGGTACCATCAGATCAATAAATATTCCAACTTTTAGTTTTCACTTGAACCCATTGTTATTCTTAATGTCTTAAGCATAACATTAACTCTTTTCTCACTTTAGATCTAGTTGGCAGTTAACAAAACACTAACCTATTCTTCATTAATATTCACACCTTTTCCTAACAATTTTATGTTGCTTCTTTCTGCCTTTCCCCTTGTGATTTCCAGTTAGGGCATGCACTTTGTGCTACAGAGGTCTATCTACTACGTAAAATTTAGAATTAAATTTATTATGGAGTGAATTGTGCTCCCCACAAATTCTTATTTTGAAGTTCTAACCCCCAATGTGACTATACTTCAGAGAGGACCTGTAAGAAGATGATAAGGGTTAAATGAGGTCATAAGAGCTAAGCCCTAATCAAATAGGGCTGGTGCCCTTATAAGAAGAGGAAGAAACACCAGAGCACTCTCTCTCGACCATGTGAAAACACAGTGAAAAGGCCAGGAAGAGAACCTTCACCAGGAACCGAAGGGTAGCATCTTGATCTTGGCTGGAATTCCTAGCCTTAAGAATTGTAGGAAATAAATTTTTGTTGTTTAAGCCACCCACTCAGTGGTATTTTGTTATAGAGGTCAAAGCAGATTAATACAAAGTTTATGTAGTATTAAATTAAATGTTTTAAAATGGAATGGCATACGCAATGTTCTAAAAATGTTTTACATTTAGAGTTGCAGAGATCAGATACAGGCAGATATCAGAAAATATGTTATATAGCTTTTTATTTTTTACTCACCTTTATCTCCACCTGAACTCAATCTAGCATAAAAGTTTGTGATAAGACAACTTAGAAAGAATGCTTGATAGGGTAAGTACTGTTCTTATACCTGTGTAATTCTAAATATGTGATTTTGTGCACTAATGCAAAATGCATTTTTTTCTTGTGGGGCATAATCATTTTCCATTAAGATATCCAAGCTGACTTGCAAATATATAATAATAAATTAGATCTCACCTTGAATGGGGCTCCATAGATAGACTCCCCACCAGTTCCTGTGCCAGTAGGATCTCCCCCTTGGACTATAAAACCAGGTACAACTCTATGAAAAATGGTCTTGTCATAATATGCTGGGGGGAAAAAAAAAAAACCACGAAATTTATCAAAGTCTAAAACAAAGTGATCTATATAGTTACCAGAGTTAATACAACTAGAATCATAAGGTCTTCCCTACTTATTATAAAATACCTTCTCAAAACAGGACAATTTCTCCTTTTCTTTTACTTATTTCAAGGATTCTCTCAAACTCTGGATTACAGTTTTCAAAATAAAAGAGCATTTTGGTATAGATCAATGGTTCTCAACTGGGAGGGGGGGGTGCATGGGAAAAAAACACACAACAATTTTGTTTCCTACAGGATAGTTGTCAATATCTAGAAGGATGTCGTTGTCACACATGGGAGATGCTATTGGCATCTAGCGGGCAGAGGCCAGAAGTACTCGTAAACATCCTACAAAGCACAGGATGTCACCATAACAAAGAATTACTGGCCCAAAATGCCAACAGTGCCAAGACTGAGAAACCCTGGTGGAGATCAACGCCTTATTTCCTATTTTTTTCCTTTTTTCCCCCTAGAAAATTAATTCACACAAACACTATACAAACCCAAAATATATAAAAATTACTCATTGGTTATAGGTCTAGCATCATCAGTACACCCCTACATACACTGGAGAAACTTTCAATAAATAAATAATCAACACACTATATAACTGAGTCCAATTAAACTCTCAATAAGCTTGCTAACTGACTGAAAGAAGTTATTTATATTTATATAAAAGTATATTACTTGGAAGCTATAAACATACAAGAGGATTATATATGATCTCCTAATAGTTACTATCTGGAACCTAGAATCATTAGGAAGACTTCACAGAGAAAGAAGTATGGTATGGCAGGATCGTGACAGCTAAATGAGGTCAAGCATAAGCCGAGAATTTGGTGCAGGTAGAAGGGCAAGAATTAGGGTTTCATTGAATCAGAAAATTAATATTAATAAGTAGCGACAAGGGCCAATATGCATAAGAAAAGGTTCTCAACATCTTTAGTCATTAGGGAAATGAATGGCAAAACTACAATGAAATACTACTTCGTACCCACTAGATGGCTATCAATCAAAAAAATGGAAAATCAGTGTTAGTGAGAAGGTGGAGAAACTGGAACCCTCTCACACTGCTGGGCGGGTTGTGAAATGGTATAATTATTGTGGAAAAATTGTACTGGTATAATTAATGACATAATTCATAAAGTACCTTTTACATAGGTACTAATGACACTTTATGGGTCAAAACATGATTATGGTTTATCATAATTCATAAAGTACTACAATACAGTGGCTTGCATTTATAAGATACAGATAGATATAAAAATCCATATTTCAAAAAATGTATTCTGTAATCTAACAACTTTACCCAGTACATAGGATGGATTGGAAGAAGTTGAAAGGAAGACCAACTAATTTTTTTCAATCCCTTCTCCAGTGAAGAGCTGTTGGGCTATATTCATAAGGGCTCCCCAGTGCAAACTAGTTCTCCTTAGTTACAAATAGAAATTGTAAAAACCAAGAGGTATAAAAGTACCTCTCCTGTATCCCTAAGTAACCACTTGGATTAACACTGTATGCAGAAGTTAGGAGTTCTGAATTTTGCTTATTAGTTGTGCAACCTTTAATTCAATTTTTTTTCTTTTTTTATTGAGATATAATTGGCATATAACATTATATTAGTTGCAGGTGTACAGCATAATGACTAGAAACTTATTCAATATTGTGAAATGAGCTTGAATGACAATGTCTAGTTAACATCTGTCACCATAGTTACAATTATTTTCTTGTGATGAGAACTTTTAAGATCTACTCTCTTAGCAACTTCCAAATATGCAATATAGTATTAACTATAGTCACCATGCTATACATGTAATTTTCTCATTATAAAACTAATAATATAAATTAACTCCCAGAGCTGTTCTGAAGATTAAGACAATGTAGAGGCAACCTATAAGTTTTCAAGTGCAACACAAATGTGATGTCAAACCTTAATATTTTTACTTAAATTCTACAAATTCCTATTCAAATCTGAATATAAAACATATCCTAGTATGTTTTATACTAGGAGGGAGGGAGAGAGAGAGAGAGAACTACTATTGTCCCAAAAGTCAAAACATTCTTGAAATGAAAAGACTCAAGAATTCTCTAGGAAGCAGATTGATAAGACTCAGAGATCTATTAGATGTGATGGAAGGGGGACAAAAAAGAAGTCTTTATTACTTGTGCTTTCAAATTTTAAACTTACTTTTCTTCTATTTCTTATTAAGTCTTTCAGTGATGTTGGCTTTTTACTTTAAACTTTTCTTTTTTATTTTCCTAATTATATTTTTGTTGGATAAATAAAACTATTATAATACTATAATATTATGTAGGAATTTTCTACAATTTCTCTACACCATAATTTTGTATTCGTGGATAGAATTTCAAATTTCCTCAAAATTTACATATCCACCATTTTCACTTCCTTGCAATGTATTAAAAATCACTGTCGATCTATGCACTTACAGTTTTCTATATCCTTGCAATTTATTATTAATTCCTGTTGAATTATGCATCTAGTTGTTTTTATAGATTACCATGTGCTATAATAGATTTTGCTGCTTGCAGTAATGTTGACTTTCTTAAATTGCATATACCTTTCTCATAAGTATTTTAAAGAAAAAGATTTTATTATTTCATTGTGCATGTTCATAATATCCTCCAGAATTTTCTCCACTATTGAAAAAAGAAATTTACATATATCTCAAATATAAAAGTTCCAAATTGTCTGCTCTGTTTCTGGTATTAGTCTTTATCGTTTTTATTTCTGGCTGTGCAATGAATGGGTATCATGATATATTTTGACTAATTATATTTCTGCCCAAGTGCATATAAAAATTTAAATTTGAATTTTTAAAGCATTTATATGTTTCTTTTAGAATCTTGTGTTTTGTATTCAATTTTGTAGATAGTATCATGAATAACTCTTTATTTAAAAATTCCTTTTGTGATCTCTTTGCCCATTTATTTTAGCCTCTTTTTTTAACAAATATTTTAGTTTTGTAAAGATATTTCTTTTAACATCTTCATATACACTTATACTTGTCACTTCTATGAGTTATTAAATTACTGTTAAAGGCGATAGGGATAAAAGATAACTGATGAAGCACAGGCTGTGGAGAAATAAAGCTGAGGTAAATCAAAGGAAGCAGATTAATAATCAAATTAAGTAAAAAATGTGGTTTTCTCATCTGCTCTCCCTTGTTTTGCAGACCTGAAATTTTAGTCCTTCCTCATACTTCAGAAGAACTATGAAATTATCAAAACTAACAAGCTTCCTTTTCCTTCTCTTATATATTTTTTCACCTACTTTTTAAAGTTAGAATTAGTTCAATTTTTCACCCATTTTAAAATGTTCACCTATCCTGCAAAGACCTATAATCCAAGATTAAATATGTGTAATTGTAGATCTATTTTCATAAAAACTAAAAAAATTCCCCCAGACACAGAAAGACGAACACTGTATGACCTCACTTATATGTAGTATCTAAAACAGTTAAACTCATAGAACCAGAGAGTGGAATGGTGGTTGCCGGGTGGTGAGGGAAAATGGGGAGATGTCTGTCAAAAGGTACACTCTATCAGTTACATGATGAATACGTTCTCGAGAGCCAATATACAACATGGTGAACACAGTTAATAATACTGTATTGAATATCTGAAATTTGCTAAGGGAGTAGATTCAAGTGTTCTCATCACCAAAGAAATAAATAAGTAAAACGGTAACTATGTAAGGTGACAGATATGCTACTAGACTTGATTATGATAATCATTTCACAATGTACATGTATATTAAATCATCACATTGTACACCTTTAAAAAATCATGTTGTACAACCTAAATATATACAGTTTTGCCAACTGTACCTCAATAAAGTTGGAAAAGAAAACACTCAGGACTTTAACTGTGAATACTGTTTTAGTTGAGACCCATATCTGAGGCTGTGCTCCCCCTTCATTTTCATTCATCTACCTTTTAGTTATGGAAAACACGCTTTAACAAAAATACTGCCATGAATGTTACAAGATCTAGAAATATTATGATTTGTTAATAAATCATAAATAAATAAGTCATAGAGTCAAAGAAGTAAAATGGGGTTCCCTGAATTGTACTTTTAAAACCTTGACCTTATAGAATAGAGGTTATCAGACACTGAGTGGGGAGTAGGGGTTGGGGAGTTAGTGTTCAATGGGTACAGAGTTTCTGCTTGGGACGATGAAACAGTTCTGGAGATGAATGGCTAGGATAGTTGAACAACACTGTAGATGTACTTAACACCACTGAATTATAAAATTAAGAATGGTTGACATGAAAAACAATGCTGACTTTATTCATTTAGGAGCCTCTTTATTAAATTAGTCCGCTCAGGCTTCTCGGTAGCCTTTGCAATGGTAACTCTCTCCCCTGTCCAATTAAGAGCATGGATCTGGCTATTTTTCTATTCTTTCTTCTCCTTCTCCTTCTATTCTTAGAAAGAGGGGAATAATTTCTTGTGGTAATTAAGTTTCATCATCACCTGACTTAAACTTAGTTCTTCACTGTCATGTTATATCCAGATGTTTTCTGTTTCTCCCATTCGCCTGGTGATGGGTTGCCATTTACCATTCAATCTTTCTAATGTTTTTGTACTTTCACTCTTCTACTGTAAAATTTGAGTTTTTAATTCTTCAAAACGTCTTTCCAGAGACAAGTCTGACTCTTCTGTGTCTCCTTTGTTTCTTGACTCTGTCAACACTTATTTGAGGCTTCTCTCACTGAACTACCTGACTCAATTTCCTTCCTGCCTGCCATAGCAATTATTAATAATGGCCTTTGCAGGCTTCTTTTCTTCTTTTTTGGCAGGTTGTATTTTTTTTGGTCTGGGTATATTTATTCATTAAATCTTCCCTGGTAATTATCTATTGTTCTAATTATCTATTGAGAGAGCTCCATCTGTACCCTTCTATTGGATATTTTGGATTCTCTTTCACACTTTGCTTTTGACTCAAAATGCTGTTTTCTGAAGCTTGATTAACTTTACCTGTTTCTAAAAATCAGATGTAACTTAGGGCAATGACTTGTCATGACTGGAGATATTCATATCCATATGCAATGTATTCTAAATGCCAACAAGTTACCAAAATGTATGAAATGTTTAGTTCCATAAGGAAATATTTTGAAGGGGAAAACACGCAAGTGAATGTATCATTTTGCTAAGTTTGTTAAAAAGAAAACTAGTGCCTGGCTCAGTTGGTTGGAGCATCATCCCATACACCAAAAAGGTTGAGGGTTTGATTCCCATTCAGGGCACATATCTAGGTTGTGGGTTCAATCCCCAGTCAGAGTGCGTACGGGAGGCAACCAATGTTTCCATCTCTCTCTCCTCCCTTCCTCTCTGTAAAATCAATAAACATATCTTCTGGTGAGAATTAAAATAAAAAGAAAAATAGTCACTATGACTCAAATCTAAAAGAATACTAGAGACACTGATAATATCATTGAATACTGAACAGAAGGCCTCATGGAGAAAGTGGAATTTTGAACAGACGTTGGAAAGTGAGTAAACATCAGCAGTGAAACAGGGAAGAAGAGTGTTCCGAAAAAGCAGCTGAGGCTACCAGGAGGCTGAGAATGTGAAGGAGGTGTGAGGACATGTGTGAAAGTGGAAACGAGAAGGACCTGCTCGGGAAGATAAAGATGATCAGTTAAAACCAGGCAGTGATTCTGTGCAATGAAAACAGAGCTGGGCCCTGGCCGGTTTGGCTCAGTGGTTAGAGCAGTGGCCCGCAGACTGAAGGGTCCCAGGTTCGACTCCAGCCAAGGGCACGTACCTCAGTTGCAGGCTTGGTCCCAGGCTCAGCCCCACCCGGGGCGAGTGGGAGGCAACCAATCGATGTGTCTCTCTCACACTGATGTTTCTCTCTTTCTCCCTTCCCCTTCACTCTCTCTGAAAAGCAACGGAAAAAAATATCCTCGGGTAAGGATTAAAAAATAAATAAATAAAAAATAAAAAACAGAGCTAGAAAGCTAGGAAGCCGTGCTGCCCTAAGATCCAACTAGCGATGAATAAGTAGGCAGGTAAAGATATTAGAGATGAGTGGGAGGAAGACCGGTGAAAGGCAATTACAGTTACGTAAGTGAAAGTTAAGGCAGTCTGGGGAAGAAACTGGTTTTAGTTGTAGCTGACAGTGGGAGACTCAAACAGAAAAGTCCACAGGCAACTCAATATGTAAATTAGAGCTAAGAAGAGAAGAAATGGCTGGAATTCTAAATTTAACAGTCATCTGGATGAAGTAACAACTGAAGAGTAAAGACAATAAAAAACTAGAGGCAATCTTAGGGAATGTACCCTTATTTGTTTATCTATTTATTATCCTCACCCAGGGAGATTTTTTCCATTGCATTTCAGAGGGAGAGGGTGGTAGTGGGGGGGAGAAACATCGATGTGAGAGACACATCTATTGGTTGCCTCCTGCAAACACCATAACCGGGCCGGGGATTGAGCCTGCAACCAAGATACGTGTCCTTGACCAGAATCGAACCCGAGACCCTTTCCTCCGAGTCAAACCGGCCAGAGTGAGAATACCCATATTTAGAGGATAAAAGAAAGAACTGGAAAATAGCCAAGGAGACCAAAAAGGGTCAAAGCATCATTTGTTAAGATAAATTCCTCTGTTAAAGATATACAGATATATTTAGGAGACATTTTTCTTTAATCTCCTCTTTCTATTTCCTGAAACATAGATCACCACTGTATCACTCCCATCAACTCCTATCATTCATTACCACTTTTTAACACCAGTCTTCAATGTTATAGAAAAATATACTGCAGTCTATTTTAAAATTAACAGAATTTCTCCTGTAGAATAAAACTCAAGAATGATGATTACCTTCCAAACAAAGCTGAATGAAATTTCTGCAAGCTTTAGGGGCTTCTTTTGACCACAACTCTATATCGATATCTCCAGCCGTAGTTTTCAACAAAACCTGTAGAAAGAAGATAACCTCCTTATGCCATGTTATCCTTTTGCTTGATATTCAGCTGAACAGCCTGTCAACCTGAAGCATTCACTATTTCAAATGTAAATAAAATTTAGAAACTTTGCTTTGCCTTTGTTGTTATAACCCCCCCAAAATTTCAACTAGTCATACAAGTCACAGTACATTTATAGCTTTTAAATACCATTTTCAGAAAAAATTTAGGATTTAAGAGAAAACAGCATACACCTTGCTTAACCACAGAAAAAATACCTCATTCAGTTAAAAATCAATAATTTAAACTTATTTTAATCAAGACAGTTTCCCATAGCGTTTCTTCCAATAAAATTGGTAGAGCAAATTGAGAAGTTAAAGAACAAGGACACATGAAATTATAACACTATAAGACAATTTTACAATACCCTTTTCCGTATAAACACTCTACTTTCTCATTCAAAAGCATGCCATTCCCGATTTATGAAGGAATAGTCCTAGTCTAATTCTGGGTTGTATGTTGTTAAAATGCTATGCCTGAAAACTACTATCTGCAGTAAATGGAACCCTTTGATAGCCTCCTTCCTACCAGCATAAGGCATATAATAACTCATAAAGGCAGTTATTCTTTGGTGCAACCAGCCATCTTTCAACAACCAGAACCCCTACTGAACCCACAGAAGGAAACAGTTATAACTGTCTTATTAATGAACACAAATAGCCAAAAAGAACATTAGACTCTAAATTTGAATACTGTGGCACGGTGGGAGTCCAGCTTCTCTAGGATCACTTTTTCTCCCCCAATGTACCAATGTAGGTCAATGCCAATCAATGACCAATGGTCAATGATTTGTGAACATCACCATCATTTAGAATGTTCTTCCAAATAAAGAGTATGCAGTGTGACTATGTATTTAAAAACATGAGACTGATTCTCACGAGAAGTCAGTATCATTGAGATAAATCACACTTTTTATTTTCCAAAACTCCTTTACTCAATTCCCACACATTTTTTTAAACTGGAAAGAATTTTAAAATCAGCTAAACCCCACCCCCTAATCCATTATACAGATGCCCCAAAGAAGTTGTAAATTGCCTGAGTCTAAGAGCTTGTTAATAGCAATGCAGGAATAACATTTCTCCCTGCTCCCTCCTCATCCACTGTACTTTTGCTCAGTTGCCTTTCAATTTCTGTTTCAGAGACCCAGATATTGCCATAATTTACATAACATTGATGAATTTATTACATGCTTTTGGGCTTTTACTAGCTCCGTAGGTCTTTTATAACTATTCTTTAATGACCATGGGAGTGGAGGAGGTGGAAATAGCTATATTATGGTAGCTTTTAAAATGGCTTCCTGAACCTTAGCAATATAAAACAACTAGAAATACACATGTGCATAATTTTCTCAACCCATTACACTTCCTCTACAAAAAGAAGGGAACATTTGTGGAGCGCCTTCAATGTGTCAACTTCTGTGCCAAACACTTTACAAATCTTCTCTCATTTAATTTCCAACTACAAGGCAGGTATCATTACTCCCACTTTACTTATGAAGAAACAGAGACTCAGAGAAGTAATTTTATCCAAGGTCTCACAGTGAATGGCTTAAGCCAAAGGCTGGCTGGCTGCAAAGCCCATGCTTTTTCTATACCACCATACTGCCTCCACAAAGCTCTCCATAAACTCCCTACTACACAGGAAGAAACAGTCCATCAAGCTCTAGGGCTCTGCCACCTGTCTCAAAAAAAAAATCCCCAGGTTACTCTGGTCAGAACTGATTTGAATAGAGAACAGTGCCTAAATCAAAAAGCAGTCATATAGCCATGGCTGGTGTGGCTCAGTTGGCTGAAGCATTAGAGCGTCCTCCCCTACACCAGAAGGTCACAGGTTCCATTCCCAGTCGGGGCACACATGCAAGAGGCAACTGATCAATATCTCTCTCTCATACTGATGTTTCCCCTCGCTCTCTCTCTCTCTTTCCTTCCTCCCTCTCTAAAAATCAATTTTTTAAAAAGTTTAATAAATAAATAAAAGCAATCATATATTGGCTGGACATGAGCAAGGTGCTCTAACTAGGCTTGGCATGAAACAATGCCCAAAAGAGAGAACCCATATCTCCTATGTAGGGTGAGAGAAGCCAGCCCAACTGGGTTCTCACTGGATTCTCATCCTCCTGGGAACTTTACACTTGGGACTCTAACTGAGAGGCTAACTCTCTCTACCTCAGACTGTGTACCATCTGTTACGAAACTGTGTAACACCTGATTTTCCGTGAGGCCTGATGTACATCCAATCTAAATATACAGTATACCTAGAAAGACAAGGCCTGGGGGGGGCAGGATGGAGGGAGTCAATGGGGGGAAAAGGGGGGACATCTGTAATTCTTTCAACAATAAAAATAAATTTTAAAAGGAGACAATGTCCTTTGTTACCTCATTAACTTGAAATAAAGCATGATTGCTACAGGGAATCTAGACATATCCTCTCTTCTTTGCAATTCTAAAGCAGTGATATCAAGGCACAATATACATTCAAGACAAAGTTCACCATTAACAATAATAAATAGAAACCAATATTCCAAGTGATTTTCATAATAATTTCTAATTTTTTAAAGACTTCCCACGCTGAAGCCTCAGCTCTATCATTTTCTTATGTTCTGAAACATGTGAGTGCCAGTTTAGTTCATCTAGATGTCATGGGATATATATCCATTTAGCAAGGCATTAGGAAATAGTATATCATGATATGTAAAAAGTGACTAAATGACTAACTGAATTTACATGTTCCTTTTTATATTCAAAATACTTCATTTAAACAAGTAAAGGGAAAAAATAAGTACAAACAGAAGTATGTAGATTTTCTCCCTGTATGTCACGGTTGGTTTTGCAAACCCCTGAAGTGTGCAATCACTGGTTTAGAAACCAGTGCTCTACTGAATTAAAAAAGGAACAGCCAGGCTGGGCGTGGCTCAGTGGCTGAGTGTCACCTAGGATCCAGGCGATCTCCATTTGATTCCCGATCAGGGCACATGCTGGGGTTGTGGGCTCAATCCCCAGTTGGGGGCGTGCAGGAGGGCGGCCAATCAATGACTCTCTCATCATTGATGTTTCCATCTCTCTCTCTCCCTCATTTCCTCTGAAATCAATAAAAAAATATGTGCGTTGCCCAAAATACCTACTAAAATTTTGGTGGGGCTATCAATTACAAAATTTCTGTTATTGTTTTCAAATTGCCCTCACTATATTACCAAATGTCGGTATAAGTAACTTATGATATAGTCATGCAACAGAATTATACCTGATAAGTTTAGTTTACCCTAATTCAGTCCCACTATTTTCTACATTATGCTGGTTCGTCATATTTCGTATGTGAGAGAGACTAGGTCTTAGATCGACTCAGGCGGTATTTATTCCACTACCGACTCCTCAACTTCATACTGCCTATAAACACCTTGGAAAAGAACTGACATACTTTGACGATCAAATCAATCAGAAAATCATTCTCGCATTCCAATGTGGGAACATTTCCCATGCCCCACTTTCTCTGACAATCATCTCATGTTTTAAGATCAGCGACTTCGTCCATGAAGCCTTTGCCGGCTTTCCCAGTTGCTCACTTCTCAGTACGACCACAAGCAATAAGCTCCTCTCTCCACGAGCAGGCCTACCAAACATATCATGAGGCTTTCCTTTGCCTGCCTGCCTGCCTGCCAACTAACCCATAAGCTCGTCTAGGGCAACAACCAGACCTTATCCATCTGGCTTTGTATTCCCAGCACCTAGTACGGTGCCCGGTGCCTAGAAGGCGTCAAGGGCTGTAGAATGAACGGACAAAGAGCGAACCGCAAGTTAATAATAATAATTTAAAAAGTCAGTTTTTAAACTGTACTTAGGTTT
The DNA here is from genome assembly GCF_054644295.1 of Miniopterus natalensis. Classification (NCBI taxonomy): domain Eukaryota; kingdom Metazoa; phylum Chordata; class Mammalia; order Chiroptera; family Miniopteridae; genus Miniopterus; species Miniopterus natalensis. Next base: position 32,099,762 of record NC_142083.1, on the reverse strand, counting down.
TTACCTAAGACCCTAGCAAACGCCTGCGTGAGTGAGGCTGAAGCAAGAAAATGGGGCACAGGCCAGTAGACGGAGAAGTCTCCAGCTAGGACTTTTTCAGAGCATCCATACGCCGAGGTTTGCACAGATGGTTTTCGACGCAATCCTCATCAGAGGCAGGGGAAAGGACAAGACTTCTTGTGATCTCTTCCAACCTTAAGACCCCAGAACTCCCTTAATCGGTGAGGTATCGCTTTGGGGAACCCAGGCATCCTAGACGGAGATCTCACCTTCCCGTTCGTGGGAGGCTCTTGAATGTAGATGTTGCTCATGCTGGTCAGTGCCCAAGACTCTGCTCCTAACTGGGGACGAGAGCGGACGGCCGATCACTAAAGTTATGCACCTATCACGCTTCCTTTAGTCGGGCGGTCTGTCAATATCCCGAAAGAAAACGACACCAAACACTATCTTTGCCCATAACTAGTCCCTCACGGACGCCGCCATGTTGCTCCCGGACCCGAGCACCGCTAATCCTGAGAAGGGGGATTCCAATGACCTCCAGGAAATGAGAGAAACTATGAAGCTCCTACATTACATAACTTTAACTTATATTACAACTTTAAAAAGGACGACTCCTATGTCTTGGCGGTGTTTCCGTCTCTCCGTGGCTGTGCGGGTCTCACTCCTCCCCCGAATCTGGCAGTAATGGTTCGGCCCCCGCGTGTTCCGCAACACGCCTCCCCCGGAAACCGCGGCGGCGGCCACTCGGTTCCGCTCTCCTAGAGTCCTAGAGGCCTTCCGCGACTGAGGCCGGGGGCCCGCGGCGCGGCGCCGGGGCAGGAAGAGGCCACCTCGCCGCGCGTCGTCCTTCCTCGCAGCGGGCGGGGAGCGAGCGTGCCCTCGGAAGCCCGGGGCTCCTGCGATCCCCCTCACCGGCGCCATGGCGGTCCCAGGTGAAGACCGAACAGCGGGGCCCCGGGCTGGGAGCGAGGAAGGGAGCGGGTGGGTAGGTTGGGGTGCTCCGGGGTACGCAGTAGCGCCCACGGGGCTTTAGGCGCAGGCTTTACAATGAGCAGGGTCGTTTGGTTTACGTGAAAAAGTTTACACTCCCCCAAATAAACTGATGGAAAGAAGGAGAGGAAGAAACTGTCCCCGGCCAAGCTCCAACTGCATGGGACGGATCACAGGGAAAGTGTAGGGGGGCCGGAGGCAGTCACTAGGCCTAGCCGGCGAGGCCCCCCAAAGCTGACCTTCCTCGGATATGGCTGGGAAGTAAAACTTGAGGGGGGACCCTTGGCGAACCCAGCTCGCCGGAGGCATTGTCTGCCGTGGAACCGCCGGGGCGGGAGGGGCGCCCCGCGTTCTCCGCGCCCCCGGCGATCGCAGTTGCGGGGCGCCGGGCGCTCTGCCCGCGTGGGCCTCGGTTTCCGCGTCTGGAAGAGATTTGTGGGTTTGTGTCTGTGGTGACGAGCAGCCCTCGGGTTCTCCGCCAGTGGGAACCGACCTAGAAACAGGGAGCCTGCGCGATACGCGCCCAGAGCTGCCCCGCGCGCAGCGGCCCCTCGGAGCGGGGGCGGCCGCGGGCGCGGGGCCGGGGCGCGGGGGCGCCGTGCGCGTTGGCGTGGCGGGGGCCTGGCGGGCCCGCGCTGGCAGGTCTCCCTGGTTCGAAGCTTCCCTCCCGCGTGCCGCGGCCGCGCCCGTTCTGCACCGAGCCTGAGACCGCCGCCGTGGGGAAGGCGTGCTTCCCCGTTTGCGGGGAGCACGGGGGGTTGCGAGCGAGAAGAGGTTCGCTCGCTCGTACCCGGGACAGGCTTCTTAAGTGCGCACTGCGTGCCAGGCGCTGTGCCAGGCATCGGGAATACCCTGGTGAGCATCACAGCCCTTCAACCAGAACTCAATAGCAGTGAAGGGTGAAAAAGCACCCGAAGCGCCGACCCGTGTCCGGCCGGGAAAGCACACAGCCTTCAGGAGCGCCCCGTCGGGGCACCTGACCCGAGGCGGGAGGGGCCAGAAGGACGTCCCCGGGGCCGTGGCGTTTAGGGTGGGACCTGAAGAGCTGCAGGAGGGCTGGAGCGGCGGAGGGGAGTTGCGGCCGGGGGCCTGGGTATGTAAAACGGGAGAGGAAAGGTGAGAGGAGGAGATGAACTGTGTTCACAGTGGAACTCAGAATATAAGTGGGAGAGAAGCGAGAAATGAACTGGAGCGACAACAGAGCTAATATTTGTGAAGCATCTGCTATGTGTCAGATGCGTCAGACACTGTGTCACACATTGTATTTTATCTCGTTTAACATTCACACCCACCGTGAGATAGGTATTAGTGTTTCCACTTTACATATGAGGGTGCTGAGAGACAGGGAAATCAAGGATTTTGCCTATTATGCGACAGCCAGTAAGTGACAGGTCAGCCTGGCCCCTCTAGACCCTGTGGGCTTTATACAGTTTGCCATGTTACAGTATAATTGACAAGGTTACAACTGTAATTTACAAGGTAGTGTCCAGCTCTTAAAGGATCTTGTAAGTGTGACAGAGTTAGAATGGTTTCCTGAGGAGGACAGGAAGCCTTTTAAAAGTGTTTAAAAAGATTCACATTTTGTAAAGATGATTCTGACTGTATATTGGGTTGGGGGGGAGCTAGTTTGGAGGCAGTCACCAGTTAGAAGCAATTCTAACTGTTACGATGATGCCTCATTTATGGTCTCAGTAGCAAAGGAGAGAAGCAGATAGATTGGAGGTATATTTTTGGTGGTAGAATTACTAGGAATCAGTGATCGATTCGACGTAAGTGGGTAAGAGAAGAAATGAGGTATACCTGGGTTTCCGTATTAGGTAGTTGGGTGGGGTATTTACTGAAATAGGCAACCCCTGGGAAGTAGCAGGTTTTAGGGGGATGATGTTGACTTCAGTCTGGGGCCTTTGTTGAGGGTAGTCAAACACTGGAATGGCACTATCTAATAGCCAGTAAGATGCGTTTTGTAGAGAAGCCAGAGTCAAAGACAACAATTTAATGTCATCCACACATGTAAGAACTAAGGCCATGCAGGTGGATGCATTTGCTCAGGTAGTGTGTGTAGAGTGTGAAGGGAAGGTCTGTAGCTGAAGCCTGGCGAATATCAACGTGTGAGGGGCCATCAGAGAAAGCCAGTGTGCACAGTGGATTGCCCAGGCATCCTGATCGGCCGAGTCAGCCTTGGTGACCTTTGCATCACAGAGCTGCATCCAGAGTTGACCTACTGTCACTGTTGCTTTCATTACTTAAGCAAGCATTTTGAGCACGTACATGGTAAAGGTACTATGGGGGACACAGCATCATAGCCTGTGCCCTCATAAAACTTGTTCAGTAATGAAAATGGGCTGCTTAAGAGGGATGACAGAGGGATTTTTTTTAAAAGTCCTCATTGAAATTCCCTTAAACTTAGGCCACTGTTATAGATATGTTAACCATCTTTCAATTCAAAACTGTGCGTTAAAGTATAATAATCTTAAATTGTGCCATTCAGCTAGACTATGGGATGTAGATAAACTGTTTAAACCCAGCCAAAAATGGGATAATAGTCATGACAGCACTGTGAAGTATAATGCAAGTGCTGTTAGAAAATACAGATGCTGAAAATGGTAATAATTTCTTGATTGATCCAGGTAGTGTACAAAAGGAAAGTAGGGCCCCATCAGAAACATTTTGAGGTAATGATCAGGAAGGACAGGCATTGTTCCGCCCGTTTATTTTCAGGTATAATGCTCCTGTGGATTCAGCGTGGCGTTTCCTGGGTGGTCGTGCTAGCAATTATTACAAGGTATGACTATAAAGTAAGGAGGCTGCTTCCACAAATGAAAATCGGCCTCGCCTATTTTATGGTCACCTACTTGAGCTGTTTCTGCACAGCATTGTGTATAGGCTCACACCATTATGTGAGTAACAATGAAGCACCTACTCTCTTAGTAAAGAAAGCATAGGCCCTTTGCTGTTATTAAAGAAATTACATTTAAACACAGTGAAGTTTACTTTCTGTTACAAACTGCTTTTCCCATTCACGGTTGTTGAAATTAGCTCTGACACTCATTTTAATGAGTCTCCATTCCCCAGGAAGAGTGGGCCTGGCACAAGTGGCAGTCTATAATACTGATGTGGTTGGCACAAAAACTCTTTTTTTCTCTGCTTCATGGAACTCTATAGAGCCATGGTAGAGTTTTTATAGCCAAATTAACATTACATCTGCCATGTCAAAGGGAGTCAAATTCTCACAACACATTACTATGGCATCTTAGTAATAGAAGAATTCCGAATTACACGACATCCAGTCTTCTCACTCAGAAACCATACTGCACACCATTTCTTTTCTCTCTAGTCTGTGCTACACATGGCTGCTGAAATTATTTTCCTAAATCATACATCTGACACTCATTCCTGAGAGGCTTGACACATATCCCTGAATTTTGTGTTCATCTTCATGAGACTAACCTTTCTGAGGCTCGGCTTCCTTGTCTCCGTAATGAAGGAGTGGATGACTGAGCCATCTCTACTAAAAATTCCTGTAATGCCAAAGCTCCCATCTCTGCAAGAATGAAGTGCATGCTCCTAAGTGTGGACAGGTCATTCCTATTGCCCTTTCCTCCCTTGTCTTTAGGGGTCCTCAGATTATGATGACTGAAACTATAATGGAGTAAGCAAGTGTAAAACTTAAAATGTTGCAAACAGAAAGGACCCTAATCTAATTGAATCTAATCAAATTAAAAATGAAAAGAATGGACAAGTGATTGCAATTGCTAACTGCTTAATAGAAAGAGAACAGTTACTTAAGCTGTTTACTTTTAAATTTAAGTGAAAGACAACTTTGACAGCCTTTCCCAAAGTCAAAAGAGTAAGAGAGAAATAATTCACTGACAAGTGTCACTGTTAAACTTTTCAGTGGCTAAATTGTTGACTTTGGAAACATTAGGTGACGTGAAATTTCAAGGAAATAAGTTTAGGTCAATACGATGGCTTGCCATGCCTTTGGGGGCCACTGAACAACCGGAGGCAACTGTGGGGGCTGCTCCATCCCCTTCTCTCACCCTTTCTCATTCCTGTAATCACTGTTCCTAATGTTTGGCCTTCTCTAACCTTTATCTTTTCTCTTTGTCCGTCTTGGCCCAACTGTTACTTTTTCCCCTGTTTATGCTAACTGCTTTACTGTGGCACAATTTACATGTTAAAATGCACAAGTAACAAATGTAAATATATATATGTATATATATATATGTATGTATATATTTTCTACCTATAGCCCAAATCAAGATTTCGGATATTTCTGTCACCCCAGAAGTTTTCCATGTACCTCTGTCTTCTCCCCCTTCCCCTGTGCAGCCGTTATTTTTATTTCTATTATCCTTCGTTCTTTTATTTCTTTTCCCCTAGTGCAGGGGTGAGGAACCTTTTTCTTGCCAAGGGCCATTTGGATATTTATAACATCATTCTCAGTCCATACAAAATTATCAACTTAAAAATTAGCTGTGAAAAAAGCTCCTAGGTTTATTGAATTTCAAGTTCCGCCTGCGGTTGCCTGGGCAGGGCCAGACTGAATGATACACAGCCTGCTTAGAAATTATCACCTATCATTAAAGACCACCCTTATTCTTTCCTACCATAGTTTGTCTAAATTATCTCTACTCCTTTACTATTACAAAAATGCTGCAGCAAATAACTCTGTACATAAGTCAGTCTTTGTTTGTGCAAGTAAGTTGGGAGGGTGAATTCCCAGATGCGGATGTGCTGAGCCACAGGAGTGTGCACGTTTAGAGTTCTGGGAGATTTTGTCAGCTTGCTTTCCATGGAGATGGTACTAACTGACTCTCCTACAATGTGCAGGAGTGGGTCCCCCGATGCCCTCTTCAACCTTTTCAGCCTTTCCTATTTTGGTGAGGGTGGAATCCCAGTATAGATTTTCACGAATACTTATTATGAATAAGGCTGAGCATCTCTTCATATGTTTCAAAATTGTTCCTACTTCCTTTCTGTGAACTTTCTTTTCAGTTTCTTTGCCCATTTTTTCCCTATTGGTTATTGATCTTTTTCTTTTACTACGTTTCATGAAATTGGTCATCGGTCTTTTTCTTAAGGTTTGCTGGGATTTTTATGGTAGGGATAAATATCCTTTATTGGTGCTATGAGTTGCAAATATGTTTTTCCTAGTGTTCCTGTGTCTTTTGAGTTTGCTTTTGGTAGTCTTTGTCATTCATATTTTTTTATGTAGTCAGATGTATAAGTTTTTATTCAAGGCTTTTTTTGGATTATAAGTCATGATTATAAAGGAACATTTTGAGGAGTAAGGGCCTCAAAATATGGCCTCACTACTCAGTTTGACATGGATTTTGGGTGTCTACAATTGCATTGGCAGAGTTCTTATTCCAAGCAACCAAACTGGTTAATTTAAGGGGAAAAGGAAAGATATCAGGAAGCTCACAGAATCTAAGCAAAGGCTGGAAAATAAGGCTCAGAAAATAGATAAGACCAGGGGAACCTTTAGGCAGGATCCTGCACAGACCCAGGCCTGGTTAGGGCTGCTGCTCCGGGTACCATCACCGCCACTAGGAACTGGATCCTGACAGCAGAATGAATTAACTGTCCCCACTTCCCTGTGTCACTTCTCTCAGATTATTGTGTTAGTTGCATCAGTTTTGAAGTTACAGGTAGAAGCATTTCATTGGCCAGGCAGTCATAAAAATTATAGACAAATAAAGCTTAATATCTTAATTTAACCAAAGGTTGGTGAAGAAATAAAGTCACTTTATTTAGAGTTCTTGTTATATTTCCCTTTCTTGTAAAATTTATAACTTTGTTAAAGATGACCTGCTCTGAAAAAGTTTTATATTTTGTTTTTCGAAAAATATGAGATACTTGGATGACAAGTTTTATCAGTGTCTTTAGTCATAAATGAGTTGATTTCTAATACATGTTCAGATGAGATCATTTTGGATCTGTTTATTACAACATTTTTAGTTTGTTGTAGAAATGGTAATGGTGCGTTTAGCACAGCTTTATTCAGTGTTATTCAGCATCTTGGGTTTCTATGGAAACAGACTTAACATTGACTTGGATTCTCTGAGCTTTTTTTCCAACATGCAATTATTTCATATTGAAAGAGCCTCAGATTTTATTATTAATTCAGTTTTGTTCCACAGTTCTGCCCAGTGCATCATATGTGTTCCTCTCTGCAATAAAAACCACAACATGTAGGAGAACAAAAATGAGATTGGGCACAATACTCAAAACCTTCATCAGTGATACATCAGTAAATAATAGGAACCTGATGAAAATAGTAGTATAATATTGCACATGTTAATTGATTAAAAGATACATAAATACTATAATAAATAGAGCACTCTCTCTTTAAAAGACCTGAAGTTTGCAGCTTACGAGTTGTTGTAAAGTAATGGTAGGGAGGTGATGATATGAAATCAGATGGAAAGTTGTCACACCAGATGTGTATGGGCACTGCTCACAACCCATGTGTTGAGCGTAGGTTGCTAGAAATGGTTTGAGTTGTGTCGGCGTGTGTATGCTGTATGTTCTTACGAGGCTCAGAGCAACTGAATGAGGAGTTTTCTGCATTTACCTCGTGTTTTTCATGGACAAAAAGTCATGTCATACTCACATTGTTCTCCTGTCAGTTGCACTGGAACAAACTTGTATTTTTAAAACAAGCGTTGTAGCTGAACTGACTGTTTTTACTAGAACAGTTCAGTAATGTATATTTTAAAGCAAAATTGAGATTTGGGGGAAATGACTAATGTTTTGACTTCATAACAAAAGAAATGGTTTGAAAATGATCTTTTAAAATAAACACTTTTATATTTGTACTGTATGAACTTTATTATTAAATTGGGATGATATCTCTATTTGAAGGATCTAGGAGTAAGATGCCCTTCATTAAGGAAATAGAGTAATACTCTACTGGCCCTCTGATTGGTTGATGGAAGTCCTTATTGGAAGTTAAAATTAGTGTCAGCTGTATATACAGACAAGGGAATATTATTCAGCCATAGGAATGACATTCTGACATGTGCTATAATCTGGATGAACATTGAAAACATTATGCTAAATAAAATAAGCCAGACACAAAAGGACAAATATTGTATGATTTCACACATATGGGATACCTAGAATAGGCAAATTCATGGAGACAGAAAATAGAATAGAGATTGTCAGGGGCTGGAGGGAAGGAGGAATGGTCAGTTATTTTTTAATGGGTAGCTACTGTTAGGGATGCTGAAGAAATTTTGAAAATAGATAGTGGTGATGGTTGTACAACATTTTGAATGTATTTAATGCCACTGAATTGTTCACTTAAAAATGGTTAAGATGGGCCCAGCCAGTGTTTCTCAGTGGTTGAGTGTCACCCCATGAACCAGGCAGTCATGATTCGATTCCCAGTCAGGGCACATGCCAGGGTTTCAGGCTAGATCCCCAGTAGAAGGCATGCAGGAGGCAGCTGATCAGTGATTCTCTCTCATCACTGATGTTTCTCTCTCTCTCCCTCTCCCTTCCTCTTTCTGAAATCAATAAAAACATTTTAAACAATGGTTAAGACGGTAAATTTTATATTATGTATATTTATTATAATAAAATTCAGTTTTAATTTATTTCACTTTTTATTTGTATGTTCAATATTACCTGCATGTACCAGTAATTATACAGGATGCTGTAAATATTTCTAAGTATTGATCAGACTGAATATGTGACTAGTTGTTTTCTTTTGTCATCATTTGAGTGCTGAATTGAGATGTTTTTTACAATACCTAGAAATTAATTTTCTGGAATTTCATCAATTTATTTAAGAAAGTCATACTTCTTTTCTTCTAAGGGAAAGCATTAAAACATACATTAACCTGAATACCCATATATATCTAGTTAATTATTTATTTTACATTTGAGGGACAGGCCAAGGTACCCTGGAATTTCTTCCTCAGTATTGTAGAATCAGAGGAGCATTTAAGCTCTTGACTATAATACTGCATTTGTTGAATTAGAAGAAAAGAAAGTTCTTAAAGTATTTGTCAAAGGAAATAATGTGAGTAAATTGGCTTTTACAGTAGTTCCTGGTAACCATAATAATTGAGTAGTGTTACTAAACTGGGTTGAGATGATTTTTTTTTTTAAGAAATAAATTCTTCAAGTGGTTTTCTTAGGTTTCTCATGTGATGAAATTTTTATGTTTTTACTTTATATGTCTCCTAAAACGTTATCCATTTGTATTTTAGGTTGCAACAAGGATAGTGTTCGAGCAGGCTGTAAAAAATGCGGCTACCGTAAGTATTAAGAAATAACTGTATGCAGTGAATCATTGCATCATTGGGCAGTGTGGTTTAGCATCCAGATTTCAGCCCTGGGCACAGACAGTCCTTTAGCCCTGTTATTTAGCTTAGGTTTGCAGATGATTCAGAAGTTCATCTGTCAGCACTGAATATTCACTTTTATTTCCTGCTATGGACTCAGAGACAGGTGACTATATAGCTGGTGAGTAGCAAAGATGCCATGAGGTACAAGTGGAGTAATAGATTCAAGGATCTGGAGAAAGTGTATGCCCCCCAAAAAGTACATATATATTTATTCTTTAACACCTTATCCTTCCAGATACTAAGTGAAGAGGGAAAAACAAGGATAATTATTTATGAAGCACTTTCCTGTTTATTGAATTTACTCTTTATAAGGGTGAAATTGGGCCTAGAATTTCTGCTCACTGACAAAATTTGATTTAAATGATCATTAATCTCCATTATGATCAATGGAATGTAAAAGTAAGCTTTAACAAGTGCAATTATATACTCAGAATGTGTAATTATGTACTATAAACAATGGTTCCTCTAGTTAAATTAACAATCCCTAAGGCTTGATAACAGCTGGAATAGCATTTGCTGTTTTTTAAGTTGTTTGGAGGCCATACAAATGATTCTGGATTATTGTTAATGCTCCAATTCATAGAAGTTCTTTTTTAATAAAATAAAGGTGATTAAAAAAAAAGATTTCCATGCAAAAACATGTGATAAAAAAGTACGTTGGCCGTAGATCTTCATTAGAGGATTCAAAATAAAAGCCCACTGGGAGAACCAAGTCACATGCCTCCAAGCCAAGGTGGAACCTGGCTCAAGGAGGGCTTTCAGCTAACAGAGTAGATACATGAGTACACATATTCTTCATATAAACAAAAACTTCTGAAGAATGTACTTAGTGCAAAGAATGAGTTCAATGAAATCTTTTCCATTGTTTAAACTTGTTTATATTTATTTCTGTTTTATTTTCTTAAAATCCTTGCTAATTTCAGTGTCTCATTTCTTTATTCAAGACCTAAGAACTGACTATATTACATATAAATTCTGTATTTACTTCAAATCCAGAATAGATTTCCAAGGCTGTCTGTTAATACCAGTTTATCTACTTGAACTTCTTTTAAGACTTGTAAGAAAGCAATTAAAATATATTTTTTTAAATATTTGTTGATCTAGCCTCCTCATTGCTATTTTATTTTAGACATTAATAGAAGCACCTGTAGTAATTAGAATTTTATTTTAGAGAAGCCAAGTAAGGAAGTAGTGTTGACGGCCTTCCAAGTTGAGTTCCTTCTGTTCGATTATTCAATCATTGATTTTAGTGATGAAGTTACTAAATAACTTCTAATTTGTTTTCTGTGGAAAAATTTAGTAATATTTCCCTTCTGGGTTAAACTTACATCTTACACCTTTAGAGGTGAGGGTTTTCTTCGTTTACAGGTCTTTCTGGTAGAAACTAAATTTTTTAAATTATTTGTTATTTGGAGGCAGAACCTTTGTATTGCTAATAGAGGTAAGAGAAAGGTCAACAAGATCCTTTGAATGTTTTTAACACCTAAAAATGTGGATATTCATCAGTCAGTTACCAAAGAGTATTTTCCGTTATTGTGGAAATAGTATTTTGATTATACAATTTTTAAGATGTTAATACTTGATTGAAAAATATTTTGTCAGCCCTGGCCCGGTAGTTCAGTTGGTTGGTATCATCCTGATATGCCACGGTTGCAGGTTTGACCCCAGTCAGGGCACATACAAGAAGCAACCAATGAATGCATAAATAGGTGGAATGACAAATTGATATTTCTCTCTCTTCCTCCCCCCTTCCTCTCTCCCCTTCTTCCCTCTAAAATCATAAATGAAAATTAAAGGAAAAAATATTTTGTCAGTGTGTTTCAATAGTGGTTATAAAGTTTCAAGTTAAGAATGAGTGTGCTACTAAATAGCATGGGTCTCACTTTTTCGTGGCAGTTTCCTCAGCAAAATTAGAAGAATAGTTATACCTATAATGAGTTTTATTTGATTTTCTTTTGAAGTTGGCAACTTCTGAATATTAAAAAGCTACAAGGACACACTAAGCCTTTGTTCATGAATACATGTGTCAAATAATTATGATAGTTCTCAGAATATAAAAGTTCAGTACAGTAGACTCTAGTTGAGCATCTGATCACAGAAGCAGGAAATAAAAACATACCTAAATACCCTTAATATTGTATTTAACTTAAAATCCTAATCTACTGAAATAGTCACAACCTTGTCTTTGCCTATGATGTTACAGTCTTTTGACTGCAAATCATATCTGAAATGCATTTTCCACTTTTATAGCTTGTTTCTTCAAAGATAGAAAAGCAGTTAAGATAGTTGTAAAGAAATCTGAGTGCAAAATTCTTCTATCATTAGTTCTCAACTGGGAGGTGATACAACCTTCTAGAAATCTCTGGAGTGTTTTTTTTAGTTACCTATAGGGGTGGGGATCAGTATGGCATTTAGTATGTAGGGTCCAGAGATTATAAATTTCCTGCAATGTGTAGGATATTCCTGGACAATGAAGAATCGTCTGGCTCCAAATACCAATGGCATCCCCTTTGAGAAACAGGAACATTTTTTTCATTGTTTTAGATCCCCCTCCCCCCATCTTTTACAATCCCCTTGCCAATGCCTATTTTGAAAACTGCCTTTTCAAAGCAGTTTCAAATTCATCTAAATCAAGGCTCTCCAAAAGTACAGCTTTGTTTCATAGAAATAACCACTCATTATTTTTTCCACACCTACAATTTTTGGCCTGCATGATGTTATAGAAGCAAATTTTGGAACAGTCAATAACCGACTCTTGGTGGAGTTCAGTATCAACACATGGAGTAAAATGTATAGGCGTGAGCTGAGGAGAAGCGACCAGGAGGGTCCGAGGCCAGGCGGAGAGGAGAGGGCAGCCTCACATCCGCCGGAGGAGCAAAGGGGCACTGTCAGATAAGATTTGTAAGAAATGGACTGAGAAATGCTCATTGGATTTGCCAGGTAGGATGCTTGCCTGTCTTAGCAAGACTAGTTTGAGTAGAGCTGTGGGTCATGAAGCAGACTGTGTAGATTCCAGCCTGGTAGCGAGGAATAGGAAGCGTGGAAGGGCCTGTGAGGTGTCTGTTTCCCAGAAATTGACACGAGAGAAGTAGGAACTGCCTTAGTTCATGTGGGCTGCTTTACAGAATACTGCAGGCTGGGCGGCTTACCAGCAGCAGAGGTGTATTGCTCACAGATCCAGGGGCTGCGAGTCCCAGATCAGGGTGCCAGCACTGTCAGGGGAGGGCCCTCTCCAGGTCACAGACTTTTGTTTCATCCTCATGTGGGAGAAAGGGCTAGCAACCTCTTTGGAGTCTCTTTCATATGGCATTAATCCCATTTATGAGGGTACTGCCAGTGAGGCAGAAACCATTTTTCCAAGCTAAGAAAGTAACATTAAAAACTGGTCTGGTAGCACATTACATTAAGAAACTTAAGTCCATTTACAGGTCATTATTAATAAAACTACATAGAAAACTAAAAGCTACATAGAAAATTTCAAAATGAAGGGATAGGGAAAAAGAACAGATATTAGGTTGAATATTGTTGATATTCAGCTTGTTTACTCATAAAAATTGTAACATCGTATGATTCAACTAATAACAACCAAAAAACACAAGTGGAGCAATTTTAATTTCAGACTTTTGAGGCAAGAACAATTCTAGGGATAGAGAGAGAGTCAAGAACAATCCACCATGAAGATAAACTCATAATGATCTTAAACGTGCTTACTAATCTCAAAATACATGTAGCAAAAACTATCACAAGAAGAAATGAACAAAGCTATGATAGAGGTGCTTAAACATGTCACTGTCCTAAGTTATTAGACAAAAAAATAAGATGGAGAAGATTTGAACAACAAAACAGACATAGAACCCTATTCAACAAATAGTGATGTATGTTCTTTTAAAAAACATATCAAATCTCCTCCTAAATGTACTATATGTAGACGGTGATATCATTCTCTGATAGTGCAATAAATTTGGAAATCAACAAAAGCATAGTCTGAAAACTCCCTGTGCTGGAAGCTAAAGAGAACACTTCCGAGTGATCACTTGGTAGGAAATCACACCAGAAGAACCTTGTTTCCAGCAGTATGGCAGATTGGACCTTCCTGGAAACAACTAAAACCTTCAGTACATGTTTTAGATATATTAGTATGCTAGGAAGAAACTCAAGGACACTCGGGGCAGCAACCAAAGGAAAGCGGAAACTAAGAGGTAAGTCTTGAGGTTATTTGCTGAACCCAGGGTTCTTGAACATCTATTTTCCTCAGATGGCAGGGTGCAGGGGGTTAAAAACAAGGCCCAGGGCCCTGCCCTATTGGGATGCTAATGGGAGATGCTCTTGTATAAGTAAGAGCAAACTAGAAATAAACCCTAGCACAGAGCTGTGGTGAATCGTTTGTGGGTTGTGAAATCAATGTGGTCACCGTCAGCACTGGTGTTTTTGAATATCAAATATAGTCACTCTTCATGTAACTGGATTTTTGTCTCTTAGTGTCTATCTGCATATGCATGTGTATGTGAGTATACTTGGTTGCATTGTTATTTTTTACCATCATCCCGTCATAGTCAACAAAATTTGAAAGCTGCTGCTTTGGAGAAACTGCTCTGTGTGCACAGAGACAAGAACAGCTCCTCACTTCAGCATATTTATAATAGCACAAGCCTGGAAGCAACCTGACATCCCATCAGTAGCAGAAAGGATAAATAAGTATTGTTTTTTTATACAATGGAACATTATTCATCAGGTAAAATGAGATAATTACATCTACTTATGTTAACATAGATACAGCACAAAATATAATGTAAGTGGCAGAAACAAGTTGCAGAATGATAGGTAAATATAACTGAGTTTGTGTTTTATTATTTTTGAAAGATGTCATTTTTAAATTTTATTTTAGAGAGGGAGGAAGGGAGAGAGAAATATCGATGTGAGAGAGACACATTGATTGGCTGCCTCCTGTATGCCCCCACTTGGGGACTGAACCCACAACCCAGATATGTGTCCTGACCAGAACCCAACCTGGACCTTCTGGAGCATGGGGGACGCTCCAGCCAACTGAACCACACTGGCCAGAGCTTGAGTTTATGATTTAAAAAATAATAATACAGTATGCTATTTGGTAAAGATGGACACCAACCTCAGTCTCCCACCTACTGCAGACACAAAGAATGGAACGGAGTTAAGCCGGGTTCCCAAGGATGGGGCAAGCTCTCCGGCTCTGGGTGCGCGCAGGCCTTTCCCGTCCCAAACCCGCGGGTGAATGGGACAAAATGCCAACGGGGGCGGTTGGCACTTGGGTAGTGGTTATATTCCCTGTACTTTGCTGCTGTTTGTAATATTTGTTTTTTTTAAAAATCACATCATGCTATAAGTAAGCAACTGCTGTAGTTTTCTTATAGAAAGAATCTTTAGGAGGTGAATGATGTCAGAATTAAATTTTTAGGTGTTTTTCGAAGAGCACATTCTTTATGTTATTATGGTACTGTTAATTATATGAAAGCTATGTAATTGCATGAGTGTAATAGTAAAGCTAAAAGAAAAAGATGTGAGAAGGGGATTAAATATAAACTCCTAAGTATGAGAATATTTCCTTTAGTGTATAGAAAGGGAAAATACAGCGATTCAGCACCCAGAAAACGTGCTTATTAAATTAGAAGCCCTGATGAAGAAAGGAAAAGTTCTCTCTCTGAGCCTTGCTTTCAGGGAAAGCAAAATACCACCTCTGAGTAAAAATTAAAACTAAACATTATATTATTAAAATTGTAACTCATTGCTTACCACGAAGCAACAAAACAAAAAATATGTACCTTGTCTACCATTTTGTCCTTCACGTGTTTCGTTCCACTTAGCTGGCCACCTGACGTTCGAATGCCGCAATTTCCTGCGCGTAGACCCCAAGAGGGACATAGTCTTGGACGTCAGCAGCACCAGCAGTGAAGAGAGCGACGAAGAGAATGAGGAGCTGAACCAGTGGCAGGCGCTGCAAGAAAAGAGTAAGCGGCACCCCTCTCCGTCCTTCACAAGTGCTTGTAGATGTGCTGCTCCTGTGTGGCGCTTCCCTCTTGTTCTGTTGCATTTATCGTGAAGATGTCTTATGTGAGAGGTACTGCACAGGTAAGGAGACGGGCTTGGAACGCAGTAAGGAATCCGCCCAAAATCTAAC
Organism: Miniopterus natalensis; assembly: GCF_054644295.1. Classification (NCBI taxonomy): domain Eukaryota; kingdom Metazoa; phylum Chordata; class Mammalia; order Chiroptera; family Miniopteridae; genus Miniopterus; species Miniopterus natalensis. The sequence goes on along the minus strand of NC_142083.1, from coordinate 32,084,258 downwards.
GGCTGATCAGTTTCAGAACCAGGAGGCAAGTCTGCTTTTGATCCCAGAACCCAGGTTTTGTTTCTCCGTCACCCTAGCTCGCGTCACATGGGACGAAGAGTCTGATTTAAGACTTGGTTTCTGGCCCCATTTGGCCATTTTTTAGCATGTGACTTTTCAGTAAGTCACTTAACCACTCTGAACCTCCCTTTCCATGTGGAAAACACAAGATTGGGTTGCAGATGGCACTGAATCAAATCAGAGGTCTTAGCTAGCATCGACCTTTGCTAAGAGCACAGGCACAGAAATGACCGTGAGGCGTAGGCAAAGCAGCGCGAGCTCTGGGGAGGCCACCACAGCCCCCGGGCATTTTCTTTCTACTTCAGAGCCCACTCTAGTGGGATTAACATAAGACGTTTCTATAGTACTTACACAGAAGAAAGTCATTTTAATCATGAAGCATCTCTATTTTATGCCCAGATAGGGGCATTTTCCAGGGAGCCTTGCCCCATACATCCATAGATTCCAGCATTATTAACCATAAGCAATCTTAGACAAACCAAGTACATCCTGCCATAAACAGTCTGTAAATTATTCTCTTGCCAACAGCTTGATCATGGACTTCTAGCTTTCAGAACTGTGAGAAAATATATTTCTGTTATTAAGTCACTCCCATCTTCCCCCTCCCAAAAAGTGTTTTCTAGCTAGCCAGTACCATCCATTTTTTTCCTGGAAGTCTGTAATTAGCATGTGTACAAAGAAATTTCTTTCCTGCCCCCTCTCCCATCAAAGAGAAGAGATATTACAGACTTACTGTTTAACCATTTCTTTCCCAACTTGTGTATAAAATGGCCTGGCCTTGCAATGGAGTTTTTAGGAATAAAATGTGATGCTGTATATGAGAATACTTTGTAAACTACAAGATGCTCTATGGTAGGTGTCACACAAAAGCAAATGCAATTTATTTGAATATGGGTTTGGGCATGGAATGAGAGAAATACAAAAAGTTAAACTCATTTTAGATAAACAGATAACAATAAACACTTTAAATTTTTGTAAGCTTTCCATATTATATCCAGTGAAAGTAAGTGAAGAGATCAGATGCAGGGTACTGAGACAAGTGAGAAGGCAGAAAGGGGAGAGCATCCCAGAGGGGGCAGACAAGAGTGACACTGCATACGAGTATATACTTCATTCAGACGAGTCCCAGAAAGAGAAAACAGAAACTATTTCCAAGAATGAAGGACATTAGCTTCCAGACAGAAAGATTCAATAAGTACCAAGCATGGTGTTAAAAATAGACTCACACAGAGGCACACCATTTATGAAACTTCATATCACAGGAAACAAGGAGAGTGTCATTCAGACTTTCCGGATCCAAGGCTAAAACAGGTCATAGGCAAAGCATCAGGAGTCAGAATGGCTCTGCACTTCTCTAAAGCAATACTTGTAAGCCAGAAGATGTGGATAATGCTTTCATATTTTTGAAGGAAAATTCTATCCAAATTAGAATGATACACTCAACCAAATTATCAACCAAGTGTAAAAGTAGAATAAAGGCATTGTCAGGCATTCAGAGTCTCCAAAAAATTTACCTCTCACATCTCCTTATTCCAGGGGTTTTCTGCCAGAGTAAGGGAGTCTACCCAGAAGGGAAGACATGGACTGCAGGAAATAGGCGAGAGAAGGAGAGAATGCCTGGGTGCTGGTTCAGAGAGATCCCATGCATGGCGAGCAGCCAAACCACGTAGGAGCAGAACAAGTTGCTCGGAGAGAAAGCCTAGGCTCATCCATTCCACAAGGACAGTTTCTACCCCATCCATCTGCACTGCCCTGTTTTTTAAAAAATGCACAAAATTTTAGAATTAGGAAGGATCTTAGGGAATGGGTAGCTTAAACACCTAGTTGTGTAGAAAAAGAAAATGGGGACAAGTAACTTCCTCAAACCACTAACTGGTCTCAGTAAAGCCAGCACCTCAATCCAGGTTTCTTGGCTACTGGTCCTGTGCTGTTTTCGTTATAACATGCTGCCCTCCAGCCTTAAAGATCACCCAGTCCCTTGGTTCTTGACCTTTTCCCCCTCATCCCATAGTCTGGAAGGATAAAGAACACTCCCACCATGAGTAGTGGGGTGGTTCACTCTAGAGGCCATTGTTCAATCCGAAGACATGGGACTGATCCACCCTGGGAGAGGGGGAGGAGATTCATTTACAGTCTCCAGGATAAGGAGTAGTTGGTAGACCTTCTTTAGTAGAATCGGCTTTCCTCTAACCTCACACTGAGGATGACGAACTCCATCTAGCTTTGCTGCTTTTTAAAAAGAGGTGCTTACACATGGTCACCTGAAGGCTCAGAACTCGTTTCCAAGCCTCATGACTCCTGCCCAGAACAGTGCTCATTCTGTATGTCATGCAGATCCAACAATAAAGTGTTATAAAAGGGACCCATATTTATTTCATGGTCACCTAATGCAAGCCCGGTGACCCACCCCTACCCAATCAACAGTAGGTTGGTTCCTAAGTACGCGGAAGAAGAGAGTGTGCAGGTTGTGGTTCTTAGTCCATTGATGGCTCTCTGATGTGGCTCAGATCTCTAAAGCGTGTCGGTAAAACACCCACTCGTGAAGTGAGTTCTCCTCCCGCATCCTTCAGGCAGTCCTGAGGGTTCCTTGAATCCTTCCTTTGGTCCTTGGAGGTAGAGAGCTCTTGTACCAACTATCTTGTTTGTTTTAATGACAGAATAAAAATAGTGAGGCAGGAGAAAGCAAAGAATTCTTAGTGTATTTATGTAAATAGTTGTTCTGCTATTATGAAATAGTCATGAAAGGGAAGAGAGAGAAATGTCACCAAAAAAAAACAAGACTCAAAACTTATTTTGTGTATGTTGTGTTTTCTATTTTGCCTCGTGTGTGTGTGTGTGTGTGTGTGTGTGTGTGTATTTGCTTCTATTATAGTGCATATTTTTGAATGCATTTAATATCTTAATATCTTTCATTTAAATATTTCAAAGATTTAATATCTTTCATTTAAAACAAACAAAAGTCTAAGTGACATATATCAATTTTTGATGCTTAGAGAATGTGAGAGCAGGACTTGACATGGATGGGAACAAGCTTTGTTGCCTTATTATGCTCTAGCAACCTGGGACCTGTGCCTCCTTAGGAAATTATGTCACTGGGGCTACAAATAGGAAAAGATCAATCAATCAATGCACAGCAAGGATCATAAGTTCTTACTGACTCATTGTGTGTGTGCGAGCGCATGCGCGTGTGAACATGCTTGCTGTCTAGTGGCACTGCAGTTCTTCAGGAAGCTTGTTAATATTTTATACTGTGTTTCGAACTTCCTGAGGAAACCTTGGAATTGTACATGGTAGTAGCAAGTATCTAAAGACCTATTTATGTTACAGTGTGCATAAAGTCAAGGTAAAAGAATTTCAGTATTTACAAAGGACCCAAGAAATTCAAGAGTATGGGTTTTTCCATACTCTGTTTAACCGAGTGTTACTTAATGTTAATCAGCCATTCGCCTGGTATTAGGAAATACCTGTAGTCCTCCCCTTGTTTTTCATCCCTTAATACTTTACAGTATTTTTTCATTTAGCCCAGAAAAGAAATGTATTTTGACAATTTTTTTGGCCTAGTTTGTTTTTTTGCTTGTTCACTTTGTTTTGCGTGTTTAAAAGAGTTTTATGTTAAATTTATACTTGATCTTATTTAAAAATGGTTGACACTGAAAATTCCATAGGACAAAATGCCAAAATCAGGGATTTGCATATTACCGTAATTGGCTCTCCTTTCCTTCAGTAACTGCTGGAGTCAGACTCAAATGAATAACTTACAATGGTGGCTTCAAGCATTATAAAGATAGGGCTTAAATGAATTCACACAATAATTGGAGTAAATATTTGGCTCATAAAGTACTTTTTATAAGACAGCTATAAAAGATAGTTGCTAAGTAGTCGGAGGTTACAAGAGGGAATGGGAAATTTAGATTAATGGGTCTGGGTTTGGAGCTGCCTACTCAGCTGTTTAAAAGTAGCTGGAGCAGCTACAAACCTGGTGACAGATATGCAAACAAAGAGCTAGTGGCTGAGACGTATCCTCCATTCTATCCCGAATCTCTGTGTAAGCACACTGCGTCCTAACATAAAGACACCACTGTTGCTGATTGTTACAAAATTTAAGCGCTGAAGTACACAGGACCTTCTTGCCTTCTGGTTTGTCTTCCAAAGGTTGGTTCTATCATTTTACAAGAAATTATTATTGTGCAAAAACTCAAATTCTTTTCCCTGCTGTGCCTGTGTACATTTCGACATCCTGTCTCAGAAAGAACTTCAGTCAATAGCAGTGCAATCACTTTAAGGGTGGTAGCGTAGAAACACTGAACTCTCTAAAATAAACTTTTGTCTTCAGTGCTTGGATTCTCATATCCTATTGGCTGTACTGCTTGTTCCTAAGGGTAGATGGCTCGGCAGAAGTATTTCTTGAATTCTAGGATTGTTTTGTTTCTATTAGAACTAATTTCTCTATATAATCTAGTCAGCAGACTCCTTATTCATCATCCTAAATGACCGTGGTAATTATTCCCATAGCTACCGTTCTGTTTTCTTAGTTTTTCAACCTTTTTCGGGGGAAGGGGGGAAGAACATGTTTACAATTAGTAATTCTGAACTTATTGCAGCTATAAAAAAAAAAGACAGCTACTCAAGATACAGCTAAAGTGACTATTTTAATGTCAGATCAAGTAGATTTCAAAACAAAGTATTACTATGGGTAAAGAGAGTATTTTTCATAATAATAAAAGGGTCAGTTAATCAAGAGGACATAAAAATACTGTTGATGTACCTAATAACAAAATTTTAAATATATGAAGCAAGACTCTAATAGAACTACCAGGGAAAATGTTTGTGGATACACAAATCCACAATTATAGTTGGAGATTTCAACACACCTTTCTCAATAATTGATGGAACCAAGTAGACATTAAATCGGAAAATATATAGAAGATTTGAATAACATTGTCAACCAGTTTCACCTATTTAACATTTATAGAACACCTTACCAAACAACAGTAGGATATACTTTTTTTTCAAGTGCATGCAGAACATCTACCAAGGTGGACCTTATTCTATGCTATAAATCAAGTCTCCATAAATTTTAAAGGATTCCAGTTATTCAAAGCATGCTCTCTATCCACAAGAAAATGAAATTAGAAATCAATAACAAATAGCTTCCTGGAAATTTTCCAAATATTTGTAATTTAACATACTTCTAAATAACCCATGGGTCAAAGAACAAAAAAGCAAAAGGGAATTAAAAAAAAATATTTTGAGCCCGGCTGGGCGTGGCTCAGTGGTTGAGCGTCGACCTAGGATCCAGGCCATCGGGGTTCAATTCCCGGTCAGGGCACATGCCCGGGTTGCAGGCTCGATCAGTGACTCTCATCATTGACGTTTCTGTCTCTCTCTCTCCCTCTCCTTTCCTCCCTCTGAAATCAATAAAGATATATTTTAAAAATATATATATTTTTTGAAATGAATGAAAATATGAACACAACATAACATTTATGGGATACCCCTAAAGCTGTACTTAGAGGCAAATTTACAGCACTAAATGCCTAGATTAGAAAAGAAGAAAAGTCTCAAAGTTATGACTTTCAGCTCCTACTGAAACACACAAGAAAAAGAAGAATAAAACAGACAGAAGAAAGGAAATAATACAGATGAAAAAAAGGAAATGGAAAATAGAAAAACAATAGAGAAAATCAGTGAAACCAAAGCTGGTTCTTTAAAAAGATCTATAAAATTGAAAAATTGTTATCCAAAGAAATCAGGTTTTAAAAAAGTCATAAATTACCAATATCAGAAATTAAAGAAAAGACAATACTACAAATTATACAGATACTAAAATAAGAGAATTTTAATAAGTAAATTAAACAACTTAGGTAAAATGGATATGTGAAAGATACAAAGTACCAAAAGTTTCAAAAAGAAATAGACTGAGTCGCCTGCATTAATTAAAGAAGTTAAATGTTCAATTTTAAAACTTTCAGCAAAGGAATCTCCATAGCCTATTGGCTTTCATGAATTTTGCCAAACATTTAAAGAAGAAATAATACCATTTCTACATAAAATCTTTTAAAAATTAAAGAGAAGGGAATACTTTCCAACTCAATTTTTAAGGTCATCATTACCCTGATAACAAAACCAGATAAAGGCACGGCAAGAAAAGTAGATTCCCATAAATGCACAGAGAATTTTAAGCAATTAAAAGGATTTTAGCAAATCGAATCCAACAATATGTAAAAATGATATGTTACAACCAAGTATAGTGTATCCCAGGAATAAGAGATTTAGTTTCACATAAAGTCAGTCAATGTAATTTGCCATTTTTAACAGACTAAAAAAAGACACCTATATGATAATTATACTGTTTTCAGAAATTATGTGAGTAAGTCCATTGTCCATTTCTGATGAAAATTCTTAGCAAACTAGGGAATGTCATCAACCTAATAAAGGATCTCTATGAAAAAAACACCTGAAAGATTACATCATATTTAATGATAAGGGACAGAATGTTTCCATAATGTAAGGAACAAAGCAAAGATATCACTCCCACTTCTAGTCAACACTGTGGTGGAGATTCTAGCCATGCTACAAGAAGATCTATATTTATATGAATTTTATTTGCTAATATTGTTAAGAATTTTTGTATTTATATTCATGGGAGATGTTGGTCTGTAGTTTTCTTATTTTGTACTATTTTAATCTGATTTTGGCATTAGTAACATTAGTGTCTTAAAATATTAAGGGTTTTCTATTTTTTGGATAAGACTGTAAAGTTGGTGTTAATTCTTTTATAAATGTTTGGTAGACTTCTTCAGTGAAGTTGTCTGGGCCTGGAGATTTTCTTTTTGGGAGTTTTTAATTACAGTTTTAATTTCCTTAGTAGTTAAAAAGTTATTGAAATTATCTACTTCATATTAGATGAGTTGTGGCAATTTGTGTTTTTGAGAAAGGGGTTTATTTTGTCTAAGTTGTCAAATTTATGTTTGTAGAGTTGTTTATAGTGTTCACTTATCCTTTTGATGTCGATAGAGTTTGTAGTGATATCCCCCGTTTTATTCCTGATGTTGGTAATTTGTGTCTTTTTATATTTTCAATTTCATTAATTCTTGTTCTTTATTATTTTCTTCTACTGGCTTTGGGTTGATTTAGCTTTTTCCCCCTAGGTTCTTGAGATGAAAGTACAGAATATTAATTTGAAACTTTTTTCCTTTTCTTTTGTAAGTAAGCATTTAGCAGTAGTAATTTCCCTCTCAGAACTACCGGTGTGCACAGATTTTGATGTGTTATATTTAAATTTAATTTGGTTCAGTGTATTTTCTTATTTTTCTTGATACTTTCTCTTTGCCCAGTGGATTATTTGTGTTGTTTTGTTTTCAAGTATTTGGAGATTTTCCTGTTATCTTTCTGTTATTGATTTCTCATTTGAATCCACTGTGGACAGAGACATATTCTATGTGATTTCAGTTCTTTTGAGTTTGGTGAGCTTTGTTTTATGGCCCAGGATATATTCTGTCTTGGTTTATGTTCTATAGGCAATTGGGGGGGGGGGGGGGATATGTATTTTACTCTTGTCAGGTAGAGTATTTTTAAAGGTTGTTTAGATTCTGTTGATTGATGGTGTTGCTGAATTCTTCTGTATCTTTGACTTTATGTATAGTTTCTGTCAGTTACTGAGACGGGATATTGAAGTCTCCAACTACCACTGTGGATTTGTCCATTTCTCCTTTCAAGTCTATCAGATTTGCTTCATGTATTTTTCAGCTCTGTTGTTTGGTGCATGCACATTTAGTATTGCTTGTAGGTGGGTTGAAACTTTTGTTATATAATGTCCGTCTCTCTCACTAGTGATTTTCTTTGTTCTGAGTCTATTTTATCTGCTATTAATATAACCACTCTAGCTTTCCCTGATAATGTTTGTGTGACATATTAATTTCTATTCTTTTACTATCAGTGTGCCTATATTTTAGGTGAACGTCTTGGAGATATATAGATGGGTCATATTTTTCAATTCACTCTGCTAATTTCTTTTCATTGGTACCCTTTTTAAAATTTAATGTAATTATTTATGTTAGGGCTAATTATCATTTTATTTGTTTTTTACCTGTTCTCTCTGTTTTTCATTTTTGTTTCATTTTTCCTGCCTCCTTTTTTAGAATCATCTATAGTGCTTTGATATAACTAGAGTGTTACTTGAACACTGAAAGAATTCCATGTTGATTTATCTACAGTGTCTTTGAATATATCTATGATGTTTTTAAATTTTCTGTGGTGTTTTGCATAGCAGTTTTAGTGGTTACTCCAGGTATTGTATATACATAATTTATCACAGTCTACTGGTATTGTCACTTTACCAGTGTAAGTAAAATGTAGAAACCTTACCTCCTTTTCTGTCCCAGTACCTTCTCTCAACAGTATGTATTCTCTCCTTCTAGGATACCAATGGCATAAATATTAAATCAGTTGTTATTGTCCCATGGTCCTAGGATCCTGATCCTAGGATCCCACAACCCCAGTTTTGTTAGAAAAAGAAAATTTAAAAACTGTACTTGATTGTATTGTTTTTGTTTTTTAAGGCCTAGATTGGTGCCCACCAAAAATTGATTTGCTGTAGGAATTAACATTAAAGTACTAGAGTTTTTATACTCAATATACTTAGAAGTATTTGAAATTCTTATAAAAAGCATAATAAAAATAATCAGTGGACCTTGAAAGCATTATGCTAAGCAAAATAAGCCAGAGAGAGAAATACAAATACCATATGATCTCACTTGTATGTGTGATATAAAGAAAGAAAAGCAAAAAGCTAAGCTCATAGATGCAGAGAACAGATTATTATTGGTTGCCAGAGGAAGGATTGGGGGTGGGAGCAAACTGGGTAAAAGGGTCAAAAAGTACAAACTTGCACTTGTAAAATAAATAAGTCATGGGGATGTAATGTACAGCATCTTGACTATTTAATATTACTGTATTGTACATTTGAAAGCTGATAAGGGATTAGATTGTAGATATTTTCATCAAAAGGAAAACTATTTTTGTAACTGGGTATGGGTGACAGGTGTGAACTAGATTTATTGTGATTGTTTGGCAATACATTCAAATATTGAATCAGGATGCTGTACACCTGAAACTAATGTAGTGTTATGGCAATTATACTTCCATTTAAAAACAAATTAAGAAAGGGGAAAATGTTACAAGAAAAGTGCAATATCCTAACCAGTGAAAATCATCAACCAACAACCAAAATCAAAAAATGTGTACATACTATATTAGAATTTGGACACATGGTGACTGATTCTTTCCCCTCCACACACAGGAATAAATGAAGAAGAGGAGAAGAAAAAGGCAAAAAGCAAAGAGAAAATCAAGTTGAAAAAAAAAAGGAAAAGGTATTTATTTAACATCATTTTTTTTAAAAGCAGGACTGTGAATCCAGGATGGATTATAAGTTTTTTCCAGCTTATTAAACACTTTTTTCTTAATAGGAGTTAAATGCTTATTTGTTTCAGTGAAATAACAAAAGTCTTTCATTTCAAGAATCAAAACTAAAGTCAGCACTTAGCCACCTAAATATTCTTCTTGGCACAAATCAAGATATAAATAAGTAACACCTCTCCCCTTCTTTTATATATGATAGAGTTTTACGTTTTAGAACATCAGCTAATCTTTTAAAGGAATATATGTCTAAATTCTTCACATATATATTTTGTCCACATTTGTATGAAGTTGGAGGTTAAATATTTGTATTTTCAAAATATTGTCATGCCTAAAAAATTAATTTATTAATAGGATTTATGTACTCACTTGTCATGGTGGAAATTCCTCAAGTCTTTCAAAACCTTCATCAGCCACCTATGAATTTTTATATCAACTCTTTTAACAATTAACTGGTTAAAGAAATAGATCAAAAGAATTGACATCTCAGCTATTTTATAAATTGGAATAGCTTACTTTCAAGTGCTAGGAGTTAAATAATAAACTTTACTATAAAAACTAATAGAAAGGTAGTAATGTGTAGTCTGACTAGTCTATTGTTGAGTTATTGGCATTACCACAGCAACGTGATTTGCCTGGGAAAAACTGGATTAACTATTTTCTTCCAATTCTAATATACTTGTTTTATAGTAACAGATTATTTATTCAAGCCTGTCTGTCTTGGGCCTCACAAACCTCAGACAGAGCCTGGTACTATGTGAACGTTTCTAGGCACACTTAGCAGAGATGATACCACCTAATAGAGTTGCTGTACCAAGATGGGGGGACATCTGTAAGAGAGAGAGAAAACCAGAAACCCAAAGCAGCAGCTCTGGTCAGAATCCAGAGGTCAAGCAGGGTCTTTAAGACAGGAAAAGAGAGAAGAGTTGAGAAGAATAGAGTGGAAGAGGGAGTAAGAGAGCACGTGAGAAGGTAGGCTCAGGAAGTGGCCCGAAGTCTTAAGCAAGCCCACCAGGAGTAGAAAGGGTACAGCCTCACAGAGCCCACAAGGAGTAGAAAGGGTACAGCCTCACAGAGCACACAAGGAGTAGAAAGGACACAGCCTCACAGAGCACACAAGGAGTAGAAAGGACACAGCCTCACAGAGCACACAAGGAGTAGAAAGGGTACAGCCTCACAGAGCCCACAAGGAGTAGAAAGGACACAGCCTCACCGAGCCCACAAGGAGTAGAAAGGACACAGCCTCACCGAGCCAGAAGCGGGTCCCTGAGCAAGAAAGGCGGGCGGAGTGCACACGTCAGTCTCGAGACACAAGCTCGTAGTCTCGTGTTTACCTTTTCTCCTCTTTAAGTCTCTGTCAGGTTTTTCTAGTTTGAGTTTTAACTTCCAATGTCAAGATCCCTCAACTATCTCTTGAGATGCCTATTTGATTTTAAATTAACTCCGTTTCTGTCTAGTCATACAGATTTGGGGTTTGGGCAAGGGTGGGTTGTTGCATACTCCATACAAGGCCTTAAGAGATGGTTTTCTGGTTTTTGTTTTCCTTTTTTTTTTTAATATTAGAAGAAGGACTTCTATAGGTTTTTCCCCAATTTGGTATTACAGTAATATTAGAAAAACAAAGTATAATGATAAATCACCCTAATTCATTTATATGGAGTATTCATTTAAAAGCATCTTTTACAACTATTGAAAATTATTTTGAAATGAAAGTGTTCATCTGTATTGCTCAGCTTCTAGAGGGATCAAGCACTTTTCCTTGAAAAATCAAAAGAATTAACACTGAAGGGACTGAGCAAAAAAGAAAAGCAGAGAGAAAGAACTCGTGGACACGGACAACAGTGTGGTGACTTCAGGGGGGTGGAGGTGGGTGGAGCTGGACGAGGGTAACATGGAGGATCATTGGTGATGGAAAATCGTAAGATAAAGGGAGGAAAACAGGATGAACAAAAGTGCTTTTATTTTGCTAATTTTCAGCTTTCATCCACTTATACTAAGGTATATAATTATAACCCTTTTTATATAATCACATTTCTTTGTTGCTCTTTTAAGAGAATATGCCAGCGATTTTTAACCGGTGTGCTGCAAGGTTTTTTAAAACATGCCACACCTGACTATTTAGTCAGGGGCACTGACCTCTTTTCCCATAGATTGTCAAATAAAAAATGACAACAACCAACACAACAATACCCGCCCAGTGTAAATGAATTAGAATTATACCCATTTTTTTGTCAGATCGGCAAAAATATAACATATTTTTGGTGGTCCGCAAAATTTTACTAATTAGTTTGTGTGCCACGAGATGAAAAAGGTTGAAAATTGCTGGAATATGCTAATAGGTTATTGCATACACAGTGAATTGTGTACACAAAAAGGCTTGATAAATGCAACTTCGTTTGCCCTATAAGATTTTGAAGGGTACGATAGGATGAAAAACTGAAAATCAGAAAAATAATCATCCTTGCCGAATTTATAATTTATATAACTATATAAAACTATAACTATGTAACTATATAAAATTATATGTAACTATATGAAACCTACATAATCAGAATTGAGCAGAATAGAGACATTTGTTTTGTCAGTTTCTGTGACCAATAGCAAAAATTCTAAATTCAGTATTTTAAGAGAATACAACCATCTGCAGCGCATTGTGAGCTTCTGTGTTTATACCCCAGCTTGCTCCAAGGGGTTAGGGCCGGTCAAACCCCGTTTCAGTGTAGCTGTCAGCTGGACACAGGTGTCAGTGCTCACTATCGCCCGTAGGTCTCACTCATCCAGTTCTGCTGACGAGGACACTTCAAAACCAAAGAAACAAAAGTCTCAGAAGAAAGAAAAGAAAAAAGAAAAGAAGAGTAAGTCAAAAAAGGGAAAACATCACAAAAAGGAAAAAAAGAAGAGAAAAAAGGAAAAGCATTCTCCCAGCCCTACTGTCTGTGAGACCTCCAAGAAGTAGCTGAGACTGGCTTAAGCCATTCCATTTAAAATTTAGGTTTTGAAAATCATTTCACCTTCCTTGGAATTTGCTATATAATTATGCTTTGCAATAAATCGCAGGCTTGTTCATATGGACATTTTTTTCACATATGGGACCCTTATCCTCTGGCAATATGTTTTTAATGTACTGTGATTATAAAGTATTGAATCAGTCTTATTACTTAATAGCTTATTACTTAATCTAAGTATGGATATCTGTACAGACAGAACACATCATTTTTGGTATTCATGCCTCTGTCTGTTTGACTAAGTTGATTATAAATGGCTTTACTACAGTCACACAGGTACTCCACCTGGCAGTTAATGATATTGCTGAATCAAGTGTCTACCTTCCAGTGATGCAGTGAGGTAGGGGATATGCTTTGTTTTGCTCTTGACACTGATAAATCTCATAGGTTTTTATATCCTGTGATAATGTATGAAGACAGTAATATTCTTCACTGTTGTTTTTTAATCTCTGGCTTTTTTGGGTGTCATAGAATATAAAGCTGATTTATTGGTCTTGACTAGGACTTTTTTAAATGAATGGTATCAGCAGGAAGAGGCTAATGAAAATATTTATAACAACGTTTCATTGTGTTATGACATGCAGCATAGCATTTCTAGTGCCTGCCTCCTTGTTTTTGTAACTATGAAAATATCTCTTCCTGTTTAAAACCACAGGTCTAGTTCAGCCTATTAGTAAGTCTCATAGAGATAATGTGCTGGGCAGGATTTTTAGGATAGACTCCCGGGCTGTTTTACAAATGTGCCATATTGGCATGTCTCAAAGTGATACCTCAAGCACAGAGCTTTTTATTTAGGAGGTAACAGCTAACTCTTCACTAGAACTGATTTTTATTGTATTAAGTATGTATTTTATGAAGCTTGTTTCTATGAGTAATGTGGAAAATTTTTATAAATGTGAACGTATATATTTATTTGTCTGAAATAATTTGTAGTTTTGAAGCAGGTTTCACACTGAATTTATGGTTTCATAAATGACCAGTTTGGGGTGTTTCTTTCTTTTACTTCAGTCACAAACCTCAGGAGCAGTGACAAAAATTTAGAATTAATAATTTTATTCTGTACTTTTTAAAATTTAAGAGCCAGGGAGTTGCATCATGAAAGTCTTTATATAACAATGGAAATTTTATATGGGTAAGCATTTTCAAACAATATTAGTAGATATAAGTGTTTCTTAATGATCAATGTTACTTTGCTTAACATTCAAGTATCCCTTATGCCCAATAAATTAAATACCTTTTATTGTAGCAGCATCAGAAGTCAATCCATTACCAATGCACAGCACCAAAGATTGCAGGTACCTCACTCTGGTGCAGTTATACATTTTCAAATTGGTAACCCAGAGACATGGCTACAAATGAATTCATTATGGTGAAATCAGGTAAGTACACGTAATCTCAAAGGCTGGAGAGGTGTACTGATTCTTTCTTTACCCAGCACCCCTACCTGGCATGACCTCAGTAAGCCTGGGGGAGCCCCGTAACTCCTCTTAACACATGCTTACCATGCTCACCTTCTAGGGATGTGACACCCACATCCCTGTCCTATAGCATTATAGCCATGGAAGCTCTCACACCAATAGCTTTTCCATAGCCTAATTTAGTCACATAGCCACAAAAAGAAATTATCTTGTTTAAATTAAGTTCAGTCTATTGTTTGGAAAGAAACACAGAGCTATTAGGTTTTTTAAGGACTTGTTTTGCCTTTGCTGTATTTTATATGTTCTTGAAATCTGTATTTTCTGAAAATATAGTTCTTTGGCTATCAAAATGAAAAAATATGTAAAAAAATTATGATTGGAAAAAGCTGTATGCAAAAGGATAGCCTCATCCCATTGAGTGTGTGGCATAGTTAAATATGATAATTTTAGTGAACAGAGTTAATTTAGATATTTGTAAGTATAATTCTGTTAATTGTAGAGACTATAACTTGGCTCATTAAATTTGTTTCTGAATGGTGACATGATTAATAGTGGTTCAGAAGAGTTACATAGAATGCAGCCCTCATTAACTATACAGTATGCAAATCAAAAGATTTTAATGCTTGGTAATTATTTTCCCCCAGAAGCAATCTTGGAATTATTCTTAAGTAAATTTTCTATCATATGAGAATGGTTCATGAAACATCTCTGAATAAAATACATTTATTTTTATGAAAATAATGTTCTTCTAAAGTGATATTATTATTGGCCTTGGATGCAAACCTCAATATATTTTAGGAAAAAATTAGTGAAATTTCCTCTTAGGCAGTATATAGCAGACAGAAAAGTCAATTTAATAGTAAAAATTCAAAAAGTCCTGGCCTTCCTAACTAACCTACATAACCTTCCCCAAAGTCGTTTAGTTTCTCTGGGCTTTGTTGTTTTTCATCTATAAAATATTGTACCAAATTACCTCTAAGATCCCTTCCAGTCCTTAATATATATGAGTATTGATATTTTAGTAAATTCAAGTGATATTCATTTTAGAAATTATTACAGGTAAGCAGGTAGTCTGCAATGATAAAGGTTGAGTATATTAATACTACTTTGAACACATCCAGCTTCTCTGTAAGCAGATAATTGGTATTCGGTCCACATCCTTACCATCCAGTGTTTGTCATTTTGCTAGATTCAGACAGAACTTTTGTTTAGATCTGTGTCTGTAACCTCATTATCTGAACACTTTGAGGCTATTGCTTTTGGGATGATAGACCCACCCTCCACACAATTCCCTGTTTTCTCCAGATCATCTGTTGACTAAAATCACTCAGAGGGATCCCCAGTGCTTCACCCTTACTACGTACCTGCTTTTGGATCTCTGAGGCCAAAACATCAGTAAATAAGGAGTAAAATGACTGTATGTGTCTATATTTGCCACTGTCAAATGATAGAACCCTATGTCACCTTCAGTTAACATAGATTGAGGAGTTATTAATAGTGTTCATAAAAATGCCATCGTGGCTTTTCTACAACAAACACTTACTGAGGGCCTAGCATGGCAAATACTCTGCCAAGTACTAGGGATGCAGAGATTAAAAGGACTCATTTGCTTCCCTGAAGACATTTGTTGTTCAGTTGGTAGGAGAAACAACAGAACTCATCCTACAAGTGCAGTAATCGACCGGAACATGGGTTTATAGGAACACATAGCCTGGTCTGGGAAGCTGGAGAGGCTCCCTAGAGAAAGTACTGCCTGAAGTGCGTTTTGACTAAGGCTGCGGGTGGCAGTGATGGTAGCTCCTGACAGAGTGAGTACTATGAACAAGGACCACAGTAGAGGCTGGGGGCATGTGTGAGACTCCATTCTGGGTTCTCGGGAACAGGAGGAGGGGGTCTTAGGTTCCATGTTAGGGAGCTTGGACCCCAATGCACAGGCAGTGAGACACCATGACAGAATTTTAAGGAGAGAAATGACTTACTGGGGTTTGGTTTCATTTATTTCATAATTCCTCGAGTTTTAAAAGATGAATTTGCTCTCATTAGAAGGCCACAAAGGAAATAATTAGAATCTTTATGTCCTATTATTTGTACTCTTCTAGTCCTGCTTTTCTAAGATCTGATTATTACCAAAAATGATTCAGTGACTTGTCCTAAAAACACATAAAGCGACTGTATTCTTCTATCAGACCTATCCCCAGATTGCACACATATTTACAAACTTTGAAATGTGCTGTTTTTAATTTTATTTGATTATTTTTTATGGACAAATTCTGTTACTATGTTAGTATTTATTACATAAATACTAGTATCCAAATACATCATTTAAAATATATTTTTCAATGTATAGAATGTGCTGTAATTTGATAAGTCTTCTTGCTTTTTTTTAAAAAAAAAATTCATTGAGGTGACATTGGTTCACAAAACCAATGTTTTGTGAACTCCAGGTTTCTAGAGAACAACTCCACATCATCTGCCTGCTGCGTCATGTGCCCATCACCCCAAGCGAAGCCTCTTTCCATCCCTGTTATCCCCCCTTTGCCCACCTCCACCTATCCCCAGCCCCTTTTCCCTCTGGCTCTCACCACACTGTTGTCTGTAAGGCTTCTTGCTTTTACTATTTTGTCTCAGTCTATGAAGCACGACTGCTCCAAAGTGACAGACAGCCTGTTGGTTCACTGGATGAGCCCCGTGGCTCTCCCTCAGGTGACCTGGCTCAGCAGGAAGTGCCTCAAGAACTCCACCCGATACTAGTGCTGGGATTCAGTCTTGAGCAGTTGGCATTCAAGAATAGGTTTCTTATGCCAGCATGACGCTCATCCCACTTGCAAAGCCCAGGGTCTTCTGACCTCATTTGTCTTCTCCCAACTCCTCTAAAAATATGCAGTGCCAGAGAATTGGGGTGCACCTCCCAGAGCACACCCATGAGGCATCCAGCCATGCCCAACCCATGCCCGTCCCACAGGATAGGAGTCTGAGGACTATGAGCATTTTGCTGGCCCCAACTCTAAGTTTCCTACTTCTTGTGCCATTTATGGCCTGTGATCTTCCCCTTTGAGCAGAAAAAGTAGAACTGTACCAGTGCCTTAACTAAACCTACATTTTCACCTGAGGCAACATCTAATTAGTAATACAATTATGAATATATGTGTATTAAGATAGCTGATTTTCTGGGATATTTTTTAATCAAGGCAGATGAAAGATCAAGAAGTTCCACAGCCCAGCTGGGCGTGGTTCAGCAGTTGAGCATCGACCTAGGATCCAGGCGATCAGGGTTCGATTCCCAGTCGGCACATGCCCGGGTTGCGGGCTAGGCAGCCGATCAGTGACTCTATCATCATTGATGTTTCTCTCTCTCTCCCCCTCCTTTCCTCTCTTTGACATCAATAAAGATATGTTTTAAAAAAAAAGTTCCACAAATTATATATGTGTTTTCACAAAAAGAAATGAAAATTCTTTCCTTTTGTGACCACATAAAAATGTCATTTTTATAATGGCAATGTTTTAACTTCCAAACTTCCCATTGCACTCTAAGCAATTTTAATATTTAGACATTGACAAAATTGTGCTCTTTTGGAACATAAAATGCAACAGGCAGTAGATGTTACAACAGTGGTAATGATCTAGAACTAGGATGTCAGAATAGCCACATGTGGCTATTTAAATTTAAATTAACTAAAAAAAATTTTAAATAATGTATTCAGTTGCTCTGGCCACATTTTAAGTGCCCCGTAGCTACACTGTGTGTAGTGGCCCCCCACCAGACCGTGCACATACAGAAAGAACAATTCTACCTTCTCAGAAGCTTCTACTGGACAGTGCTCGTTAGAAGACATCCCCAGTTCTTGGTAGAAATTTTGACCACCTGATGATCAAAGTTTCTATCCCTCAGCTTTGTGTGCCCGAGAGCAATAAGACGCTCCTTTTCTCCCTATCAGAACAGAGAAGCTGTATTCACCACACTTGAAAAGGCTAGTCTTCCAGCTCTAGAAATTTATGCAACACAGAGGTGTATGTGTTCAGCAGAGCCAGCTTAAAACGAATCCCCTTTTCCTATTGAATTCTATTATAAAACCAGGTCTCTGTCCTTAGAACAGAAATCACACTTAAAATTTATTAAGACAGTTATAATGTGCAGAAACTAGTTTTATTTCTAGATGTCTAAGTGGTATTACTGTAGTAGCCTTAGGTGGGACCAGAGAATTTGTTTTATAACTTTCATTGTAGAAATTCCTTAGGAACTTTATCAGTGAAGGGTTTTTGTTGTGGTCTTCCTTTGGTATGCAGGAAATATATGTATTATGCAGATTATAATTGTAATTCCTTTTGTTATTGAATGTCAGCTTGTGTAAAGGCAATAAACACATTGTTAGTGCGCCCAGCAAATCCTCTTAAAAAGGCATGGGTTGATTTCTAAAAGACTTAAGAACATCTACTTATCGGTACCATCTCTTATAAAAGTAACTGCCTCTAAGTACCAAAAATTGTGAAATGCTGGTAATATGACATACATTTCTCATTGTTCCTCACTGAGATAGGTTTGCTTGTCTGTGTTTTTGATAAATTCTTTGATTTTGCCTGGAGTATTACTATAATTTTTGTATAATGTACAAACATTTTAATTAGCAAGTAAAAGTAAACTTATGTACATGAAAATCTGTCAAAACCTTAGTGGGTGTTTAATAAAAATATTGAATGATCAGAAATGCAGCTGTGTTTTGCTTTGTGAGTGGCGAATTTTTGAAATGTATTATTACAAACTGTATTTTAAATGCACTCTTTATTTTTATGGCTCCATCCAGTGAGCTTTTACAACACAGGATTTTTAATACGCAATGTTGATTTGTGTTGTATCCATTGTTTTTTCTTGATTTATATCATTAGCTTCATAGGTTGTTTCATTCGTTGAATTTGATGCTGCATTTGAATTGGGGGCTTTGATTTTCCTATTTGAGTTGCCTGCAAATACACAAAACAAAATGAAATAATTATGTGAAATTATGACATAAAATTAGACTTAACATTTTTGCTTAAAAACATAAATTTTGTAGCAATATTGAAAATACGATGTCCTCAAAACACTATGTGGATAAGCGAGAACTGAATCACTTCAAAGTTGTTTTTGAGCCCTGCCTGGTTTACTCAGGGGTTAGAGCTCCGGCCCTCGGACTAAAGGGTCCTGAGTTCAGTTCCTGTCGAGGGCACGTACCTTGGTTGCAGGCTCCATCCCCAGCCCTGGTCGGGGCACAAGCAGGAGGCAACCAATCAGTGTGTCTCTCTCACATCGATGTTTCTCCCCCGCCCCCCCCCGAAAGGCAATGGAAAAAGTATCCTCTGGTGAGAATTAAAAAAACACACACAAGTTGTTTTTGAGTATTTTCTCCTGAAAGTCAAATAAGGGAAATGTTCAGTACCAGAAGTACAGTTTTTATGTCCATGCTTACCTTTCTCCATGCTTCCTTGGAGATAAGTACACATTCGATGAGAAGGTAATGATTTCTGAGTTGCTTAACAAAACTGACTGTCCCTGTTCATGAAGTGGACAAAACTATACTGAAGCCCGTCATAATAATTTGCAACACTTTAAGGCTTTGCCATCATAGTCGACTTATATGTAATTTTTAAAAAGAACACATTTGTGCCACGATCTCATGCAGTCATGTAAATAAGAGTCCAGAGTGCACAGGGGTAGAGAACTATTTGTTGGCAAAATAATGTTCTACTTCTAAACATCCAGTTGTAATGTTTCAACCATTTAATTTGATTTGTCAAAGCTAATTTGTTGAAGACACAACAATTTCTGACTTGGCAGGTAGCCCTCTCCCCAAACAGCAAGTAAAGCTGTTCAAGGTAAATGTGAGAGGGAAAGCTGGCCTGAAAATTGGATGAACTGATAAGTTCTTGTTATTTGTAAAGTAGTCTTTAAAAAAGTATTTGGTTCAAATTTAACTACTATTTAAATACTTAAGTAATGTAATATATTCTAGAGGGCCCTTGAAACTATTTTCCTTGTATAACATTTGAAAAACAATATTTGTGCCTGGCCGGGCATGGCTCAGCGGTTGAGCGTCGACCTAGGATCCAGGCGATCGGGGTTCGATTCCAGGTCAGGGCACATGCCCGGGTTGCGGGCTCGATCCCCAGTCAGGGGCGTGCAGGAGGCAGCCGATCAATGACTCTCTCATCATTGATGTTTCTATCTCTCTCTGTCCTTCTCCTTTCCTCTCTCTGAAATCAATAAAGATATTAAAAAAAGAAAAGAAAAACAATATTTGTGGTTTATTTTTCATATTTTTAGTATTATTTGTACTCTTCTGTATTGTAGCAGGTCAAGGTAAAAGACCAGTCTCAAATTATTTGGGTAGCATTTGTATCTTATGTAAGCATGTCTTTAAACATCTATAATTTGAATATTTTATTGAAATTTCTGGAAATCTGAAAACTGATGTGTAATTCAAGTCCGTCGTATTTCCTAAGCTTTTCACATACTTAAATTCATAATATTTTAATCAGAGTCGCAAGGTGTTTTTGTCTACCTTGTCACACACAATTTTGTTCTTTTTTATGATAAACTCAGGGAGTTATTTCCTAACTTAGTTTGGGGTTCTAAGTCATCAACACTCTGACAGCTCTAGTTTCTATTATACATTTTTCTGGCAACAACTCAAGAGTTTATCTAACCTGTCTGCAGCCGTCTGAGATCTAAAGGCTCACAAAGTACACGCCAGTACTATAGATTTTTCTTCATCTGGGACTTGTGAAGTCCTCCTTCCTCCAGCCCTGACTCACTGTTTCCTTGACTACTGACTGGAGTCTTCTGACCAGTGTAGGTACCGAGATCTTTTCTTAGATTGGCCTCTTAAGGTAAGGCAGTTCCCCTAACACA
Source organism: Miniopterus natalensis (assembly GCF_054644295.1). Classification (NCBI taxonomy): domain Eukaryota; kingdom Metazoa; phylum Chordata; class Mammalia; order Chiroptera; family Miniopteridae; genus Miniopterus; species Miniopterus natalensis. Next base: position 32,063,472 of record NC_142083.1, on the reverse strand, counting down.
ACCAATATGCTACACAAACAAGAAAAGATTTGTTATAAACATCATATTAACACTATTTGAAGCAGAAGCTTTGATTAGCAAGTTAATATCCCCAATGTTCTCTTCCTGCAGCTTAGAAAAATCCAAGGGTGCTTTCAGTGTGTTTCCCTCTGGTAAATTAGAGTCATCGGACATGTGGAAAAACAATTGTAATGAGTGGGGCTGTAGTGATAACAGAGTCCAGCTGATTGCATCCCTTTTTAAGACTTTTAAGAGAAAGAAAGGGAAAGTCTCAGCCACCTCAAATTTTCCTAGTGTTGCTTTAAAAAATAGAAACTAATTTCTTAACCAACAAAATAGGGATAAAACCAGCTGCCTCTTTTCGGTCACAAAATTACAATATGGATTCAATTTAAAATAAGAAATCTGTAATTCCATTGAGCTCCCAAAGTGTTTTTCTTATCTAATTCCTCCATTTCTTTACCTGAGTACAGATTGCAAAAAAAGACCCAATGTCACTGTGCTTTCCCGGGTTGACATTAGTTGCTGGCTTTCCATTTTCTTTTTTCTTTTTTTTGGATCTGGTCATCATATGTAAATCTCAACCTTTCTCTAATCCTATGTTTCTCAGACTGGCATTTAAATTAAAGCTTTAACATATGCCAACATTTAAGTTCAGTTCATCAAATGAATAAAATTCATCATTTAAATCAAATTCATCAACCAACCTACCTATCCCCATCACCAACTAGGCCAATATATATTTTCTGATAGAAGTTAAATTTTGCATTCATTTTCAGAACCATTCCTCAGGGATCCTTTTATCCTAACTCTTCTATGAACACTACCTTTTTAAATTAAATTTATTGGGATAACTGGTCAATAACATCATGCAGTCTCAGGTGTGCAATTCTGTAACACATCTTCTATACATTGCAGTGTGTGCTCACCACCCAGTCTATCTCCTGTTACCTTATATTTGACCCCTTTACCGTCTTCATCTTTCCCCCACCCACCTCCTCCTCTGGTAACCGCCGTACTGTTGGCTGTGTCTGTGAGTCTGTTGCTTTCTGTTTGATATCCCACATGAGTGAAGTCCTATTGTTCTTATCCTTTCAATCTGACTTATTTCACTTGGGATACTTGAGAGTTCAAGATCCATCTGTTTTCCCAAGTGGCAGGGTTTCGTCCTTCCTTACGACTGAGTAGTAGTGCATTTCATATATGTACCACCTCTTCATATCCACCAGCCATCGAAGGGCACTGAGGTTGCTTCCATGTCTTGGCTACCATGAATAATGCTGCAGTGAGCACAGGGGTACATATCATTTATCTTTACAAATAAATGTTTTCAAATTTTTCGGGTAGATACTCAGAAGAGAGATTGCTGGGTCATATGTTTACTTTATTCTTAATGTTTCCAAGGAAACCATACTGTTTTCCATAGTGGCTGTACCAATTTACATTCCCAGCAATAGTGTATAAGCGCCCCTTTTTCTCCACAACCTCACCAACACTTATTTCTTGTCTTATTGATAGTAGCCATTCTAACAAGTGTGAGGTAATATCTCATTGCGGGTTTGATTTGCATTTCCCTTATAGCTAGTGAAGTTAAGCATTTTAAATATATCTGTTTGCCATCTGTATGTCTTCATGGGAAAAGTGTCTGTTCAGGCTCTCTGCCCATTTTTTAATTGGATTGTTTTTGTTGTTGAGTTGTATGAGTTCTTTATATATTTTAGATATTAGCCCTTTCTTGGAAGTATCATTTGCAAATATCAGCTCCCATTTGGTTGGTTGCCTTTTTTGTTTTGTTGATTTTTTTTGCTGTGCAGAAGATTTTTAGTTTGATGTAGTCCCATTCATTTATTTTTGCTTTTACTTTCCTTGCCTTTAGGGTCAAGTTCACAAAAATCTCTCTGAGACCAAGGTCCATAAGTTTAGTGCCTATGTTTTCTTCTATGTATTTTATTGTTTATGAACACTGCTCTTGCCTGCCATTTCAAAATATAAAAAAAAATGCTGGGGCCCTCTGCCAGTCTTCTTCTCCTGGCTACCTGGCAGAATTGTAATTAAATTTTTCTGCCGCTGTCTGCTTGTATCCTAGCTCCTGTGTACCACTCTGCAGTCCTATAGCAGCTTCTAATTACTAATCAGCTGACTCACTTTATTATTTAGTAGAAAATCTACAGGTCCCACTCATCCCACAGTACCTTCTAGTGGAAACAAGCAATCTTAAATTTGAACCTAAAAGGGTCTTTTATTTGCAAGAGGACATTTTGCCTTCAAGTTTAATATGATGCACAGGGCTGGATCTGAAGTAAACGGCAAAGTGAGCAAAACTATTGGCCTCTCCCTTCTTCACTGCCCTGCCTTCCCCTCAAGGATAGAAAAGTACCTCCAGTAAACTGTAGTTAAAAATTCATTGTGAAAGTTCAAATCCTAGACTTGCCCTTTTGCCTGGTCCATCTGTCAATGAGTAAAGGTGGTTCTATCCGGAAATGTTTTCCGACCCTACCTTTTCCACAATTGGTCTTTTTTTCTTTACATTTTCTGCATTGTTAAATTTTCCCATCCACTGCTGACTAACACAACTGACAAAAGGATGTAGCTGATAGTTAAGTCCTTTAAGTGAACTTCACAATGAGAGATGGGCTTCTATTTTGGTGGTGGTTTCCAACATCAGCCAGGATTGCCTAAGGCTGGGCCCTGCGGACTCACAGATGCGAAATGCAGCTGTAGCTCTGCTGAGCAGTTTGACTTTCTACCTTCTAGGAGCAAGAACAGCCCTGGGAAATTCCAGGCTCATAATTTTAAGTAGAAAGTTCCCTTTAGGAGGTACAAGTGGCTCTTTCTGCCCCTGAGTCCAAAAACTCCCTCCTTCCTAAAGCCCCCTGAGACAGCAGTGTTATGAAATAATCTCGCAGCCTAATTAATGAGTTTTAAGCAGTGTAAGTTTTGTTGGAGAGGAGTTAAGAAAAACAGCTCCCAAAATTATCTGTAAATTGAGTACAAAAATCATCAAAATACCACTTGATTTTTAAAATTTTGACTGTGTGATTCATAAGTTTATTTGGAAATCAGACCCTTACAAGAGTAGCCAAGAAACTTTGAAAAAGAAGCATAATGGGAAAGAAGAGAAAGTCTTGCTTAATCAGGTATTAAACTATATAACTACAATAATTTAAAAAGTATATTGCCAGCTTAAGAACAAACAGACTGGTAAATCTGACAGAACAGAAAATCTGAAAACAGATCCCTGTATATATAAAAATTTAGTTTATGACAGAGGTGATATTTTAAGTTGGCAAGAGAAAGATGGCTTTTCCAATAAATATATGAACAATTGGTTTATTATTTGCAAAATATAAATGAAGGCAGATCCGTTCCTCCCACTTTATACCAAAGTTAAAATTCCAGAATTATTAAAGATTTAAATGTTAAAAACAAGTGAATAAATGTATTAGAAGAAAATATAGGTAAATATCTTTATATTTTCTAGTGAGGCAAGAACTTTCTAAGTATGAGACCAAAGGGAGAAATCACAAAAGGTGAAACAAATTAAAAAATTGTTACAAACAAAATTTAAAAAGAAACAACTATGAAAACATTTGCAATATACGTGAAAAAAGAGTTTACTTACTGTAAGGAAAGTTCTTATAAAGCAATGAAAAAAGAATACTGTCATAGAAAAATGTGTATAAGATATGAGAAACAATATGCCACAAAAAAATGACTAACATTAAAATGTCCACTTTCACTCCTAATTAGATAAAACAAGGCACAACATTATTTCTCTCAATGAAATTAGTAAAATATATATCTTTTGAAATAATACCCATGAAATAGTATTTTTCTGGAGGGCCGTTAGCAACGTGTTGCCAAAGCCCTTAATGTGGCCCATCCTTGGGTCAGCAACTTCACTCCCAGGGATCTATGCTAAGCAAATGCTTGAATGCTCAACGTATGTGTGTGACAGAAAAAATAATGGAAGCTAGTTCAACATCAACAATTTAATAAAGTGTGGTATACCCAGACCTTGGTTTCTAAACACCATTCACAACTAAAATGAACCTGGCTTCTTGGAGAAATGGCAGGTTCTGGGGCTGGAACAGGGAAAGTACAGGACACCCTGGAACATCTGGTGACAGAAAGCAAAAAAGTGCTTAAAAAATAATGAACACATTTCAAAAGGACACCAGACCTAGTTTAAAATTGCTCCCACAAGTCAAATCTGAAATAATTCAAGGATCAAAATAAATAATGGTAGTAAGAGAATATTTCAGGAATCTGAGTCCATACTGATCTTAAACAGGTAAATAAATAGGGGAGAAAGGAAAGCCCTTCCTGTAGTTGAATAACAACTAATAAATATAGAAGGAATGATGAGGTTAGAAAGTCACCATTTTACACCTATCATAATAATAGTCTTGAAATTATTTTGAAATTCTGAACAAAAAAAAAGTTTAATTAAGAACCATTAATGGGTTGGTTGTCAGTTTGAGGCAGAACACGATATTTTCATAATTTCGAAGTACCTCCCCACCAATTACTTAGTAATGACAAAGGGGAAAATGGTGACTTTACAATGGATTAATCCAGCAAATACAGCCTTAACCAAAGAATACAAGTTAACATCACCAATAATGGAACAAGCCAATATTATGTCTTTCTGTTATGATGCTCTGAGAATGTAACTTCTGTGCTATTTCTTTCAAAATGTGTGATCTCTCTTCAATCATGAGAGAACATCAGACAAATTTAAATTGAGGGACACTGTACAAAATAACTGGCTTTTACTTTTCAAAAATGTTAAGATCATAAAAGACAAAGAATGATTGAAGATTAAAGGAAACTAAAGAAATATGACAACTAATTATAAGATGTAATTCTGGACTAGCTCTGAGATAAGAAAAAATAGCTATTAAGGATGTTGGCAAATTTTGAATATGAACTACGGATTTGATAATATTCCTGTATCAATGTTAGATTTCCTGACTTTGTTAAATATACTGTAATTATGTTTAAAAAAACTCTTATTCTTAGGAAATGCATACTGAAATATTTATGGTTAAAAGATATGATACCTGCAAATTATTTCCAAATGGTTAAGAAAATATATGTCAAGAGAAAGTCAATGATGAGGAAAATGAGGCAAAATATTAACAGTAAATCTGAGAAAAGGTATAAAACCTTTTTCATAGTGTTTTTGCAACTTTTCTGGAAGTGTGAAATTACATCAAAATAAAAGAATACAGACTCCTAGCACTCCATCCATCATGGTAATAAAATGGAACCATTAAACACGACGATAGAGGTATTTATTGGCAAAGATATCACTATTATTCAGTGAAAAACAGCATGTTATTATAAGACTCGTCGCCCTCCTCCTACTTTGTTATATATATCTAAGTTGCATAGAAAACCATGGATATTCACCATGTGTTAATATCTATTATCTTTGTGTGGTGGGGTCATGGATGACATTATTTGTTTGTTTCTCTGTATTTTTTAATTTTCCTACAATGAAAGTGCATCTCAAGTTTTTGCTTTTGGTTCTGTTTTTAACTCGGGAGTGAGGGTGTCCTCTAGGAAGAAGAAATATATCAGACCGTTCTGAGCCAGTGTAAGTCCCACTTTGCTCACAGGCAGAATAAACAATTATATGACCTTCAATTTACTTTCTTTGTCAGTACTCCAAATATAATGTATGTTTTTCTCCTAGACATGTGTGTCTTACTGCCGATTTACGGATCCTTTTTCATTTATATCACCTGCCTTCACAAAAGAAATCACCAAATACAGGCTTGGGGTTGTCTACTATTCCCATTCAACTATATTATTTGTGTGTTCCAGGCAGCTCTGCTAGTATCTGCCTTCTGAATTCCATCAAAAAATCTGCTTCTAAGAACGCCTCTCCTCTATCCCCATCCCTCTCCACAGCTGCAGGGTGTCAATGGACACTCAAAATCACAGAGTGATGTGCTTTTAGTCCTGGAGCATCAGTTTTGCTCATATATAAAAAGAAGATATTATTAGAGTAAAGCAAGCCATTACATTATGCAGTCAAATAAAAAATTCCCATAAATTTAAAAAATAAAGTGGGTAACTTCAAACGATTGAAAGCCTTAAGGCTTAAGGCAGCCCTTCCACTCCAGCCCTTGGAATTCTGGAGGCACAAGGTCCCCTCTTATCTACCTTTAAGGATTTTCCGATGAAAAAGTTGGAGGAGGGGGGATCTAAGAGTCTCGCCCCCTTCATTGCCCCTCTATTAGCCATTAATTCTTCCACATCTTTTGAAATGAGCCTTCACCCTCAGGAGTATCTACTCAGAAAGATCCCTTCACACAAACATCTTCTGTTCAGAACTGCACATCTTACACAGTACAATTTACAAGCTGTGCTATTCTTTTAAACGTTGGCATTTGAAACGTGCATAACTCAAAATACAAAAGTTAAAAAGGAAGAAATGGTTATGGCACGCAATTTAAAGACCAATCAATTGCTTAGCAATAGGACCTCTGCACAAATGAGCCCTGGAGGGAGCCCAATTAAATGCTACAGTTACTGCCAGAGACCAGATTCTTTCAGGATCAATTCAAAGTGTATAAAGCCTTAGACTGTATACATTGAAAAGAATGAAACCCAATAGAATAAAGATACAAGAAGGGAAAAATCTTGGCAAAATTGTTTAAGATTAGACTATTTTAAACCTATTGTCATTTATAGAGACAAAAAAAAGTCCAGTGCCCTAAGTCAGTTTTAGTATGTTCACAAAAACACACTTCCCTTGAAGCCATTCAAATTTCTTACAATGAAAACAGTCTCGATTATTAAAATTAATTTAAAAGAATGGGAGAGATTAACCAAAGTACATACATGCATATAAGCATAACCTATGGACAGAGACAGTGGTGTGAGGAAGACCTGGGGTGGGGCAGGAGCTGAGTGGAGAGGGGAAAAAGGGGGGAAAACATCTGTAATACTATCAACAATAAAAAAATAATAATGGGAGGTTGGAGATTCAAGATGGCCGTAGATTGAGTGGAAGCTACACTCACTTCTTCCCAGGACCCAACTGAAATTACACTAAAGTACAGAAAGATCATCCTGAATAACCAGCTAAAGACGAGCTGGAGAGAAGCCATACTGCAAAAGCCACCTTCTTAGGCAGAGCATTCCCCTCCATACAGCATCAGCCTGGGGGGAAGCAATAGCTCCACCCATTGGAATTCTTCTCAGCCCACCCTGTAGACCTTAAGCCCTGCTGAGGAGTACAGTCAGAGGCTCCTTAAGTGACTGAGACTAACAGACAGCCTGCAGGCAGAGGTGGATCTCTGGGTGCTTTGAGGCTTTTGCTGACCTGCTCCTGGGCCTGGTGTTAGTAAAAACAGACCTTGGTGTACAGCTTGATTCTTTCCACATGCAAGCAGGCTCAGCAAAGGGAGCCACAAGCTGTGGATCCTAGTAACTCCAAAGAGGTAGCCCAGGGCCCATCACAGACAGCCAGGGTCCCTTGGGAATAAATTTAACCAAGGATATAAAAGACTTGTACTCAGAAAATTATAAAACACTGAAGAAAGAAATTGAAGAAGACACAAACACTGCTCAGGGATAGGAAGAATTAACATTAAAATGTCCATACCACCCAAAGCAATCTACAGATTCAATGCGATTCCTATCAAGATACCAATGACATATTTCACAGAACTGGAACAAATATTCCAAAAATTTATGTGGAACCACAAAAGACCCTGAATAGCAACAGCAATCTTGAGAAAGAAGAACAAAATTGGAGGAATCATGCTACGTGATATCAAACTATACTATAAGGCCATCATAACCAAAACAGCATGGTACTAGCATAAAAACAGACATATAGCTCAATGGAACAGAATAGGGAGCCCAAAAATAAACTCACACCTTTATAGTTAATTAATATTTGACAAAAGAGGCAAAAACATACCATGGACTAAAAATAGTCTATTCAATAAATTGTTTTGGGACAATTGGACAGATATGTGAAAAAATGAAACTAAACCACCTTCTTATACCGGACACAAGAATACACTCAAAATGGATTAAAGACTTAAATGTTAGACTTGAAACCATAAAAATCCTAAAGGAAAACTTAGGCAGTAAAACCTTGGACATTTCTTGCAGGAATATTTTTAGTGATATATCTCCTTGGGCAAGGGAAACAAAAAAAATAAACAAATGGGACTACATCAAACTAAAAAGGTTTTGCACAGCAAAGGAAACCATCAACAAAATAAAAAGACAGCCAACCCACTGAATTGGATTTATACAGAACTTATGAAACTCAACACCAAAAAACCAAACAATCCAATTTAAAAATGGGCAAAAGACCTGAATAGACACTTTTCCAAAGATGACATACAGGTGGCCAATAGACATATGAAAAGATGTTCAGTGTCACTAATCATCAGAGATGCAAATAACAACCACAATGAAATATCACTTCACACCTGTCAAAATGGCTACTATCAACAAATCAACAAACCAGTTGGCAAGGGTGTGGAGAAAAGGGAACCCTCATTCACTGTTGGTGGGAATGCAGACGGGTGCAGCCACTGTGGAAAGCAGGATGGAATCTCAAAAAATTAAGAATGGAACTGCCTTATGACCCAGCAGTTCCACTGCTGGGAATTTATCTGAAGCAGCTCAAAACACTAATTTGAAAGAGAATATATGCACCCCTATGTTCATTGCAGTGCTATTTACAATAGCCAAGATTTGGAAGCAGCCCAACTGTCCATCAGTAGATGAGTGGATAAAATAACCATGGTACGTTTACACCATGGAACACTACTAGGCCTTAAAAGGGAAGAAAATTTTATCCTATGCGACAGTATGAATGGACCTGGAGAGTATTATGCCAAGTGAAATAAGCCAGGCAGAGAAAGACAAGTACCATACGATTTCACTCATACGTGAAATTTAATGAGCAAACTGAACTAACAAGCCAAACAGAGACAGACTCATAGACAGAGAGCAGGCAGACAGCTCAGGGGGTGAGGGTTGGGGTGGAGGGATTGAGCAAAAAAGAAATAAAAGAAAGAAAGTAGTCATGAACACAGACAACAGTGTGGTGATTGTGGGGCAGGGAGAGGGGTGGGTGGAGGTGGAAGACAGGGTATAAGGGGGATAAATGGTGATGGAAAAAAATGAAAATAAGGAAAAATAAATAAATAATGGGAGTTTTCTTCTTAAGAACAAAAAGTTTTGAAAGAAAGAAGTGATAACGGATGAAACCAATTTTCTTCTGCTATATGTTTATTTGCTTGATTATTATGCAAACATTTTATCATGTTCATACATTTAAGGCATTCCTTAAAGAGAGTAAAGACTTGTTTTCTCTATAGCTAAAACACTGGCATCTATTCCTAGGCTGGAGCAGCAGTGGAGTGGAGCATGCATATTTAACAACAGCTCAGCAATGGTTTTCAATTATCACTTCAAAAGGTCACCTTCAAATATAAACCAGTTTCTCTTCCTATTCAAGTGACATCTGGATTACCTATTTTGTTTTGGGCTCTCCACTCTGTCTGATTTGGTTAAACTCAACCCAAGGGATGAAAATCACCTCTTTGAAAGCAGCAGGAAGGCAATGATCATAAAGAACCTTGCCTTGCCAATAGCAAAGGTGTATTGAATTAATTTGCTGACTTGATAAACATGTTTTTGAGAGAGGCAGAGTGGGGACATTTCATTGCAAGACAGCAGTCTTGTCTAACTACATAGGAAGTGTATTAACGGATCTCCTCAGCTAAATAGCAGTAAGACTACACAACTTGAATCAATAAGCCAACTAATTCTGTTGCCGGGTTCTCAGGGCCAAAAAGAAGTAACATTTGGAGCAGTCCCTAAGATAAACTAGCAAAATAACCAATTTTTATTTAGCACAGTGCATTGTATAGAGAAGGCACCAATGAATGTTTGATGACTGTAGTGGTGACAATAAACAAATCCTTTGAATATCTGCAGTAGAGGTGAAGTGCTACTCCACTCAATTCATTCAGCAAACGTTTGTTAGATGTCCTGAGGCACTAGGAATACAGTAGTGAGAAAATAAGACCAAAATTACTACTTTCCTAGAACTTACTTTCTAGTTGGAGTGGAGAAAAGTTACACAATAACTAAAATATATATTGCATAATAGTGGTAAACACTTAGGAGGAAAATAAAGCAGGAAATGTGGAAGGGAAGTTAAAAATGTAGAGTGATTAGGGAAGAACTTCCTGGGAGGGTGACTTTTAGTAAAAATTTAAAGAAAGTGCCAGTGCATGCTCCTAAAGGAAAAACATTCCAGACAATACGTACAAAGGCCCTGAGGCAGGAGTTTCAAGGCACAGCAAAGAAGCCATCCTGGCTGGGCAGAAGGGGATGAGAGAAATAAGGGTGAAGAGGGCTGACTACAAAGCCCTAGAGGTCACAGTTAAGAGACAGGAGGTGATTAGGGTTCTGAGCAGAGGAGTGACATGACCCGACTTTGGTTTTAACAGGCTTACTCGGACTGTACTGGGCAGAAAGGACAGAGGAGGAAGAGCAGCTATTTGTTTTAAAAAGCAGAGCCTGGAGTTTGCAGTTTTTACAAGCTCCCTAAGGGATTTTTATGCACAGTAAGAGCTGGTGCCTTACATTATCTAAGCAACTGAGACAAAAGTTGATTATATGATCTGATTATTTCATAATCACTAATCCACTGCTTCATTTTGCCTGTAGAGAAATGGGATCTAACCCATAACATCCTGTCAAGGCTGCCATGCAATCTCCAAACTTCAGAAAGTGCTTCAGAAAGAGAACTGCAGAGATCTTGGCCTCCTGTTCCCTGACACGGGACGCCCTGTGAGAGAGCTCCCCACAGAGAGGAAGCGAGGGCTAATGCAATCACACAGCAGCGGGGATTCGAGAGGTCGCAGACAAGTGCTCCATACATAAGTTTCAGGGTTCAGCTGAAATAGAGCATATGAGCAGAAAATTTTCTAAAATTTTTAAAATATCTTTTTAGAGAGAAACAACATGGTGGCGTAGGTAACAGCTGCCCCCGCCGCCTCGCGCAACCACATCAAAATCACAACTAAAATACAGAACCACTGTCACTCAGAGCCTCCTGAGATCCGGCTGCACAGACGCCCCACAACCAGGGAGCTGAAGGAGCACCGAGACCGGGAGGAGGGGCGGAGACGCGGGCGGGTCGGGGCTGAATCTCGGAGACACGGCCGCGGGCCCACACCCGGTGCCACGGTTTAAACCCTGGAGGGAATCTCGGCGGTGGGGGTTTCCCAGAGGAGCAAGGGGTCCCTGCCCCACAGCAGGCCCCAGCCCAGGGCCCCAGGGCCGGGAAGAGACGTCCCCACAGCTCCGGGCTGTGAAACCAGCAGGGACTGTCCCTGAGGGTCGCGGAGGCTGCGGGAGCCCCAGCAGCTCCTCTAAAGGGCCCGGCACGGACTCACTCGGACGCTCCCTCGGAGCCCAGCGCCGGGCAGCAGCCTGAAAGGACCCGGGACACTCGGGGGGAACTAACCTGCCTGAGATCCGGGCGAGAGGCGGAGGGCGGCTTCCTCCCAGGCAGAAGGGCTGGCGGAGGCCATGGCTCCTGTGGCGAGTCCTCCCCGCACACAGCCGGCAGGCAGGCGCCATGTTTGAGTCGCCAGCACCTGACTCCCACCTTTGGCCCCGCCCCGTGATTCCCAGAGGCCCCGCCCCCCCACCTGCAGCTCATCCAGGCCATTGCCAGGGGCTTTTCTATGCAAGTGGCCTCTCAAGCCTCATGCTTAGGACTTTCCTAAAATCTCTCACACAAGCAGCAGCAGGCCCCATATGGCTTGTTAAGTGGCCCCAGGCCTGGCACTAGCGGCAGCTGCATTGGCTCATAGCTTGGCCTTTCCTGGACACCTCCAAGCCCAGCACAAGTAGCAGCCAACTACGGTTTGCTGTGTAGCTCATGCTGGGGGGCCCTGGGCAAGGCACTGGCACAAGCTGACTTTGCACCTCCCGGGAGGCCCCAGAGACAGTGCACCTGGTGGTCAGACTCGACCACGCTGGATTACAACCCTACTACATCCACGAGTGACACACTCAAGGGGTGCACTTGGTGAACACCAAAGCTCCACTGAAGTAAATCCTGCTCCTTAGGGGTGTCTCCAGCACAGCAGCTCTTCTGCTATAGTTGCAGCTGGTCCTCACAGCTGATTGGCCTGGGGGTCAGTTCCTCCCAGGGACGCCAACAACAACCAAGGCTCAACTACAACAGGACAGTGCACACAGCCCACACAGGGGAGCACCTGGAAGGCCCAGCTCAGGTGACTGGGGAGGGGGAGCCACTGGACCCTACAGGACACCTACTACACAAAGCCACTCTACAAATTCCAGGAGACATAGCAACTCTATCTAATACATAGAAACAAACACCTGAAAGCAGACAAAATGCAGAGGCAAAGAAACATGTCACAAAGGAAAGCACAGAAGAAATCTCTAGAAGAGGAACTAAATGAAATAGATCCAAGCAAGCTAACAGATACAGAGTTCAGAATCTTGTTTATAAGGATGCTCAAGCATATTATTAAGAAAATAACTGAGAAAATCGATAACATAATAAAGTACCAATCAGAAATGAAGGCTACATGAACTGAAATGAAGAATAATTTACAGGGAATCAACAGTAGAGTAGAGGATGCTGAGAATCAAATCAGCAATTTGGAACATGAGGAAACAAAAAACACCCAACCAGAAGAGCAAAAAGAAAAAAGAATCCAGAAATAGGAAGATAGTATAAGGAGCCTTTGGGACAACTTCAAGAGGCCCAACATTTGTATTACTGGGGTGCCAGAAAGGGAAGAAAGAGAGCAAGAAATTGAAAACCTATTTGAAAAATAATTACAGAAAACTTCCTCTACCTGGGGAAAGAAACAGACTTACAAGTCCAGGAATCACAGAGGGTCCCAAACAAGAGGAACCCAAAGAGGCCCACAGCAAGACACATCATAATTAAAATGCCAAAGGTTAAAGACAAAGAGAGAATCTTAAAAGCAGCAAGAGAAAAGCAATTACTTACCTACAAGGGAGCACCCATATGACTGTCAGATGATTTCTCAACAGAAACCTTGCAGGCCAGAAGGGAGTGGCAAGAAATATTCAAAGTGATGAAAAACATGCAACTACAACCAAGATTGCTCTACCCAGCAAAGCTATTGTTTAGAACTGAAGGTCAGATAAAAATCTTCACAGATAAGAAAAAGCTAAAGGAGTTCATCACCACCAGACCAGCACTACAGGAAATGTTGAAGGGTCTTCTTTAAGAAGAAGCTAATGAACCAAAGAATCTGACGAAGTAAGTAGATCCAGAGACATTGACGCATGCAACAGAGAATCGTATTTCAGAGGAAAGAGGGGAAGGGGGTGGAAGGTGGGAAGAGATTAACCAAAGAAGTTATATGCATATATGCATAACCCACGGACACAGTCAATGATGGGGTGAAGGCCTGGGGAGGGGGTGGGAGCGAAGTGGAGGGGGTCAATTGGGGGAAAAATGGGACACCTGTAATACTCTCAACAATAAAGATAAATTTTAAAAAATTAAATATATATATATCTTTTTAAAATTTATTCTTAAATGGAAGTCAATGAGCATGTGTGTTTTATTCTAAATACATATACATATATTCTAAATTTTTATTAAAATATATTCTAAATATATATCAAAATAAAATTCATGATTACTACTTTTTTAAAAAAATTCTTATCTAAGGATATGATTTTCTTGATTTGAGAGAGGAAGGGAGATGGAAAGAGAGAGAGAAACATTGATATGAGAAAGAAACATCAATTGGTTGCCTCCCACAGAGGGATCCCCCCAACCATGGATCAAACCTGCAACCTGGGTGTGTGCCCTGACCAGTAATAGAACCTGTGACCCTTCGGTGCACAGGACAATGCTCCAACCAACTGAGCCACACTGGCCAGGGCCATGATTACTACTTTTTAAATACACTCATAGAAATTGATATTCACAAAATATTAACAATTCTTTCCACGTTTCTTAATAACAATTAGCATTTATGTAGAACTTCATAACTGAGATAACAAGACCCCGTTCCATGAACCATACATAAAAATTTCTTTCTACATCATAATCACAGTACATACACCACTATATGTTAACTAGTTCATAACCTATTCAAGAACAGAGACCCTCTTGCCCTAGCCGGTTTGGCCCAGTGGTTGAAGCATTAGCACTTGGACTGAAGGGTCCTGGGTTTGATTTTGGCCGAGGGCACAAGCTCAATCCCTGGCCCCAGTCGGAGGGGCACATTCGGGAGGCAACCAATCAATGTGAGATCTCTCTCTCTCTCTCTCTCTCTCTTTTCCTTTCACTCTCTCTGAAAAACAATGGAAACAATATCCTCGGATAAGGATTAAAAAAAAAAAAAAAGAACAGAGATTCTCTTCTGTCTATATTTCTGTTTCTTTTACATGCCTCTGAATTATTTTATGTGTCTCCTCTGAATTCTGTGCACCATAGGCGCACAGGTAAATGCTTAACTGGCTATTGACTAACCAATCTAGAGTGATCCCACACTGAGAATTCAGTATCAGGTATGTTGTTCCTCTATTTATTTGACTTCTATGGCTCCATCAAAAACAAAATTTAAAAATTCCAAGAAGATAAAACCTTTATAACTGGAAGAGTCATAAATATCTTAAAGTGGATTTATTGGATCAATGTATTATTTTTCACAAGGATATCTACATCCTGCTGCTATTTTTCCTCAGGCACAATTTCCCTAAGGTATTTCATCATTAAGGCCTAATTTAACGTGAATTTCTACGAAGACACATAATGAACTGAATTTTTAAAAAGCGTTCATTGACAGTATGACCTGTTACCCAGGTACAGGCTATTCTTTTGAACAGAGTACAGGCAATTGGCTACAAATAATGGATACTGATTACCTTCTTGAGTGGAAGAAGCCTCTAGGTGTTGAAGTTTAAGGCCAGTGTCTAGCATTTGAGGCTTTGTATACAGAAATAAATAGCAAAGGACACAGACGCTGATGACAAAGGCAAGTAAAACGAGGGCAGCAATTCCCAGTCCAGTCAGAGCACCGATGCTGAGGAACACAGAGAAAACATTGTGAGTGTCGCACAGGCCGCTTTGCACAGGAACTAAAACAGAGGTTGAAATACTGTTAGTTCTTCCTTCAGTTATTCATAATTGAATTACCTTTTAGGATAAACAGAATATGATTGAAATCTACAGCTCCCCTTTCTCCACCATAAAATTCTTACTATACTTTCTCTATACATGTACATGTTAATATTGGTATAGACTACCTCATGAATCCATAGGATAGGGAAAAGCTCCCATGGTTCTCTAGAGATAATTCAAAAACAACTCAAGCCTCTAGAAGCAAAGATCAGGTTCACCGATAAAAGAATATGGAAGTATTTACCTCCAGGAAAGTAGTGAACCAAATGTTTATCAGAAATGTAGGACTTTCCTGTTGGAGACACATATGGGAGATATTGTTTGCTAATATACAAAACCACAACTATCAGAAAAGAGGGGGAGGTTTACTTAAAGGAAAGCAATAGTTATGAAAGTTATATAAAGTTCCTGTTCAATCTGAGTGTTTCTTCTAAAGAGCATAACACCAATCACATCTAGCATTAGGGAAGAAAGCTTGTATTTCCTCTAAAGATAAAGTACATATCTGATATTGTTTGCTCCGCACTAAATTCGTAATAATCCCTTCTGATACAGTTCTCTATCAGGCCAATCGTTTGAAAATGAACATGATTTGCATAAACCTGTGGGCTTAATACTTTAAAATGGGAAATGGAGCTTGGAAAAAAGAATTATTTTGAAAGACTAACGCAAATATATGTACGTTTATGAACCATATGTATGTGTGAGTGTGTAAATATGTAATTAGGTTTTAAGCTGCTCTAGGGCAGATACGTCTGTTGACTTCCCAAGTGTTTACAGAGTACTTGGCTTGTAGTAAATGGTCCATAAATGGAAGTAAATAGTAATTTACTGGTGATTGGCCCACGTGTAGTAATTAAAAAGTCATCATTATTGAAAGGTGATGATCTTTTCCTTCATTATCTTCCTGACTTGCCTGCAGGCTTCTGCTGTCTCCTAGAGGTCAGGGCCTTGACAAGTTTGACAAGTACCACAAGGGAGGGAAGGGAGAATTGGAGCAGCAATGCTAGGTGAGTCACTGATTTGGGAGTAAGGAGAACAGAATTAAAAGTAAGAGGCAAAGCTCATCCAACTTAACCTTGTTTTCAGGAGATAAAGCACTCCTGCAATTTAGAGATTGCCTCCTGAGCCACAGACATGGAGATTCTTGTACTAGGTTTATTAATGTCAGCCCACTTCCCCTGGCCCTGCATGCAGGTGAAGATTGGGTAATTCTGTGGCTAGAGTCAGTATACAGTTATATGTTTACATTGGAGTTTGCCCTCACTTGGTGCACTAGTCTAAGGGGTAGACACCTGGCTTTGGCAACTCCTCTTTCTTGCTTGTTTGCACCAAAGCTGATTTTCTAGATTGTACAGGTCAGGGAGGGTTAGGACTCTACATAGACACATGAGAACATAATTCTCTTCATTAAAATTATCTGCTGCACAAGGCAGCTAGGAGGCTAGACATCTGGAAAGATTCCTGAAATGAGAATCCGGTTATTTAAAAAAAAATCTCCAAAGTAGAAACACAATTTAGTCAATTTAAAAGTAAAATTGTCAAGTTCATTAAACTCAACATACTTATAGTGGGCTTTTAATGTACATAATTTAAAAAGCCAATCCACATGATCTGAAGGAAAAACAAAAACAGAGCATGCTGCTTCTACTTTCTGTTTTTAAAGGAGGTCTTCACAATCCAGCACACTGTTCCAATGTCACAGTTCCACTTTACAGAAACGGTGCTTCATGCATGCGAACCTCTAGACAAAGATGAGGCCCCAGAAATACCCTAAAATACTTATTTCCACAAATACTTATTGAACTCGTGCATCACCCTGTGCAACAGGCGTTATTTTCCTGAAGAAGGGTACCAAACAGATTAGGGATCTATAAAGAGGAGAAAAGGTGGGAGTGGGCCAGACCCAGAGCGGGAGAGTTGGTCTTTCCTCACAGCGTCACCTGGCAGTCCCTGAGAGGGTCTGAAGCTGTCATCGTTAGTGGAGCAATTCTCCTGCTCAGCAACTTGACCCACCTGCAGCAGCAATACCTGTGCCTTTCTCCAGCACTGCAGAATCTCAGAACAAATGTTAGTGACTCCGGAATATTTTTCACAGTTGGACTCTTTTAAATTAGGGGTGGAGAGCAAAGAATGTGAGGGAAATGAAGCTCTAAATTTTTACCACCCCGGCGTGCTCTCAGAGCGCAATAACTACCAAGACCCCCAAGTTTAACATTGCCAACTGAGGCCATTTTTCTATTTCCCGAAACTGAGGTGCTCTGTCCATTTTCTCAGTGCTGAACGGAGACCCCAGCAAGCTGTTCATTCCTTTGCGCTCTCATAAGCCTTAGGACAGGGTTTAGCCTCTGCTGCTTGTCACGTTGCAGTGAGTCAGGGATTCGAGAATCCCAGGTACTTTGGGGATTTAAATCAAACAACCGAGTTTGCCTTAAGATTTGCCAGTCTCTGTTGGAGGAGCCGCTACCATTATTAAAACTTCCAAAGACTAGGGCTGGGTTACTATGCTATTTTCCAAAAGGCCAAATCCTATGCCAGTGCAACAGAGATTGCTTCTCCAAACAATAAGATAAGCTGTTATTATTTTTTGAGATTTTGTCACACTCTGACACAATACAACTTTGTTAGTTGAACTCACTGGAAAGTGGGCATGTTTTTGGAGATTTTTGGAGCTTGCAATACATAAAAAAATTATTTTAGTGCTTCAGGAAATAACGTTTAAAGTCATTTGCTGTAGACTTGGCATGCCTGCCAAATTCTGGATCATCCTAGGAGATTGGGAAAATAATACAGGGTGGGGCAAACGTAGCCTTACAGCTGTTCATATGGAAAATAATATAGTAATTAATACATACTAATACAAGAATAAACTCTGTGTTTTGTGTACTCAGAACTACAAACATACTTTTAAAATAAAATAAAATTGTATTTTCATTTGTTCAGAATGCTTATCTTTAACTGAAATTAAAAATGATCTGTTTGCCAATAAAGTTAACATCCAAAACTGTTAAATTCAATATTAAGAATTTATAACAAAAATGGATATATATGTGGTTTTAGCTGATATTTGAATAGTAATATATACATGATACAATGACATATATTCTTTTTATCAGCTCATACTCTCCCAATCAGACCTAGAATTACAAAAATAACAGTGTTATTGCATTTTTCCTATGTTCCAGCACAAGATTTTAGTTTCTAGAACTCATAAACTCAAAATTGTCCACACAGATTTAGTTTTTTTCTTGTTCATGCCTGAAGAGCTTCTTTTAAGCTCTTCGCATTCTCTAAGAAATGCTAAATTTTATCATCTTTCCTTTGAAATATGAGAAAGATATGGAATCTCCTGAGTTATATATGCAGCTTATATATTCTTTAAAAGTTATTTTTAAAATATCATAAATTAGTCATGTACATATAACCGTAATACTCATCCTTGATATTCACATCTTTTTTTTTTTTTTCAATCCTTGCCCGAGGATATGTTTTCACTGATTTTAGAGAAAGGAAGGGAGAGAGAGAGAGAGACATCAATGGGTTGCCTCCCACATGCTCCCTGACCAGGGATCAAACCTGCAAACCTGCAACCTTCTGGTGCACTGGACAGTGTTCCAAGCAACCCAGCCACCAGGCCAGGGCCACATCCTTCTTAAAGCAATATTCAAGTTTATTTGTGCTTTGTACGTTTACATTACTTTAGGGCCCATTTTTAATTTTCAGTAAAACTATATATGTGAAGATTTCTCAGCTATTTAATAAATGAAGCAGAACAGTCATTATGAAAATATAAACTATTATAGCTTTTTATCTTTAATTTTTATGCGTTTCCCGTCAACTATGTAATTTCCTGTTCTTTAGGGAAGTTGATACACTTGTATCTTTGCAACCCCAGCACTGCGGCTTCCTCAGCTTGGCATAATAGTGTATCCCAGGTTTTCTGAACACAAGTATTCACTGTGTTTTATCGATCGTGGGGCAGGAATCTGATAATGCTGGTGCTCATCGTTTCCAGTTATTTCAAATGCAGAATGACCTTATTAGCTGCTTCCAAGGAATCTTTTAGATTCTGCATCTCTTCTTCACTCATTTCAACGGCATGCGATTTGACTTCATTTTCTTTTACATCTAGATAAAGGTTTAAAAGTGGCTGAAATGCTTTGGAAGTGCTGGGAATTTCCCCATGGAAAACGCTTTCGCTTCTAACATTATCTCCGGCAACCTGGAGTTAGTGCTGAAGGTTTGTGAATGGGTTTCAAGATTTGCAAGTGGCACCTCTCATCATTAGCTGTCTACATTTTTTTTTTGTAACCACTTGCATACTTTTGGTCAGCCACTGTGAAATAAACAGTCTTTCCCAAATGTTTTGTTTTCTTTGACAGCACAGCAATAATTCACTTGGAATGCTGTAGAATAGAACAGCATTTAGTGCTGTTGTGAGGCTAGCTTTTATGATTTCTATTCATCGAGTTGTTTTTTCCAGTTAAAAGATACCAGACTGAAAGGCACATAAAAAACTTTGGGGATGTGTTTTGCTTATATCTGCTCTCCCGATCCCTTCAAAATATATATACGTGTTATATATGTATAACCACCCATGTACATGTGCAGATGAGTACTCTGTACATACATGTATCAAAACCAATACTCACTTAAAAAAAAGTGGCATTTGTAATGTAGCAATTTTGTCTGTAGAAAGTGGAAGCTTTAACTGCCAATCAAAACCCTGTAGCTGTGCAGAGGAAGTATCAACTATTCCTTCTGACAGAGCCTGCTTTATTCCATCTTTCATAGTTTTCAAGCATTTCATGATAGCTTTCTTATGAAATGAATTCAACTGAGTCAATTGCTGAGATATCTCTTCATCAGATAAACTTTTACCAAATACAGCTTTTTTTTTTTTTTTTTTGCTACGCTGAGATTAAAATGATTATAAACTATGCCTAACTAGCTGCTGAGATTTACATGCAGTCCTACTTCTGTTTCCTAAAGGAAGTTAGTAAGTGTGTAGCAGTAATGGGACACATTTTCTACAGAAGTTGCAGATGCTTAGACAGAACCCAGTGGCATGACGTGAAGCTGGATGCCGTGAACACCGGTAGCCGATGGGCATCGGAACAGAATGCGGACAAAGTAGCTCAGGACGTCGCTGTGAGAGGCTGCACAGGCCAATGCTCAGCCCTAAAACTCAGCGGTCCTGCTGGCCAGATGATACAAAAGATAAGGGATAGTCATCTGGAGCCTCTCTGGGCTCTCACCAGCTACAGCTTTGAAAAAATTGGTAATATATTCTAGAACATGCTTCCATTCCGTGGAATCCCAAACACTCTGATAATCCTGATAGAGAGGATTACATTTGGCCACAAATGCCCTCGATTATTTTGTGAAGCTGTGGGTGGGCCCAGCTGTGCTTCAAGCTTCTGCAGCCAAGGGCAGCAAGGGCTCCATCTTCCAGCTCCATCCCTGGGCTGTAAACCCACTTTTGCCCCATCCTATATTCTTCCTCCTGTAGCAGTCTTCCTCCCCCCTCCCCACTCCGCCCCTCTCCCTCTCCCTCCCCCTCCCCCTCTCTCCCTCCCCCTCCCCCTCTCCCTCTCTTTCTCTCTGTCTCTCCCCCTCTCCCTCCCCCTCCCCTTCCCCCTCCCCTTCCCCCTCCCCTTCCCCCCTCCCCCTCCCCTCCCCCTCTCCCTCCCCCTCCCCCTCTCCCTCCCCCTCCCCCTCTCCCTCTCTTTCTCTCTGTCTCTCCCCCTCTCCCTCCCCCTCCCCTTCCCCCTCTTCCTCCCCCTCCCCCTCCCCCTCCCCCTCTCCCTTTCTCTCTGTCTCTCCCCCTCCCCCTCCCCCTCCCCCCCTCCCCCTCTCCCTCTCTTTCTCTCTGTCTCTCCCCCTCTCCCTCCCCCTCCCCTTCCCCCTCTTCCTCCCCCTCCCCCTCCCCCTCCCCCTCTCCCTTTCTCTCTGTCTCTCCCCCTCCCCCTCCCCCTCCCCCTCCCCCCCTCTCCCTCTCTTTCTCTCTGTCTCTCCCCCTCTCCCTCCCCCTCCCCTTCCCCCTCCCCCTCCCCCTCCCCCCTCCCCCTTCCCCCCCCTCTCCCTCTCTTTCTCTCTGTCTCTCCCTCTCTCTCCCCCTCCCCTCTCTTTTTCTCTCTCATGGGTAAGAAACACTTTAAGGTGAGTGGGAGTTCTTTCCTATAATCCCCACATCCTGTGCATTTTCTGGGCGGAAAGAATGAAGTTCAGAGTTTGCAAACCTTTGGAGTGGAGGGGGGGAGCACTTCATAATGAAACAGATCCGCATAAATACTAGTTGGAATAAGTAAAATTTCCACCATAGGAAAGAGGCAAGAAAGACCCTCCTGAGGTTTCTCCAGCAGGGGCCACCCCGTTTAGAAAGGGGGCGTCCTGGATAGGTCCAGAGTGTGTAATCATGGCACCTCCAACTGTACCTCTCTGTGGGTCTCCAGTTGGGCTCGGGGTCAGTGTCACATCCTCGGTAAGGGGCAAATGATAAAGCCCAGTTGCTTGCTCGAGCGCACACACGCGGGCACATACCTTCCTTTTTGATATTTTAAAGAATACAGCCAATCCCTTTTCCCCTCCAAAGAGACTTAAAATACTCGAGTCCTTGGTTAATGCCTTCAAATAGGTCCCACAGGAGCCCCTTTCTATTGAAACGCACCAAATGCCCAAACACATCAAAGAGAATCAAAACCTCCGCGAGTGGTCTCCGTAAGTTATCTGCGTGTCTCGTCTCTGCCGGCAGAGTCGCCCGCCTGGGACTGGTCCCCGGGGACAGTGAAGCGCAGTCCACTCGGGGGAGGCTGGCGGGGCCCTGAGCCTGGCCGGCGGGGCGGGCTGGTGCGCCCTGGGCGCAGAGCCGCGCTCCTCCCGCGCGCCTCGCCGCCCGGGCTCCGCTGGCGGATTCACACCTCTGGTGGCCACAGCCCGACCCTCGCCCGCGGAATCCCGGCTCCCGGGCGCCTTGGAGTGGGCCGGGGTTTCTCGGCAGAGCCCTCACGCGCCCTCGCGGGCTCCGTGTCCTCCCGAGGGGACCCGACCTGGGCGGGGCGGGGGCCGCGGGCCGCTTCCCTCCTCCCGCTGGGGCACCGCCCGGACCTCCCGGGACCCGGCCGCCAGCCGCCCGCCTGCGCACCTGAGGCTCCACATGTAGCTGTGCTTGTAGGGGAAGTAGCTGCCCGGCTCCCCGCAGCAGTACTTGAGGTCCGCGAAGCCGCAGCAGTAGAGGAGCGCGGCCGCCTCGCCGCGCCGCGGACACTGGAAGGGCTCCACGAAGCTGTGGTTGAGGCTGTAGTAGCCCGAGCACACCCGGCTCGCCTCGCCCATCGCGGCCGGCTGGGGCAGGGCCGCCCGGGCCCCGACCTGCCCTCGGACCGCACGCGACCCGCGCCACCCGCGCCCGCCGACGCCTGCGCCCGGGCTCCCCGCTTGCGACCTGGGGTCTGGCTGCTGCGAGTTCAGCCCCCGCGCGCCCCTGTGCGCTCCGACCTCCCGCCGGCCGCGCGGAGCCGGGCGCGGGACGCGCGCTGCCCGCTCGCTCCTCCCGGCCGGTGCTCTCGCCGCCCGCCCGCCCGTCCCGCGCTCTGCGCCCTCCGCTTCGCGCTCTCCTGACACCCCTGCACTTTCCCTCGCGCCACCAGCGGCCGGCCCCCGCTCCGCGCAGGAAGACGCGGGGTGCGGGCCGCGTTCGCGTGTAGACACGGACAGCTCCGTTTGCGCAAGGACGCGGCGGGTGGGCTCCGGGCCGACGGGCCGGGCCGGGGAGGCTTCGCCCCCCGAGGGCCGCTGCCCCAGGAGTGGGGGGTGTGTGGGCGGGACACGAGGCACGGAACCACCTGCCCGCGCGGGGAGTTGAGAAGAACCCTTTCTCTGAGAAGTACACGTGAAACATTAAAACCCGCCAGTGTAAAAATCAGTGAAGAAACACAATTTTCTCCGAAAACCAGCCGCGCGTTCTGTGTTCAATTAAACAACCTGGAAAGAGAAGGGAAGGCAGGGGAGTCGGCTAGGAAAGGGGGGACCCCCGCAGAGGCAGGCGGTCAGGGAAGCGGAGAAAGAGACCAGAAACTTCCCTCGTCCCTTGTCCCCCTGCTTGGTGTTCTCATTTTCCTAAGTTGTTCAAAATGTCTTTTTAATCGACAATAGCCCCGAGGTTTGTTGTAAACAGTCACACGGTAATTAGGTGTGTGAAGAAAACAGTGACAGCCGGATTTCTGCGATCCATCGAGCATGGTTCCCTCCCCTCGGTTCTCTGCTCCCTTCCCCTGGCCAGGGTCGACCCCATGCCCGAATCAGGAGCTTTACCTCCGGTGCTGGGTATTTTGTGTTCCTTTGAGTAGTCTTGAACTTTGTTCTGAGATGCAGTTCAGATACTCAGTATCAGCTGGGTTCTTTCAGGTTTGCTTTGAAGGCCTGGGAGGTAGGCCAAGAGCAGGCTTGAGGACCAAATGTTTCCCCACAACTGAGGTGACACCCTTCTGACTTGTCCAACGGATATCTTGTGAATTACAAGACACCCTCTGACTAGTGGAAGCAAACTATTTCAGGCCCTGTGACGGCTCCAAGGCACATTCCCTCTGCTCCTTTTAGGTGGCTCTCTTCCTGGCTTCCAGTGGTTTCTTTACAGGAATGGACTGGTCAGTACTCAGCTGAAGACTCGTGAATTCCCCTCTACCTCCCCACTCTGCCCCCCAGCTCTCTTCTCTCTGGTATTCAGGTCTGCAGCCGGTAGCCACCATGTCTTCCCTGGACTCCTAGCTCTGTTTTCCCAACTCAGGGAGACTTTGGGGCTACTCCTGCATCCCCCCACCTTGTGCTGCAGCCTGGAGACTCTCCAAGCAGCAGGTTGGGGCCATCACGAGACTCACCTCCTCTGTTTCCTCTCTTGGGGATCACCATCCTGTGCCTCCTGATATTCGTGTTCAAAACCCATTGCTTCTGTATTTTGTGTATTTACTTGCCTCGAGCAGCAGGGTAAGTCTGGTCCCTGTTAAGCCATTTTATCTGGACTTGCCAGGGGACCAAAACTGACCCAAGCTGGGCAAGTAAGTTTCTCCCTCCTGGACTTGGCATTCTTCCTTGTGGACATGAAACCACAAGAGGCGAGTGTACAAGAAACAGGAAAATGAAGCGAACTAAGAGGGACAGAAAAGAAGAGTGGAAAGGGGGCCTACAGCTTTGCCTGAGGCCGTGGCATTCCTACCATCAGGTTTCTTGAGACATTCTTTTTTTTTTTTCATGTTGTTTTTATTGATTTCAGAGAAAAGAAGAGAGAGAGAGAAACATCAATGATGAGAGTCATTGATTGATTGGCTGCCTTCTGCACGCCCCCTGCTGGGGATCAAACCCACAACCCAAGCATGTGCCCTGACCAGGAATCGAACGTCGATCTGCAGGTTCCTGGGTTAAAGCTCAACCGCTGAGCCACACTGGCTGGATTGAGACATCCTTGATTCCTTAGAATAAAATCCCCTTTTCCGGCCAAAGTGCTCTGATGTTGTATTCTACTGCTTGCAACCAGAGGGTCTGGCTCCTCTAGCACGTCTTCAGGCAAAGGTGAGGGGGAAGGCAGTTGAAGGGAAAAACTGAAGCTCTTTCATCAATGGAGCATGTTCCCTTGGAAGGGGGAGAAACAGGCCACAGGCAACAAAGTGGGCTTTGCTTCCTTGTATGCAAGAGGAAAAGAGAGTTTGAGAAAAAGAGGCGGGAAGTCCTTCATGGCAGACGTCTCAGTAAAATATACAGAAGTCTTCTGCAGAGCATGACAACCAGGTGGAATTTGAGAGCCTGAAGATAACAGAAAGACTGAGAATCAGCATAGTCGGGAACATGCCTGGGTGACAGGCAGAGTGAAACGAAGTTTTGGGTGCACTGCTTGGGGTCCAGTTATGGTTAGAATTCATAGTTTTCTGGTGGAAACAACTTGTTGATTCATGTGATTTTCTACCAAAATGAATGGTCAGTAGTCCAGGAACAGGGACAGGAAATGGACAACAGAATTCGTTGGGATGTTCCTCCGGCTGTGCTCTGGGCAGCTACTGCCTCTTAGCCGTTTCCAAACCCCAAACCCACACAAACACACAGAGAGAGGTAGGCCCAAGGCTGCTAGACTCTACCAAGCTTCAAGTACCTTGAGGCCTCTGAAGCCTAAGCAAGCAAAGAAGACTTTTACAGCATGAGGCTTAAGGTCAATGTCAAGACTGGCTTTCAACAATACCAGTTCTGAAGATGCACAACACTTGCTTGACTTGCCTGCTGTGGTCCCATGTCCCCTAGTCCCCAGGTCTCTGCCTCCAGGCAGGAGTGGTTCTGGCAGGGAGTTGGGGTGGGCCTGGACCAACACAAAAAGATAATCATAAATTACATCTTTCATTTTCCTGTATCTCACTGGTTCTCAACAAAAGTGGCAGTCCCCTTTAGGGAACACTTAGGGAATATTCTGGAAACGAGGGAACATTTTTGGTTGTCATGATGATTGAGATGGATGTGGGCCAGGGATGCTAAACATTCTGATGTCCTGCAACATGCACAGAAAAATGGAGAACTGGCTGTGACTTTCAAATGTTCCATAGGCCGTTCATGTAGCTGAAAAACCCATTTATAATTATCTGCGCCTAGCACCTGTTCCTGTGTTGCAAACAAATACAAGGTAGTTCTTGAATTTTCCAGGAATGTAACTACCATTTAAATTGAAGGGAGATTGTTCTTTGTTTTGTTTGGCACTTTACCAAGAGTTTTTCATTCTTTCAGAAAATGATGTACCAATGGCAACGCTGCTCGAGATTTTGTACTTGAGTTGCCAATACTGCAAACCATCGTGTGGGCCTGCATTTGTGCTATCACTCCACGGTGATTTATAGCTTGTTGCACGCACAGTAGTGGTGTAAATGTTCTCCTTTGATATAGTCGTGCTTGAGCATTTACAAACGGAAGTACATATTTTATTATAAATTGCATTCCATTTATTTCTTCTTTACATTACAGGGAAGTCATTAGTATTTATCTTTAGTGTACTCCTTTGCTGTGGCTGCCGGAACCACAGACTGAGAGGCTCAAACGACAGGGATTTATTTTCTCACAGTAATGTAAGCTACAAGCCTGAGGTCAAGGTTTCCCTGGAGTTGTTGTTTTTCTGAGGTCTGTGAAGGAAGACTCTGCTCCAGGCCTCTCTTCTTGGCTTATAGATGGCTGTCTTCTCCTTGTGTCTTCACATTGTCTTCCCTCCCTATGTGTTTGTGTCCACATTTCCTCTTCTTGTGAGGGACAGCCCTGATGGTTCAGGGCCCATCCATGTGCCTCATTTTAACTTAATTGCCTTTGTAAAGATCCTGTCTCCAAGACTATTATGCTAAGCAAAATAAGCCAGTCAGAGAAAGACAAGTACCACATGACCTCACTTATATGTGGAATATAATAAAAAATAAACTGATGGATCCAGAGACATAGAAGCATGAAACAGACTGAGGGATCTCAGAGAGAAGGTGGGGATGGGGGAGTGGGTGGGGAGAGATTAATCAAAGAACTTGTATGTTTATAAGCATAACCCATGGACACAGACATTGGTATAAGGAAGGTGTGTGTGGGGGGTGTAGATGCAGAATGGAGGGGATCAATGGGGGGAAAAGGGACATCTGTAATACTTTCAACAATAAATATAAATTTTTTAAGAAGTATTTCCATTAGTAAATGAAGAAAGTGATAAAGTAGAATTTCACCATTTTATATACTCCTAATAATGAATGGTCATCAATGGTCACTAAATATATATACTGTATGTGTGTGTGTGTATGTGTGTATACATATATACATATACATATACATATACATATACATATACATATACATATACATATACATATACATATACATATACATATCCTGTCTCCAAATACAGACATATTCTAAGGTACTGGGGTGAAGACTTCATCATGTGAACTTGAGGGGACACAGTTCATCCCATCTCATTAGGTATGTAGATCCATCATATTACAGACAAATTTTATTGCAAGATAGCGAAAGAAGAATTACAGAAATCTTTCTTATAAAATGAACACCGAGTCTGCTAGGCTTGAGAACTGCTGATCTAACGTAACCATAGGACCATGGCCGGTGCTGTGTCTCACAGGTGAGCACTGCTCTTGACTTCCTGCCACTGGCCACAGGGTTCACCCAGAACTGGTGCAATAGAACAAATGGGGAGAAATTAGGAGCAAGAAATATCTGCTATTGGATAAAAGCAAGGTAAGGTTCAAACAAATGTGACGTGGCTGTAGAAATAATGAAGAGACTGGATGAGTGATTTGCTCAAAAGCCTTTAGTAGATACTTATTTCCAAGCCTCCCGTAACCAGTGCCACTCCACTTTCCAAGTTCTTGCTCTCTTGGTCATCACTAGCGCGCTCTCCTGCTCTGGCGAACCAGTCTTCTTCCTGCCCCAGGAACATCTCCATGTTACATTTTTCTGTCCAAGAAATAGCATGACTTTCTTCTTTCTCTCCAAACCTTTGTCAGGTTCCAAAGCTCAGCCACAGAATTTTCTCACCATGTAGTTCCCTGAAACTTCCCTGAAGCCGATGGAATTGAGCAATTACTGGGTAGAGGAGAATGAAAAGACACAAAGAAACCGCGAGGAAACGGGGTCACGAGGAAGCTGAAATCATGGTTTACACGCTATAAGGCAGCAGAACATATGCGTAAACATGTGGAAGACCAAAAGGAATGAAATGTTTTGTTCACAATAAAAGCAGGTGAGAAGCAGAGGGGAGAGTTACTGAGTGATCACTGTGGTGGTGGTGGGTGGGGTGTTAATGAGCTCTGGCTGCTGAAGGGTTGTAACAAAGCCTGTCCCTAGAGCTGTGCTTTGTTCCTCAGGTAGCTGGATATTCAGGATTCCTGGGAGTGCCCTGTGGTTGGGACAGAAGTCCTCCTAAATATATTCCACATGACAGCTGTCATTTATCTTTGGGACCTCATAGCTAAGGTCAGAAAACCTCGAGGCACATCCCTCCACAATTCCCACCACATCATGCCTATCATGGATATTTCTCCCTCCCTCCCTCCCTCCCTCCCTCCCTCCCTCCCTCCCTCCCTCCCTCCCTCCCTCCCTCCCTCCCTCCCGTCTCAGGTTATCCCTATATTAGTTTCTCCACACAACCTCTGAGCCTCAGAAGTGGCTGGCCCTACCCCAGCACCAGAAACAGTCCCTGACTGATAAGCTGCAATGATTGTGTCGAGGGTTAAGCATAGGTCCTAAGTATGTCGAATCTGGGTGAGTTTTAAACTCTTGCTCGGATGCTAGGACAAGCTGCTTGTCTCCTCCTGGCTGTGGAGGAAAGCGCAGGCCTGGGTGCAGCTGGCAGCCTGCCATCCAGACCCACGCTGGGAGTCCGCCTTGGGAAGAAGAGGGCCCTGCAGATGCCAGGGCTGAGAGGCAGAAGGAACCTGGGTCCTTACCCCACACCGAGTCGCTGGATCAGCCAACCCCGTGAGGATTTTGTTACATGACCCATTCATTGCCTTTCTTGTTTAAACCTCTTTGAGTGGGTTTTCCGTCACCGCTGGAAGTGTCTTAACAAACCCTGTGCCCCTCTGACATTCCTTCTTGGATAAGCTACAGCAGGAGTTGGAGCATGATGCCATTTGAGGCAGCTGGTGTAGAGGCTGACTCCTGTGCTATAAATCCCAGAGCAGCTTCCACTGCAAGTGACTACAGTGAACAGCTGTGTCTTTAATAAACTGCACGTTAGATTAAAAGCCATGTGACTAATTTTACAGCTGGCACTCGGAAGTCAGCACAGCAGCACTCTCAGACAGCAGGCCGTGGAGCCTCACTCGCAGGCACAGTGGCAGTGGGGCCGGCTGCAAACCCCAGACGCCCCGGGGGAGATCAGCAACACGGCTAAGGAGGTGATCCAGCACCTACCGTCCCTGTTTCCACGTGGGCCTTACAACACCCCCTCATGGCCAGAGTAAAGCAGAGTGGCTCCCTTTCCCTTCCCAACAAAGGACCCCCAACCACGCACAGACAAGATGAATGCTAACAAGTACCATTTACTGATCATTCTTTATGTGCCAAGCGCTGTCATGAACACTTCACATGTATCGTCTCATTTAGTTCTCATGATGTACTTGGAGGTAGGAACTATGGATGTCTCTCTCCTCTTCAGAAATTAGGAAACTGAGGCAACAGAAAGGTGAAGGCCGAGGGCTTTACGAAAGAAGCAGAGTCTGAGTCTAACTGCTG
Organism: Miniopterus natalensis; assembly: GCF_054644295.1. NCBI lineage: Eukaryota > Metazoa > Chordata > Mammalia > Chiroptera > Miniopteridae > Miniopterus > Miniopterus natalensis. The sequence continues at coordinate 32,034,011 of NC_142083.1, read as the reverse complement.
CATGTGATTCTGGTTTCTTAATCCCAAGTGTCTGATTTCCACCCTCCTCTTTCCCTGGACATCTCAGGACGTGGGGAGAAGGAAAAGAGTCTCTTCTTCATTTAAGGAGGCAGTTTGATTAGTGTTCCATTTGTCAGTATATTATTTTCTAATTTTTCAAACATTTATCTTTATTGTTGAAAGTCCCCAGAGTATCCAGATGTCCCCTTCTTTCCCCCTATTGCATCCGCTCCCCCCCAGGCCTTCTCCACACTATTGTCTGTGTCCATGGGTTATGCATATATGCATATAAATTCTTAGGTTAATCTCTCCCCACCCACTTCTCCATCCCGCCCCCTTCCCTTGGAGATTTGTCAGTCTGTTCCATGCTTCCATGTCTCTTATTTTCTAATTTTTAAAGGGTTTTCTCTTACTGCAGTAACTACACTTAATAATTATTAACCTGCTTTTAACAGTCACTGTCTAAGCTGCCGTCTCCACTTCAAGAGAGTGAAAAGGGCCCCCGTTCAGTTAGCCTTCACTGTGAACCAGGTGTAGTTACAGAGAGTAACTCACCTTTCCTCCTTTTCACATCTTAAAGCGAAACGTGTTTGTGTCCTTAGGGTCTGGTATAAGGACGGCAGGGCCACTGTCCTGATTGAGGCTGTTAAGTACAATGAGAATGGGTGGTCCAGAAGCAGTGAGTCCCACAGAGTGACAGAAGTGGGGTAGCCTAATACATCCAGATGTTTAGCTTTGGTCCATGCAACCAGCACTCCCCAAGGGCAAAATTGCTGGTCAACTTACCAAGGTTGGTAGGTATGGCTGGAGACACTGTTCTAAACCAGCATTCACTCAAAGATTCTGCCTCTCTCCCGGCGAGGTTATGAAAGTCTGGGAATCGAGGGCTGGGGATGGGCTCTGCTGGTCTGAAAGTTTGGGTACCTTGGAGAGGGTGCTCCTACCAAGAGAAATTACTGGATCTTGATTCTGTACACTGGGACCTGAGGCTGTCCATTGGCCACCTCAGGTTCTTCATGTCACCTTGTTTTCTTCCTGTCCCTCCTCTTAACTTTGCTTGTAATTTTAAGTGCTATTACCAATATTCAAATGAGCGTCGGAGCAAGTCTAAGCCAGGCCATGGCACTAGTGACAGCAGTGACGACAACAGCTCTGTGGAGACGACATGGGCGTACTCAGTGGAAGCAAAGGGCCACTGCGGCAGCACAGGGGCCTTCAGCAGGCTCCACGGGGCAGTAGAGATCTCGGAGCTGATGAAGGCCGAGAGGGCTTATCGGCAAAACTTAGCTACCCCTCTGAATTCACCTATAAATAAATGCAGGTAATTGGTAGGTGGAAAGTGACCGGAAGTGCTGAGACAGTGGTGCAGCTGAAGCAAGACGTTCTTTTAATTGCTATTTATATGATATCACTTTACTTCTAGAATGATACAACCTGGGAAAACACAGGCTGAGTAATTTTCAAGCCTGGAACAATTTTAATAGCTACCAACTTGGAGAGGGAAAAGATTAAAAAAAATTTTTTTTACCATACCTTTATAAGGCTTAAGGTTTTCTGGTAATAAAATTATCTAGAAAAAATTGTTACTAAGGTCTATAATTGATTGATTTTATACATTTTTGAAAATTTGGCCACCTCTTCCCATATTTTACCAGGAGAAAAATACACCTAAGAATGCTTAGATATTTTTATTTTAAAAAATCAAATGTTTAATCATAAATTATATTACTTATATTAGTTATGTTATGGCAATTTATATTAATTATATTATATTTATTATTATATTATATTATATTATATTATATTAATTATATTATATTATATTATATTATATTATAGTAACTGATACAAATTTACCTTATGGCACTCAGGTGAAAATAATTGCTTAAAATCAAATGAAATCTGATGCCAACACAAGTGTAACTGGTGGGAAATTTAATCTCAGTTATATTTTGGGAGGCTTTTTGCTATTCCCTTAGCAATGCAAATGTCCTGGGGAGATTATGCAATTTCAAACAATTTGTAAGTACCACAAGTGTGATGGTAAAAACAGTCTGCCCCATGCACAGGCAATAAGGGGGTACATTTTTGTAGGTAATTAAGTACAATAATAATGCTGATTAAAAAGTTGCTCTGCTTTTTATTATAACCATAGACTGGCAATTTTAAATGGTGATAGGTACTCCATCGTGAAGAACAAATTTTGTGGGTATAAATATTAAACAATTGCTGTGAATACTGTTGAGTTTTAATTTATGTAAACTACAAATTAGTGCTTTTTCTTATTTATCCTTTAAAAAGTATTTTATTCTACATGGACTTCAGTCCCCACCCTTCACTCCCCCTCCCCTGCCATGGATCCATCAGTCGTACACATTTGTTTAGCTATAAATTCCTAAAGATCAGGAATCATTTGAGTGAAGCCCTGTGTGCTACATATTCCTGCATCTACACAGTAGATTCTAAAGACGAAGATGTAGAACTTCAGCCTCTTCACTCCTCCCACTTACATGACAACTTGTAATTTTTGTGTTTAAAGTTTAAAACAGTGAACCAGAACGCAAATGGCAATTGATAATATTTGTGTTGATTAACGCCCTTTAGGTCCTAAATGAAATATCCTATTGAGTTTGCATAACTTTTAAACTGAAAATTTGTACTTTATATTATTAACTCTTTTGAAACTAAGAAATAAATCAAAAACATAGTTATTATGTGATTAATTCTTTATAAAATTTGGCTGATGGAGGTAAGGATGTCCAAAAAATTATTAGTTTCTGCTGTCAAATGTGCCAGCCATGCCCTGCTCTGGTGTTCACTCCATTATAGGCGCCGCTGTTGTGGGCAGTCGCGTCTGCTTAAAGGTGGCAGGTCTGCCGGCCCAGTCACTGGGCAGTCCCCGTGGCTCCTGGGCATTCATGTACTACCCCCCAAAATAGCCACCTTCTGCCTTGCTGTAGGCAGTGTGGGGGCCATGGGTAACTGTCATTCACTCCTCACTGTGGTGTTGGGTCAGGCCACCCCCTTCCTCTGCACCCTTAGTACCTTACCCTTCCTGGACAATTCTGCTGGTTGCTTAGGTTTTCAAAAACAAAATTCTCCTAACAGAGTCCTCATGCAGAGAAAGCTCAACTTTTCTTTTTTGCGTGTGTCCTTACAAGGAGATAGGCCAGGATGGGGACAGGGAATTCGGAGTCCTGTAGCTCACTGTTTTGCCTTGAGGGGCGAGAAACATGAAACACGGTTACATTTCCTCTCGGGTTATCTCGCCACATTAGTCAAGAGTACCATGGACTCGTATTGAAGCACAATTTGTTGTGAGTGCTATCAATTTAGAGAAGTAAAAATGATTGCATTTGTAGGACTCTTAAATTACACATGCTTAGAAATATTATAACCGCTTGAGTTCACTGAATTTGCTGATTATAATTTGGCTTCATTTTGAGGGAAACGGCCGTGGTCACCACTGATTGCATTATTGTCCTGCAGTCTTGTCAGTGTGACGTGTTACTGTGTGTACCCTGGGTGATGGTGTGTCTCCGAAGGTGGCAGAGGATCCCGCGTGTGTGACAGAGGGTTCATCAGGTAAGCCACGGAATACTGACGGGGCGCTCGATTGTGCATAGTGCTGTGCAAGCTGCTTTGCTCACCCTGCGGATTGCCGGCGATTCTGTCTCAGGATGCACCCCTGCTCAACACTACCCTCGGGGTTGCTTTGCAACACTGCGGCTATTCAAACGAGGTGGTTAGTTTTTCTTATGTGCATCTAGAAAACAACAGTTACTACTGCTCACAAGTTACCCGTGGACGTTCTCTTAGGCCTGCTGCACTCAGCACGAGGAGAAAAACTCCCTTCACGGTAGGACTGGAAGCCCTGGGCGGACATGCCCAACAGCCAAGGTATGTCCTTGGGGCCTGACTCCTGATTAATCATCACAACCAATTATTCCTCCTACTGACTATCCCACCCGTTCCTGAGCGCCGTCCGGTTTTCTCTGCAGCCTCTGTGTAACCTCCCGTTTAGCACACAATAAGCCCCAGTGAGACACCAGTTCCCTTCCTCTCCCTTTCCTCCCCCCCTGGCCAAGTGAATGAGTGAGCAGACGATCGAATTCCCCTCTGCCGCACGCCAGCTTGCTCTGTCCCGTGGCCACGTGGCAGAACATGCCATCACGGAGTCCCTGAAGTTTTGTATTTTACCTCCAGGTATACTGACAGTACCTCAAATCTTCCCATCTTAAAATCAGATTCCTGGGAGGGTGAAAGGCCCATCATTTGTCTGGGATGATTTATGGGCAAGGGTGGGGAGGTGGGAATAGCTTCTTCAAAGGAGATTCTGGGCACAAATTCCCTTAGGCTCTGACCACTCCTCATAGCTCTTTTCTTCATAATCTTGGCTCGGTCTAGATTTTTCCTGCCCAGATTTGATACAGTAAACCCTCCCGTCACCTCCCGTGTTAGTTCACCGTCTCTCTGCCAATGACACCGACGGCCCAGAAACAAGGGTCCCCCGCATTCAGTGTCTCTTCCTCCCGCTTCCGCCAGCTGAGCTCCCCACGCCTCAGCCTCTGTACTAGTCACCGAGCTCTGTTTGCTTCTGCCCCTTTGTCCCTACTCCACTGGAATAAATGCTTTGTATCCGGTGCCTTTCTGAGTCCACCTGCCCTCGTTAGAAATGAAGAAAGCTCCTGCTGCAGCTCAGGGACTTGGCCCTGGAAGTGCTCGTTAGAACCCAAGTTCCTTTTCCCCACAGAAATGGTTCTTGTCAGAGCCGAAATAATGCCCAGGGCATTACCCCTGCTTATTTTGTATCGAGTAGGCTTTTTATAGGCTGACATGAGAGCCTACCTATAATTAAATGTCAATTCCAAACCACTTGTTACCATAACTCTATTGTTATCTTAGGCACAGACTTTTCTGGGGAACAAAAGCCATCTGTAAATCAGAAACCCTCTGATACATCATAAATAGTCTGGGTCATGCGCTCCAGCCTGTGCCCAAAGCACAGTGTGGGCCTCAATGTTCAGAACAAAAGTTCAAAACAAGGTCATCAAAGCAAGGCATAAATGGATAGTAGCATCATACTTCAGGATTTATCAAAGGGGCGTGGACGCTGGAACGTGGGGTGTATGTGGGGAAAGGACTGCCATTAGAAGGGGAGTGAAGGAGGGGCCTGGTATTCGAGCCTTCAGGCCAGGCAGGCCAAAACTGGGGTGGGGCGCAGGAAGGAGCTGGGAAATGGTTGTTGTCAGTCACGGACCAGGAGATATAGGAGGCCCCTAACAGGTGGAGGACTCAGTGGTGGTGAAGCTGGAGCAGGTGATAACAGCTAGAAGGTACAATTGTCGTTACCAAGGCATCTGTCCCAGGCTGGGACTAAGATTGAGGACCCTGAGCAGGATCTCAAGAATGAAACAGGATCTCCAACTGGGAACAGGGAGAAGCCTGGTCCTTGGAACTAAAATGTATCAGGAGGGAAAGGAGAATGTATTGGGGGGAAGAGATGCCTCCTGGGCACTCAGCTCCATCATCAGAATGATGAATCAGGGGAGGGAATGAATGGTGACAAAGCCAGGGCCTCAGAGAGAAGCCCAGATGCTAGTGCTGAGTCTCCACATTTTCAGCCCACCCTGCACCAGCACTTTAAGTGGTCTCCTGAAGACAAGAAATGATTGGCAGGTCTTCTTTATTCCTAGCACACTGCCAAGACCCAAACATAAGCCATCCTGCTTCCCTTTCTGTTGCTTGGCAACAGCCACCTCCTTGATTACCAGAGTTGTCGGAGTTTTTCTGTAGCTATCTACTCTGAAACTGGGTACATGGGGCTACAAGGAAGAAGACAAAGTCCTGCTTGTTCAATCAGATACAAGCTCACTTGAAAATACCAGCAAGTGCACTCTCAGTAAAAGCTCAGGGTAGGAGCCACAGAATGATTTCATGCTGAACCCAAATATGGGTGGGAGGTGGGAGAGGGGATGAGGGAAGGAAATCCTAATGGTCTGTAAATCCTGGAATTATCAGAAATGGAGAGAGACACAGAGAGAGAAGTAAATAAATAAAATTTCAGATGAAGTTATTTTAAACATTAGAAGATATATTTTAAATGTATATTAAAATCAAAATTATTCACCATTTTCTTTCTAGTGTGGAGATTAATTCTGTCAAACACTAAGAAAAGCAAATACCTTCACATTCAAATTGCTTCAAACTTCCCAGATTAAAATGGTCATAAATGTTCCTCAAGAATTGCAGAAATTAAATGCTAAAATTGTAAATGTTGGGAAATTCTGCTCTCTGCAAGGGAGAACAAGAACTGAGTCATCAATGAGATGATGTGATGCCACAGACAGTTTTGAAAAGTCAGGGGTAGAGATTGGAAGGTTCTCTTCCCACCTGAAATTCATCAGACAGAAACGTTCTACCCCCGGCAGCCACGCGTGGCTCTGGAGGCCTCCTGCATAGAAGAGCAGCCAGTTGAGAGTCTCTGTGTCTGTCCATAGAGCCTTGGACTAGGTCTCCACCACTCACAGCCTGATGGAAAACACGCCTGTGCATTCTTCTTTTAAATCAGGGATGTCGAATCTTCTTTTATTGTTAGGTATCCCTGACACTTCCACCCGAATCAACATTCTCAAGCAAGTAAAAAAATGTACGTAGTTCTTTTGGTCTTTGTGGACTTACTAAAAAATCACTTTTGTTTAAACAGAAATTTTTACAGTTTCACTCATCACTTATTTATTCGAGGTATACCTAAAAAGTTAAATCTTTCAGGTCATATTATGGCTAGTTCTGGTAAAAGTTGTAGTAGGAGAGAGGGGACAGGAGGGGAGAATTGCGAGGGGAGGGAAGGAAGGCAAAAAAGGTGGGAGGGGGTGAGGAACCAGGAGTGAGAGGGTAGGGGCAACCTGGCTCTCGAATCCTCCAGGCGATCAAGGCCACCGTTGTATATCTGAGGGAGTTATTAGTATTACCACCCCTTGAAGTGTTCATTTCCTTCTTGCAGTAGAAATTATTGCTTGGTTTCCTTTTTAAACTTCAAAGTTTATTTTCTCAAGAAATTACTAAGATTTTTCCCCCCTGAGGGATCATCTAAATATGTAACCAAGTTTACTTTAAAATATTAAAAAGGTTGGTCAATTTACATAATTATCAGTGCAAAAGTTTTTTCCCTATATCTTTAAAAATTCAGAAAGCAAACCAAGCAGTGCCAACTAAAATTCTGTATTTGGATATTTTCTTTTAAATTTTCTCCTTTATCAAAGTAATACATATGGGTAATAAAAAATTCAAATAGTGCTAAAAGACTTAACATGGAAAACAGTAGCCCTTTAATGGGTTTCTTCCCCATCTGCCCCCTAATACAATCTCACTTCCTGGAGGCAGCCTCTTAACAATTGACTAAGCTGTTAATTTTGCTACTTTTTGATACTTTTCTCCATATTTTAAAATAATGTTTGCTATTTATTGATTTATCCATTTAAAACATTATCTATGGGTTTGCTTTATGGTTTACATGATTTAGCTTTTTTCATATATATTCCTCCATCCCTTTTTCCCCTCCCAATATACCTATATCACCTTATTTAGTCTGCCTTGACATTGTAGAAATAACACTGTATATAATTGCTATAATTAAGACTAATTATTATAATTGTTCACTGCCGGGCAAATCATCTAATATGATTACACTTCTCTCTTGTACAATGTTTTGTTCTTTTGTCCCTCACTGTCTGTCTCTTTCATTTTCTGCAAGTGCAAGATGTGTGTGTGTTCACACACGTGTGCGAGTGTGTGTGCGTGTGTACATGTGTGTCTTCGTCTCTCTCTTTCATATGAGAACATTCCTTAAATGTCTAGTGATCTTTGACTCTGTTCATGTTGAAATGTGAAGTACTGAATGCCTGAATTGAAGCTCTGTGAGTTGTGTGGGGTTATCAGGTTTGTATTGGGAAAACCGCTAAGTGTCATTTTTTCTGGGGCATTCAGTTTTTTCGAGAAAAGAATTCGCTCATTTCCTGTGCTTTTGTGTGTGAGATCCTGGCTGCTGGTATTTTGGGGAGTGGGCTGGGTGAAGGAGGCTACCTATCCCACCACTCGGTGTGCAGTCTGTCACTGTTTTCAGACCCAGGCCCCTCCTCTAGGGGCTGGCCGCCTGAGTCCCGTGTCAGCCTGTGTCAGCTCCTGCCTCCAGTGAGTGGCTGTACGGGCTGAAAGGAGAGTGTCTCCCTCCCCTCTGGCTGGTTGCCCCTCTGCAAACCCTAGGTTATAGCTTCTTTAGCTTCTCTAATTCTCCACACACTTTCTATCGAAATGATCGTGTTTCATGGGTCGTGTTAAGGAATTAATCATGAATGAAAAACATAATCCAAAGCCATCGAAATATACACTTCAAATGGTTGAATTGTATGGTATGTGAATTGTATCTCAATAAAGCTGTAAAAAACTTATCCTCACACCTAAACAGTGTGCAAACAAGTGAACTTCTACTTATCTAATGAAATAAATTGGGTAGGTCTATGTGTGCATATAAAATAATTTAAATTTACTTTTCATATTGGAGATGAAAAATAAACAGTAAAACGGCTACAGAGAACATTCAACTTGGTATCAATAAATAAAATAATGTAAATAATAGAAAATGTCAAATTTGAACTTCTAATTATTATGTAAAATGTATGAAAATCTGAGAAATAATATGGACATATACAGCAACGAAAATAATTCTCCATAAATGTTTCATTTTTCTATACAAGTTACTCTCATTGGAATAATTCCCAATGAAATTAAGGATCAAAACAAACAAACAAAAACAAACACCCCCCAGATAGGAAAACCTGAAAGGCAACGTCTATAACAAATGGTATTTGTGGCATGCGTACACCCTGGAAATAAAAGACTATGCCACATTTACACTTCCGATTTAATAAACTGTGGCTTTAAATAACCATAGAAAATACACTGTAATAAGAAACCATGTGTATAAAAAAGTAATAAGAAATGAAATCTTGGATTCAGTATAATGAAAATTGTAAGCTGAGAAACATGGTTTGAAAAAAGTCTCTTTCACAAATGTGTGATTAAAATAAAAGTCTTCTATCCCATCCTACAAATACAACCAGAAAATATCAATAACAGGGACTTTTTAAATCTTTAATAACATTAATTAGGAGAACAGAAGGATCCAAAAAGATAAATAGCTAAAGAATACTAAAATAAGAGGAACTCATACATCTTAGTGGACAAAATCCACAAGACTTCATTTGTGAAATAATAACTGCAATGCCTATATTATATATTAAGGGCTTGTCACTGTTAAAGACTAATCCTCGGTAATGAGATAGAAATGGTTAACTGTATCATTTTAAAAGTAGGCAGGTGAGGCACGCTCTCCCTCTCTAGAGCATGCCGGTTCCACTCTTCTTTGGAGTGTACTTTGCTTTTTTTCTCCTAAGCTTCAAGGACTCTTCTTTTGCCAGTCACTTATTTCCTGAGCCTATGCCAAGCTGGCTCACTTTTCCTACTTCTGTGGCTTTCAGAGGTGATGGCTCTATCTCCTTCCAGAATACCTTAAGCATATCATTTAGATACAAGGCTGATTAGGTTCCCCAACCAAACTACTCACTGCTCTTTTAGTTTTGAGCTTATGGTGGAGAGCTATATCAGTTTCCTGTGGCTGCTGTAACAAATTACCACAAATTTAGCATCTTTATTCACAGAAGTTTATACTCTCATAGTGGGCTGAATTCGAGGTGCCAGCAGACCAAATGTTAGAACAAGAGATGCCCTCAGTGTTCTTATCATTTAAGAAACTGTAAGGATTTTAAGAGCTCTGTGCAGAGCTGGGGCAGAGACCAACATATACATTTTATATTATTTCACGTATATCGAAAGAACTTTCAAATCTAGAGGCATTTGCTGGTAGAACTCCCTCTTCTTCAGGGGAGGTCAGTCTTTTTCTATTAAGGCCTTCAACTGATTAAACGAGGCCCACCCACATTATGGAGGATAGTCTGTTTTACTCAAAGGCTGCTGATGTGAATGTTGATCTCATCTAAAAGATACCTTCACAGAACATCCAGAGTCATGCTTGGCCAAATATCTGGGTACCGTGGTCTAGCTAAATTGACACTTAAGATGAACAATCACAGTGATGTTTGCGTCAGAGCTCCCCATTGGTGTAACTGAGGTTATTGGATCTGCACTGCGATCTGAGAGTCTCCCTAACAATTCTGATTATCCCCACCTTTCTTTTCACAGACATCAGATCGGAATCATGGTCCAAAGACTTCCTGCCCTTCCTGCTTCCTTCTCCTGTATCTCTCCAAGCTGCTGCACTGCCCCTCCCCGCCTTTCACCTGTTACCCTCCTAACCGCCTCAGTGTGCTTTCTGCACACCTACACTGATGCGCCATCAGAGAAGAATTTTGGAGTAAATGCTTGCAGGCCTCTATTTAAAACCCCTTACTCCCATTAGATTCCCTGGGTGATGGGAGCATCTTTTGTTCTAATAAGGCAACTCTTGGTAGGCTAACTGGATAGTCAGGATGGGGCTGGGCAACAGAAAGACCAAACCATGGTTAGAAGTTTGGAACCTTTCACTCCACCCTCCAGCCTCTGGGAAGGGGAGAGGGAATGAGAATGAGTTCATGATAAATCACAACTAGAGGATGAGACCTCCATAAAGATCCCCCAAATATGGGGTCAGGGAGCGTCTCAGCTGGTGGCGATGGGAAGGCCTGGGAGAGTGACGTGCCTGGAGGGGCACAGGAGCTCCCTGCTCTTCCCACGCACCCTGCCCTGTGTGTCTTTCATCTGGCTGTTCACCTGTATCCTTCATTATCTTCTTTACAATAGGTCAGTAGATGTGTTTCCCTGAGTTCTGCGAGCCATTCTAGTAAATTATCGAACCCAAGGAGGGGAACCCCAATTTATGGCTACATGGTTAAAAGTATAAGTGACAACCTGGGACTTGCGCTTGGCCTCTGAAGTGGGGGCAGCTAAGGGACTGAGCTCTTGTGGGGTGCACGCACTCTAGACAGATAGTGTCAGAATTTAATTGAATTATAGGACACTCCCCTGGTGTTGCGTGATATGTGGGAAACCCACACATCCGGTGTCAGAAGTATTGTGAGTAAAGGGAAACACAGGAGTGTTTTTCCTAACAGAGCTATCAGGTCCAGTCGGCACTCAAGGGAGGGAGTCACACAAGGTACAGATACCTGGAGGCAAGGGTCATCGGGAACATTTTAGAGGTTACCTACCACGTATGGTGAAGGACGTCAGCTTTCCCGTTCATGTTTTCAAATGGTGAAGACTGCACCACATCATGACTGTGAGAATGGTCTTTGAAGTTGGGTTTTATGGTCCAACAGCACCGATAAACATTTCTGCCAGAGCCCCAGCTCTGGGAAGAAAGGGCGTTAGCTTTTAGAGAAATGGAATGGTGGATCACACATTTTTCCACATTTGACCCCTCTCCCTACCCTTCCCATACTTACATGTTGCCCCCTCACTCACGTAAAGCTTGGCTGTGTGACTTGCTCTGACGGTGGGGCATGGGGCAGAGGAACACGGTGCCAGCTCTGAATGGAAACTTTAGGAGGCACTGTGCGTTCCCACCTGCCCTCTTCTACTCCTGCCTGCCAGGATGGAAACACACAGAATGAGAGACACAGGACACAGGCCTCGCCGGGGTCAGGCCTAAGCCAGCTGAGCCAGTGAGCTTGCAGACCTGAAAGTAAGAAGTGTGCGCTTGTTGTGGTCAACCTTGACAGTCTGGGGGATATTAACGCTGCAGCAAAAGTTGACTGATGCAACTGGGGATGGCAGGGATAGAGCCAGCTTCCCAAAGAATACCTACTTCTGTAAGTGTTCTCTTTCCAAATCCCTCTGAGACCGATTGAGCCCAGAGGCTACTGTGTTTCAAGAGCATTAGCCCCCAAGGCCTGCTGTATGACAGCGGAAAAATTCTCAGTCCCTTCAGTAAAGACTTTTGCACAAAATGATTTTTTTGTTGTTGTTTTAAAAACCTACTGATGTCAAGCTATTGTGTTTAAAACTTGGTAAATGTTCAGTTTTCTAAAATTCCAGATATCATATTTTACCTCTGTCCCAAACTTTTCAATTTGGTTTACTTTGCAACTGAGATAATTGCTTTTGAATCCAAATAGTGGAAAAGGAAACTTCTAAAGTGAAAGAGTGAGTGGGCTATTATCAGCTCCGTAGGATAGCTGTTTAGGTGGCTGCGTGATTGCGCTGTATCTCTGAACAGAGGGAAAAACCCAGGAGGGATCTGAGATGTCACCTCTAGACATCTCTGGGAACACTGCTGTGAATCAAATGATTATATTTCTTATCTGAAAAAAAACCCCACGATGTTGAACAATGTGAGAGACACTCATTATAGATTTTAGTTAAAAGAAAAATGTTTCATGTATTTGTTTCTTAATTCTTTGCTGCATATTGAAAGAAAAGCCAGGGGACTGCGAAATTATTTAATACCACGAGGATCAGAAATCATCCTGAATATAGCCTTTGGGTTATTCAGAAATACCGTGTGTGCGTGTGTGCGTGTGTGTGTGTGTGTGTGTGTGTGCTCTAAACCTACATATCTGGAGTGATTGCCAGTGCTTCCAAATTTCATTTATTGATAGCTCAGCCTTTTGTTCTGTGACCTCATTGTCTAATTTCTACATAATATGTAATTTAGGGACAAGAAAAGGCGAAATGTTTAAAGTTATATTAGAAAAAATTATTGGGATAGTAAATTAAAACCTCTGGTTAGCTTGTCAATGAATCAATGTAATGGAGATCAATTTCCACATAATTTTAATGCCATGATGCACTGTGAATTGCCCCTCCCAATTCAATTATGCCTTTGTAAACTTTAAAAAAAATCTAATACAAAGAGAATAACTTGGATTAATTACAATTAATTTAACCACCCATTCCTTTCCCTGCCCCTCCCCTGTCCTTTCCATTCTCTTTCTATCCCACTGTTATCCAAGTTACAGCCGAGTGCCTGACTACTGCAGATTCCTGGCCAGCCTTCCTGTTCCAGGCATGTTTCCCTTCAGTTCATCTAATCCCCTAGCGAGGGGCCCTCACCACAGACATATCTTTGTTAATAATAATAATAATAAAGAAAGAGTGTGTGGAACTAGATTATGACACACTGACCAGGCTGTTTGTCTCCAGAGGCATCAAAGGCTGGCTCCAGAGGCGGCTGAAGTACTTTTCCAAGGCCAGGGTTGGACTAATCCAAAATGATGGTTCTTGGGGCTTTCAGCAGCCACCACTCTGGTACCAATGCCTGGGCTCCACCCACAGAGATTCTGATTCAGTTCACCTGGGGTGGGCCCAGCTTTGGTATTTTTAAAGAGAACTTTATTATCTTTGACATTCAAAATTGTATATATTAAGGTGTACAACTTGGTGTTTTGATATATGTATACGTTGTGAAAAGATCACCACAATCAAGCTAATTAATATATCGAACACCTCTACATAGTTACCATTGTGTGTGTGTGTGTGTGTGTGTGTGTGTGTGTTAGGCTTCGTATCTTTTAAATGCTCTCCAGGAGATTGTAATCCAGGTAAACTCTAAATTTGTAATCCTCTGGTGAACTCTAAATTCCAATTGTAAAACAGGCTCAGAAGGCCACCTGGGGTCAAGCCTTCCATTACCCCAGGCCAGGTAGCATTTTGTTCTGATTCCATATTCACTGAGCAATGCCCTGCTCACTGGAGTTCGGCTGTAGAAGGAGTTCACACTCATCAACTTCTTGTGATGATTCTCTAGCACATTCTAAAAGAGCTTCTCGTCACGATTTTCCAATTCATTTATGGAAAGAATACATTCAGTGTTTTGACATGAGAATTTCCAGTCTGTGGGACAGTTACATTTCTCACAGTAAATAAATGAGTTGGAATTCCTGTGTTCAGTCCAGTCTCCTATGGATTTTAATGATCACGGTTTGTCCTTCACACCTTAGTGCAAACAAGGTCTTTGCCTGGGGCCTTCAAAGCAGAAGGTAAGGATTAGCAGGCTTTCCCTACAGACCCTGCTACCTTACTTTCACCTGCCCTACATCTGGCAGCTAAATTCAATCCCTCTAAAGTAGTGTTGGTCCTGTTACAATTCTGCCTAAAAATCTTCTGGGACTTTTCTTCACTCAGTGCTTTCCTTGAGGGCCCAGCTCTATGCTCCAGGCAAACTGTATCGTAGAAGCTCCACATTTTCCTGCCTATTAATTTAAAGCTGAGACTGGTTCGCTCTCACTTCCACCCTCTTGTCCCTCCTCACCATGTTACCTGGCTAATTCAGTTTACTTTTATGCATGATCTCAATCACGTTGCCCTCCCCTGCCACCTTCGCCATAAGCAAACTCTTCCTTCCGGACATGCCTTTATCAATACATCCCAATGTGTTTACTCAGTCTAGAATTTTCTCCTTGCCCTTCCTACTATCTTGTTCCCCTTTACATTTTGTTCTTTTCTGAACTTAAATCTTTTCCTTATGGAGGCTTTTTCTGACTCCTAAGCCTCAGCAAGACTCCTAATATATTGTGACAAAAAATGATTTGACTTTGCGGTACATACAATGCAATATACCGATCATGCATCATTGAAATGTACACTTGAAACCTATATAATCTTATTAATCAATGTCACTCCAATAAAATTAATTTAAAAACAAAGAAAAGAAAGATCCTTTCCCTCACTGAGCTCAGATTCTAGCAGGGAGAGACAGACAATACACAGGATAGTAAGGAAATTGTATAGTTTGTTAGAAAGTGACAACTGCTATGGGAAAATGACAAGGTAAAGCAAAATTAAAAATAAAAAGTAAAGTGTGAAGAAAAATGGGGGTGCACAATTTGCAACATTAAATAAAGTGGTCAGGGTGGGTCACATCGCAATGGTAGCTTTTGAGCAGGGACTTGAAGGAGCTGAGGGAGTCAGTCATGCCGGCATCAAGGCTGGGGGAAGAGTGATTAAGAGGGATGCCAGTGCAAAGGCCCTGAGAAGTCCTGGTGTGTTGGGAAATAGCAGGAAGCAGTGTGTCTAGAGCAAGTGAGCAAAACTTAGGAAAAGAGTTAACATCATCAGGGGCCTTTCACCATTTTTAAAGACTTTGGCATTTCATGATGAGTTGAAAAGGGAAGCTGTTGTGGGGTTTTGAACAGGATCTGATTGATCTGACTTATGTTTTATAAGGATTACTCTGACAGCCAGGTTAATAATAGTCTGAGGGAGGGCAAAGGTTGAAATAGAGAGACCAGTTAGAATGTAAGAGAGCCTGACAGGACCAGGTTACTTGAATCAGAATGGTAGCTTTGCAGGTGGTAAGAAGTGACCAAATTTTAGATTTTTTTTTAAAAAAGGTAGAGACAACAAGATTTCCTAACTGTGTATGAGATGTGAGAGAAAGAGAGGAACCATAGGTAACTCCAAGGTTTTAAGCCTGAGCAAATAGAAAGATAAAGTTGCCATAAGCTGAGAAGGGGAAAGTTGGGGGGTAAGTAGATTTTGGAGGAGTGGGGTTGGGGGTAGAGGATCAGGAGTTCAGTGTTGGATAGGCTGGACATGAGATGTTTATTAGATGTTCAAGTTGGGCTATCAAGAACCCAGTTGGAAAAATGAATCTCAAGTTCAGAAAGAAGGTCGAGGTTGGAGATATAAATTTGGGAGTCATCAGCAAGAAGGTGGCATTTAGAGTCATGAGCCTAGATGAGATCATCAGGGGGGTGAGTGCAGACAGAGAGGAGAAGAGGACAAACAAGTCCTGGCACACGTCCGATAAAGAAATATGAAAGGAGAGAGGGAACTGACAAAGGGTTCAAAGGGGGACGGGAGAGACCAGGTGGGGCCGAGAGCGTGTGCTCTGGAAGCCACGAGAAGACTGTGCTCCAGGGAGAAGGATGAGCTGTGGCAAGTGCTGCTTGAAAGTCAGATGAGGTCTGAGAACTGGCCATTCCATCACTGGTGACCTTTAGGAAAGCAGTTTTGGAGGAGCGGTGGGGCTAAGGACCTCCTGAGAGTGGGCGTAGGAGAAAATGGGAGGAGAGGAGTTCAAGGGTGAGTGAACGCACGGCCTTGACCTCATCTGCCCTCCTGCGAACATCACCATGTCTTCGCCGTTTCTCCCCATCTGGGCTGTACAGTCCTCGAAGGCAGGAGGCGGCGGGGTCTTTGACAACTGCACAGCGGCCACCGAAACGGCACCGGGCCAGCATACAGCAGGCGATCAAGACATCTTGGCTGATTGACCGATGGTTGAACGAACATCAAGGGTGTAATTATCCTTATTTCTTATATCCCTCATCCTTCTGTCTTCCCGTTGGCTTTATAATTCTTCCTTCCCTTCTCCCCTCCCATCCAGACGGTTGCCCAGTGTCCTCCTGCAACCTTCTGACCGCCCCAGCTTTTCCCAGCCTCCGTTCGCCCCTCACCAGCTTGACCATTTAGCCACATGGAGCCTATTCCCTCAGGAAGGCCATGGGGGTAAAAACAAGAGAGCTAATCTAATAAAAGAACTCCAACTTGGGAATCTAGCATTTCACAGGGGCTTTTAAAGGGTCAAGCCCACCTACGAAACATGTTCTGGTGCTGGGTAGTAAAGGCCCACAGGAGCCAGATCTCACAATACAAGAAAAAGAGCTTGAAATAGGAAGATGTAGTTTTTTCCTTCATTTAATTTGAATTACATGCATCCGACAGGAATATTAATCAGCTGTTTCTAATAGAATGAGAAAACGGACCGAATTGCCTTCTCACGGTATTAGCATTTAAAGTTACATAAGAAAATTGCGTTGTTTCAAATGAGGCATAGACCCATCTGTCTAATGATTTAATGTGTTTTCTTCGGATTCATCACTGTAATGGGTTGGTGTTAGGCTGCCATATAGTCTTTAGTTAATTCTGGAGTATAGAATTTAAATTGCTAGATTTCATTCATTCAATTATTTAAGGGATACGTATATCTGTTAGACACTGTGCTTTAACAACAACAATAAAACATACATTTGAAGCGAAGGCCAGATAATACCAGTTTAAGAATTAGCAGCCACCGTTGCCCATTAAGGGTTGATAGGCTAAAACCGTAAGTTTTCTTGTCCCTTTTCTAACCTCTCCTTCGCAAGTAGGATACACTATTCAACTGTGAGCCTCCAGCATTTATAAACACATTTCGAATAGTGGAATCCACAATAGATAGGAGCTCCTTGCTATTGGAAAGGAAAACATTATGGTACAAAGGAGGAAATGGACTCCGTTCAGTTATTTGACAGCCAAGGTGAAAATGAGCTCGAGCCACGGGAGCACCCAGGCGTGAGGTCTGAAAGCAGCTTGATAAACGCCGGCCGCCAGCTCGAAGGTAAGAGCGCTACGAATTCAATAAACCAAATTATTTCCGCAGGGAGAAAGCCACAGGAAGGGCACTGGGAACGTGTCTGTCATCTGGGTGTCTTATTTTCCCAGGCAATTAGCAAAAAGTGACCATGATTTTTCCTTGTTTACAAAGGCTGCCTGGAAGCCAAAGATCAGCATCGGGGTGAAGGACGGGCCTCAGAAAGTGGAAGGAGCCCAGCGCAATCTGTGAACAATTCGCTCACTAAAGGGCATGAGTGTCTACGTTATAACTCCATTAATATTCTTATCAAAGGAAGACAGGAAGAAATGAAGAAGTAGGTCCTAACTACTGTGTTTACTCCAGAAACAGGAGGATTATCTGCTCAGCAAAGTGTAACGGTCACGGTCGAGCCCGTCCCCAGGGCTCGGTGTGGTCCCCGCCGGCTGCACCGGCTCTGGCCCTTCAGGCTCGCCCTTGGTTACCAGGCAATTTTGCGACAAGGTAAAGAGTTAAAATCATCTGGCTTTTCCCGTTTCTTTTTGCAGCATTTCCTCCAACAATCAAGCTATCAGAACAACAAAATAAAACCCAAACAGTCTCTCTGAGAACATTTTATGAGTTTCTTCCCTATCATTATTCTCTTTCGGCTGAACGGCCCTTTTCTGACAAGTGTATTTATCTTCTTCCCAAGGCCCGGATTCATGGTCTCCTGCCATCCGCTGTAGTTGTAATTTAGCTGGATAAAAGGTAAAGAGCAAGCCCATTTTGAAAGTCAATTTGTCATTTTTGCATTTTGAACTATTTTTGCTCATCCTCAAAATCCATTTCAGCTGCATTTAAAAGTTAGAGTAATAAAATACTAAAGTCTATAAATCGGAATAAAATATAATTCAACAGTTATGAAGATTGTGAAGAGATATTTGTATAATCATAAGCTTAGAAACAATAGATAAAATAGTAAAAAAGACTTTACAGATTTGAGTGCATACAAATAACAACATTTGCACATAAGAAAAGGGGTTACAGTATTTATTTTAAGAGCCCTTGAAGAAGAGTGAATCCATCCCTGTGGTATCATAACTCCTATTATTGTTTTTGCTGTAACAAAGGCCTTTTATAATATACTTTTAAAAATCCTCAATGTCAGTCAAAATAAATCATAATAAATCTTAAACCAACATAAATCATAGAAAACTGAATAAGTGAGGAAAGAACACTAAGCCTTCAAAAAGTAAATGAGCAAATGCCACAAATAGTCAAATTCTCACAAAAAGAAATCCATGGATTCAATAAACACGTTTGAAAAAATTTCAAATTCATTAGTGAACAAAGAAATGAAAATCAATCAATAAGATGAACTCCCCCTGAGTTGGAAAAACATATAATTATACACATTGCTTGTGAAGGTAGAAAATAGTGGCTGTACAAACTATTTCAAAATTTTCAGACCCTATGTTGGGTCCAAAATGTTGGATCCACTATAGATCAACAGCTATAAAAATGTCTAAAGTGACAAGACTAGTCTGGGTTGCAGTCTCCTACCCTGAAAAGCAACCCTGGTGTAACTTATAGAAGTGAGAGAGGCATGGATCCCAGGAACCAACATCATTATTGAAAATCCACTGAAGATCCTTGTTTCAGTCAATTATTATATTGAGAGTTGCAAAACATTAATTTCTTCCTTCTGTCATTTCATCTACATTTGTTAGCTGCATTTTCTTTGATAAAGAAGAGCTTTTCCTTCCTTCTTCTGAACATTATGATCAATTTTCATCATTTCTTTTTAATGCTCAAATTGTTCCAAATTTAAACAGTGAAAGTCCCTATAGGTCAATTCCTATGTCCCTTTGATATGACCCAATTAGCTTTTGAGCACTTTTTGGGTTTGTGAGACAAGATGTCTGAGGCTCCCCTTGAACTTTCCCTGCCCTTGACCTGGAATCAGCTATTGTCCAAGATGTGTTATTCCTTTGGGTGGGGAATGGTGTTTAGAAACTCATCTAGGCTCAGGTGAATCATTAATGATGACATTTCAGGCATTGCTATCGTTTTTTTTGCAGGGAAAGCCATGCCCTTCCGAAAGCTTCTCCAGTCCCACTGTGTGTAACACTGTAAAGGCATGAAGCTGGCCTGTGAGCCAGATGCCCTCCTGGAGTTTCAGAATGCCAAAGGAGGCTGAGAGGGGTGTTTAGAGCAGAATCTACCATCTTCGTTTCAACCTCAGTGCCATGGAACAAAAATGGCTTTAGGAAAAAATTATGGGCTTTTCCCCACAGACATTTCTACTTTGTCTGGGTCACTGAACAGACAGACATAGTCCAAAGCTCAAACTTCTTCCAGATACAGCCTTCATTTCCTCATTTACTCCCCCCCCCCAACACACACACAGAATTCAGTCTGCTCTAAGGTGGATTCAGTCTGTTCCAGGGCATTGTGAGTCTACAGGCCTTAGGCTAGACCAGAATAAACGTTCCTCTGGACTTAATAGGAGAATGTGGAATACTCAGGACTCAAAGTGACAGTGTGTGGTCCATGTAAATTCTGTGTAGCAAAAATATCAGTGTATCACACTCATTTCCAATTTAACTTTCTAGTTTTAAACTCTCTTGCTCCAGCCATGCTGAGTAGACAGTAGGTGATGCCTGTCCAGACACTGGTCTAGAGAGAGACACCTCACTCAATCAGATTCCTTTTCTCAAGGATTTGAACCAAGAGACCTAGAGGGAGGGTTCAGCATTTGTGGTCCAATGTGGAGTTGGCCAATGGCCCGGTATAAGGTGAGGAGGTAAAGGAAAACGACTGAGGCGATGACAACTGGACTAAGCTGTAGAAAGAATCAGGGAAGGGGGAGACTGCACCACCACTAAGAAACAGAGAAATTCTGATATCCCAGCCCTCTGTCTCATCCTGGCGTTTGTGAAGTTTCTGTAACCTTGAAATTAATTAATTTCTTTCTTTAGTAAGATTAGTTTTATTGTTCTTTGCAACTGACAAATCTTGGCTCTAACACTATACCGTATAATTGCGTATGCTTTTTCCCCCATTCTTTTTTGTTACAGGGAGCCATTGTGTTTTGGATTATTTTTATCTGTAGTTATCAGATAAATAGGACATTGTCAAATATTTGTTTAGAAAAAATTGCTCTATAAAATATTAAATGAATATAACATCTTCTCTTGCAAGAGCAATCAAGTTTTTGTGAATCTCTGCCTCTCTAGCTAAGATTTGGATCGATCAATCTGTAGTTGACGCTTGAATAACATGGATTTGAACTGCATGGGTACACTTATTAGAGGATTTTGTCCATCTTGGAAACATACAGTATTGATAAGTATAGTATTGTAAATGTATCTTCTCTTCCTTTCAATTTTCTTAATAACATTTTCTTTTCTCTAGCTTACTTTATTATAAGAACATAATATGTAATACATACACAAAATATGTATTAATTGACTGTGTTATTGGTAAGGCTTCCAGTCAACAGTAGGCTACTAGTAGTTAAGTTTTGGGAGAGTCAAAAGTCATATATGGGTTTTTGACTGCATGGGAGTTGGTGCCCTTAACTGCCACTTTGTTCAGTTGTTCAAGGGTTGACTGTAATCCAACCAATCAGAAGGCAGTAATCCCCGAGCCTCTGTCAGCCTCACGCATGTGTCCAGCTATGCTGTCTAACTCAGCTGCAGAGGTGGCCACTGGAGGGCCAGTCAATATTCATGAGAACGTAATTGTTTATGGTTAGTGAGTCGACAAAATAAAAATATAAAGATATAAAGGGGATAGAAGTTTTGAATTGGAGAAGATAAAAATGTGACAGAAAGTGACGGGCAGAATGCAGTGTCATGTACGTTTGATCTCCTGCATCTGCCCCGCTGCAGAGCTGCCTCAGCTGGCTCCAGGCCTGGGCACTCGGACAGCGAGCTCTGCTCCGCGGTGTTGCTCGCAGTAGCAGGTGCTGTTAGTGTGCGACCTCAGCCTCTTCACCAGGCTGGTACCGCTTCATCGGTTGGATAGCTCACAGGCGTGCACTTCTGAGGCAGCCCTGGCCACCAGGAGCTATCTCAGCTGGCCTGCTTGGGATGTCACACCGTTCCCTTACAGATGGCCACAGTCACTGTCTGACTGGTATGTGGGTAGACAGCCCGGCCCCTTGCCTTGAGTCAGGATGACTCTGATTTTATTCTTGCTCCAGAGTTCCCTGTGGGATCAGGCCAGGGCTGGATGTAGGCTGAACCCCTATCTATACCTGGCTTTCCCCCTGACCCTGCCCTGCTTCCCCCATTCCTGTACAGGTTTCCCCTGCGGGCATTTTCTCAATGAGACACTTGCACAGTCATTTCCATCTCAGTTGTATTTCTAGGGAATCCAACAGTCACCTGACATTTGACCTGACTAAGCGAAGATGGCCTTCCACCCTGCGGCCGTCCACGGCTCTGCTAGCACATCCGTGGAGGGATGACCACCCAGGCTGATCCTTTCGTCTTCAATCACAGGCATGCCTCGGGTGACTGCACTTCGCTTTATTGCATTCCACAGATGCTGAGCTTTTCACGAACCGAAGGCGAGACCCTCCGCCGGCAGAATGATCGGACTTGCTTTATCGCGGCGCTCGCTCTCCTGCCGAGGCCGGGGCCAGAGTGCCTGGGACGCGTGGCTGGGCCCTTTTCCTCCGGGAGATTTCCTCTCCGTCTCAGCGCACATGGTTCCCACCTAGCGCCGGTGCCAGAACTCTCTTCAGAGTTGTCCTCATGTCTTCGCTCAGGAAACCACCTTGACGAGCTGTATGAAGACTGAAGGAGAGACCCTGAGGGCATGTATTTATAGAGGATGGTAAA
The DNA here is from genome assembly GCF_054644295.1 of Miniopterus natalensis. Taxonomy (NCBI): domain Eukaryota; kingdom Metazoa; phylum Chordata; class Mammalia; order Chiroptera; family Miniopteridae; genus Miniopterus; species Miniopterus natalensis. The sequence continues at coordinate 32,011,826 of NC_142083.1, read as the reverse complement.
ACTAAAAGATAGGTAAGTTATCTGCATAAGAATAAACAGATTTTACACAGAGAGGAGAGAGAGATTTGGCAATAAGACAGGAGAAGGAAGAAAATTCCCAATAATAGAGTAGCCAAAAGACACTTTTGTTGTTGTTGTTTTTTTAATATATCTTTGATTTCAGAGAGAGGAAGGGAGCGGGGGAGAGAGAGAGATAGAAACATCAATGATGAGAGAGTCTTGATCGGCCGCCTCCTGCACACCCCCGACTGGGGATCGAGCCCGCAACCCGGGCATGTGCCCTGACCGGGAATCGAACCCCGATCCCCTGGATCCTAGGTTGATGCTCAACCGCTGAGCCACGCCGGCCGGCCGCCAAAAGACATTTAAGACTGAGGACATCGAATACTGCGTTGTAAGTTGTGTTGTTATGAAGTAAACTTCCTATAACTCTAAATCTTCAGTGTAAACTCAGTTCGTCAGAACAACCTTGTGGGCTGGCGATGGGGTAAATAAAAAGTCAGGGCAGTAAAAATGCCAGCCCTCTGCTGACACCTAGAGTGGGTGGCCATGTGCTTTCACGGGAGCAATGGGCCAAGTGTCCTGGCAGCAACTGGCAGGAAAGTGAATGATGGCCCTGGAGACTCTAACAGAGACAGAGAAAAGCCGCTGGGCACGAAGCTGGCGCAGGACAGGTATGAGACAAATCCTTCTTTCCCCTGAAAAACTAGAAGAAAGAAAATGACAGAAGCAGGGAGAGAAGGCTGGAGTCTGGATCACACACACACACACACACACACACACACACACACACACACACACACACACACACTCTCTCTAGGTACCTCCTAACCATTGTAAACTCTTAGCCTTTAATGAAATTCTGGCAAAACGGAACACAAAGACTTTAACTTTGTTATGCAACATTTCTTGCCCCCCCCCGCCCCCCTCCCACCCCCTGACTGGACAATATCAGAGACTATTAGAGTTGTCCTTGGGGGGATGAAGTGCCTTTAGAAAGTGTACCGGGGAATAAAAAAAACAAACACACTAAAGATACTTTCCTAAGAGGAAAGAGCACCTTTCCTGTCCTCCTCCTCTAAGTCCTACTGATGTTTTTATGTCTCATCTCAAAAATCCACCTTTGTAAAGGGCCTGCCAACCTGTTCTCAGGCAGCATTGACTTCTTCCTGCTCTGAGACCTCTGAAGCTGACCGTTTGAGGAGTTCTTACTGGGCACTTACCTGGCACTAGATCAAGTTTTACTGGCCACATGGGATTCTTCTTATCAAGAAAGTCGATCCATGTGGAGGCCACACCAAATTCAGAGGGAGGATTTTAAAGTGACTTTATACTCTCCAAAAATACAAGCCCAACAGTTAATAGCAAGAACTGTGTGCAAATTCTCTGCTCATATTGACTCACTGAATTTTCATTGTGACCCTGCAAGATAAGTATTGCTCTTAAGCTCATTTTATAAGTAAGATAAATGAAAAACAGAGATGCTAAATAGCTTCTCTCAGGAGGTAGCAGAGCCAAGGTTGAACCCAAGCAGTCTGCCCATAGTGCCTATTGTCTAAACTTTAAAACCCTGGTTTACAAACAAATTCTTTTCTTCTCCCAACAAAGCACCATAACAGCTCACACGACAGTGCTCAAGAGGGTAGGCAAAAGTGAGCAGGAGCAGGCCAGCAGATTTTCTTCCCCTCTGTCCTGGGACATGTCTGACTCTGCAAGTCCTCAGGCTCTTGGTATTCTACACTCTTTACCAAAAGATTATGCATTCATAAATACTAAAGGAACTGGGCCCTTGCTATGTATCGTGTTGGCCCATATCAGCCTTCCAAGGTCATAAACATATATCAATAGGTGCTGGACTGAGTCCCAGGTCCAGAAACACGTATATTAAGGTAATTATTCTAGCCTAGTCCTTACAGAGGATGAGGCAGATATGTGCCCACTCTGTCACTGTCCCTTGAAGAGCTTTTTTATTAACAAATAGGGAACAGAGCAAATTTGAAAGTCATCTACCCTCTCAGAGTTTACCAGTTATTCTATTTTAATATTTATCTATGATGAATAAAATTGACCTGTAGGTTCCTTACTGGACTGAAGGACTAAGAGGCAAGACTGACTCTTCGTGTCCCCTGTGTTACCTCGTACAATGCCTTGTGCCCTAAAGATTCATTGAATTGTACTAAGTATATTAGTTATGTGTTGAATCTGACAAGGTTTGAGCAGGAAATAGGAGAGAAATGAAGACGACAAAGAACCAGATGAGAAACAGGAGAAATGTTAAGAAAGGACTATTTACCAAGATGTGGGTTAGGGGGAGGTGGTGAAGCGTTAGGGGCTAGAATGAGCAGGAAGCTGTTACCTCCCGGGGCCTGAAGGGACAAGGAGAGGGTGTGGCTGCTGGAATCTGGCAAGAGCTGAAGCTGCAGGAGAAAGGCTGCCTAGAAAGAGCTGTGAACTTGGGTGAGGGAACACAGCCACTGCCGGACTGTGACCTAGCAGAGAGAGAGAGAGAGGAAGAGCTGATGGAGCAAAAGCCTAGACCTCTTTCTCTTCCCATCTCAGATTTCCTGGAAGGACCTCCCAGTGACTGAGCCAACTGGAAGCCCACGGACAGCGTGGATGGAGTTGGAGAGTAATCTGGAAGGGCACGTGGAAAATAACCAGCAGGGGTCTAGAGCAAGGTTCGTTCATTCATTCGACACCTATTGATTACTTAGTATGTGTAAATACAGGACTCAGTCATGTGAAAGGAACAAATATAAGAATGGCACAATCGCTATGGGAAGTGGTTATTTACGTTGTGAAAACGATTCATAACGATTGCAGCGAAAAAGCTTTTACTTGTTTAGAGGCCGAAGGGCGTGGTGCGGGTGGGGGTCAATCAGGCCAGGAGGGGGCGCTGGGCCCGGGGCTGGGACTGCCTCCCCCCCACTCCCTTCCTGGCCCACGCGAGCTTTGGCTTTCCTAAGTGTTCCCGTAGGCTTGAGATGGAAAGTGGCGATTCGCTCCTCTCTCCTCCTCACCATCACTCCTTCGAGGAAAAGCCTGTTTAGTTCTGGTGATGATCTCCATGTCTCTAAAAATATGCTTATACTGCAATTTGGATTGATCAGCTGTAGACACTATTAACTTACTTCAGGAAAATAACCTCAGAGAAAAGACCTCTCTTTAATAACAGTGTCAGGCGCCTGGTCCCCATGGTCTACCCATCAGCCAGGGCCAAGGTCACCGGCTCCGGAGCTCTGCCCGGGTCTGCAGAGCCTCCAGTCAGCTCCCCGGCATCTCACACTTCTTTAAAAATTTAATTTTAGTTTTTTCAAAGTAATACATGAATAGTTTAAAAAATCTATTAGAATTACAAAACTTATAATGAAAGAAACCACAAAGAGACCCTATTCCCTAGCCTATTCCATTTCTATTTTCCTTTCCACAGAGGTTCTATTTTCAAATCTTGTAGCTGTTTCTTCTGGTATTTATCTCTGTATTTCTGAATATATAATGGTAACATTTTAACTTATATATACATCAAATATATTTATAGTAGTTATATAGGTAACATCAAGCTTACAAAATCTTTAACCTTTATTTATTTTTAGTCTCTATTTCATTTGCTTTTGAATTCCAATTTCTCCACACCTCTGGATGAGTTTCCCAAATGAAAATCCTAATCAATTGCAATGGGACATAAAGAATATATCTTAATGCCCATAAGTATTTAATAGATTTATTCTTGAGACACTCATAAACTACATTAATAAATTGATTTTAAATTCATTTAAAGAAACTTTAAGAAGCTTACTATTTAAAGACCTGTGTATAAGCCCTTTGTCAAAAATTATTTTGTTTTCTGACCCCTGTTCATTAATATTATATGTCTCATTAATTCTACCCAATGTCATATTTATTCTAAAAATATCCTTACATTCAATTTATGACCTATTGTGACATGAAGATAATTTCATTTTCTATTTTCTTGTCTTGCATTTTATAAGGTTTTTCTCTATTAAGTGAATTACTTAGTCCATGTCTCTATTATCTCATTTGGATCCTAAATTTATTTGTCCCCCAGACATATCTGTATATGCTAGATCTGTACGCTTTGTTCAACAAATTTGTAAGAAGATTATTATGTTCCAAAGTTGTTTTTCAAAGAACCAATTCAGTTCCATTTCTGAATACCATCATTTCCCGTCATTATAAAAATCTTTCTGAAAGCATTCTTTCTCTTAAGTGATTTGATATGGTGTCTATTTTGAACATATGAGCAAGCAGAATTATTTCCAAATCATAGCAAAGTGTTTAAGTTACAGCTAAAAAGTTTCATTCAGTTCTGGAAGCCTTTGTTAGAGTGGATGTGGTGTCCTCATCACAGAACAAGGTGCTGACATATCAGACACAGCACCTGAGCGCAAGAAGTTTATGGTGTTTGGAGTGATGCACACAGGAAAGAGGTAAAATATGACATGTATGGAGTTGGAGAGCCAAAATTATGATGCAGCCAAGCTGGGCTCATAGGGTCTCCAAGAAATGGAGAAATCAGTACGGGCTTCTGTAGTCAATGGAGGGTTTTTTGTGGTTGTTGACATCAGAAAGCCTTAAAAATTGAGCAGGGTGTAGGCAGGGTGGGACCGTGGAGAACGAGAGACAGTGCTGGGGCAGAAGTGACCTGTGGTATCTGGGAGGCATGGAAAGCACCCACTTGCTTGCATTGAGCTGGAGCCGAGAGAGCTGGAATGGAACCAGTCAGACAGGAAGAGCTTTCCTTCCATGTTGTGAAATATGACATTGGGAGGATTTTTATTGGAAAGATGTCTTACTACAGATGTGCAGGGGACACTCAAGTCTCAACTTATGCAAAGCAGACCTTAGGAAAAAAATGTTGCATACCACACACCAACAAAGGTTTGCCATGAGAAGTAATTCTGTGTGGTATGGAACAGCAAAGTGGTTTGAAATGGGCAAGATTATCTCCAAGTGAGTGTATGACCTGCATTTTCACGGCATCAGTGTGGGCTGCTTCAGGGTTATTTGTGTCATTCCACCTCCCCTCCCTCCTCCCTCCTCCCTCCTCCCTCCTCCCTCCTCCCTCCTCCCTCCTCCCTCCTCCCTCCTCCCTCCTCCCTCCTCCCTCCTCCCTCCTCCCTCCTCCCTCCTCCCTCCTCCTCCTCCCTCCTCTCTCCTCCCTACCCCATTTCCCCCATTTCCTCTCTTGCATTCTGATTATGCCTGGAAGGGTTCTGCAAAGGCTAAACCTGGATTTGGGGAGCCACTGACACCAAATTCGTGACTAGTCATGAATCAGGGTTCATTAGATTTTGTGTTTTTGCCAAAATGGAGAAGCTTCAGGTGCTAATATGGAAGCAATATAAATGAGTTGCTAAGACAATATGGAGTCAAAATAAATATCATGGAAGTGGGGATTCTTTGTGCTTTCTTACCAGGAGTCCTAAACAGATCAATTCACTGAGTAGCAGTTTTTCAGAAGATCAGTTTGCTGAAAAACCAATTTGCTGAGCACTAGTTCATGATTTATGGACTAGCAATTAGCTGATTGATTACTTCATCAAAATACCTATTTGCTGACTTATCAATACACTAAAAACTTCATTCCATTAGCTACTACAGCAGGATGACATATTCATTCATTCTATCCACAAAAATGCAAAGAAAATGTGGCTATCTTATCTTTCAATAATTAATTCAATCTTCCTTATGAGCCCTCCCTCCCTCCCTCCCTCCCTCCCTCCCTCCCTCCCTCCCTCCCTCCCTCCCTCCCTCCCTCCCTCCCTCCCCAGAACTCTTACCCTACATGTTAGTGTGGGCCAGGGGAACTTAAATTAAGGGCTTATCATTATATTCTGATTTCAAATATTTCCTTGTAGTCTATGCCTTTTCAGTACATGTTATTCTTTCACAGTTTTTCACTCTCCACCTTGTCCCTGACAAAGATATCTCGGGGATCATGGCCTTATGTGTCCTTGTGGCAGTGACAGGGGCAGGGGAAAGGTGCTCTGGTCTTGAGTGGATCCCTGTGCTTCTGTGGAAAGAATGTCGCCTGTCCTTCTTGTTCCTGTTCTCCCCGTTGACTCACACTGCTGAAGTCTGCTAAGGTTGCTGGAGAACCTGTAGCTTAGCTTCTCTCGGAGTGGTCTCGTCTGTTAACTCAGACCCACTTCGGCTGCTGGTGATGCTGCATATTTCCCCTAAGATCTGGCTGTGAATCCTAGGTGGTTCTTGCCCTGGGTCATGGCCCTGGAGACATGGCTCTTACTTTAGGATGACATTGAAAAGCCAGCAACATAACTCCCATGTGCTCTACTATGGGGTACATAGGAGCTATGAGTAACCTTCCATATCACCAGAAACTGAGGAAGACTAGGCAAGACCATGCAGTCTTTTGACCCTTGCAATTTTACTCTAAAGCAGCTTCTGCGATTGTTAAAGGGCTGCTCACATCATTGTGCCCCCTGGCATCGTGTGATGCGAGGGTCCTTAGGTACCTCTGTGAAATCTGCGTTTTTCTTCTCAGCCTATCTTCTCTGGGATATCAGCCCAGAAATCAGAAATTATTCAGCAAGCATCTCAAGTCTTGCTTTCTCTCTACTTCTGTCCGTGTCTCCATAATCTCCTAGAGCCTGAAAGGGTCCCAATCGCCACCTCTTGCCTTCCATCATATCCTTCTTTCTGGGAGGGAGGCTTTCTCACTCCCCTCCTCCCTTCTTTGGGGCTCTAATGACAGAATGGCTCCCTGCCTGAGAACTTAATTTACTGGGGAGAAGAAAGAAAACTTGAATTTCTGAGAGACACGACTTTGCTTTTATGTTCCCAGGGGCATGCCAATTTTCACATATCCATAATTCAAAGGGTAATGAAAGACTGACCATGTGTGTGTCACACATTCATCACTGATGAGGTGCTTAAGTATCTGGAATTTGAAAGAACTTGTTTTTGCTTTATGTTGTGTTAGAGTAGAGGCAAGTAGAGAAATGTCTTCTTCCACTCATAATATCTTTCAGCTCCTGTACTTTGTTGCCCTCTCTCAAAAAACTGCCTCCGCATAGCATATTAAAACTTCAAGGAAACTTGAACTAAGCTGAGAGTAGATGGGGCCAAAGTGGATAATGATGCCAAATGGGTTGAGCCAATGAGTCTAGAATCAACAAGAATAATTCCAAAGATTATGTCCTATTTAGGAAACAGCAGAAAAGAATTTTTCCTCCCAAACAAAACACAACACTGAATCATAATTTCATAGATATTTACTGAAAAGTATTGAGGGTAAGGTAGTGTGCCGGGCACCTCTTGGCAGAGCTTCCACAGGAATATTGGGCTGCCATCAGGTAACCAATGGGCAAGGTGATCCAGGGTGCTCATTGCCAACTGTCCTGGTTTGCTTGGGACTCAGGTGGTCCCCAGGATCTTTCAGTGCTAAAACTAGTAAAAACCCAAGCAAACCAGGATGAGTTGCTTACCCTACTTAGACAGCTTCAGCTCCAAATTTTATTATTTTAATCCCAAATTTATGCTGGATTATAACAACCCCTGAATGTTCCAGTTAAGATTGCGGTGTAGGTAAACTCAGTACTCAGGACCTCCCACAACCACATCAAAATTACAACTAAATTACAAAAGAACCATTATTCATAACTGCCTGAACTCTAGCTGAACAGAAGTCCTGCAACTAAGGATATAAAGAAGAAGCCACATGGAGACTGGTAGGAGGGGAAGAGGCTAGAACAGCCTGGTCCCACACCCACATGTGGTGGATAAAAATCAGGAGGGATATTTCAGTTGCAGAGAACCTCCCTGAGGAGCAAGGGGTCCCAGAACCACACCAGAACTCCCAGCCAAGGGTTCCAGTGCCAGCAAGAAAAGTCCCCATAACTTTTGACTGTGAATCCAGCAGGGATTGTGGCTGAGTGAGGCAGAGGCTGCTGGAGTCCCAGGTGCTCCTCTTAAAGGACTCACACACAAAATTATTCAGATTTACTCCCTCTGAGCTCCAGTGCTGCAGCAGCAGCTCCAAAGGCACCAGAGACACAAGGGAGGAACTAAATTTTCTGGTTTCAAGGCGAAGGCTGGAGGGGCAGCTTTCTCCCAGACAAAAGTGCTGGCAGGGGCCATTCTTCCTTTTCTGAGTCCTTCCCCACAGAGGCCCCAGGTGGGCACCATATCTGAGTCTCCATCAACCTCATTAACACTGTTTGCCCCACCCTGGTGATTCCCTGAGACCCTACCACACCCAACTTGTGGGCCCAGCCCAGGACATTTCCAGTGGCTTTTCTATACAAATGGCTTCTCTTGCTTCAGGCTTTGAATTTTTCTAAAATTTCTCAAACAAGCAGGATCTGGCCTCTACCAGGCCCCAGGCCTGGCACTAACAGCAGTTGGCCTTGGTTTGCAATTTGGCCTCTCCTGTGCACCTCCAAGCTCAGCACAATTAGTAGTCATTTGCGATTGCTCTGTAGCTATTGCCATGTGGCCCTAGGCAGGGCACAAACAATGGCTGACCATGCACCTCCCAGGAGGCCCAGAGTCAGTGCACCCAGTGGACAGCTGTAGACCATACCAGAATACCACCTTACCACCTTCACAAGCTATACACTCAAGGGGTGGACTTGGTGAGCACCAAAGCCCCACTCAAGCAAGTCTTGCTCTGTGAGGACAGCCCCTGCATACTAGCTCCTCCTCTGTAGTTGTAGCTGGTCCTTGCAGCCAATCAGCTTTGGGGTCAATCCCTCCCAGTCACATGCCAACAGAATCAGAGCTCAACTACAACAGGAAGGTGCACACAGCCCACACAGGTGCATACTTGGAGCACCCAGCTAGAGACTATGGTGAGGATGTGCCACTGGGCCTTTCAGGACACCTACAACATAAGGCCAGTCTACCAAGTCTGGGAGATGTAGTAGCTTTACCTCATACATAGAAACAAATACAGGGAAGCAGCCAAAATGAGACAGATAAACAATTCCCAAATGAAAGAACAGGAGAAAACTCCAGAAAAGATCTAAATAAAATGGAGGCAAGCAAACTACCAGATATAGAGTTCAAAACAATGGTTGTAAGGATGGTCAAGAAACATAGTGAGAACTTCAATAGCATAAAAAAGGACATAGAAACCACACACAAAAAAACTCAGTCAGAAATGAAGAATACACTAACTGAAATAAAGAATACACTAGAAGAAATCAACAATAGATTAAATGAAGCAGGGGACTGAATTTGTGATTTGGAAAACAAAGTAGCAGAAAACACCCAATCAGAACAGCAAAAAGAAAAAAGAATATTAAAAAAATTAGGATAGTGTAAGGAGCCTCTGGGACAACTTCAAGTGTACCAGCATGTGCATCATAGGGGTGTTGGAAGAAAAAAGAAAGCAAGAAATTGAAACCTATTTGAAAAAATAATGACTGAAAATTTCCCTAACCTGGTGAAGGAAATAAACATACAAGTCCAGGAAGCACAGAGAGTCCCAAACAAGAGGAACCCAAAGAGGCCCACACCAAGACACATCATAATTAAAATGTCAAAGGTTAAAGATAAAGAGAGAATCTTAAAAGCAGTAAATAAAAAGCAGTTATTTACCTACAAGGGAGCTCCCATAAGACTGTCAGCTGATTTCTCAACAGAAACTTTGCAGGCCAGAAGGGAGTGGCAAGAAATATTCAAAGTGGTGAAAAGCAAGAACCTACAACCGACATTACTCTGCCCAGCAAAGCTATCATTTAGAATCGAAGTACAGATAAAGTATTTCCCAGGCAAGAAAAAGCTAAAGGAGCTCATCCCCACCAAAACAGTATCACAAGAAATGGTAAAGGGCCTAAAGAAGAAGAAGAAAAAGATTAAAAATATGAATAATAAATGGCCATAAAAAGAATAAAATCTTACCCTTTGTGACAGCAGCGATGGACCTAAAGGGTATTATGCTAAGGGAAATAAGTCAGTCAGAGAAAAAGAAGTACCATACAATTTCACCTATATGTGGAATCTAAAGAACAATATAAAAGAACAAACAAAACAGAAACAGGCTCATAGACACAGAGAACATTGTGGTTGGCAGAGTGGAGGGAAGTTGGGGACTGGGTAAAAAAGGTGACAGACTGAGGAGTACAGATTGGTAGCTACAAAATAATCATGGGGATGTACAGTACAGCCTAGGGAATATAGCCAATAATATTGTAATAACTATGTATGGTGTCTATTTGGTACTGGAAACATCAACGGGAACACTGTAAAGTATATGATTTTCCAACCACTATGCTGCATACCTGAAACAAATACAAAATAATAGTGAATGTAAACTAATTTAAAAACATTTTTTAAAAGTTAAAAAATAATAATAATAACCTTTGATATTTAAAGTAATTTATGGGCCTGTAGATATAAGCAGAGGTGTGCAGGAAAGAGTTCTGGTCTTTGGGAAATGTTTCTGCTGCTTTACTAGCTGGGTGACCTAAATTAGTCATAATTCATCTCTGAACCTCATGATATAAATGAAGATAACCATCATAAAGTTTTGTTGTGAGGATTAAGTGAAATCATGTATGTAATGGTGTTTTGCATATTTTAAAGCACTATATAGATGTGCAATATTATTTATTTGCAGTCACGTTCCTGTAGCAATAATAGAATAGAAAAAAATACCTATTTTTTTTCCCCAGTCTCTCATGATGAAATTTCCCCCTCAGCATGTTTTGTAATTTACCAGTTAAAAGTATTTGAAGATACAGTTGAGCACAAAGCATTAGCGTACTGCCATCTTTGGGACATATTTGGAACTACACTCTTGTGTGGTTCAAATAAGTTGTTTTTCTTTCCTTTTTTTTTTTTTTTTTTAAATATGTCTTTATTGATTTCAGAGAGAGGAAGGGCGAGGAAGAGAGAGAGAGAGAAACATCAATGATGAGAGAGTCATTGATCGGCTGCCTCCCGTGTGCCCCCTACAGGGGATCGAGCCCGCAACCCCGGCATGTGCTCTGACCAGGAATCGAATGGAGATCGCCTGGATCCTAGGTCGATGCTCAACCGCTGAGCCACTCCAGCCGGGCCAAATGAGTCGTTTTTCAAAAGCAATGTAGTTATGTTTTAAATGTATCAGCAACAGTGATTATGGTCACTGGTGTGCAGCCTAAAGGCTTTTTAGCTACTAGATCACTCATAAGGAATTGAGTCAACAGTGACTAACACATGTCAAAGAGCTATGCATATGGACGAGGCTGGTGTCTGGAATGATTAGCTGTTAAAACTGGAAGGATCATTAAAATCCAGTCCTTGCAGATGGCTTCCTGTCTGCTGCCCCCGAGCTCAACTCAGGGATTTAGCAACAAGAAGAGTAGTAGATTTCAGCTCTGGGAAGTGCCCAGGAAGAGGGACAGTCAATCTCTGGCACAAGGGAGAGACGACAGACATCCAGATGATACATGTATGTATCATCTATGTATCTATAGACGAATGAATGAATGAACGAATGAAACTGTGGCAGAGCCTATTTGTTTCTGACCCTGGGCTCTGTCTGGGTTGAGGGTAGAAATCAGAGAATCAGCCTTAGAGCCTCTCATCCTGGGAATATGAGCGCTGGCAGGATGGGAGCTTTGTGGGGTGATGGGAATGTTTTTTATCTTGATCTGGTGGTGATCCAATATTGGTGCATATAAATAGGCAAAGTTGACAAGCAGTACACATCAGGTTTGTACATTTTTACTTCATGTGAAATGTGGCTCCTGAAGATATCGTCAAATCTCCTTTCCTCTCCTTCAACCTTTCCTTCAATTAGAATTCCATTCAGGTTTACCAGCTCCTCTTTTACAACATTCCCGTGGGGTAGTGGTAGGGGTTAGGTCATCCTGGGGTAGCTTTGTCTTAGGAAACAGGAAGGAGGTAGAAAATTCCCCAAGATGACTCGCCTCCACTCTGTAACTTGACTCAGGAGTCAAGTAGTGGCAACTGTTTCAAATGTCACAAAAGAAGATCTCCACCTACTCCTTGCCTACCGGATGGATGGAGCTGGAGGAGAAACACAGCTGTGCTAATTCAGTCTCACATTACAATTATCACCGCAAATCTCAAGTCGGCTCTCTGCAAATCTTTGCAATCCTATTATATTGTGTTAGTTGCTTTCCTACTTCCTAAAATTATTTCATACCTCACCCCCTCTCTCTTTAAACCAACCAGGCCCTCTCAGCTTAGGCCTTGTTTCTCACCCTAATTTCACTGAGAAAATAGATGCAATCAGAGGAAAACTGCCTCATCTCCCAGCCGCCAAACTGATTAGACTACCTGCATTTGTACTCAGCCTCTTTGTTCCGGTCTCAATGCACCAACGGGGCTCTATGTAGAATTTTAAAAATCCTGATGCCCAAACCCCACTCCTAGAGATTCTGAATTATTTAATCTGGCATGGGACTTTTTTCTTTTTTTAATTCTCAAGGAATTCTACTACATGGCTAGAATTTAGAGCCAAGTCTGAGCTCCGATGAGGGGGCAGCTCTTCTGCTTACAGAGTGGATCTTACTCCCTTTCATCTCCTCCAAACATGGTTCCTTCACTTATCTCCCAATCTCCCCACATGATCAGTTTTCCTCTCTCTGCTAGACAATTCCCACCAGCATGCAAACATGCTTTAATATCTTGTTTTGGGAACAGTTCCTCTTTGATTCCACCTTCCCCTCTAACGCCTCCCTTACAGAAGAACTCAATAGAAGGTTACAATCTTCAATTTTTTCATTAACCTCCTCTTGTCTCCATCATTCAACACTGAAATCATCAACGCCCTACACGCTGGCAAGCCCAATGATTTAATTTTCAGCCTTGTACTATTCTACTTTTCAGCAACATTTAGCACAATTGATCTTTCTTGAGCACCCTTTCCCTAGGTGAGAGCGCTCTCAGTCTCACATGGGACCTCGAGCACCCAGCTTCCTTCCTCCTTACTCGTGTTTTCCCCAGACTGCTTTGCTAGCTCCTCCCCTTTCCCCAGCTGCTCCTCCTGGCCCAGCCCCTGGCCCTCATCTTCTCCAGCCACACTGTTTCCCAGGGTAATCACATCCAGTGCCGTATGTGGTTGGGTCACCCCTATGTGTCTTGAACTCTCTTTCCTAAGAACCAGGCTCATACTCAAGTGCTTCCTCAACACCTCTATCTGGGAAGCAAATAGACACACAAATTCTTATTTCTCCACAATCACCCAACCTGCAAAAACCCAGCTTCTACACCTCAGCGAATGGCATCTGAGTTACTGAGTCCACACTTTTTAACTGCATCCTTTATTCCCCTTTCCCTCGTTCCATATCCAGCTCATAAGCAAATTTGGATGCTTTCTGAGTATTATCACCTATTCTCCACCTCCCATTGTCACCAGCCCGATCCATGCCACCATCATCTTACCTCAGCTGTTTTAATGCCCTCGTGGTTTGTCTCTCTGCTGCTCTTGCTCTACAGTCTGTTCTCACATAGTAACCAAAGTATCTTTAAAATGTAAACGAGATCATTTTATTCCCATAGCTCTTGGAATCAAACCCACACTCCTAATGACCTACAGAGTCTCACATTTCCTGCCCTTCTTACCGTTCTCCCTTTCCTTCACTCTGCCACAGCCACGTGGATTTCTATCTATTTCTCAAAAGGCCAGTCTTGTTTCTGCCTTAGTCATCACTCCTGCTTGTCCCTCTGCCTGGAAAGTTCTTCCTAAAGATCTCTGCACGCCTGGCTTTTTCACACTGTCCTGAACTCTGCTCCTTGTCGTTTCCATGAGGAAGCCTTCCCTCATCAGTCATCTGAGGATAGAGGGAGAGAATTCGTGGATGCTGTTCACTGCTGTACTCCCTAAGCCCCGACAAAGGAGGCTCTTGGTGAACATTTGTTGAAGGGATGAATGTTTTCTGCTGCCTTTAGTGTGAGATCCTCGATGTGTCTTATCAACCGTAGGATACAAGACACAAGGTGACTGTGTATTTGTAGGAAATCTATGGTTAATTTGAAGAGAGTTTGATAAAAGGACTTATAAAGGATGGATGGGGGTATAGGAAAACTACAAAAGATGGGGTGGCATCCTAGGACTGGTAGCACTGGGGTGCCATTACCCCCTGATGGAGTAGAGCCTGAGAGGGAGCTGCGTGGAGAGGGCCACCTGTCAGAAGTGGAGACATTCGGTCAAGGGAGGCAGCCGGCCCACGTGACCCGGAGGGAACAGAGTCAGGGGGATACATGCCTGACTTCTTTCTCTCTTTCCCTCCCGCTCACTCCTGGCAGGGCTCTTCTTTGACAAAACACAGTTAGAAGCCAAAGGCTAAGGGAGCCCATTGATAGAATTCTCATGGGTCATTCATTCACCTGGGGCACAGAGTGGGTTGGAGAAGACTGGAGACAGATCTGGAGGGGCAAAAGGAGACTATCCAACGCTGGTGCTTAGGGTACCAAAGTAGCTTCTTGCCCTCCCTTAGGCAGGTAGTCTGATTATTTAAATACTTGCTTATTGCTTGCAACACATTCTTCTTTTCTGGGGTTGTCTGTTTCTTGCACAGGGGGATGCTTGAGAACAGGCAGTGCTCAGCCAGGGATGGTGTGCACGGAGTATGCCACCAAGTTATCAAAACATCCTTTAGAATGGTGGTACTTTCTCCACCTGCTTTGTTGATGAAGTTCTCCTATTAGTGGTCTGCTAAACTGGTATATTTTTATTGCTACAGGGCTGGTAAGTTATGGACAGAGGTCAGCAACTTGTTGGTGCTATGTAGCAGGTAGAGCTGAGGTTGAAAACCAGAACTTTGACTTGTAGTCAAGTGCTCTCTCCTAGGGGGTCTTTCCTGTGGGTTATGAAAAACCACCTTCAAGATTCTATTTTATAAAATAATTTAGTTAATGATTGCATACTAACCCATTACCTCTTTGTAGATGGTACAAGGAAGTGAAAACAAAAAGTCCCCTAAGACTTGGACTTGAAGTTGCCCTCTAAGAATTATAGAATTAGCTCATAATAAATTGCAGCACAGAATGCAATGTCAACTTAAAGAGGCAGAATTGTTTTTAGGTATGCCAGACCCAATTAACTGAAGGTATTACTATTTATGAAGGAGGGTGTATCAGTCAGAGATGAGGTTGTCATCCGTCTATGCTTAAGAACATGAGTTCCAGAAGCCATGTGTTAGCAGAGCCCAGCCACACCTGTGCTGGGGAAAGGATGCCTGGACCTGTGCTTGGAGGCAGAAATATTCCTTTTTCTGGATGTGGCCAGATCAGGTTGTTTTAGCCTGATGCTTTCAGATGTTCAGGTTACAGCTAACATTCCGTACTCTGACTCTATTATCACCACGTAACTACTATCTGATTATAATTTTGTTTTCTGTGAAATACGATTACAGGAAGAAAACAACTTGACCAGAAAACATAACTATCCATTAACACTAGCAATTCCATTTCTCATTGCAAATTAATCAATTGGCATTCTGGTTTATGCATTCATTTTTGTGAACTTAATGTGATTCTTAATATGTTAGTGTGAGTCTCCTGAGACTCTGCTGATAAATCAGGTTTTGAAGTTTTAACACTGAGACCTAGAACCCCAGAATGAGGTAAATTCAGCAAGGAAATGAGGGAGACTTTCTAAAGTGATCTGTATTGGGTATAATATATCTACAATAAAATACACTTTTGTTTTTGGTGAATATTTCTGAATTTTGAAAAACCATACTGTCTTGTAACCACCACAATCAGGATATAGATCATTTCCCTCACCTCAAAAAGTCCCCTTATGCCCTTTCATAAGTCTATTGCCTCCCTTTCTCCCCAACAACACTGATCTCTTTTTTTGCCCCTATAGTTTTGCCTTTTCCAGAATGTCATATAAATAGAATCATTTCGCACGTAGCCATCTGAGTCTGGCTTCTTTCACTTAGCACAATGTATTTGAATGTCATCTGTGTTGCTGCATGTGTCAGTCATTTTTCCTGTTTCTTATGATAAATATTCATCATATGAATGCATGATGATTTGTTTATTGACCAGCTGATGGGCACTTGAGTTATTTCCAGCTTTTGGCTCTTGAAGAATAGAGACACTATAAGCACTCACTCCAAGCTTTTGAATGCACATGCTTTCACTTCTCTTGGGTAAATACTTTGGACTGAGATTGATGGGATGGTGAGTGTGTGGTTTAACTTGAGAAGAAACCGCCACACTCTCCTTCAGAGCGGCGTGCAGGCTCCCGTGTTCCATGTCCTTGGAAGCACTTTGCATTGTCAGCATGTGTATTCTGCCTACTTCTAATGGGTATAGAGTTATCCCACTGTGGTTTTATTTTGCATATTCCCAAAGACTAATTATGTGGAGCATTATTTGTATATTTAGTGGCTATCCTCTTGAGTAAAATGTTGCTTATTTTTTTATTGGATTTTTGTTTTCTTTTTAAACTTCAAGAGTTCTTTATATATTTTGGATATCAACCTTTCATCAGATATGTATTTTATAAACACTCTCTCCCAATCTGTTACTTGACTTTTAATTTTTGAACAGTCTTTTTCAAAGAGCAGAAGAAGTTTTTAATGTTCATGGATTTTAGTGTTATCAGTGTTTCTTCCAGGGGCTATGCTTTTCATGTCACACCTAAGAAATCTTTGCCCAAGTCACAAATATTTTTTCTAGAAGTTTTATAGTTTTAGATCTTACATTTGAGTTTTAAATTTATTTGAGCATATCTGGAACTATCTCTGTTTTCTCCAGTGTCAGTGTTTCTGAACCATTTGTTTGATGATAATCTTTCTATTTCAAGTCGCAGGCTATTCTCAATGTCTGCGAGCCTTGTCTGCTTATGCTCAAGAATGAGAGGTTGAAGCTGACTGCAAGTGGTGGTTGACTAATGGCTTCATCCTAGGGTGAGGCACACAGCACAGGCTCGATCATTAGAATCTTGTGGCATAATAGTTTTTGAACTATAGTGTGTCCCCCAAGAATGTATACACACTTTGAATGATTGTAAAGTCAGTGTTCATTAATATAGAGTTCATTTTCAAAATTTAAAAGAATCTACAGAAATGAATAATTTTTTTGGTCAGTGCCTGCTTTCAAACTGATCACCGTTCTGGTCCAGGCCTTGCTGATCACGTGAAGCAATGGAATTGCAAACATCAAGGATCGTTTCGTTTGGTATTTGTGTGTCCTCAATTCAACTCTTGCGGGTTTTGTACCATAAGCTTTATCTTTTATGTACCCCCATAAAAAAGTTTAGTGGAAAATTTTCTTTGTTCAAAGCTTAGTCTGGCTTCACCCATTATTTCAAATCAGTTAAACCTGAAAAAGAGTAAAAATTAAGTGAGTTATCAGCTGTTAAAGTGTGTGTACATGTTTTTGGGACACTGTTTTCACCTGGTTGCCCTTTATCACTGTGCCAATTTTCAACTGAACCGTTCACTACCACGACCATGCTCTGTTGTATTTTCATGAAGTAAAGCTACTTTAGGTTCAGTAAGCACACAATCCATCTTTGACTCCAGTTTGCTATTTTTCCACTCCTCTTACCTCTTACTTGAAGGTGGTTCCCTGCTCTGTAACAGGTCACACAATCTTCTTAGTTCAGTGACACACTTGCCACAGCGATATGTAACAAAAGCGAAGTTTCACCTTGATCTAGATTTGGGGAAGTATGCAATTGCACCGATGTTCTAGAAACTCATGGGCGTGTAGAAATCACTTTCAAATTTGTGAGAAAGTAATACTCAGGGAAGTGACTTCTGGATTGAGGGAGGGAAGTGGGAAGCTGTATCTCTAGTGGGCAGCTGGAGGAGGTGGAAGGCCGTCTGACCAGGGGTCACAGTCGGGGTTCTGAATGTCGGGGCGATACGAATGCTGGCTCCACTCTGCCCCTAACTTGGGGTGAAGACTCTGCTCTCCATCCATATGGAGGATGACTTCCGATACGGGTAAGGAACGAAGTGAAACCCTCAGACATACACAATACACTGTGTTAGGAGGGTCAAGGGGATTTTTTAAAAAATGGAATCAGATTGGAACCAATTCCCCATGAGAAAGCTGTCCCCCTGATGTAGTGAATTCTTTTTTCTTCTCTTCCCTCTCAGACACCTACTGCAGTAAATGGGTTTGTGATGGCTTTTTCTTAGGCATGTCATTCCACCTTACAGATGAGGTGACTGAAATCACTGTGACCCGGGGCCACGTAGACTGAGGAGCGAGCAGACTTCTGCAGGAGTGAGGGCTGAATGCAACCCGGGGCCCGGGAGGCCTTTGGGAGGCCCCCGCCTGTTACAGTTTCCCAGGCCGAGTAGAGCAGCGGAGCTTTCACCCCTGACGCTTCCTCACAACTTCTTCACGCAAAAGTTGCTTTTGTAGAGTTAAGATCTAATAGCTGAGGCTCAAGCATTATAAAATTGTAGCTCAATAATGGGACTTTTTGACATCTATGTTAATTTATAGCTTTTGGATTATGTTTACCTGCCATATATTGATGAAGACAGAGCTCAAAGAACTTAGAACATAGTTAAACCTCTTAGGCAGCCTCAACCTCACCCACCATTCATGGGAAAACAGTAGTTGCCACGTAGAGAGTAAAATGCTAGGAGGAAAGCCCAGGGTCGAGAGAGAATTGTTTTGTTGATTGAAAAGATATCCATGCCTTTGACATACCAGGTGATCAGAAATTAATATTAACAAGCTATTCATTCAAAATAGTTATCCAAGGATGACTGTACCAGCCACTTTTCTGGGCTCTGGGGAATAGCAGTGACCAAAACCAGAAAATAAACCCCATCCTCATGCAACTTACATTCTGCTCAAAGAAGATATGAGTAAAAATATGTAAATTCTGTCACATGTTAGAATCTGATAAGCTCTCTAGAAGAAATGGGTCACATTGAATAAAGTTGACATACTTTATTGGGAAAAAAATGGCAGCGTATAGAGGAAAGGATTTACTGGAATGGATCTACTATGAGACTGGAAAACCCACCAGCTAATTGTTTTCCTTGGGAGGGTTCAGAAGGCACTTTATTTTCCAAGGCAATGAGGAATGTAACAGCAGCATCAATATGGAGCTGGGTGTCCATCCTCTATGGGCCAGGGCTGATTGTAGATGCTGTTAAGGAACTGGGCTCCTAATAGCAATGGGGGTGCTAGGATCCTGGATTTGCAAAGGCTGGGTGAGAGCCCCTAACCATCACAAGTATGGTGGGCATGATTCCTGTAACGGGCAGAAAGATCAGAATGGCAGCTGGAGAGGCTGACCTGCAGGTATCTTTGGAGATGGCTAATAATGGTGATCGTGGCATTCCTAGGGGTAAGACAAGTGGGTAGGGTATTACTTTATATATAGAATTTGAAGAGATAAAAAAAATGGATGAGCAGGAGGCTGATATCTGCTTCCCCAAAGGAAAGTGACAATCTCTTACCCAGTTTCCAGACCTGAGACAGTTATCTAGACCCAAACCTGTCTACTGAAGGAGAGTCTGCATGGACATTGAGACAGTGGTCCCTGCAAGGTTACAAAGTTTATACACTAGTGATTCTCCTAGTCCTTTCCCAAAGGGCCCTATAACCATTTATCCGGGTAACCAAACTGTGGGCAAAGGAGATGATCTAGATCTTTCAAGGAATTCAGATATAAGATCTGAGTAGAAACTGATACCCAGGGACCCAACATGTTAGGGGAAGAACAAATGAAGGTAAGGTCATGGATGGAGTCCTAACCCAGATCTGGCTCAGCTGTGTCTGTGAACACATCGGGTAATTATTTATCTGGTTCCCAAACATATGACTTTATAGACATACTTAGCAGTTGGCAGTACTATCTCACTGATTTCTTGACCTGTAAGGAAGAGCTATTGTAGTAGGAAAGGATAAATGGAAGTTCCCTAAACTTTCTTCCATTCTCACCAAGACAGTTAATCAAATCAAGGCTATTATTATTACAAATCAAGGCTAACGGAAGATATCCAGTGGTGGTGGTCCTTATCATATCCCTCATTTAATTCACCAGTTTGGCTCCTCCAAAAACTGGATGGGTCATGGCAGATCAAGTGCATGGCCACAGGCTTATCTAGGAAGCCCCAATAATAGCTGCTGGCTGAATGTGGTGTATTTACTATAACAGATTAATACAGCCTCAGGTATGTGTCATGAGACTTTAACACACTTTTGAAGGTCTCTACAAATTGTGCTTTATTAGACAGAAAAAGATACAAGAAGTGTGAAGAGGATCAGGGTTTAGAGATGCCGTGGGTCCCTGAGTTGCTACTTTTAGCTTCCCTGCAACAAATTCTCCATCCTTAAGTGTCCCCAGCAGAGGTTTTACTGGGGGCAGGTGGAGAGGAAATTCCTAAAAGCCTGGGATGAGTTTTTATCAACCAGCAATTGCATGGGCACTGATACAAATTATGCCAGGTTGTTGTGGACTTTTATCTAACAATGAGAACATAGAGGATGGGACTTTATGTGCTCACTGTATAATATTATGACTTAGCAGCTATGTACCTGGGGTACAGCCCAACTCCATGTCCTCAGATGACCTTTCGGAACCAGCCTTTCTCTACCACTAGTAGACCTCACATGTCTGCAGCACTCTATGTTCTCACTGTATCATGTTTATTTTAGTCATTGAGTGGTTGGATGCCTGGCGTTTAGCATAACTCCATGTCCTTAGATGACCTTTTGGAACAAAGCTTCTCTGTCCCTAGAAGACCTCACCATGCCTCAGACCGGAATAGTCAGATCCTATTGATCTGAGCGTTCTTTCAAGAGGACATCACATCTGTCCACTATGTTAATGACATCATGTTACCTGGACTTGGCTAACATGAAGTGGTGAGGACTCCACATTCCTTAGTAAGTCATGCAGACTGCAGAGGATGGGAGATAAACCTTACAAAGCTAAAAAGGCCTGCTACATCTGTGGCATTTTTAGGAGTCCAGTGGTCTGGAGGATGCTGAGTCATCCATCCAGAGTAAAAGATAGGAACGTCCCCTGTGCCTCCTATCAGCCTCTCAGGTTTTGGAGGCAGCAAATTTCAGTTGGGGTAGGTAAATAAAGCTCTGCCTTATTTATTGGGTAACTAGGAGTGCTAGTTTGAAGAGGGTCCCAGAGCAAGAAGAGGCTTTATAGCAGGTTTAGGCTTCAGCATAAGCAGCTCTATGACCTGGGCCATATCTTCTGGCAGAAGCCATGGTGTTAGAGGTTTCTGGGTATAAAAGGATGCAATAGAGACTCTGTTGGATGCAAACTCCAATAAGAGGGTCATGGTACAGACCCTTAGAATTCGAAAGCAGGCTACATGAAGCAGAGAATAATTTTCCACTTGAAAAGCTGCTCCTGGCAGAGGTGCAGGCTGTGAATGGGTCCAGCAGCATTGGCTTTGGGAATAATGGTCCCCTAAAGATGTTCACATCCTAATTCTTGGAATCTGTAAATATTAAGGATCTTGAGATGGGAAAATTATCCTGAATTATCTGGGTGAGCCCAGTGTAATGGCAAGGGTCCCGATGTGAGGAGGCAGAGTCAAGGGAGGACATGTGGTGATGGAAGTAGGAGTCAGAGAGAGAGGGAGAGAGAGAGAATTAAAGATACTGTGCTGCTGGCTTGAAGATGGAAAAAGGTGTCACAAGCCAAGGAATGCCGGAGGCCTCTGACGCTGGAAAGGAAAGGAAATAGATTCTCCCCTAAGGCATCCAGAAGCATACAGGTCTGCTGACCCCTTGAATTTAGGCCAGTGAAACTGATTTTTGACCTCTAGAAATGTAAGTGATTAATTTGTGTTGTTTTAAGCCACTAAGTTTGTGATAATTTGCTACAACAGCAGCAATAAGAAACTAATGCGGGCTTTTCTCACCAAGACGAATTTATCTACAACCACTGCTGAATGTCCATTTTTTTTGGCAACAGACTGACGCCGTGTCCTTGATTCAATACCATTCCTTGGGGAGAAGAACCTGCTCCTTGGTGACAAATTGACTATTTCTAGGCTGGCTAGGGTTAACCTGCTTCCTGCGTGTGGGTTTGCCATTACCAACCACCTGTGGGGCTTCAGCAAGCACCAGTATCCACGGACTCACAGAGTGTCTGATCTACTGACGTGGGACCCATTTAACATTACCTAAGACCAAGGACCTCACTTTATAGCAAAGGAGGGGCATCAGTGAAAACACAACTGTGGGATCCACTCTTCTACACAAACTCCACCAAGCAGAAGCTGCCATCCCAAGAGAGTGGTGGCATGGCCTCTTAAAAGAGAGGACACCTTGCAACGTTGGATGCTAACCTTCAGAATTCACTAGAATCCTTAAATAAGTCAATGGTCACTATATGGTTCTGGTCACCAATACACAGAATGTGTGGGTTCGAAAATCAAGGAGTGAAAATAGGCGTGGTCCCAGGGATGCACTGAGGAATTTGTGCTTCTTATCTGCAGGTCTAGAATGTGTGTCTGGAGGTCCTAGGCCCTAGAGCAGAGGAAATAAGAGTCCCACCAAACTTTAAGCTTCCACTGCTACGTGGTCACTTTAGGTTCCTCATGCCAGAAAACTAGTAGGCAGATGGAAGTTACCAAACCGACCGAGGTTATGGGTCCTGATCATCACGAGGAGACAGAGGAACTGCAACATAAGGAGGGCACAGAGGGGTGTGTTTGGCACTCAGATGACCCATCGAGTCACCTCTTGGTATGCTCATGCCCAAGTTTAGCTGTAAACGGGCAAGTACAGCAACCACAATCTACCGAAGGCCTGGTAACCAGTCTCCAACCGCTCAGGGGCGAGGGTCTGGGTCATCGCAACCCAGAAGAGCCAGAGTAGGATGAGGGGGAGCTAGAAGGGGCGGTTAGAGAAGGGACGGGATGCGTGTCAGCTATATAGTCTTGAGACCAACTGAAAAGTGGGGGCTGCGGCTTGTCCCTTCACCCTCTTTTTATATATGTGAATGGCGATCACGGAATGCAGAAGCTCTGCCTGGATGGAGCAGGTCGATGCGAGGAGCTGGTGGATCTGAGCAGCGCCGGGGGCGAACTGTAGCGGGTCCGTGGTGTCTGTTCTGAGCCAGGGCACCGTCCCGGCGGCCGAGAACGCTGGCCGCTCGGGGCAGTCTGCGTTATTTTACATCTCGCTTTCTTGCGTTCCACATTATTATGGTTTCATTCTTTTATGTGGTTGATACAGCTGAATGGAGTCCATTCCATTTTACTGCTCTACAGCACTCAATTATATCACTGTAACACAATTTACTCTTCCATTCTTCTGTTAATAGATCTTTAAATTGTTTACGCCTGTGTCTTTGAATACACACACAGTCCTGTTGGTCTCCACCTAGGAGTGAAACTATTGGGTCCCCATTTCACAGCTCTATGGGTGTGAAGCTATCCTCCTACATGGTCTTCTGGAAACTATTGTTTTGTTACCATTTACCTTAAGGTCAACAACCAACTTGGAATGAGGCAAGAGAGAAGTTTAATTTTTTTCATATGCAAACCAATTTGCCGTTTGATTTAAAAACACCACTTATTTAGAAGATTTCCCTTTGCCTACTGTTCTGCACACAGTCTCATGCATTGTTTCGTTTGTTGGATTTTCCTCATAAAAGAGCTTTGGTGTTAAGCAAGTAATTGCACAGTTATTGGGCTGAACCTTTTGTGATATTGGTATTGCCTTCGTTGTACTCTGAGGAAACTGAGGCTCACAGATGTTAATTTAGTGAACCGGTTCTTCCGCACAAAAATTTGCATTATTAACACCCTAACTGAGATAGAGGTTTTCATTCATTCATTCATTCAACAGGTAACAGGGTGAAGACAGGGGACCCAGGTCTGCTAAGGCACTTGTCATCTTCATGTGTGTTCACTTCTGGCTCCAGGACAGTCCTTTCAGCTCCACCCTCAGCTGTCATTGCAGCCTCATGGGGAGAGAGGAAGAGCATGGCAATGCATGCCCCTTATTTCAGGGATGTTGCCTGGAAATCGCACAACCCCACTCATAACCTCTTGGCCTAGGTTCAGATGTATAGTTTAGCCACACCCTAGTGAGTAAAATAGTTTCCAAAATCTGTTTAATCCTTCCTCTGCTGACTTACTTTGACTTCTTGCTTTCTCTGACCTTTTCCCCTCTCCCTCCTTTCCTTACCTCCTGTCTCTCTCTCTTCCCCATATCCTTTCTCTCTCCTTCTCTCCCCCCTCCCTCTCCCCTCCCCTTTCCTCTTCCCCCTTCCTTTCCTTCTCCCCTCCCCTCCCCTCCCCTCCCCTCCCCTCCCCTCCCCTCCCCTCCCCTCCCCTCCCCTCCCCTCCCCTCCCCTCCCCTCTCCTCTCCTCTCCTCTCCTCTCCTCTCCTCTCCTCTCCTCTCCTCTCCTCTCCTCTCCTCTCCTCTCCTCTCCTCTCCTCTCCTTCTCTTCTCCTTTCTCCCCCCCCTTCTTTTCTCCCTCCCTCTCTGGAGATGGAGAAGATGAGAGCAAGTGGCAAGTAACAATGTCTCTCTCACTTTTTATTCTTTTCTTAAAACTTTTATTAATAGTTTTTATTACACAAGTAATACATATTCATTGTAGAAAAATTAGAAAACACAGAAAAGCAAAAAGAAAAATAATCACCCATAATCCCACTACCCATAAATAACTACTATTAACATTTAATGTATGTCCTTCTAGCTTTCTTACGCATATATACACATACATAGATAGATTTATATATAATTTTCTTTTTTACAAATATTGTATCATACTACCCATACTGTTTTATAACATGTGTTTTATATTTTAATATATATTGTGAACATTGCTCTTTATTCCCTGAAAAATTATACAGACACTACATGCTCATTGTGGAAAATTCAGAAATTACAGATATGCAAAAAGAAAATACAGTTGCTCCAAATCTCACCTCTCAGAGATAAAAGCTGTTAACGTTTTAGCAAATACCTTTCAGACTCTTTAATGCACGCATGTAAATGTATATTTTTAAAGTGGATTTCTTCTGTAACTTTCTTTTTTCACTGGACAATATAGTGTGTTCGTTTCCACACACATACGTACGGTGCTTATGCTTAATTGCCGCCCGGTATCCCACTGAAGGACCCACCATACGCAGCCAGCCCCATACTGTACACGTACATTTTTCCAGTCCTCCAAATATCGCTGCTATAAGCGTCCTTTCTCGCATATATTTTTTGAATAATGAGTGACTGTAACTTAGAGCATTTTTTCTGACCTTTTCAAGGAGAATCTCTCTAAAATGAAATTATCTGGCATACACGTAAAATATATTGCAAAATATTTTCCAGAAAGGTCTACTCAATTTACACTCTTATTGACTCTGTAAGAGAATATTCATTTCCACACTTCCTTCTGACCCTGGGCACTTTAATTCTTTATACTATTTGCCTTTCTGATACACAAAAAGGGATATAATAATTTGCAGTTTTGATGACTAGTATATTCAAATAGTTTCATTCAAATATTTATCATTAGTGCATTATTTAAATTTATGGTATATTGCCCGTTAGTGTCCTTGGCTCAATTTTCTACTGGAAAGTTTGATATTTTTTGGGGGGGGAGGTGTCATAAACTATCATTTATTTATGAATTGATTATTCATTCATTCAATAAATATGTTTTTAGTATTTGCTTTGTGTCTAGCACTGTTAGGTGTTGAAGATATAGCAGTAAGAAAAATAGACATGGTTGCTGCCTTCCAGTTCAGTGGATGTAGACAATTAAATAAGCAATAAGGGAGAACCTGCAGCAAGAAAAGGAAAGGGTGACATGGGAACGTTTGGCCGCGCAGGGAGTTGGAGACCATGGAAACTTCTCAAGTGGAATTTAAGCTCTTGATGCATGTTACAGGTCTACGCTTTTTGTTGCTTATATTTCAACTTTTGTTTTCTCTTAATCTGGTTTATTTTTTATTGTATAGGAGTTTTGGATTTTTAATTGGTCAAATCCATCTTTTCCCTTGTGGCTTCTCCCTTTGGTGTCCTGCTTAGGAAGGCTTTTTTCCCCACAGAAAATTACATAACTATTCATCAGTATTGCCTGCTAGTCCTTTTGAATGTTTATTTATGTGCTTTAGCATTTCAATCTTTACTGCACCTAGACTATTTTGATGACATTTATGAGGCATAGACTAATATCTCCCCCTCCAATGGCTAGCCAGTTATCCCAATATCATTTACTTAACAATCATGGATTTGAAATGTCATCTTTAAAATGTACTCCATTCTTCTATGTTCTGGGTTTATTTCTGGACTTTATATTTAATGCTAATGATTTATTTTGAGCCAATAATACCACTGCTGCTTTTTTTCATCCCACCTATAGTTACTTTAAAATTGAGCATTTTGCATTCGGTGACATTCTAGAATACAAAGAAATGCTAGACATTGCTTAGGTATGTGTTTGGGGTGGGAAGTTCATTGGGATGATACCCCTAATCCTTTCAACTTTGAGACTTCCAGTCTGAAATTCATACGGGATCATTGTTACTCTGGCCCATTTGTTTGCTGTCTAAAATCAATTAGATGCTTTTATACTTGGTATTTGCTTCCCCCCCTCACTGTAAAGCTCAGCTTTCAGTAGGTGGCAGCATTGCCAAACAGTAAGTATCCCAATGTTACAGGAGCACCAAGGAGCAAAATGATCTGGCAGGCTTTTAGAATTTCCCCAGCAGCTTTCATTAGAGGAGGCCCCAGGGCCATGCTACTTCTGAAGCCTTCTTTGTACTCTAGAAAAATGGCACGAGCAAAACATTAGTGGACCGTATTTTAAAGTGCCACCTTGGCTTTACGGACACTGTGCCTTCAGGCCCCACCACTGACTCATATAAAGCCTGGAAATGTGGTTTTAAATAATGCCACTGTGGTGGGATTCAGGTGATTTTTATTTCTTTATACTTGGTGGTATTTTTTTCAGATTTCCTACAAAGGACATATATTTGCTTCTGTAATCTTAAAAAAAAAAAAAAAGGTAACATGGGGTATTAAAAATAGGGTGGTAAAATGGATGATTGTGTGCCAGAAAATGTTCACACCCCTTTTTTGTCACGCATGTGAGTACATGCAGCAAAATGGATTCACTGTTCTCCCCGTATCCCTAGAGATCAGTTCAGTGTTATTGCTCATCTGGAAGCAGATTACCAGCAGGAAGCTGAGACAGTAGAACTCTACCTCATGGAACTACACCTGAGAAAGTCCTTTGGCAGGGAGAGGAGAGGGGGGTCAGCTGCTAAAGAGATGTGTTGGCATGTCTAATGCGAGACGGTGAATCACCTGTTGAGACTATGAGCCAGTGTAGGTTATCAGGACTTTGAGGACCAAATTTGATTTTAGGCCCTGCCACTGAAAAAAGATCTACAAATCTTGGAGTGTGTCTAAGGGAACTACAAAACTGATCAAAGGCTGGGAAACAGGCACTATGAATATAGAAGATAGAGTGGCTGAATTTATTTACCTTAGGTATGGAAAGCCTAGCTAGGGAATTAGACAAATTCCCATCTCCATGAAATGCTACTATGGCCCTCCCAGACATGGAGGTGAGACCTGAATTTATTAACAGTCTTCAGTTGTACAAAGCACAATTGCACGGAAGGTAAGTGTTACTTTTACGCTGAGACTAAGAGACTAAGGCTAGAGTGAGCACAAATTAACCGAGCAGAAGTGGCTTAGGCCAGGCATTTAGAAGAACGTGCTGAACATCAAGGTTGGACTTATCAGTTAATAACTTTGCATGGATTAGTAGGAACTAGAATGAAGCTAGGGGATTAACACAGTAGAAAGGTGGGACAGGATAGAGACGGAGTGGGAACGTGCCAAATTGGGCTACTTCATAATCTCTAAAACAACAGACCTGAAGTTCATTAACCCCAGGGGTTAGAAATGAATGGCATTCAGGAAAGGTTATTAAGCTTTATTCAAACCTGGTTTATGAAAATCAGGGTTTGCAGATCAGGTAAATCTGGGAATGGTCACCTGCTCTGAAGGGAAATACTCACCCCAGGAGTCTTTTAAATAGCGCGTTCCCACACTGTTGTGCGGTACTGGATTTAGAAAACTGTGACTTTCTCATGTAACTTTCAAGGGTGCTTCTTTACATGAGGCCAGGCATCCCTATCACCAGGCATCCACAACCAGGTCATTGGAGCACAACTTTGGTCTCTAAGAATAAGGCAGTGGCCAGCTGGTATGATCTAGCCGAGACCGGCACAGCCTTTGAGATCTCTCCCAACCCTTTAATCCCTTCACTTTCAATTAAAAAAAGCTAGGAGACAGTTCCAAAGATAGTTTCCACAACATTAGATATTCCGTTGAACTATAGGAAACTGCCATTTCTTAGGTCGAAACAGTCAAAAAGCAGCAATTGCATATAATTCAACCTAATACAATAATTATTTTAGTAATTTGTCTGTACCTCTCTTTGTCTTCACTAAAGCTAAAGGCTTTAATATGCTTAGTTCTCAGGTCAAAATAGTGCTGGACATGTAAATGCCTGTGCACATGAAAAGGAAGAAATTATAGGGTTGGGATTCGAGATGGGCTTTGAATAAACCACTTAGAGGCATCTACTCATCCTTTGATTATACTGGACACTGGTGCCTCTTGTCTGACTTCAGGATTTTTCAGACTATGGAAAGAAGGAAGGGAGTCCAAAGGCCTCATCTCTTAGCCCACGGGGAATCCTGTCTGGGAAACGGGCCAAGGGAAGAAGGGGGAAGGGAGCAGAATGTGTACCATGTTACACGTTTAGTGGAGGAGGAGCGCGCCAAGGAAGCTGTGAGCAGAGAGCCAGAGCGCGGCTTCCTCCTTTCTAAAGTATAGTATTGCTTCGTGTGTCCTGCTTTCAAGAATCTGCATAAGACACCAAGTACACATTGGGAAAGTCATATCTGCATAGTCATCTAACATGAGACAAGCTTAGCTGAACTAAGAAGACTTTATTAACAATGTAAAATGTTAAATATTTTTACGATCTGAGCTAATTCCAGCATGCCCTAAAAGAGTTAACACTATGCTGATGTGCAGACTTCATGCTTCAGATTTCAGTTAGAACAAAATGTGATAATATTCAAATTTTACATTTGAGGGTAATTGTATATGTCACTACACCATTTCCTAACTGGATTACTTCACTCTCCAAGAAGCTGAAAAAGACATCATTGGATCGAAAGAAATTAGTTGCCATATGCATTGTAAGAAGGTATTAGGATTACTGTGTATTTACAAAATTTAAATACTTTTTAATATGGTTTTTGTTGCATTATAAATTAAGATATTCTTCTGTTGAAGCTCTTAGATTCTGACAGAATGGAAGACTAAATGTAAATGAAAGCAGAGAAAGCAATAGGCGAAGTGGAGTGTTTGCTTATATTTCTAATGATATTGATCGATTGGATTTCAACAGTTTTTCAGTTTTAAATAGATTTCTATGTTTAAAGACTTCTTCCATATATGATAAATTGTTAACATGAGATCAGCAAGAGCTACAGATTTACTATTATACATGAAGTAATTTTTCTTTGTATAATACATTTTAAAAAACCTTTAAATAATTAAAAAATCATAATTCTTGCGTCTGTCATGGTATGGTTTGGAGCAGACATGCACAATGTTAACTTTAAAAATCCTTTTAAAAACAGCCTACTTTTTGAATCTGTTTGTTTTTTTTTTTTTCCCTTGACAGCAGCTACTTTCAAATGTAAAATCATTTAAAAGGGCAGAGAGAGGCAGGTAAAAGTAATAAGGAAGCATAGAAAACATAGTCAAAAACCAATAACTGGTTCAGCTGTCTGGAGGTCCTCTGCTTCTGTGATCGTTTTCAGGTCTCCCCGGGGTGGGTTTCCAGGAGGAATTGTCTAGCTTGAGACGAGACAACAGAGCCCAAAGAACCTTCTCTTCCGTCTTCTAACCAGGGGGTAGGAAGTTAGGTTTAGAAGGCTGCTGTCATCTGTGATGGGACAAAGTACATGTAAGTGAGGTACGGACAAAAACTTCTTAGTATTAATTGGTTTTAAAAATGCCCTGTCCTTTGAATCAAGGTTTCTTAACCTTATCACCACTGACATTTTAGACCAGATAATTCTTGTTGTTGGGGGCGGTCCCGGTCACTGTAGCATGTTTAGCAGCATCCTTGGCCTCTACTCACTAGATGCGAGTAGCAACTTCCCCACCAGTTGTGACAAAGAAAAATGTCCCTAGATATGGCTAAATATTTCCTGGGAGAGGGGCAAACTGCCCACAGTTGAGAACCACTGCTTAGAATTGAATGTAACCTGCTTAGAGGCCAACTTTCAGTTGGGAGAAGTATCGATTCTCAGGAAGAGCCCACGCGTTGGGTAAGGTGGGCTCCTTTTCTGAAGTCACCTCTAGCGACTGTGACTTACTGTTATTTACTAGCTCTGTGACTTTGAACATGCTACTTAAACTCACTAAGCTTCAGTTTCTCCATCTGTCAGTAGGGGTTCATGTTACTTAGATGAAGATTAAGTGAAATACTCGGTGAAAAACATTTAGCTTGGGCGGATACCTTGGTGCCTGGCAGAGAACAGAGCTCAGTACTATTCCCCTCTGTGCGGGACCATTGCCTTGCCCCACTCACCACTTCATACCTCAGAACGAGGTTTCAAGGATTCCCTGCTCAGTCTTTCCCTTGCACTTCCTATAGATATTTGTGAGAAGGGCAAGAGACCATTGCCAGCTGTTGAATTCATGAAATTGGGTTTGAATTTTTAGCATGATGACAAGTAGAGGAAGAAATAAGCCCGTAAACCAAATCTTGTTTAAGGGGCTGGGTTTTTAGGAAATACTGCAGCCCAAAGAGAGGGTGGGTGGAGATATCCTGCTGAGCAGAACTGGCCAGTGTGGGTCCCAGAGGTTCGAGAAGGACCACAAAGAAGTAAGTTTTCTATCGCCAACTGGGACGGTGCTAGAACATGGTCAGATGGGAGCCAGGAGCAACCCCATGGCTGGTTGGTTTTGGCAACTGTTGTGGACCTAATATCTGCCAGGACTGGTGGCACTGCCCTCTCAGAGAAGAGCTCAGGGGCTCCCGCCTTTCTCCATCCTAACCTGGCCCAGACAGACCTTGGGGAAGAGCCCAGCATCGGAAGGACTGCGCCCCACCTCAGGAAAACTGGTTTGTAGGTGAGGGCTGGTTTTTGTTGATTCCTGAGGCTAGGCACTCAGGAAACTGTCCAGAACAAAAGAGTCCTGGCTTCCCGGTGCTTTTACATAAACTGTGTCATCCAAATGCCCAGGCTTTTCCTCCCTTTCCTCAAAGGTTCTCATGTGTCATGCTTATAAGTAAATTAGTGTCACCCACCAAGTTGACAGTGCTCCTCAGAATGTTGTCTACTCTGTTATACATTTAGCTGAATAGCAAGCTGGAGCCAGGGAAGAAAACAGGCGCCCCAGCTGGGCACAGCTCATGAATCAAACACAGTCCACTGTCCCAGTCTCCACAGAGTAAATTACTCTCTTAAAACTCATATTCTGCTAAAATGGAAACAAAATGACTGTCTTTGTCCTTTCCATGGTGAAAAATAATCCACTATAATCTAGATGTTAACATTTTGAAAGCTAAAAATAGGACACCTCTCTTTTATAATTAAACTTGCCCCAGGGAGGTAGAAGAAAGTAAAGGGAGGGGAGATAAAGGGCGAGAGGAGACATGACTTGGGGTGGTGAAAACACAATGCAATATACAGATGATGTATTACAGAACTATACACCTAAAGCCTATATAATTTTAGCTCTGGCCAGTGTGGCTTAGTTGGTTGGAGTGTCATCCTGTACTCCAAAAGGTTATGGGTTTGATTTCTGGTAGGGCACGTACCCAGGTTACGGGTTCAATCCCTGCTCAGGGTGCATGTGGGAGGCAACCAATCAATGTTTCTCTCTCTCTCTCTCCTCCCCTCACCCTCTGCCTCTCTCCCTCTCTCCCTTTCTCCCTTCCTCTCTCTAAAATCAATTAAAAATAGTTTAAAACATATAATTTTTTTTAACCAATGTTACCCCAATAAATTCAATAAAAAAGTAAAAAAATAAATAAACTTGCCCTAAATAGTTTCTCTCTCTCTTTCTCTCTCTCTCCTCCCCTCCCCCTCTGCCTCTCTCTCTCTCTCCCTTTCTCCCTTCCTCTCTCTAAAATCAATTAAAAATAGTTTAAAACATATAATTTTTTTTTAACCAATGTTACCCCAATAAATTCAATAAAAAAGTAAAAAATTAAATAAACTTGCCCTAAATAGTTAAGACATTGAAAGCAATGTCAGAGACTGTACTTGAGCCAGATTTCTCAGGATAATATCTCAGAAATGAATCATGATATATTTGGAACAGAAAGATAAGTCACTTTCTCACCATTTTTCGGACTCTTACATCTTTAACCATCAAATGAACAAATGAGCAATGAACTTAACCTACTTGGATATGGCAAAGATATAGCAGACTCTGAAGGGTAAAGAATTTTACCTTTCAGTATCTGCTTGGATACTGACTACACTTCCTGAAGCTCAAGTTCATCTGGAATTCAATGCTTGCTTCCTTGGAACAGAATCACCAAAGCTGCAGATATTTTTAGGAAAAGAAATCTATGTATATACATTTCTTTAAGACTTGGAAGATCTATTTCCTGAATTCCCATATATCCTTCCCTTTCTCCAAGCTTTTGAGAAATTTGGGGAGTGACCTAACTGGTATTTATATTATAAAATGCAATTCTGATGTGTATGGTTCTCACTACATTAGAAAATGTCTACCACAATATTGTATTTACAAAGGAAGTGTGCATGTGGATGCTGTGGTTTGTGGGTGCTGTGGTGGTATATTTGCTCCCATTCTCTCTTTTTTATTACACGCAGATATTAAGAGATTTGTACTGAGACTGACAGTTGTCAGAGGGGAGAGGGATGGGGGAGGTTGGGCGAAAAAGGTGAAGGTATTAAAGCAGTACAGATTGGTAGTTACAGAATAATTAGAGAGATATAGTTTACAGCATAGGGAATAGAGTCACTAATATCGTGATAAATATGCATGGGGCCAGGTAGGTATTTGACTCTGTAAAGTATATGATTGTCTAATCACTATGCTGTACATCTGAAACTAACACAGAATAATATTGAATGTAAACTGTAATTGAAAATAAAAGGACTGACCCTTGTATCTGTGTATTCATTACAGTGAATGAGGAACCTTTTATGCTACTGAAATTCTCTTCACTCAGTCTTCTTTTCATATACATATATTTGACCTGTGAGTGCTATGCACGCACACACATAGCATATATAGTACTCACAAGTGAACAGGAAGTGTCAGATTGATGAGAAAATGTTAGGAGGTTAAGTGAAGAACAGGCCGCCTATTAAGGATGACTGCTGGTTCGGGGCATCTTTGTTAAGCACTGGTGACACTTTAGCCTTGCCCAGCGCTTGTCTGATTATCACCTAAGGCTGAGGTGATACAAAAGCTCCAAAGTCCTTGGCAGACATTCAGAGCAGCTTTCTACACCAGAGGAAGCTGACACCTGCAGTAAATGCTGAAATTCATAGGGCAGTAAGTATGCCTGGAATGGTTTGAAGTGAATTAAAGTCCAAGAAAAGATGTCTTTCCACATTGATTAAAATCCTGTCTCTGAGGTAATGGGCTACCGAAAGAATGTGAGCAAAATGGACCATTTCCCCACTCATTCTAAACATTCTGGGCTGCTCCACCTGGCCTTGCTGGGACATCTTTGATTTTTATTGCAAAGGTTGGAGACTTTTGTAGCACCTTTTCTCCAAAATACTTACTCTCAGAGAACTGTAACCTAGAACAGTTGTCAATGAGAAAATAAAAAGTGAGAAAGGAACTGGAAGGAAGGAAAGCATAGGAGAAAGTGGGGGGAAAAAAGAGACTAGGAAATTCAGTCATTAGTTATTTCAAATCTCAGTCATTCAATGTTTAATTCTGGGATGCGACTTGAGCCAAGGACACTGGAGTCCTCTAAGGCTCAATGATACCATGTCTCTATTGCTCAGATTTCCTTTGCTAATAAAAGATTTCTTACATAAGGGATATGACAAGAAATGGGAAGACAAAAAACAGAGAGGTTTTCAGCCCTGGCCAGGTGGCTCATTTGGCTGGAGCATCATCCCACACACCAAAGGGCTGCGGGTTCAGTTACCGGGCAGGGCACATACCTAGGTTGTGGGTTTGAACCCCGGTTGGGGTGCGTACAGGAGGCAACAGGCCCATGTTTCTCTCTAACATGGATGTTTCTCTCTCTCTCTTTCTCCCTTCCTCTCTCTCCAAAATCAATAAATATATCCTTGGGTGAGAATAAAGAAAAAAATGAGAAGATTTCAAATAATAACCTTAGTTTAAACCTGTGTTCTCAGATAAAGTCAAAAGAAGAACTTATAATGGCAAATTTCTATTCCAGAAAAAAAAAAGATACCTTCAGCTAACCCAGTGGTTCTCAAACATTAACTTCCTCGGCATCGTCTGGGGGCTGGTTAAAGCAGAGACTGCCAGCCCCACCTCCAGAGTTTCTGCATCAGTAGGAGTGTGGTGGGGCCAGAGGGTTTGCATTTCTGACAAGTTCCCAGGCCTGCTGATGCTGCTGGTCCTGAGACCACACTTTGAGAACCACTGAATTAGCCAAAGGCCTGCTAAGTGCAAGGCTCTGTGTCAGGTATAGAGGGTCCCAATAGAAAGATGGTCCTTGGCCTCAGGGATCTTCCCTTGAGTAACTATGAGGCTTCAGCAGCAATGCTGCAAGAGAGATACAAACACCGTGTTGGGAGAATTCCGATGGGGAGAGTTGCTCCCACGTGGAGGAGAGGGAAGAAGACGCTCGTGAACCCACTGCAATCTCAGTGTTCATGATGGGCCACAGTGATGAGGAGGACTTGGGCATTTGGTGAAATGGGGGGTGGGCATCCTAGATGGAGAGAGCAATGTGAACAATGGTAGCCTGAATCTGCCTCCAAATAAACCAGCCTGGCTGGAATGAAGGGCATACGAAGGAGGGAATAGTACAAAACAGAACTACTGAAATTCCCTAAATATGGCCAACCCCCCCCCCCCCGTCTCCCTGCCTTTATATATGCCATTTCTTTTTCCAAGGAAATGCCAACCACTTCTTCAAGACTAGCTTAAGCATTTTTATTTTCCTGCAAAGTCTTTTCTGATTGCTCCATGCTTCTGTATCCTTCATGCTTCCATTCCTTCTGTAAACAAATGCTTCCAGCCCTGTCTTCCTACCACCCTATAAGCATCTTCATAAAAGTCTTCATAAATGTGCTCTTGCTGCCCCAGCTCTTCAGCTCCCCCTCACTCCTCAACCCTCCAGGCCCCAAATTCCAAGTACGCTGCTTCTGCCAGCATCACCAGTAGCTGTCCTGTTGCTAAATCCTGTAGACATTTTCAGTTCTTATCTGGCTTAACTACCCTGCAACTTTCTTCCATGTATTTCATAAGGCTCTTCAGATTTTCTTCTCACTCCCCTTTGTGAACTGCTCCTTTTCCCTCAGGGGAATGCCTTCCAGGACCCTTCTCTATGTGCATTGTTCTCCCTGGGTGGTCTCAAGCATTCTTAGGGCTTCAATTACCCTTGTGCTGATGATGTTTAAATCTGTATTCCCAGTGCTTCCAGTTTACATGTCTCACCTCAGCATAAGATTTGTATGTATATCCACCATTAACCACTGGGAATTGCTCTTGGAGTTCCCCCATGTCCAAAATGTCAATTGTCTTCTATCTCTACTGCTCCTCCTCTGTTCCCTCTAGCTTAGTGAATGACACCATTACTCACTGTTTTCCAAGTCTGAACTTCGGTTTCATCCTTGATTCTACCTTCTCCCTTACGCAGCCCATCCAGTTGGTCAAACTATTTTCTCCAACACCCTGCCTTTAGGTCAGATCTTAAGCATTTAAGATCTGGATTATAGCACCTGCCTCCTGAGTCCCTCCAATGGCCTCAGGATAAAGTCCAAACCTCTTAATATGGCTACAAGGACCTTAGTGATAGAGGCCCACCTATCTCTCTAGTCTCTCCCTCAAGCCTCTTTTCTAACCACTTTCCCAACCAATGAAGTGCTTGTAGTTCATCAAAATGCCCCACTCTTTCATCTCCCCAAATGCCTTCACGTATCCAGGATCTCTGCCTACACTGTGTGTTTTTTTTATCTCTTCCTTTGGCTAACTCTGATTCATCATAAGAAATCTCAGCTCAGATACTTTCCAAAAAGTAATTCTCAATATCGCCCTTCCCCCCACAAATCTGGCTAGGTGAGAATGCAATATGCACTTGTAGCAATCTGTGTCTATGGCATCACACTACTTTCTTTGTCTTTCCATATGTGTGTGTGTGTGTGTGTGTGTTAGTTGTTTCCAGAATTTACATGCTCTCCCCTGTGATGGGACACATATGTCACTTGAAAAAAACTTCTCAGATGATTCTCATCCAATCTGTTCTGTTGAGATGGAGAGCCTCTAAGCAGGGAGACATCCCCATCACCTAGCACAGCATTGGTCACGTCATAGGTGCCCATCACATGTTGAATGATGGTTGGGACAAAGGATGCTAGGGCAAAAAGCTTGTTCTTCCTTCAGTAGACAGTGAGCAGGCTCTTAACATTGTGAGTAGGGGCTCAACGTAATCAGTAATCCATTAAGAAACTCATGTGTGATCAGTGATGTGTGCATCAAACTGGAGGAAAGAGAGGGATTACGTATGTCACACTGAATCCTGGACAAAAGGTTGCAGACACTACAAAGGATATGGGGCTACCAGTAAGTGTCCAGAGTAACATTCAGGCACCAAGTTGAAGCACAGAAAGTTTTTATATAAGGCCCTGGGGGAAGGACCTACAAGGTCATCTCCAGGCTAGCAGGTGGCATAACTGCCTAGTGTTCTTCAGCCAGATATCAAACGCTCCTGTCTGACATAGTTCAGCTGGTTCTGGATATGGGGTTCCAGAGGAGAGTGGATCAGGGGTATGAGTCTGGGGAATTGTTCCCAGACCCAATTTAGTCTGGAGTAGGACTTCCCATAGAGGAGACCCATTCTAGAACAGATCCCAATCCTGACCAATTTATTTCAGACTTATTCTAATGCATGGTATTAACAACCAAATGCTAGGCAAGAGTAAATGTACTGACACACGCCACAGCATGTATTAAGTCAGAATTTTAAAAAAGGTGAAGCTGTCTTTCAGGCTAAATTTATTTCTACCAATTTGTTTTGTCTGATGACAGCGTGCATTTAGAAGATACTTGTCCTTCACTTTCCAATCTCCTTTTAGCCTTTGTCAGTAACCTTGTGGGCTCTCCACAGGTGTTTCCATTTGTAATCCATTTGACACAGCAAGACAATCATAATTAATGGAGCTCCCTACAGCACTGCCAGTGACCCAGAATGTAGGACAGGAGAGGCACTGAAGCAGTGGAGAGAACAGCCGGCTGGGAGCCAGGAGATCTGGTCAGTGTCTGAGGAGCAGGGCAGCTCACTCTTTTTTTGTGCACCTCTTGGTCTCCAGTCTCAAACTGGAAAGATGGGAAAGAAAGGCCCTGTCGAAAATGAAGGCATGCTCACTAACATTAAAATTCCTGCTCTTAGCCTCCTTCCTTTATTTGCCACTGAAAACCAATTTAAAGTAAACTGCTAAGTCAAGTTTTGATTGTGTTGGAAGGAGGGGGAATCTGATTAAATCTTTAAATGCTAAGATGAATGCAGAACAGTTTCTGATTTGAGGACAAGGAGGGAGACTGGAGAACAGGGGCGCTACACATTTCCTGTGGAGGTTCTCCCAGTACTTCTCTGGCAAAATTTTCACATGGGCAGGCTTGGAGGAAGGAAAAAGGGGGATCAAGGGTAGTATCTTTTCCATTTTTTTCTCTCTGCTTCAAACATACACATAAATAGAACAAAAAGAGAAAGAAAATAAAAAGCCAGAAAGGAAACAGATGTCTTTCTATAACGGTTTTCATCCAGTTAGTATTGTTTTGACCATAAAATCCTATAAAAAAGATGTAGAACAAATTTTTCTACATTTAACCCCAGACCATTTCCTGCAGAGTAACCTAGACCTGTATAAGAGAAAACTCACCTGGAAAGAATTCTGTGATGTTATGGGAAAGCCCCTGTGGTCTAGCTTGGTGTAAGTCAGAGAAAGGAAGCTGGCTGATTTGTCCACTAAAAGCGCCATATGCATCTGTTAAAAAATGTTCCCAGCTCCAGAGACTTGCTCTCCATCCCTCAGGCCTTCTCAGACCCTTGTCCAGACTCACATCCCCCTTTCTCCACTTGTCAGCTCACAGGGACATCATGCAGTGAGTATCCATTACACATGTAGAGAACAGAGATGTATCTTCATATGCTGAGGGCTCCCATTTCTCCCACAAATGAAGAAACCTAAATTACCAACAAGACTTCACCTCAATTTTATGAAAACCCTACTGTATCACTCCCTCCTAAAGAAGTCCTTACCTCTCCTGGCATTTTCCTCTTACTTCTTCAAATGGATTCAGGGTTCAAGTCCTGGGTATCATTTCTTTGGATGGCTATTCCTGTTTTTACTCACAGTATCGATATTTCATTACTATTAATATATTTAAAATTAAATTATTTTTCTGTTTATAAAAGTAATATAAAGTTACCCAAAAATATTTATATTATACTTTTTATGATTATAAAAATGTCCTAAGTAAGTAAAATGAAATTTCTGTTTTTCCATTAATGCATGGTTCAAAAACTGTTGGATTAATTTTCACTAAATATAGAGGAAATGTTTGGGATGGTCTGGTTTAGAAGAGAGGCTACATAGCATACATGAAATTCAGACTGGGCACCCTGGGCAGTCTTCTTCCTGGGCAGCCGGACGTGAGGTATAGCGAGAGGCTCTTGTGATGTTGATGGGAGTAGATTTGCCAAACACATTAGGAAGGTATGGAGAGCTTCAGACATGAACCCCAAATCCAGTCTTGGGGGGGGTCAATGTTCTGAACTGCAGGCTCAGCCTTCATAGATAATATATATCGTCAGTGGTAGCAGGGATTGTTCTCTTTGATGATGACTGAAATTTTCCTGAGCCAAGCGGCTGGGCCAGCCAGTAAATAATAATAATAATTACAATAACAATATAATAAAGCATTTGCGAATGTTTGCTTTCTGTAAGGTCTGTAATAGATATATGACATACGCTCATCATTTAATCCTCACAAAAACTCTCTGAATTAAGTGACACTATTATCTCCTTTTCAGGGATGAGGAAATGGGTATTTTCACAAGTTAGATAACTTGTTCTAGGTCATAAAGCTGGTAAGTGGCAGAGCCAGCATTTAAACCCCAAATGCCTGCTCCCAACCACCATGCTTATTTCTAGAAACCAACTCGCATGCTGTGGTCACACGTTGTGGTAAAACACTGCTTTCTTAAAACTGACTACGAGGTCACCAAAACACTGCACCCATGGCTCAAGCCACTTAGCCTCGGTCACCAGGCTCTTCATGGGGTGCGTCGAGTTATCTGAGACACCACATCCCCTGCCTCTTATTTTCTCACACCCGCCTCCATCCCATGTGGCTAAGGTCACACTACTCCTCGGCCTCTTCGTCTGGTGTTCTCACTTCCACCTCTCCACCTTCTGCCATGCTGCTCCCTCAACAAAGAGGCTCTCCATCTCTGCTGTCAAATCCTCTCCCTCCTTGCTCAGAGGCAGGCAGCACCCGGTGCTCCCTCCCACCCAGGCTTTGCTCAGTGGAAATGACACCGTTTAATTAGCTAGTTATTAATAATAGGAAAGGAGCAAAGGGGGAATCCAGACATTATAGGCATGTCATTTGGGCAGCTTCACCAGGTAGCTGCAATTTCACACTCCCCAGGGAACTACCAGCCCATTCCCCACAGATTACTGGGGGAAGGGGCCAGACAAAGGGGAAAATGGACACATGCAGAATGAAGTTGGGGTGACATAGCGAAGGTGTTGTCAGTCAAACCTGGGAACAGAGATCATTGGCTAGAGTGGGCAGGGCCACTGCAAGCCCGAGAAAACTTGGGACTACATAATCCCTTAGATAAAGGAGCTCGCTCACTTGTGTGGCTCTTGGTGCTCTCTCTGTTCTCTGGTTCCTTTAGCTTTGCTCTTGCCCGTGTTCCTCCATAGCGGCATGGCCCATGGCCATGCAAACCCCACATGCAATGGACAGATGGACTGCAACTGGGAACACAAATTAAACTAGTCTGACGCTGTATTGGACTGTGCAGACATGGAATGGAAACTCTGGACACTGGCTTTGATCTTAGTTCTGCTGAAGGCAAAATGGGATTTCTTCCTTGGTGGGACAAAGGGAAATGGGACCTTGGAAACTCAGGGGTTTGATTCCATAGCAATAAATCTTCCTACAATATCTCATCCTCCCATGTGAGTCTCAGAAACTTCCTTTTCTTGGGATATCACAAGAAGCCCATTCCCACTAGCAATGGGTGGAGACATGGAGATCTCCCCACCAATTTTTTTACCTCTAAAAATCCTTTCTCGCCCTCTATGTACCAGTCTCTGAAGCTGATGCTTCACTTACGACTGCTCCGGCCATGTATGCTTAGTGAAAGTGCTTGTTATTAGTCTTTTGTACATAGTTTCAGACCCTGGGGCTGCAAAGTTGGATGCAGATTTAACAAACATTTATTGTTTATGGCCAGTGTTATTCTACTATGTTCCAGGCATTGCTCTAGGAACTGGAGATACAATAGTTAACAAAAGCTTACAGTGGTCCCTCCTTCATAGAATATCCCTTTTCCCTTTCTGTGTTAGGATAGTTCTAGAGAAGGACTGCCTGGAATCATATTCCAGCCTTTCTATTGTTAGTCTGTGTGACCTTGATCAAGTTAGTTAGCCTCTCTATGCCTCAGTTTCCTGTAAATTGGGAAACATTAATAGCATTTCTCACAAAGATGTTATTAGAATTAAATAAGTTAAAATAGTTAATAATCTATGGCATTTAGGATAGTTGCTATGATATTGTGATTTACAATAAATACATATTTGGTCTTCCTCCTGCAACCCTTGGAATTTCCTAAGTGATGAGAGCTATAAAGGTGTCTTTTGTTACCGAGGTGACTTTTGGAAAACACCAAAGGATGGAGGCTGGTTGCCAGGAGAACCACCA
Organism: Miniopterus natalensis; assembly: GCF_054644295.1. Taxonomy (NCBI): domain Eukaryota; kingdom Metazoa; phylum Chordata; class Mammalia; order Chiroptera; family Miniopteridae; genus Miniopterus; species Miniopterus natalensis. The sequence continues at coordinate 31,970,719 of NC_142083.1, read as the reverse complement.
TGTGATTAGTCCCACCCCCTGACCTCCTGGGAGAGAAGAGAGGCTGGAGATTGAGTTCAACAACTTACACCCAATGATCTAATCAACCATGCCTGTAATGAAGCCTCCATAAAAACCCAGAAAGATAGGGTTCTGAGAGCTTCCAAGTTGGTGGACATGTGGAGATTTGGGGAGAGTACCCACCTGCAGAGATGGAAGTTCCATGCCCTTTTCCCTCACCTTGTCCTATGCATCTCATCTGTCTGGCTACTCCTGAGTTATGTCCTTTTATAATAAACTGGTGATTTAGTAAGTGAGAGTTTTCTCTGAGTTCTGGGGGCTACTCTAGCAAATTAATCAAACCCATGAAAAGGGTTTTTGGAATCTCCAATCTATAGCCAGTTGCTCAGCACAGGTGACAACCCTTAAATTGCCATTGGCATCTGAAGAGTGTGTGTGTGTGTGTGTGTGTGTGTGTGTGTGTGTGTGTGTGTGTGTAAGAGAGCCAGTCTTTAGGAGCCCTTAACTTGTGGGATCTGATTTTATATCCAGGTAGTGTCAGAACTCAGTTGTATTGTAGGACACACAGCTGGCATCTGAAAATTGCTTGGTATGGAAACCAAGTCCTAGTTGGGTGCTGAACCATAGTGGCACACTGTGAGTTCTCAACATATGTTAATTATTACTATTACTTCTTTAGATAATTAACTGTCTAGATGACAGAGATCTTCCTTTGGAAGTATTCTGAAGTCTCCTCTAGTAGGCTGTAAACTTCTTAAAAGCAAAGGCCAAGTCTTCAGTCCTTTTGTGTTTGCCACACCTGGTACAGTGCTTTCCACAGCTCGGGCAATGAATAAATGCTCTTGACTGACAGGGCCAGGGGGAGGACATGTCTGTTTTGAGGTCAGGGTATATCTGGGCTAGCCTCAGGCAAAACTGTGTTCACCGGAGGGATTCCATTCTCATTATCATATTTTTTGAAGAAAGACAAATGTACGCTCAGTGCTTTCTGTTGTTTGTGTAAAAGAACTTGCTTTCATTTGTCTAGAAACAAGTCCCAAGGTTCTCAGGTTAAAAAACATCCTCTGCCTCAAAAGGAAATGACATGACTCACCTTGGTTTTTCAGTGGTAAAGGCATAGTTTCCCTGAGTTTGCTTAAAAGGTTTTTCATTTCTCGCATGTCTCTGTAAAATTGATAAAAAGAGAAAATCATCAGCTGTAAATTTTGGAAATGCAATCTCAGTATGTTCTATGAGACAACGGAAAGACAAGAATCTTTGCTTAATTGTACTAGCTCTAGTTTTCAACAGGCAAATATTGAATCTATTTTGCTTTTATAAGAAAAAGAAATCTGAGGTGGGTTGGCTCTGGGAGGAAAGAGAACTACTCTGGCCAAGCTTTCCCCAGGGCATTCTGCTGCAGGAGCCCTCTTCTCTGCCATCCTTGGACCTGGCTGAGATTAGATAAGGGCTTCTGGTCATGAGGACAGTACTTCAGATTTCCACAGGGAGGCAGAGGACACACAACTAGAATAATGGGGTTACCCTGGGCAAAGCTGAGGCTGGGTTCTTGTCAGACAGCTGTTGTGGTTGTGTAGGTTCACTCGCTGTTGCCTCCCTTTACCACGACTGGAATTCAGTGTAACAGATGTTAAGCATTCACAGGGCCAGCACTTATTAAACTGACTTGGATGATGGGCGAGCATGAAAAACTCTAACACTGTCAGAGAAGAGCTTTTCACCATGGATGAAACAGAGAAAGAGAGAGTGGGGGGTGCACGTGGGACAGCTGGGCCTTCCTCTGTACACTTGCGTGTATGTCTGACACTGCATACCTCCAACACCCTCCCTCATCCCAGACTACATATGATCATGAGACCACAGAGCCGAAGCGCAGGAAGCCATCTTCCTCACAGCACAAATCTTTGGGACATTGGTTCCCCACATGGTCAGCAATGGTTGTCCACTGGAGTCAGTACTTTTGAAATCCTAAAACATAGTGGTAGGTTTCATTTAAAAGAGCAAAAATCAGATACATCTTTTAGTTAACTCCAGAATAGGCAAGCAATAGCAGGCACTCAGGGTTTAAGAAAAAAGAAAAATTGGGGGGAAGGGGCAATAATCCTAAAGCTGAGGATATTTTAACTATTAATCTATTTTTCTTCTGTCATTTGAGGAAATAGAGCCACCATGTAATTTTAGGTTTGAAATCCCTCAGTCTATTTCATGAAACACAAGTGTTCTTTCTGTTGAGTATAGTTTGAGGACCACTTGTCTTAGGGAGGCCAGGGGCCCCATGGGGTCTCCTCCTTCAGTATTGGCTAGTATGTGAAAAGGAACTCTATCTCGGGAAGAGCTGATTGGAAAAGGAGGGGAAAACAGCCTTCTGGATCCGTCAAAATACACCTGTAAAAACATTCAGGAAACATTCCCCACAGGTGTAAGGATGTGTCTGCGTGGCACTGCATGCTGATAAGCCCCAAAGGGCATTTCTAGAAAGAGAAGTGGGGGAGAGGGAGAAGGAGGACAGGGCCCTATGTCCAGAAGTACAAGGGACACCTTCTGTTTTCCTGTGAAACTCCCAAGGGGATATGGGATGGGTGGGCGGAGGGCAGGCACAAGGTGGGAAAGGTAGTAATGCAATGTGAGACTGAGCCAGGTCCCCGTGGAGAGCGCCGATTCTCAGCCCTGGCTGCTGCACAGCAGAATCACCTCGCGCCCAGCCCTACTCCATGAGAGCCTGATTTGGTTGGTTGACAGTGAGGCTCAGTCATCAACGTTTTAAAAAAGTCCTCTTGGTGATTTAAATGTGCAGCCCAGTTTGAGAGCCACTGAGCTCACATGGCAGGAAGAGAGGGGGACTGAGGAAGCCACCCTCCCAGACAGGTCTATGTGCCTACTTCTCTCAGTCATTCCCGTCTCCTTCCACCTGAATCCGGGCTTCAGGGCAGAACTGAAACACTAGCAGCCTGGGGGCTCTGCTCTCCTATCTCACTGCCAGCCACAGCTGGCTTCATGCATGCATGCAGGGCTTGGACACGCTTCTCTGCAAGGCTTTGGGAAAGGAAAAAGGCCTTGTTGATGGATTATGCCCTGACCACAGCTCTCCGGCAGATATTCCTTCCTGGGAATAGGGCAAAGCATTTTCCATTTTATAAATTAAGATAAATCACTCCCTCATCATTGGTCTATAGTTCTAGCAAACTGTGCCAAACAGCTTTATTGTTTGAATCGTTGGATTTCTGAGCTTATACAAAATCCAAGTTTTATTAATAGCACATAATTACCACACGCTTCAATTTTCTATAAACACAGAAATTCGGCAATTAGCTTTAGAATTATATTACAATCTGAAAGGAGAAGCACAATGGCTATAAATGCCCTTGTGTGTTACATCTCTAAAAATTAAAAAATAAAATGTTTCTCATCTTGTCTTTGACCCCTCCTCCCCCACATACAGAGCACTCAGTGGAAATTCCCGGCGTCCATTCAGCTGCTTTGTGCAGGCGCTGGGGACATTAGTAGCAAAGGACAAGATATGAGCGTGAAGGCCAATAAACAAGGCCCTTGTCCTTCTGCCTCACAGAATGGCATTTTCAGCATCGAGATGAGACACGGCACTCATTGTATCATCACTGCACCCTTTCCTCAAGTGAAACAGAATCACTGTGGACTCTCTTCTTCCCAGGAAAGAAGCTCCCTCTCTAGCAGGGAGCAACTGCTCGCCAAGACACATGCATTAGCTCGCTTTGACCACTAAGGGGCCCCCAGCCACATTTTGGGAGAGTAAGAGAAGGACCTGGGAGAAAGCTGCTGAGAACTAGACAGAATGCTCAGCCCCTAAGTGGCAGCTAAGCAGGCCACTGCATACATCTGAAATCCGAGAATCTATAGGAGGCATCTTGGCACAATTTGGGGACCCGGCCCACTGGGTGAGCTGTGACGGTATGTAGATCCAACTTTCTCTCTTGCCGAGGAAGCACTGTTCTGTCTCCATGGAGATGCAATGTGGTGGAGTGGCCTGAGCAGCTGGCCTCCACTGCAGGTTCTGCTGCGGTTCCGCTGCCGAGTTTGGAGAGTTTGGACCCCTTAACTTCTCTCAGCTCTGTTTTCTGAGAGCTCTGTTTCTGACTCAGAAAATCTTGACTCCTGTGGCCCTGAAAAGAGTATTAAGTGGAGGAGGAAGGGATGGGCAGTGTTTGCAGGGTAACTTCCCACTCACCTTTCGGTGTTCTCGATGTCTGTGGAAACCTGCCAGGAGTGCTGCTGCGTATCCACGGGGGGTGAAGAGGAGTCCTCCAGGGCAGGTGGTTCAGCACTCTCCTCGATTTTGCAATCCACACTCTTGGTTCCTCCGCCAGGCTCCTTTCCTACGGCGCAGGGAGGTGGGGCCGGGGGTTGTTGGTAAAGAGGAGATAAGAAATCATAATGCCCAAGATGTCATTACAAAGGTTGGCTATGCTTTGAACCAAATGCTCCATGAACACTAATTTCTGAATACTAAAATAATCGATATATAAAAATAAATGTGCGTGTGTGCGTGTGTGTGTGTGTAGCATGTTTTCACAACGTTCTGGGAGACAGCTTGAGGCAGAGGCAGTTTGAAGATGGAGATGAAGTTAAGGCCCTGCGTTGATGGAGTCCTGGTGCTCTGTAACCCATCTTTAGGGAGTTAGATCAGGCTGGCTGGGGAAGGGGGAGTCAGCCTGTAGAACCATGCTGCTGTTTGGTCCTCAGATGCAGGGCAGACGAGAGGGCCAGGAGCACAGGACAGACAGCAGGAGGAACGGGAGCTCCTGCCGGTCCCTCTGATTCTGACACTGGTTCTCTTGGCCTGAGGGAAACAGCGGGGGTTGTGGACCTGCCTTCCATTTCCTTGGCTCTCCGGCATCCTGCAGTGTCTCCTTCTATGAGGAATGAGCCCAGCCTCAAGATCCAGCCTTACTCCGCTGAGACCATGAAGTGCCATCAATGAAAGAGCCATGTACTGGGTAGCCAGCCATCCAAAGGGATGCACTGCCAGTCCACTGAGACTTACTGTGACTGGTCTCCAGCGATTATGTCAACACTTCCTGAAATCAAATCTCTAGATTGTCTCAGCCATAATTTATATAAAATTAAACGGAAGTTATAGTCTGTGACCCAGGTAGCTTCTGTTAATGTTGTTTTCTGCCTTGAATATTTGTGCATTTGAAGGTGGATGTCCTGGTACCATTGGGATGGCCTATGAGGCCTGAGAACTGGGTTTTAAACATGACTTTGTCAGCCATTCATTCACTCACGCATTCAATCATTCACTTACAAATATTTCTTGAATGTCAGCTAAGTGCCAGGTATTGGTCTTGATGCTAGATATATAAAAGTGAAAGAAAGACATAGTCTTTGACTCATGGAGTATAAAGTGCTGGATGTAGATAATCAAAAAATTTATACAAATAATCACAAAACTGTTGTATATTACATAGTCTGAGAAAGAAGAGTAGGTATATTGTTTCTTTTACTCTTTCATCCAGCTTTGTATTATGTAGATATAGCTCCAGACTAATTAGGAAATTGCTACAGCCCATATCACTGAATATTCATGAGATAGTAGCTAGGCCAGGTTACCTCTTAGCTCAGTTTCCTTAATCCTGGTGGCATTGTTTTTGCATATTTAAAAACAAAACAAATAAACAGAAAATAAAACAAACTTGTGAAGAGGATGGCTGTTTACGGTAAAATCTAACAGGAAGCTTTTCCTTTCGATTCCTGATCTGAAGGGAACTGGAAAAATCTCATCCCTATAATTTCAAACCCATAGGGTAGCAACACAAGGAGAAAGAGACAAGCAATTAAGTGGTGATGAACTGTATGCGATTCATCAGCCTCTAGTAGAAATGAACCTCTGAATATTCAGCGGGAGCACAAACACAGATTTACTGCTGAGAACTTCTGATCATTTTGCATGTACTTTATGCACATTGATCCTGGGTAATGGAATTGCTTTTCCAATTTTATGGCATGCTGTTGGGTGGAAATTAATTAAGCACATAATTTAGCATGTTACCACTTCACAGTTGGAGGGCACTGACCTCTTAAAAGCATTTGCATTATGCTTCCTGGGAGAGTGCAGCAAATGCAGTCCACTTGCCCCCCCCCCCCCCCCACTTCTGGGCAGGGTCAGCAGTAAGATGCAGGATGTGAGCCTGAGCAAGGGTGGCGGAAATCTGAGACAGGGCAAAAAGGGGCTCCCCCCAAACAGTCTCTGCTTTTCAAAATTCTGAAGGATAGGGCCATCTGAAAGCATGCATGGCTCCTGCTACACTCCTGTGGGGTCAAAATGCCTTGGAGAATGGAGTATGGTTTGGGCAGCAAAGAAGATACACACAGATGGAATTCTCTGCTCTTTGCCTGGCATTGGGGCCACAGCGGCCCCTGTCCTGTGGTCAGGACTATAGAGCTCAAAGGTTTTATTCCAATGGGAACAGGAGAGGACACAAGGTACTGTAATGTTCCTTCTTGGAGTCCTCTATCTTCCTCATGTGTACACCTTTTGCAGCAAGGGCATCGATAGAATCCAGTTCATGACCACATTGTTTACACTTACAGCCTGCAATAATTCTACTTATATAAGACAAATACCATTCTATAGCTTTTTTTTTTTTTTTAATTCTCACCAGAGGATACAGAGAGAGAGAGAGAAACACTGATGTGAGAAAGACACATCGATTGGTTGCCTCCCTCACCCCAACCTGAGCAGGGGATCAAACCTGCAACAGAGGTGCGTACCCTTGACTGGAATCGAACCCGGGACCTTTCAGTCCGAGAGATGACGCTCTAACCACTGAGCTAAACTGGCCAGGGTGCATTCTATAGCTTTTTCAAAGTAAAATAACTACTCATGTCTTCCTGAAACATGCCTATGAGATTATAATGGTAAGTAATATCCCTTTTCCTCATTTTCTAGATCTCACTGTACTACTGTGGATAAACAAAAATGTAAGCCTTGGATGGTGGGCTTGAAGTTTAGTGCATGCGTCAGCTCACAAACTCTCTGAAAAAATTTTAGAATGTTATCTTTAAATTTTTGAGTTATGAAATGACTCCTAACTATGTCTAGGGATGGGTTGTTTTTATATTAATCTTTTTTTTGGCATTTGATTGGAATTTTTTATTTTGAAAATTAGCAAACCTACAGCAAACTTTCAAGAATAATACAATGGAACCCAGATATTCTAGTTTTACCAATTGTTAATATTTAGCCATATTTTCTTTTATATTTCAGCCTCTGTCTCTCTGTCATATATATGTGTGTGTATATATTGTATACAGGTTTCATATATATTATATTGGTCATATATAATTTTTATATATGAGCCATTTAAGAGTAAGTTGCAGATATTAATGAAGCTTTATCCTTATTATATCAGCATATATTTCCTAAGGAACAAGGATGTTTTTCTACATAACCTCTAAATACTTACTGCACAGAAAAAAATCTTTGCTTAAATATGATTCAATGCAATTTGAAACAATACTATTATTTAATAGTCTATATTAAAATTTCCACAATTGTTCCAATAATATCCTTTATAGTTTTTTTTGTGTGTGTGTTTTTTTTTTAAATCAAGGGATCCAATGAAGGATCATGGACTGCATTTAGCTGTTTCATTTCTTTATTTTTCTTTTATTTAGAACAGCACCCTTGTCTTTTTCTGTCTTTCATGTCATTGATATTTTTGAAGGAAGAATCCAGGTCAGCTGTATTATAGAATGTCTTTCAAATTGGATTTGTCGTATTGTTTCCATATCTAGATTAAGAGTAAACCTTTCGGCAAGAATATTATAGAAGTGATATTTTGTCCTTAGAGCATTGTGTCAGAAAGCACATGAATCACTTTGTTCCATTATTAATGATGTTCGTTAAGTGTTATTGATTGCTTGGTTAAGGTGGTTTCTGCAAGCTTTGACCATTGTAGATGCAGCATTTTCTCTTGTAATTAAGTAATCTATGGAGTGATTCACTGATATATTATGGCCTTTTCAATTTAAATATTTCTTTAGGCCTAAGAAAAAAAATTCTATTTTTCCTGATTATCTATTTCTTTCAATTCTCTCTGTTCTTTCAGAATTCCTATTTCATATTGGAGTCTCTGGGTCTATCATCTATGCTTCTTAACTACCCCCCCTACTCCATATTTATTTTTGGGTTTAGTTCTGGGAGAATACTCTGACTTGATCTTTCAGTTCTTTATTTTAGGCTCAGTATTTCTATTATTAAGAACTGTGAAGGGTCTGAGATTTTCCTCTGTTTGTGAGTTAGCCTGTCACAGCTTCATGGATACTAGAAGAAGACATGAGACTCCTGGGTCAGAGACAAAGACAGTTCATTTCTCACATAGTGGCAGTGGCCAGAGTATCAGCATTTGTGTTAGTTTCTTGAGTCCTAATTCCCACAGGGAGATACAAAAAGGGCCAGATCTTATCTGCACACATAGGAGGCTGTGTGACAGAAAAGGAACCCTGAGCTTAAGGATTCTGAGTCTTTTTATGAGCATGTCTGCCCTTTGCTCCAGAGGGAAACATTTTCATTATACTGAATATTAAGTATGCCTTGCTCTGGAGGGACACACTGCCTCTATTTTCCAAGGCACTTACCAAATAAACATCCTTGAAAAGATAGTGTAAAACAAGGGCAGTCCCTTTGCAAGGTGTACAGAAATGCAAGAGACTAAAGGAGAATTGTCTTCCAACAGTAATTAATCCAGCTATTGAGTTTTTATTGGTTGATACCATTTTTATTTCCAAAGAATCTGGCCGCTTCCTGCTTATTTCAGACAATTACTGTTTTACGGGTATGACAGACTAATAAATCACTCTGAGAATATTGATTACATATATTTTTAATTCTTCATTTGTTTCCACTTTAAAACTGGTTCTTCAAATATCAGGTACAGTGTGTTTGTTGCATTTGGGCACTTCCCTTTCAGGGTTTTGTTTTTTCTTAAAAATCTAGTCATTCCTGGATGTCCATTCAGATTAATCTTTGAGGATCTCTGTTTGCCTATCATTCTGATTACAGTATCCTCTTTCTGGTTATTGTGGGGCAGGGGCATGATGTGTGGCTAGACAAGGTGTGTCGAAAGCTTAGCTTCTGGGTGCTTCTTTTTTGTTTTTGTAAAGAACTTCAAATTTTATTTTTCATTACAGTTTACATTCAATAATATTTTGTGTTTTTTTCAGGTGGACAGCATAGTGGTTAGACAATCATATACTTTACAAAGTGTTCCCTCGGTATTTCTAGTACCCTCCTGGCACCATACAGAGTTGTTACAATATTATTGGCTATATTTCCTGTGCTGTACTTTACACCCTGTGACAACCAATTTGTAGTTCTTAATCCCTTCACCCTTTTCAGCCAGTCCCCCAAGCCCTCCTCCCCTCTGGCAACCATCAGTCTGTTCTCTGTGTCTATAAGTGTGTTTCAGTTTTGTTTATTTTGTTCTTTAGATTCCACATATAAGTGAAATATATGTCATCTGTCTTTCTCCAGGTGCTTCTCATCAGCCTGTTTTGGGGGCCCCATGCCTGCTGAGTTTCCTGTTTAACACTCCTACTCCAATGAGATATACTAAGCAACTTATCCTGGGAAAAAACACTGAGTCATGTGCTTACTTTCTTTTTGTTCTACAGCTGTCCTTATGGAGGCTCAGAGTTATTTACACTGTGCTCTGCTTTGCTGCCAGTCCTCACACTCAGACCAGGCGCTTTCCTGGGGCAAGCAATGATGCTCTCCTCTGCTCAGCAAGGGGCAGCCCAGCTTTTCCCGACTGCAACTTCAAACATTAATTTCCTCGACAACAGTTCCAACTGCCTGTGACTTGTATTTGTTGATCCCAAGTTTGACATATCTCTGGAATTTATTTCATTTTTGAAGTAATTTTCTCCTGCATGAAATTCTTTTGTATCTTGGTGAGTTTCTTATCCAGCCACGGCTTCCTCTCTTTATTTATATTCACCAATCCAATCCCAATCACTTTCCAGCTTTGAGAAATTCCTCAAAAGTTCAGGGGCATGGGAGATAGCTCCTTGTTTGTCAACATCTACGTATTTTCTCTTTTTCTTACATATAGGAGCAGTCATGTGATAGAGCTATGGCCAATGGATTCTGAGCAGGAATGATGTATGCCTTTTCCAGACTGGCTCCTAAAAATCTTCCCACATGATCCCAGTTGCTCACCCCACCCCAGCTCTGGCATTGGACTATGACGTGGATACATAATGAACTCTTATGGTTCCAAGCCATTGAGATTTGGTGTTGTTTCATGTAGCAGTTACCCTAACCTGACAAAACAAGAACTAATATGGATTTATTCTTTTCATTATATCTTTATCTGTTATTTCAACGTATTCTCAGTAGGAGGGAAAATAGTATATGCATGAGTTTAGGCCAACATCTCTGGACACGCTTTTCCTCCAATTATACTCCTTCTCTTTTGACAACACATACAAAATGAAAGCAATTCACTCACTTGTTCAATAATTGTTAATTGAAAATTTACTCCAGGCACTGTGCTAAATGCTGGGGAAACAATGGTGAGCACAATCAATGTGCTCAGACAAGAAACCACACAACTCTCTTTCAATGTAACATGTGTTGCAACCTGTGCCATGGAAATGCTTGGGAGACACAGTGGGTGGGCATTATCCCAGCCTTGGAAGACAAGGAAAAGCTTCTTCCTATAGGAAGCCCCATCTAAGTTATGACCCGAAGAAACTATGGAGGTAGGCCAAGTGAAAGGGATGGGTGTGAAGTGGGGCAGTATGGGTAATCTGTTCCAGGCAGAGAGAGCAACTGGAAAGAACTTGCAAGTTCAGGTTCCTCCAAGTAGTTCAAGACGCCCGGAGTGAGGCAGGGCAGTGTACGGGGTAGGGGCAGGTGAGAGGCTTGCTGGTGAGAGATGAGGCTGGAGAGAATGAAGGGTCATAGTTCATAGGTGTTCTTCTAAGCCACATGAGGGAGTCAACAGCAAAGCACCTCACAGGCCTGGACAGTGGCCAACCTCAGTTCTTCCACAGCCTCCCCGTTTGACCAATGTTCTTAGAATGGAGCACCTGTTCTCTAACACCAGGTGGACTCTCAGGAAAGGGGGTCAACCTGCTTCCAAATGGTATCTTCAAGTCAATGTTTTATTTCACCCAAGAAAGCGAATATGCATTTTAAATCGTTTCACTTCTTATTATGAAATGAAAAACTCTGTCCCCTGAAAAATCAATTTCAGGCCTCAGTGAACAAATATTTGCTTGGATTGGGATGCAGGTAGGGAAGGCGAGCTTTTAGAGCACCTTGAAATCACACGAAACTGGCTGCATCACTGTTTGGAACTAGGACATCCAAAAGTTGGCCACTTTTCTCAGGGCCTTGCAGAGCTCTCTGCCTCCAGCTCCTTTGGGATTTCCTTGTATTTTTAGCCTGTTTATGGATAATATAATCGGCATGTTTGAGGAAATGTTAAGGGAAACCACCCATGAAGCACATACCAACTTGGGAGACCGGTTATTCTTATATTCGTGAGAAATGGTCAGTCGCTTCAGGGCAACAAAAACATATCTGATGTGGGGCAGCCTCCAGGGCACACAGAGCGCCCCCAGCCTCAGAGGTCCTAGCACGGCCTGAGGATTGGGCTGGGGTCATTTATGCAGAGTGGGGTCTTCTTTTACATGCGCTCTAGAGGCCTCATTTCTTCTCCTGACCTCTGATTTCTCCCATCTTCTTTCTTCTCTTTTCTCTTTTATACTTCCATTGCTTCTTGCTTTCCTGCCTGTCTTCCGCCTGCCAGTGCCAATGTGAAGCGTTGTCATAGACAGTGTCTTTTGGGGACGTCCTGAGTTTGGCCTCTAGTGTTCAGCAAAGTCAGTTTTATTCATTTACATAAATTTCCCCAGGAATCAAAACAAAGCAAACCAGTCTTCTCTGAGCTAATAATGTATCTTTGCGCTATCATTTCCTTGATGGCAGGGGCCAATTTCCCATGTCCTTTGTACTCCTGACACATTATCTGCTATGATACTATGCCCAGGGAAGGCTTTAGGGACAGTTTTCATACTGACTGTGAGGACAAAATGAACATGGCTTGCATGAGATGCATGGAAGCTCATTCAAATAGTGATCCTCACTCTCATGCATTTTCATAACTGGGAGGTGCTTTTTAATTCCATACACTGTGGAAAAAAACAACTGGGGAAATACAGACTGTTTGTTAAGTAGTTCATTTTTACTCTCTCGTTTCTAAACAGCATGTAATTTAAATGGAAATAAGTAACATTAATTCAGTTGTTTACCTATGTGAAGAAATAGTTTCAAATGCTTTTCTGTACTATGGCGAGAAGTTATTCACAATACCATAAATCGCATAGTGGAAAATAATAATTACATCATACACAGAACTGCATTCTTGCTCATACACTGGGAAATAAACATTTAATTCAGAAGAAATATAGAACTATCCCCTTTCCCCCCACTGCCCTAAGTCCTACTCTGTGGCCCTCATGGCACTGTAGTCTCATCACTGTTCCATCCAGCAGCCATCGAGGTGGCTTCATGGAGGTGGGTGAGAAAGCCCAGGGCCCCCTTGCAGCACAGGAAAAGAGCAGACAATGGAAGATAATGGGAAGAGGTCCCTATGAGGCTTTTACTGCTCCATTTCTGGACTCTAAAGTAGAGCAGAACAATGGACAAGATGGATTTACTGTACAATTAATTAATTTTAGGTCTCCCATAATGGGTATCTAAGGCTAAATCATGCTCCTTTTGAAGCACATGAATGGTGCACTTTATTTTAAATTTTTATTTATTGACTTTAAAGAGAGGAAAGGAGAGAGAAAGAGAGGGAGAAACATCAATTTGTTGTTCCACTTACTTATGCATTCACTGGTTGATTCTTGTATGTGCCCTGACTGGGGATCGATCCTGCAACCTTGGTGTATGAGGCCGACACTCTAACCGACTGAGCTACCCAGCTAGGGTGCATTTTATTTTATTTTACTTTACTAAGTATATTGCTTCTTTGAATAAACTTCTTTACTCAAAGTAAAATATTTTATAAATCATTAAATGATCTATGGAGTTAAATTTCTCCCCCGTCTTAAAAGTAACTCTCTGAACTTCATGTTATTTTGGAAAGAAATTAAATGCAGTAGATTTTATCCACAAAACATGGTATGTTGAAGTATGTGCACTAATCATTAAATTAGCCAAGTCCGTGGATAAAATTCAACCACAATGCTCTTATTTTTCCTCTCTCCACTTGAGATGTTCTCTTGCCCTTCTCCAATGTAGCTTAGTGGACAACGGTCTGGTGTAGAGGACCAATCACAGACTTTGCAATGGGAGCAATGTGCTGTGTGACCGCGGACAAGTGACCTCTTTCAGCCTCAGGTTCTTCATCTGTAAAATGGGGGAAATGATACTTAAGGATAAAGCGCGATCACACGGACCAAGCACCAGGCAAGTGGAAGGCGCATAATCAGTGGAGGCTATTATCATTCCTTTCATTCTGCTGCTCTGCTCATTGACATCTGCTTGGGCAATAGGGGGTGAATATGGCAGCCTACTAACTGCCTAGTATACGAACCCCTCACGACAGAACACGAATAGATTATTTCAGATCAGCCCTAGATTCAGAAGTTGGCCACGCTTATAGTCTTCCAACAGCGTAAGGGTGTCTCTGATCTTGGGCCCTTTGCATTAGATACCAGCGCGTATGAGGTTGTTTCCTCCTGTGATTCAAATCTAGGTTAAATGCTATCTCCTCAGCGAGCTTGACCATCTCTTCTAAAACGCCCAGCGCGATTACATCACCTGCTCTGTTTTCATTATTGACATTTCACATATTGGTATTTGGGATTTTTAGAACATTTGTTTTTTCCTATACTATTTCCTTGCACTGGGCTGTATAGTCCACAGGAACAGGGATCTCTTCAGCCTGATCTCTGTACCTACAGCAGGGCCTTACATATGATAGGTGCTCAATAAATATTTGTTCAAACAATGACTGCACGTTCCACTCAGAATCTGAAGCACAGTCTATTTTAAGATTTACTCTGCTTCATTCCTTCTAACCTCCTGATCTATTTTAGTACCAACTGCCTCATTGCACTGGAAAATAATAAGGCCTTTACTGGTGGTATATTCCATTTCTGTCTTTATGCTGCTTGTTTCTTTTATTGGTGTGGGTCATTTCCTTGTCTTAATATGCGGCTAGCTGCACTGGAGACTTTGCTGCTCATAGTCTGTTCTTTGTCTTGAGTTCGTCCTGTATTTTGCTGGAGAGCGGTTCATTAATTTCCCATTAGAGCCTCTTGAGGCCTCAGCTCCCACGAGATTTTGAATTAAGATTTTTCAACTTTTAACATTTTCTATTCTTTCCCTTTTGTGATTACATTTCTTCTGCATATTTTTATCTCTGTATTTATCATAGTGACACATTTATGGGAGAGAAGCCCTTATTTTGGGGGAGAAAGGGGGAAATGGTATAACGTTAAAGGGCCTGGGGACAGTTTTGCTGTGAGCTGTGGCAGAGAGGCAGAGCAGAGTCAGAGACGGCCACTGATAAGTGAGGGGATATGAGAACAAAGATGGAAAGAGCTGGGTCATCGGTGAGGGGGAGGGGCCAGGGGGTGCTCTGTCATCTCTGCTCCTTTCAGGATGAGAATGTTGCCAAAACTGATTGAAAGGGGTGAAAATGTGAGAGAGGAGAAAGCCATGGCCCCAGGAGCAGGCTCATTCAATTCCCTTAGAAACCAGACTCCACTTTCTGCCAGCCGAGTGAATGAAACCTGCAATCTCATTTCATCGGGTGGCAGGAAACAAGCATTAAGGGTCAGTGTGATACATGGACTCACTTATGGGAAAAGATTTCCTACCAACCTAACTGTGAAGACGTGAGAGCAACTATTTTTTTCACTATAAACATAGAAATTAGAGTTTGTCAAGCAATGGTCCAATCTACAACTTAAAAGTGTTAAAATACAAAACTAAAAATGTCTAAAATTATTCCCATCTGTGGTCTTTGTGAAACAAACATAGTTTTTCAGAACACACTCTGCATGGGCTAACCCAATAGCCTTTATTCAATGTGGATTTTTACCTCACATTTTGGTACTTTAATTTAATTTTGTTGGCCATGAAAAGAAAGAAAATCATTTTAGTACTGTTTTTCTTCATTTCTTTGGCAATAGCATGATGTTGTAAAGTATAAAAGGTTCGTAAGTAATAGATTGTACCAATCAAACTTATGAGGCAGCAAAAATTCAGAAGCACTGTATATGCAAAAAATATGAAGATCCACCAAGGATATTGTTAAGGACTAGGAATAATTATGATTTGCTTAATTGGGAGAGAAGGACAATCTTTGTTATAAATTCATGCTCACTGCAGGAACTTTAAAATGATTTGAAGTTTATTTTTCCCCAGAAAAAAAAACATACTTTTTGCGTCTGCAGTGACCTTATGTGCCCTCCAACGAGTAAACTCACAACTACTCAATACAACAGTAAAACTAAATGTGATATACAATACTTGCTGGATCTCTGGTAGCAGCCGGGGAGGTGATTAGAAATAAAAATAACTGTGAATCAATTTGGTTTCAGTATTTAATCTCAAAGAAAAATTGACCAGAGACTCTTATTGAACCAAACTTAATGACTCAATTACAATTCCTTTTCTTTCCTTAATGGAAAAGAAATAGTAAAGAAGAGGGGAATGGCCAGCCTGTAACACTCACACAGAGGAAGAATAAATTAGATAACCTAAAAGTTACCCAAACATCTGTTTTCATAATAGCATTAAAAGAAACATATCAGAAAGAAGAAATTTCAAGTGTTACAGGCTAGAATGGGAGTCACTATTCCCCTAAGACTCTAAGCACTGTTTGATTTCTCTCTCTCTCTCTCTCTCTCTGAAGATGGAAAGCAGGGGGATAAACCTGTAGTAACAGTTTAAAATTGATGGTGGCCTAGGAGTAAATATGGACAAATTAAAGAAATGTTTAGAAAAGCTAACAATCAACATGAATTGTGAGTTATTAAATTTGAGGCTTAAAGTAGTAGAATTTAAGGATGACTACTAGTATATTGCAGTTGGCTTATAAATATGTATTAAATCAATGAATGAAAAAAGAAAGGTTTATGATTGGGATACTGGATGATGGTGGTGCACTGATTTCTTGAAGGACTTAGTGAGGTCATCCAGATAGGCCCCTTCCCTAGCCTGAGCCCCATCAGAGATACCACTGTGTCAGGTATATTTTTTTTAGAGTTGTGTATAAGTCAGGCACTAGAGCAGGGAGCAAGGCTGACTATTTTTAACAGAAGAGGAAGGGAGGTTAGCAGTTGAATGCTGACAATGAAGATAGAAGACAGTGACGACCAGATGAGCTGATCAAGTCAAAGGTGATGTGTTTTTTATTTGAATACTCAAGATAAAATACAATAAGGAAGAAATCTGGTGAGGAAACTTCTTTTACTTTTAAACCGAGCTAGTAGACAAAAATTTTCCTTTCAAAAGTCAATGATGAAAAGACAAAAACCAGGAGTAGATGGCAGAAGACCAGATGGCAACCTGAGAAGTTAGAGCAGGAGTGAGAGTGGAGGTCACTGAATGCTAGGACATGTCATCAACGAGGGTGATGTGTAGGCATGAAATATTACAGGCATAGCCAACGCAGATCTGGAGGAAAAAACTACTCTACCCAGTCTATTAAACCATGGTTAAAAAGAACGGAAATTCTATACTCTGTGTGTTGGTTTATGTCTGAAGGCATGTATGTGTGTGTGTAAGAGAGAAAGAGGGAGGACAAGTGAAGACATTGGGCCATGACAACCTGTTTGGATTTCATCAGTGTTTATGATACTCAATTTTCTGATCAGGTTTCATGAGTGTCAAGAGCTAATCTCTTCAAACATGTTCACTTGTATTAGCAACAGAAATAAAGATAGAAAGCCTTAGAAGGTCAGCCTTTAGAATGTAAATAAAATAATATTAGTACATGGGGAAAATATTCTTTTTGGAGCATAGTGTAATCCTGTTTTTAGTCCTGTTTTGTGCGTATGTATGTGTATACACAAGACTTAATTTTTTTAAGTACTTTGTCATGTCACTTAGTTCCTCTCAAATTGCATGCTCATTTGATTTCAACTTCCTACTTTGTTTCACCTTAAATGTCTTTTTCCTTCCCTACCTGAACCTTATCTTCACAACCCAGCTCAAGTCCTACCCTTTCTACAAGATTTTCTCTTGAGTATGAGTTTACTGACCTTTTCTATCTCTGAATTTAAATCATAGGCAAGTATTTCATACTATGTATCCTCTGTTCTCCTAAGCTCAAGCACAAAATGTTTGCATTCAGGAGGTTGCCAATAAATTACTGTTTGATGAATTAGTGAAGAAAATATAGGTTCAATCCTCTAGTAATGGAACTTTTGGCTTTCTCCCAGCATTCACTCCATTCCACCCTCACACATCATATAACAGGCACTGGTTGGGTGGGGTTGACCCTCTGCTAGTTCCAGGAATGGGCCTTGATTGCCTAAGCCAGTCTGTATAATTCCATCCTTCTGACTACAGCGATTGGTTCAAGTGTAGACCCACGATCTGACCTGGTTCGATCAGACTGAAGCTTAGCATGTTAGCTAGTCTGTAGTAGGGAGATGTTCTGTCTCCTTATGGATCCTGTGATGTGCAGATGTTATCACTGAAACTGTTGCAATCAGTTTGCTAATGTCAGGGAAGGCAGCTTGAAGGTTAAGCCAGGAGAAGGCAAAGCATCACTGAGAATGGGAGTCAGTAGTGTGGTCAAACCATGCTGAAGCCACTACCACTAAAGGAGACTTCAGTCATTTCAGCCAACATACCCTCTTTATAGTTTAAGCCTGGTAAAGAGATTTTCTATTACTAATATGCCTCCCTATTGTTTGTTGAGTTTCCCCTATCTTTTAATCTTCGGGATACAATATGCAATTTGTGTTATTGCAACCTAATTCATTTAGGAAATGCGTAGCAGCAACCTTGGATAGCATTTACTAGCCTAGTAAGATAATTATATATTTTTGATGCCTATGTCGAGTCTAACCAAAGTCATGTTCACAAGTGGTAAAATAATAAAATTGAGAACTGTTTCTACCACAATTTCTGTTCAAGGCAATCAGTGTTCGTATGCATTTAGAATTGATATTGACTTCTTTTATTAATTTATATCAAATATTTCCTGAACATTTCCAAAGATGAGCTTTTGTTTAACATTCTGCAGGGTCTATGGCAATATATTAAATGTAGATACCTTTTCGATGAAACTGAAGAGACCCCAGCAGACATATGGATTTTAGCATCTCTGTTGTGTACATTTCTAAGCAGCACTGCAGCTGGATATAAAGCCGACAGATTTCTGGATGGATCTCACCATCTTCCGGGCTGCAACAGAATGAAAGAGAGAAGCTGTGAACATTCTCAGGATTTCACTTATCAGCCATTTGCCTTAGCTCTGAAAGGAAAAAGTGCTCAATGACGCTTGCTTAAAGCTTTGAGTCTGAAATTTAGGACTTCCTGCTTTCAAACCAATGACCAATATCATAGTTCTTACATAAGTGTCTTTCTGATTAACCGCTCTTAATTTTTTCCCCCCTTTAGCAGCAGATTTCTGCTGGGAGCGTAAAATCATAAATGTTTTAAGTAATTGAAAATATCTGCTATTTTCAATTTAACTGTTGGAACAAAGTCCAAAATATATTTAAACCATAAAAATATCCTAGCTTACAAGGAGAGATTAAAAACTTTTATTTTCAGAGAAACAAATGAAGAGCTATTCAATTGCCAGTGATGAGACTGTTCTTTAATATTAAGACCCTAGCATAATATGATTAGAGAGCCAGATAGGAATTATTTTTATCAAGGGCTTTTGTCTCAGTCTAAGGCATCTTCCTTTATTGTTTGCTATGGTTAATTTATGAGAGGCCAAATGTTTTTAATGAAAAAATAAAATTTTTATGAAAAAAAAGAGAAGTGACAAAGTTCTAATAATTATGCTTACTGATCTAACACTAAATAAACACTCAACTTAGGTTTTAAAATTATTCTAAAGTCCTTGAGACTTTCCCTGTTAACAACGATAAAATGTATACATGTGAATACATTAAAACACGGAGCGATCACTTTTATGTTTTTATTAAGAAGAGAGGAGTCAGCTGTCAATAAAACTCTTCCTTTTATATGCAAGTAAATTACCCTGTGTTGAATAAAGGAAACTAAACAAAAGGGATGAAGCTTAGAGACAGATTTGACGCGGAAGAAGCCTACAGGTGAACTCTGTCAATTGTCCTAATGTGTTCTCTTTAGTCCTATCCCTGCTCATTTAAAATGCAATGAAATCTGATGAAATAATGCAGTGTTTGGATTGGATTCCTTTGTAAGTGGGTCAGTGGCAAAATGTGTGGGGTAATTATTAGGGGGGAAAAAATGGAGGCTCAAGTTTTAAGTCCTGGAACCACAGTAAAAGGAATTTGTATTTACGCAGCACTTCACAATGATGGTTTTCATTTTCAATCCTTATTTAGTAAACGAGCCAGAGTGTGTCTAACCTTGGGGCTTATATAACACAAGAGAATGCAACATTCTTTGCTTCAGTACCAGTGACGTGCACAGTCATTCTATGTCTTTCCTGTGTCAGAAAGAACAAAGTGTCTCGAAAGAGCTTATAGGCAAAATATGGCTTTATCTGAAAAACAAAGGACTACTTATTTTCTCATTTGTGTCCCATGGGTCCAGCCCTAGGCCAGCCTTGGAATCAAATATACCTTTGGTGAAAGTTCCCAGATTTTCTTTCAGAGCTTCCTTCCGTGGGTGCCTTCCACCCTCAGGCAGTTCCTCTCCTTATTTCATAGCATCTCAGCCTTTCAGAATGTCTCTGTGTCCCACCCCCTCGCGGCCTTGCTAGACTCCGAAGCAATAATGGGCAGTGGTTTGTGTAATCAAGTCATCCTGTCTATTCCTGCTAATACATTGATTTTGATAGAAAATTTTGAAGACAGTGTCTCATTCCAAAGGCCGGTAGAGGGAAAGGATTTTAAGGCAAGCAGGTCTTTCCTGTGCTGCTTCATAGTCCCAGTCCTAGCTGCCTATTTTCACCTACGCATAACATTGGCCCTGGTGGCTCATACAGAGATTTTTTTAAGACCCTATAATAAATCTGTTGTATGTATTGTACCTTTGATGAGTGGGACAATTAGCGAGCACAGTATCATTCCAAGCCATGGAGTATTCCTATTTTCAGAAGTATAAAATATGTACCTAGTGGCTTAGTTCCAAAAATATGCAAAACTCTTATATAGATGACATTTTATGTAATTTAAAGACATGGCTACCGTATTAACATATCTTCAGAGCCATTATATTTTGTTTATGATTTTATAGCTAGATACAGAGAGATAAAGCAATGTATTAAGTGCTTCTAGTAAAAAGGCAAATCAAAACAGAGATTAAAATGCCTAATTCATAACATTACCTTGGGTGCCACCTCTCTAACGCCTCTGTAACCAATGGTGATGCCAGAAACCGTGGAACCATTTCACCCTTTCTAACCATTATGGGGAGGAACTAAATAGGTGTCACCAGAAATAGAATCCACCAAACAATAATTAATTGCTGCTAAAGTTGCATTACAGATTTCCTCGTTCCTTGAGGAAACAAGATGGCATGTAGGTAGCAGCCGCACCAGCCTCCCGCAAGCACATCAAGATTATAACTGAAATACAGAACCACCGTCACTCAGAGCCTCCTGAGATCCGGCTGCACAGAAGCCCCACAACCAGGGAGCTGAAGCAGCACCGAGACCGGGAGGAGGGGCGGAGACGCGGGAGGATCCGGGCGGAATCACAGAGACAGAGCCGCGGGCCCACACCCGGTGCCGCGGGTTAAACCCGGGAGGGAATCTCGGCGGTGGGGGTTTCCTGGAGGAGTGAGGGGTCCCAGCCCCACAGCAGGCCCCCAGCGCAGGGCTCAAGGGCCGGTAAGAGACATCCCCACAACTCCGGGCTGTGAAACCAGCGGGGACTGTCCCCGAGGGTCGCGGAGGCTGCGGGAGCCCCAGCAGCTCCTCTAAAGGGCCCGGCACGGACTCACTCGGACGCTCCCTCTGAGCCCAGCGCCGGGCAGCAGCCTGAAAGGACCCGGGACACTCGGGGGGAACTAACCTGCCTGAGATCCGGGCGAGAGGCGGAGGGCGGCTTCCTCCCAGGCAGAAGGGCTGGCGGAGGCCATGGCTCCTGTGGCGAGTCCTCCCCGCACACAGCCGGCAGGCAGGCCCCATGTTTGAATCGCCAGCGCCTGACTCCCACCTTTGGCCCCGCCCCGTGATTCCCGGAGGCCCCGCCCCCCCACCTGCAGCTCATCCAGGCCATTTCCAGGGGCTTTTCTGTGCAAGTGGCCTCTGGAGTCTCATGCTTAGGACTTTCCTAAAATCTCTCAAACAAGCAGCAGCTGCTCCATACGGCTGGATAAGTGGCCCCAGGCCTGGCACTAGCGGCAGCTGCATTGGCTCATAGCTTGGCCTCTCCTGACACCTCCAAGCCCAGCACAAGTAGCAGCCAACTACGGTTTGCTGTGTAGCTCATGCTGGGTGGCCCTGGGCAAGGCACTGGCACAGGCTGACTCTGCACTTCCTGGGAGGCCCCAGAGACAGTGCACCTGGTGGTCAGACTCGACCATGCTGGATTATAACCCTACTACATCCACTAGTGACGCTCAACTACAACAGGACAGTGCACACAGCCCACACAGGGGAGCACCTAGAAGGCCAGCTGAGGTGACTGGGGAGGGGGAGCCACTGGACCCTACAGGACACCTACTACACAAAGCCACTCTACAAATTCCAGGAGACATAGCAACTCTATCTAATACATAGAAACAAACACCTGAAAGCAGACAAAATGCAGAGGCAAAGAAACATGTCACAAAGGAAAGCACAGAAGAAATCTCTAGAAGAGGAACTAAATGAAATAGATCCAAGCAAGCTAACAGATACAGAGTTCAGAATCTTGTTTATAAGGATGCTCAAGCATATTATTAAGAAAATAACTGAGAAAATCGATAACATAATAAAATACCAATCAGAAATGAAGGCTACACGAATAATTTACAGGGAATCAACAGTAGAGTAGAAGACACTGAGAATCAAATCGGCAATTTGGAACATGAGGAAACAAAAAACACCCAACCAGAAGAGCAAAAAGAAAAAAGAATCCAGAAATAGGAAGATAGTATAAGGAGCCTTTGGGACAACTTCAAGAGGCCCAACATTCATATTATTGGGGTGCCAGAAGGAGAGGAAAGAGACCAAGGAATGGAAAACCTATTTGAAAAAATAATGACAGAAAACTTCCCCTACCTGGGGAAAGAAATCAACTTACAAGTCCAGGAAGCACAGAGGGTCCCAAACAAGAGGAACCCAAAGAGGCCCACAGCAAGACACATCATAATTAAAATGCCAAAGGTTAAAGACAAAGAGAGAATCTTAAAAGCAGCAAAAGAAAAGCAATTAGTTACCTACAAGGGAGCACCTATACGACTGTTAGCTGATTTCTCAACAGAAACCTTGCAGGCCAGAAGGGAGTGGCAAGAAATATTCAGTGATGAAAAACATGGAACTACAACCAAGATTGCTCTACCCAGCAAAGCTATTGTTTAGAATTGAAGGTCACATAAAAAGCTTCACAGATAAGAAAAAGCTAAAGGATTTCATCACCACCAGACCAGCACTACAGGAAATGTTGAAGGGTCTTCTTTAAGAAGAAGCTAATGAACAAAAGAATCTGATGAACGAAATAGATCCAGAGACACTGACACATGCAACAGATGATCATATTTCAGTAGAAAGAGGGAAGGGGGTGGAGGATTGGAAGAGATTAACCAAAGAAGTTATATGCATATATGCATAACTCATGGACACAGCCAATAATGGGGTGAAGGCCTGGGGAGGGGGTGGGAGTGAAGTGGAGGGGGTCAATTGAGGGGAAAAAATGGGACACCTGTAATACTTTCAACAATAAAGATAAATTTAAAATAAATAAACAAATAACCAAAAAACCCCAAAACTTCATACATATACTCGTAGATTATCCCTTGATAATTACTAATCACTAAAGGTTCATTAAAAGGCAAATTGTCATAAGGGTTAATATAATATGTCTAATATTATAAGCAGTGAGCTCAAATACATTTTTGAGAAACATTAAGAGCATTTAGGTTATTTTGATAACAAATGAGCAAGCCTCAGAGCATGGAGAATGGAGGAAAAGCCAAGAAAACAGCAGTTTACACTTTTTAAAAAATATATGTTTTATTGATTTTAGAGAGAGGAAGGGAGAGGGGGAGAGAGAGATAGAAATATCAATGATGAGAGAGAATCATTGATCAGCTGCCCCCTGCATGCCCCCTAATGGGGATCGAGCCAGCAACCCAGGCTTGTGCCCTGACTGGAAATGGAACTGTTGACCTCCTGGTTCCTGAGTCGATGCTCAACCACTGAGCAACACTGGCTGAGAGATACAGCAATTTAAAAGCTTGAAACTTCCTAAGGATAAATGATAAAAACCTAAGGAAATATTTATATTAAAATAAAATTAGGCCTATGGACTTCCCCCAGGAACTGGCAGCAACTTAACTTGGAGGCAACTTGACCACATATTACTTAGACTTAGTCTGCAATGATTCACTCAGGAGTGTCCATGAGACACTCCTGAGGTGACTGATGTTCAACCAATTCGGTCAGAGAAATTTTCTGAGTTAGTGACTAGGTTGTGATTATTTATTTTTTTATGAGTGTAAGTCAAGAGCTCAACTGATCATTTTGATGATTTTGAAGCCTTAGTATTAACAGGAAAACATCCTAAAAATGAACTTCAACAACAGTTCAGCGATTTAGAGCTCAAGTTGAGTGAAAAAACATTTAAAATAACTGCCCAGTTAAGAATCTTTCAATCAACTTCTTAAGGATGGAATTAGGGTTTATTGTCTTAATCATACAGCTTAACAGACCTGAACTGGTATAGTAACCGGTACATGTATATGGATGTCGCCTCAATCACCCTTTGATGATAGAAAAACTTTCTATTGTGGATATTCTGATTCTGTAATTTAAAAAAGACTTACCATGCCAAATATCAGTGATGATGTGGAGCAACAGAGACTCTCATGCATTGTTGGGGACTAAAATGGTACAGTTCCTTTGAGAATAGTTCTGGAAGTTTCTTATAAAACTAAACACACATCTGCCCTCTGACCTGGCAATTCCATTTCTAGGTAATTACCCAAGAGAAATGAAAACATTTACAAAAAGATCCTATAGGAGTATTCGCAGTAGTTTTATTTAGAATAACCCAAAACTGCAAATAGGCCAGGTATCTGTCGAGAGGAAAGTGGATAAAGAAATTAGTATATTCCTACAATAGAGTAACACTGAGCAATTAAAAGGAGTAAACTGATATATGAAACAACATGGATGGACCTCAAAAACATACTCTTGAGCAAGGAAATCCTTAACACAAAAGAGTAAATACTGTATGATACCATTTATATGAAGTTGTAGAACAGATAAAGCTAATAGATAGTGATAAATATTAGGACAGTGGTGGGAGGGAATTGACTGCGAAGGGGCATGAGGGGAGGGAACTTTCTGGGCTGAGGGTAGATAGAGCTTTGAGATACATAGGTATATACATTCGGCAAAACTTATTGATTGGTACACTTAAGATTTGTGCATTTGATTATATGAAATTTTTACTTAAAAAAGAGAACCATAAGCAAATATTGCACTCTAATGATATGCATGCTGAACTGTTTAGGGGTAAAGTTTTCTGATGTCTGCACTTTTAGAAAAATAATGTGGATTGGAGGTTCGATAGAGGGATGAACGGACAGGTAGATATGTGGTAAAGCAAGTGTAATAAAACGTTAATTGTAGAATTTAGGTGATGGGTATTTTCTTGATGTCCAAGGATTTACATTTCCCCAACTAATTTCATGGCTTAAATTGAACAAAATGATGGAGAAGCTTTATGGCTAGTGAGGTGAAGTATGGGGGTGAACATACGGGGGATTTTAGTTACGAAACGTCTCAGCCTTGCGTCTGCTCCTTTGCCGAATTTGCCAGACTTTGGTGTTCTGTGCAGCTGCTAATAGCTTTTTGAAAACCAGTAAAATGTTTGTTGTTTTGAGAGTCTGTCCCCAATGTAATGGTTTATATATTTAGTTGAAGGCAGCAAGACATAATAAAAGAAAAATGGGTTCTGGAGTCAGAAAACTTAGCTCTAAATATAGACCTTGTTGTTTAGAATTGTGATCTTAGAACAAACACTTGAACTTCTCTGGGACTCAGTTTCCTGAGCTATGAAGTAGGGATAACTATGGAGGCTGAAGTATCTCAAGGTTGTTGCAAGGATCAAATGGGGCCATGTGTGGGAAAACAAATAAAAATTGTGAAGGACTGTGAGAGGTTGGCTGCAATCCATCTTAACCCATGAAAGTTGTGTTTACTTAGCCTCATGCTTGCGTAGAGTCTCTAGTTTTAAAAATTACTTGCTACTCCATAACATTTTTTATTTCCTTACTGCTCCCAAATATGAACTTTGGTTAAATAAACTTGCCATCAGCCTGAGAAAAATAGGTGTGACCCCACTGACAAGCATCAGCATTTCACAGACGTTCGTGATGACATAAACACTTGGCATTTGTCAGCTCACAGAGATGGAAACCAGAGCTCTTGTTGCAGCAAACGTAGCCAAGTTTTTCTTTTCCCAATCAGTTCTGTGGTTGGCTATTAAGCCAAATGGCAAGAAAAGGTTCAGGAAGCCAAATGGGATGAAGGAAGGGGGTAATATCTTTTGCTTTCTTTTTCTGAGCAAATAGCCAGGGGGGAAAGGGGTTCAGAGGTTTACCCAGGGAGTTTGATCTCCAGGTTATCTCTTCTAATACCGCCTGCGGTTCCCTCTCAGATGGATTCCACTTGCAAGTATTTACCCTAATTCCGTGCCAAATTCAGCGACCGCTTCAGAGCCCAGCCTTCACATGGTTTCCTAAAGCAGACTTTTCAAGGTGGCCCCATGAGTGTGCGTAACCCACGTAGAGTCAGAGGACAAAGAGGGCACCAGTGTGTGTGTGTATCCGTGACCCAGTTATTATTTTAGGTTTCAAATTCACTCTCAAGGGCAATTACAGGGTCCATCCAGGTTCGTAAGCACAGAATGTATGCCAGGCACCTACTAAATGACTACACTACTTTATACCCAAATAAGCCAAGCAATAAAAAGAGAAGCCTAGTTAATGAGAAGAAATGAAAGCAAGACATTTTTCAAGGTATCTACAGGTATAATAGTTGAGTCTCCCTATGTCTCCATTTTTCTCATCACCTTCTTCCAGTGAGTTTTTATGAAAGTTGTGTTTTCGGTGGAAACCTCCTGTATTTTCTTTATAGAGAATCATAGCAAGTTTGGTTCCCCCAGAGGCCTTTGGAGAAATAACTGCAGTAAATCCCCTCACTTCACAGTGCGTCCTTTCATGGGAACATATGGCTGGGCGACGTCCTCACCACTGAACACCAGTCGCATCAAACGCTGCCCTGGAGATATTCGAGTTCAGTCAGAAACAGAGAAAGGACTTTAACAGGAAAGTGAAGCCAGAAGTGCAACTAGATTGTCTTTTGGTGGCTACTTCGAGTAACTTTATGCAAAACCACTAGGTTTGGAGAGGCCAGCACAGTTCTCGGTTTAGGGCCATATTATTTACGGCCCTCATCTCCTGTTACTTTTGTTTTGTCCTCAGGCAGGACCTTTGGTATTTCCCCGTGACCCAGCCGGGAGAGTTGATAAATAATAGGTAGCATTACCAAGCAGCTTATTTTTTTTTTCCATTTAAAGAGTAAAAACTATATTTAAACAGGTTTAAACACTTAAAAAAATCTATAGGCATCAGTTTCCTGGAATTATGATACTTACAATGAAATAAGACTAAACATATGAGCTGTAAATCATCTTTTATTTATCTGAAAAGTTACAGATTAAGGCATTACTGGGGAGAATTGGGACCCAGTGGTGGCTTTTCTGGCAGTTCTGAGGCTTTCTGGGAATTTCTTAGGGCATCAGAGGTTGACAGAGTTAATGGGCCGCACATGATGACTTCTTTTTCATGATACTTGAATCTCATGTTTATGGATCAGGAGGAAACAAACATTTACATATAAGGCACTATTTTTTCAATCTTCAAAATAAAATCTCTTTCTTATTCTGTATTAGCCTCTTCCCTCACCCTGCTCTCCTTTGTGGCTTGAGGGTGTCTCAGCCCTTCCATTTTCCCCGCTGACTCTCTCAATGTTTTTCCCTTTGTGATCTACTATTGGGAGTCCTATGGAGTCTGCAAACAGCTCATTAGGTCCTGGTCTACCAGGGGTTGTGATTCTCCCAGCTAGCAGACAGAGGCCTGTCGCTGATGCAGGCTGAGTCTTAGATTCTTGATTCTCTGCTGCGATGACAATCAGCACCATGGGTAGAACACAACCCTTTCCCACTGATACCTAGGATCAGTCTGTGTTCAAATTATATATATATATATATATACACATATATATGTGTATAAATACACACACACACATATATATATGTACATGTGTGTGTTTATATTAAAGAAGCATATATCTGTTGACGCATTTTAATCTGGAAAATATTTTTTGCATCTAAAATCAAGATTTTCAACCTCTGATGCTTATTATTGTGCCTGATACCAATGATCTTTAAAGGTCAATTATCATTCAGTGATCATGTGATACACTGGAATGAATTCAACTCATTTATTTTTATTATAGTCAAAGTCTGGGTCCTTAATTGCAGCACGTGGTTCATTCCTGCTTTTACCCACTGGGATTTTAGGGCTCAATATATTGAACTCTTGGTTTAGCTAAATGGTATTTAGCCCTTCATTCTTAATTATGTCATTAAGTTAGGCGATGCTGTATTTCTCTTTAGCGGAAGCTACAGGCTTCATCAATATTGTTGTAACAGTGACAGCTTTAAAACAACCTGAGAGAACTGGGCTTACGCAACTGAACTTATTCAATTAACCCAAAGAAGAGTTTTTAATAAAAAAAGAAATTTCCTCATCTCCTTTAACTATAACAGCACAAAATGTTGATCAATACTTTAAAATTAATTATGACATATCAGTTGTGTAGTCATAGGATAACTAATTGTCAAACCCATCATGGTGGCAATGCCAATGGCCTCCTCTTACATGTGAGACTGTTTATCTATAATGGTGACAAAATATGGCCAACACAGGCCCGGAATGCTCTTTTTTTAGACTCACAGAAGTATTAAGGCAGAAAGGCTCTGTGGGCAAGGTTTAGGGTTAGGGCAGAAAAACGGCCTCTGTTTATCATACTAATAACAACAGAAAACACACAGAGCTTCAGTGCCTCTAGTTTAGCTCTCTGGTTCATTCTTCAGTTTATATGAGGGATTTAGAGAAGAGTTAGAACGGTTTTGGCGTTTTGCAGTTTACTGTTTGAGCTTTAGACTACTACCCAACACTAGAGGTTGTTTAAATATTATATTTAATTGGATTCTGTGGTGTTTTTCTGCCTTTCTATTGGCAAGCAATGAAAAGATATATTTTTTTGCATAACTGAAAAGATGACACTTCATGCCAATATGGAAATGTGCATTTCTAGACAGATGCAAGAGCTATTTTCTACAAAAAGGCAAAAGCTTTCTGCAAACAGAACAAACCAGTATCTGTGTACATGGAAAATATATTCTACCATGAGTTTTTCCACTGGACTATAAATTCCTCAAGGCCAGCAGGTTTATCTTATTTATCTCTATAACCTGCAACACTTAAGAGATTGTCTGGTACACAGTAGGTGTTCAATTAATTGGTTCCCAGGGTGGCTTTAAAAAGTAATGCCCATTAGGGATGGGTTTCTTAAGACTTTCCTTTCTTGCAGCCCTCTTTTTTCTCTTTAGATAAAGCATATCAACAGAGATTTTATTCAGAAAAGTAAAAAGAGGAAAAGGTGACATACAAATATCAGAAGTATCCATTATTAAGCTTTTGGTACATTTCTTTCCAGATTAATATCTCCAAGAGCGGATGTTTTATCCATTATTTCTGTTTCCCAAGCACTTAGCATAGTGTCTGGCTCATTGAAGGCTCTCAATCCATGATTGTTGAAATGAATCATAGTGAACGTTCACAGCTCATCATGTGATCCACACACTCTTCTCCCGGGGGCAAAGCTGGGCCTTCCAGCATGTTCAAGTCAGTGAGACAGCAACCCCTAGTCTGCCTACAGGAGGAAGAGAGCCCGCTTCCCTGCAGTGGTTCCCATTTTCCCAAAGAAGGAACAAATATTAACATAAAGGCCACCTTCCAGTCTCTACAATGAAGCATAAGTGGTCCAGTGTCAAACAGTTCTGGGTTTTTTATTTCCTGATTTCATGACCTGTGACCTTGGGCAAATTTCTTAACCACTCAGGGCCTCAAATATCATGAATCTATTGTTATATGATATTGTTAGTAACAATATCATGAAATATTGTTACTAAAGTGACAATAGCTACTCCATAGCATTATGAAAAGATTCAAGTGAAATAATATATGGGAGCTATATGGTCATAACAAGCACAAATGAATGACAAAGTGTTCTGGGGAGGCAATCATGCATGATGTCTGGACACCCTTATACCTTTGTTACAGGCCTTATTCCTACTTAATTATTAATTCACATAGTACTTATCGATTTCCTGCTGTTCACAAAGGGTGAATTTGGAAAAGAAAAAGAAGGAAGTATTACTTTTTGGGGAATCCTTTGGTAACTGAAACTCCCATGATTGCCCCAGGGTGTTTTTATTTGATGATAACATATTGTAAAGGCTCCTTTAAGACAAATTAATGTTTCTCAACAGTGATAGAAAACTTGCAGTCTTTTATTTTTTTCTCGGTGTCGTATTTTACTGCCATCAAGTTTTCAACTAAATGGTTCCATCCACCGTGGAGAGCTACATCTAATTCTTTCTTTCTTGATAATGAAGTATAATGCACCATTAAGTGAGACAGAATGAAAGGACTCTGCACCTCTGCCAATTGTTAGCTCAGGAACAGAAATAGCTCTTCCAGGCAGACGGACATATGGGCAGGAGGAGATAACGATTAACACATGTTTAGGCCAGTCTCCCCAATAGAGGCATTACTTTGATTTTTAAAATAGCATAAATTATGTAAGATCATTAGTCCTTTGCTAAGTGGAAAAAAGGTTAATGAAATCGCTGACAAAGGACTTAGTAGAAACCTGCTTTATTATTTCTTGACATTCAATTCAGCAGTAGCAAGATAAAATACAACTCATGTTTACTCAGTTTACTACGTGCCAGACACCATGCTAGGGAAGCACTTACATCTCATTTAATTCTCACAGTGAGTCCGTGAAGCAGTTACTGTCTTTATGTTTAATTTACAGATGGAGGGAAATGAGCCTTAAGAGGGGTTTGGAGCTTCCTCCAAGTCCCACAAATAGTAAATGGAATGATAAGACTCAAACCTATATTTGAGCTTTCAACTGCTATGTAATGTTGCCATAATGTGCCCAGGAACTGAACTACGTTTATATGTGTATTCATGCATCCAATGCACAGATATTGAGGACATATTTTATGTAAAGTACTGTGCTAGGAATGAAATAATTTTTTTTCCTATTTTTGCTTTGTTGTGGCTTAAAAATTGGCCTTACTCTTCGGTCCTTCATTTTTCCATTTATAAGTGTACAATGACATTTTCTGCCTAGCTCAGGAAAATGCATACCACAAAGGGAGCCTAAGTGTATAACACAGGAGGCATGCCAGGCTAGTGCAGCCGGAATACGTGGGGGACTGGGGGAAATTGCCAGGGATCCCTCCCTCTAAGCAGAGCAGTGAGAATGGGTAAGGGCATGGTGAGAACTGGACATAGAATCCTCTTTTGAGCTCTGTCTCCTTCCATTCATGTACAATGAGTGAACTAGGGGAAGGGGGAAGGTGCCACTGACGCTGTTCATGGGACATAATTATTCTGTCTTTGCCCAAGAAGAAGCAAAAGCATCCAAAATGAGATGCAGAGGACTTTTTTTTTTACCACTTTACTGGGGATATGAGAGTTCCCTGCACAAATGGAGAAATAAGCACTATAAATTATTTGCAAAGCATTTGAGAAGTGAGCAGTAAGATAAACGTAGAGGGGTGAGCAAGAGTAGGTTTACAATTGTTTGTATGGAAAATACTACAATAATTAATAAATAATACAAGAGTAAACCCTGTGTTTCACATACAACTGTAAGCCTATTTTGCCCACCCCTGTATTAATGCAAAACTGACATTCTTGGTGGCTAATGGCTCAGTTGGATTTTGAGCATAAGAATTTTTAAATGTTAGACAAATAGGCTTCTAACTTTGTATATGATGCATTCCTATCAATAAAAAATTAAACATGCACTCCTAATATACAACATGTATTTGTTGATAAATTTTGCTTATACAATGATACTAACATATTGAGTATATTAAAAATGTACAAAAAGAGAAATTAGAAAAGGAGACTAAAAAATACGAAGTTATAACATGTTCTTGCATATCATCTTGCACACATCACTTAGACAGCCACAGGCTTGGGTTGGAGGTTCTCAAACTTTAATGTGCATTAGAATCACTTGAAAGGCTTGTTAAACCACAATATTGGGCTCCATCCCTAGAGTTTCTAATTCAGTAGGTCTGAGCTGGGCCTGAGCGTTGGATTTCTAATAAGCTCCCACCTGATCCAGGAACCATACTTCAAGAAGCAGTGGGTTAGCCCATTACAGCCACGCTCCTTCGGGAAGGCATCTAACATCCACAAGAAAGAAGCAGTAATGCTGGCATGCCAGTGGCAAGGCCGATATTTAAAGCAGGCGACCCTGTGGAGTGCCCCCAAATCTTAACACGGGGCCACAGAGCTCACTCCAGTAAGCAAAAGAGTAGCTTCAGTAAACATCCAAGTCCATTCCAGGCACATGGAGAGAAAAAAATGTTTTCGGATGACATGCAGGATACACATTAGGGACCTCTTAGTTAACAGATCCAAACCCACACCTTAGAGCAAACTTAAGCAGATGGGAGAGACCACAGGAGGCTCCAGGACAGCAGTGACATGCACTGGGCCTGGCAGGTGCCCCCCAGAAGCCAAGCATCACTCGGCAGATTCTTCTGAGAGGCCTCCTGGAGGGTGTGTGTTCAAGTGGCAAAGCCTATTTGGTTTGCACTCCAGGTTTTACTGGGCAAGGTGTCATCCTCATTTTTTAAACGTCTTGTTTGGAAAGTTCTGCTTTGTTTGGCCTCCTTTTATCTCCTGTTCTTGAGCTCAAGTTGCAACACTCAAATGTGAGCTGACATCTCATTGCAAATCAGAGGAAAGGCGGCCACATCCACTTTACAAATGAGTACATGAGTTAGCAAACAGCCCCACGGAGTGGCATGTGTGGAAAGTGACACCGTTCTGGGCAAGGGCAAGGGCAAGGGCAATACACTCAGAGGCTCTCTGCTTTCTGCTCCGAACAAATCATCTGAGAGGCGCTTGTTGGGAAGCAAGTGGGAGAGGCAGAGAACACACAAAGGCGCATCCAGCTCATGCTGCTAAGGCTCCAGAGGACAGCGGACACCCAGTCCTCTTACAGTGGACGAGCACCGCTGCAGGGGCCTGGAGGATGGGAGCCTGAAGCATCGGGCGGCCTGCGGTCTCGGTGAAACACTGTAAAGACAGCCCCTGTCTGCCCTTGTTAAGGGTAAAGATCCCGGCTGTGCCCGCGGGACCTGCTGCGGAGAGTGCTCCTACCAGGGCCTGCAGGCATCATTCAGCAGAGTGTAACAGGGAAACTGGAAGAGTCGATCCGGGCAGGAAATGGAAAAATAATAGAAAGAGGCCTGGCTGAAGTAAGACAGAGGGCAAGGCCAGTGGGGGACAAGTCTGTTCGGGGGTGCGTGGGAACGTAAGGGCATTTCACCAGTGGGAGGTTACACGTGCGGGCTGCTAACGCTGCGGGGAAACACGGAGCCGCCCATTCTTTCCCAAAGAGTTCGGTGGACAGGAATTCATGTCTTTAATTTGTACACTACCATGTCTCTCTGTCTCAGTTTTATTTTTGTTTGAAACCATGCAGTTCCACATTTTAAACAATCTCATTCATTTCCTAAGTGGACTACTTAGACTACTGTGTGCTTAAGTTACATTTCCAAACACCAATGTGTGATGTCTCCAAGAGCTATGTGCCGAAATTCACTTCCATCTTCTATGAATTATGAAATGCAGTTTCCAAGGGAAGTTAAACATGTTGTCTAATTAAAGATACAAATCTTGAAATGTTTTTCTTCTCTCACCACTCTTTCCCTGCTTTTACACACACACACACACACACACACACACACACTCTGATTTTTTTTTTAGGTCAAGCACACAGTGTTCTACCAGAAAGAAAAAATGTCAAATAACAATAATAGCAGGGATAAAGAAAAATAATCACCCAGGCTACATGGAGCCAAGAAGGAGACAGAAAACAAAGAGTAAGAGGTTTTAGGGCAATTTTCCCAAACATCAAGCAATATTATATGTGTTTGTTTTTGAAAATGATAAAATAGTATTATTACAAAATTAAAATCATTTTAGGTGAAAAGTAAATTATCCCCAAATCCTACATTTTAATGTTTCTAAGTTAACTTTTGTGACAGATTTTTCTGAACTTTGATCACCTGGATATTTACTTTCATTCAACTGAAATTATTGTAGGCCAATTTTATGTTCTTTTTTTTTTAACTTATCACTTTATCATAGACAATTTCACATTTTAAATATTTTCAACATAGTAATGTGGAAAATAAACAGACAGGAAACTCACAGAAAAGGAAATATGAAAGGATAATAAATACATAAATAAATATTCAATCTCATTAGAAATCAGGGACATGCATATTTAAATCAGTGAGATATATCATTTCATACCTATTAGAGCAATAAAAGTCTGAAATACCAAGTGTTTAAGAGGAGCTAGAGCAATATACGAATGGGAAGTCCAACTGATGTGAGCACTGGAGAACAGTTTGAAGCATCAAGTACCTGGAAGTTGTGCATGTTCGACCCCCATCAGTTCTGCTCCGTCTGTCCCCTAGAGCAGTACCGTTCAACAGAACTTCCAGGGCTGATGGAAACAATCTTCTGTGCTGAGCAGTAAGGCAGTCAACAGCTGCATGTAGCTTTCGAGCATTTGGAATAGGCTAGTGTGACTGAGGAACTGAATTTTTAAGTTTAATTCTGTAAATGTAAATGTCTATGCCTTTAGCAATATATAAGTATACCAATTTTACCATAGAATTACCACTAATTGGTTGCCTCCTGTATATGCCCGGACCAGGGTGGGAAACCTGCAACCGAGGTACATGCCCTTGACCAGGAATTGAAACCAGGACCCTTTGGTCCGCTGGCCAATGCTCTAGCCACTGAGTCAAACAGGCCAGGTCTATTTTTCAGATATTTTTTAAAATATAAAATCCACAAGTTTAGAATGAATGGAATTATAAAAATAGTATTTTAGCCTGGCCAGGCATGGCTCAGCGGTTGAGCGTCGACCTGGGATCCAGGCGATTGGGGTTTGATTCCCGGTCAGGGCACATGCCCGGGTTGCGGGCTTGGTCAATGACTCTCTCATCATTGATGTTTCTGTCTCTCTCTCTCCCCTTCCTTTCCTCTCTCTGAAATCAATAAAGATATATTTAAAAAAATAAAAGATAAAATAAAAATAGTGTTTTATAATCTGCTTTTAGGATAATGCTACATTGTGAATATTTTTCCATGGTAATATACCTACAAAATTTTGTTTTAGGGAAAATTTATCTACACATCCTTGCAAAATGCATGATTATTTCCTTAGCATAAATCATTACAATTGGAATTTCTGAATTAAAGGTGGATATATTTTTTACAGCTTTACTGAGGTATAATTGACAAAAATTATGCATATTTAAAGTATACAATATGATGTTTTGATATATGTATACATTTATGAAATAATTACTACCAATTAACATATTCATCACCTCATCATTTTTGTGCATGTGGTAGAAATACTTAAGACCTACCCTCTTAGCTAATTTCAAGTTACAATATAGTATTATTAGCTATAGTCATCATGCTTCAGAACTCATTCATCCTTCGTACCTTTGACCAATATCTGCCCATTTCCCTCACATCCCAGCCCTTGGTATTCAAATTTTTTAGATTTCACATACAAGTGAGATCATGCATTATTTGTCTCTCTGTGTCTGGCATATTTTAATTAGCATAATATCCTCTGGGTTCATCCATGTTGCTGCAAATGGCAAGGTTTCCCATAATAGCTATACCAATTTACATTCCCACCGACAGGGTATAAGGGTTCCATTTTCCACAGCCTTGTCAACACTTATCTTTTGTCTTTTCTATAAGAGCCATCCTAAAAGGTGTGAAGTGATATCTAATGTGGTTTCGATCTGCATTTCCCTGACCACTAGCGATGGATGCTGAGACCGTTTTCAAAAGAAGACATAAACATGGCCAACACGCTTATGAAAAATGGGAATATTTTTAAGGCTTTTGATAAATGTTGCTAAATAATCATCCATCATCTTTAAACTAATTTATGTACTCTACCAGCCATTTCTGAGAATATTTGTAGATTTCATAGCTTTTTTTTCAATCTTTAGCAATCTAATTTGTATTTCTTTGATTACCAGTGAGCTAGGAAAATTTTCCATATGTTTTCTGATCATTTTATTTCTTCTTTCATGATTTGGGATTTCATATCCTTTGTTTATTTTATTTGTAAAGAATTTGTCTTGCCCAGTCAGGCGTAGCTCAGCAGTTAAGCATCAACCTATGATCCAGGAGATCTCAGTTTGATTCCCAGTCAGGGCACATGCCTGGGTTGTGGGCTGGACCCCCAGCAGGGGATGTGCAGGAGGCAGCCAATTAA
The DNA here is from genome assembly GCF_054644295.1 of Miniopterus natalensis. Classification (NCBI taxonomy): domain Eukaryota; kingdom Metazoa; phylum Chordata; class Mammalia; order Chiroptera; family Miniopteridae; genus Miniopterus; species Miniopterus natalensis. Next base: position 31,934,663 of record NC_142083.1, on the reverse strand, counting down.
CGACTCTCTCTCATCACTGATGTTTCTATCTCTCTCTCTCCCTCTCCCTTCCTCTTTCTGAAATCAATAAAGATATATTTAAAAAAAAGAATTTGTCTTATTAATTGTTAAGTGTTTTAAAAGTATGTTAACTTCTTTATAAAACATTTGTTGAAAATATTTTCTTTGTCCTTCAATTGCAAATAAATAACTACAGAAATCAATTAATGAATATATTAATTATACAATTAATTAATACAGTAAACATTCTTAATACCATCTAATGTGCTTCCAAATTTTCTCAATGGTCCCTAAGTATCTTTGTTTAATTTTTAAAACAAGGAATTAATCAAGGCTCACACAAGGTTGTTAAGTCTTTTTCCTTTCTCAGCCAGAGCAGCCCCTTGCCCTTTTCCCTCTATGAAAACTGACTTTTTTGAAGAGACCAGGGGAGTTGTCCGTTAAAATGTTTCACATTCTGAACTGATCTGTTTGTATATGGTGCTATTTTACTTGAGTAAAGAAATTTTAAATTTTAAATAGTCAAATGTGTCAAATATTTTATTTATGGCCACTGGCTTTGGTGTCATTTTTACAAAGGCCTTTCCCAACTCAATTATATAAACATGTATTTCTATTTTTTTCAGTACTTTTATCACTTCAGGTTTTACACTTAAATCTATAAGTCATCTTATTTTGGTAAAATGTGTGAACAGATTTCTCAGTAGATTTCTCATGGCACTTGTGAAAATTAAATAAATTATTAGGTAACAATGTTGGCCACCAACTTCGTGTATAATGTTAACATGAATAAAGATTTACCTAATGAAACAATAAATCATACAGAAAATGTTATTTGAATGTCATATATTTATTTTCTTTGTCAGGTTTTAGATATTGCTTCAAATAGAAACTGCATCAAAGAGAGGGAAAGCTGTGAGTCAAATTATAGAAGAGTCAGTATTCAATTTTATGTCAATAGTTTATTCTATTTTATTATTTTCTCCTGAAAGACTCACTAGCATTCTTCAAACCAGGGGAGTCTATAATTCTGATCATAGTTAATGATGATTTTAAATACAGTTCATTAAAATGAAAATGAGAAGAGGAAACAGCCATCATCTCCAAGTCACTACTCACACCGAATGTAAATTGGAATAGATGCATCAAGGAAGAATTTTCATCATAATATAAGCCACTCGGTTCTTACTAAGACACTGATGGTAATATTTCCTACATCTTCATAATTAGGAGTGAGATTCTTTCTGACAGGATTTTCCTGATCATTATGTTATAATTTAGCTAACCTTAAAGGAAAATCAAATTACCTCTTTCTTATGAAACATCTGAATTCTGTTTACATGTTTTTAATATTAGATTTGGCTTACTGAAGGGCAGTAGCCAATAACAGAAAATGCTTAAGGTAGCAAGCTTTGAAATGTTTATAAATACCAACTGAGAGCTGTGGCCTGTCTAATCTCAGAAAGCCTGACTTTCAAAACGTCTGCTCACCAGAAAGCTAAAACAAAAAAGACAGACGGTACCAAGCTTTGGTGGGAAGAATTTCAAAACCTTCATACTGGGAGTGTAATTGGTACTACCCCTTAAAAAAAAGGAAAGAACTGTGGTTATACAGGGGTTGACAAAAGTAAGCATACAGTTGTTTGTATGGAAAATAATAAAAAAACCTAATAAATAATAATACAAGAATAGACTCTGTGTTTTGTGTACACACAACTGTAAACCTACTTTTCCCCCGCCCTGTAGTTTTTTTATTTATTCAAACTGAATATTCACCTGTTCTATGAGCCAGCATTTTGCTCCAAGGGAATTGAAAATCATACCAGCTTTATTCATAATAGCCTTAAATTGGAAACAACTCAAAGTCATTCAATAGGAAAACAGATAGGTTGTAGTATATTTAAAAAACTGCTACATGCATCACATGGATGAATCTCGCAGATAGGCTATACAAATTCATTTACAGGAAGTTTAAGAGCTGGAAAAATGAATCTATGGTGATAGAAATTAGCATAGTGGTTATTTATCTCTTGAGGGTGAGGTTGAGTGGGAAGAGGCATAACTCTTGGCTTGGCTTGGCTTGTCTGTCCGCTTTGAAAGTCTCTCCTCCTTGCTCCTGGGATGCCGCCCTTCTTGGTTTACCCCTGCCCCCGGCGGCTGCTTCTTGGTCCCTGTGCGGGCCCCCCATCTCTGTTCTTCCTGTTGGCTCCTCAGGGTTCTGCCCAGCACTCTTCATCTCACATTTCACGCTCTCCACCCACCTTACCCATTCCCGTTACCTCCATTAATACTTGTAACATTTACTTCCAGCCCGGCCACTTTACTGCAGTCCAGATCCATTTATACAACAGCCTATTATTCATTTCCATGTTGATTTCCCACAGGTACCCCAAATCAATATTATGATCCTGTCCCAAAACCTTATCCTCCTGTATTCCCCATCTCACTGAATGGCACCCCCATTCACTCAGACGACCAGGCCAGAATTTTATGGGTTAGCCTTAACTTCTCTCTTTCTTCCTTCACTTGCAATGAGCCCCTTTGATTCTAGCTTCTGAATTAGGCTGAATTCCTTCTGCTTCTTTCCATTCTCACTACGCTAACCAAAGTCAGGTTAACATCACTGCCTAAATAAATTACACCAACATCCTCCTAAGTTTTGACCCCTTCCAACACATTCTTCACAGTAAAGCCAGAGAGAATTTTATAAAATGCAAATCTGATCACGTTATTGCTTTGTTGAAAACTCTTCAATGGCTTCTGTTATCCTCAGGATATAAGCCAACTGTTTAACATGGCTAACAGCATGGCTCTTATCACTCCAGCCTAATCTCTCTCTTCTGCTTATTGATTGCCACACTACAGGCTTATATTAAAACCACTTTCAGTTCTAAAATGCACCATGATTTTTGGTATCCCAGGGCCTTTGCACATCTCTTTCTCTGGTTGTCACACTTTTCTCAGCTCCTTTTCCTCTTCAACTCCTATAGATTCTTAAAGTCCCATCTTAGACATCAATATCACTTTATTTGGGAAATTCTCCCTAAAATCCCGAATTTGCATTAAGTACCATCCCTGTGAGATACCAGTGCACTCTCTACTTAACCCTAGAATGCCAAGTATTGTACTGAATTATCAGGGCCTGTTTGTTTCTCCCTATATCCCACTGCTCTGTAAGCTTGATGAAGGCAGGGACTGTGTCTTACTCACTTCTGCTCAGTGCCTGCCTAATACAGCGCCTGATATACTGACTCAGTATTTGTTAAATGAAGCATAAGCCTATAAACATCGTTAGAATACTTGTATGTATAATTGTACTATTAACAGAAAGTAATGATTCAGGGATGTCTAAATCATCATTATTACTTATTTCTTTTTGGCATTTCTGGCAAGGGAGCCCTATTTAAAAGTTTTTTGTTTTTTATTTTTATTTATTTTTTTTTAATTTTTATTTTTTTAAAATATATCTTTATTGATTTCAGAGAGAGGAAAGGAGAGGGAGCGAGAGAGACAGAAGCATCAATGATGAGAGAGTCATTGATCAAGCCCACAACCCGGGCATGTGCCCTGACCGGGAATCGAACCCCGATCGCCTGGATCCCAGGTTGACGCTCAACCACTGAGCCACGCCCAGCCGGGCTAGTTTTTTGTTTGTTAAATACTCAAAGTTTACCTACTGTACCAAGACACCAGGGACTTAGTTTTGTTACAGGAACAGAACTCGGGACTTCAGTCCGTGATTGAAGACCACGTCTTCCAGGCCTCTGCCCTCCGCTTTCTTTCTGTCCTTCGGGAAGGACAGACTGGATGGCCCAAGCAGCTGCCCCCCACCCTCCACGAGCACCTGAGCACAGATCCCCCGGGAACAACCCCTCTCCCGGCCCCACTCGTGCCCCTCCTGCACACCTGCCATTTTCTTTCGTGATACCGCTTCCCAGGCCCCTGGGGTTGCTTAGAGAGGACGCCACACCTAAGCTGTATCATCATAGTACCCACCCAGTATCTGCAACTGATTATTCTAGAGATGGGGGCAAATCTGTTCCCTCTTTTTCCCCACTTTTCTCTCCAGGCAGAGGGCGCTGGTTTTGAGTGACGGGATGAACTGTCGCAGAGAAGACAGACAACGCGCCTCCTCGTAGTTAAGCTCTGGATGTAGTTATTCCTGAAAGCCACCCCAACCTTGTTCTTCCCACGTCTGGGTTCAGAACTTCTATGGAGTTCCTACGCCAATGAAGTCTCTTTTTGGCATAAGCTAGTCCGTGTCGGTTTCTGTCACTTGCAGCTAAAAGAATCTTGACTACTTTAGAGGGAAATGCTCTCGCTCTGTTTCTGTCCTGGCTGACATTGCCCTAAGGCGGCTCCCAGACACCCGACAACCTGGCTGATAATCAGTACCCAAACTGTAGGGAACACGGTCATGCCCCACCGGCAGCGCTCTTCCCTTCTGTGTGTCCACAGGTGGACTCCTCCACTGTATTTTCTTGTTCAGAGGGCAATTTTTTGTGAACTACTTCTTGACATTATCCTATTTAAGAGTCTAAAAGGATGATTATTTTCAATGCATTTTTTGGATATATGTTGACTCTTTTCAGCAGTCTAGCACTTTTATACTCCTCTTCTTATGCAAAGTGAATGGAATGGAGAATCATTTGCCTAATTTAGAACCCTAAGGTTTTTTGAGTGTTTCTCTACACTTAAGTAGGCTTTCTATGCTTAAGACATGCACTATTGAAAGACTTATATATTTCCCTGTGTCTAGCAGGTGTACTTCCAGCATTTCCATTGAATTATTATGAAATATCAATGTTGTATCGTGTATAAAATGGGGATATGCCTCCTGATTTGGATCAAAAGAGCAGAACTATGGCATTAATGAAGCTACTTCCAAGTGGGAGAAAATGCCTGGAATGAGGCAGAGGAGTTGTGCCTCACTGTGACATCAGAGTTGTACGAGGCCAAAGGGGCTGACGCACATGCAAGAGACAAGCAGCATGTGCTTAATAACTTTGCATTTACTTATTTATTCATTCTTGTGATGAAAATGTGGTGCCATAAAATAATGATGAAGTTTAGATGTGGAGCTCAGATTATTCAATTCATGGTACTGGAGGGGACATGTAAAATGCATACAAAAGAGATTGTGTATATTTCCTTTTATTGGAAAAGCAGGCAATGCCTACATGGGAAGTAAAGAGTTAACAGCAGGCCTGAGACTCCCTCTCTCTCAACTCAGGGAAAATGAGTGACCTTAACCAGAGCTCTTTATAAACACGCTAATGGTATTTATTAGTGGAAAGATACCAGAGAGTCCTTATCTAAAATAACACTTTTTGGCAGCATAGACCTGGTCTGTCTAGACTGTGTATTGTAAATAAACCTGCAGTTTATGGATTTATGGGGTATGGCTGGCTAGAGATTGGGAAGTACTCATGTAAGCATTTTCTGTCTAACTAAAGGAATATAAAACTGGAAACCCCAAAACCAAATGATCTTTTTTTTTTTTTTTTTTTTTGGAACAACATGTGCACATAAATTGTTCAGAACTCAGCTGTTAAGCTGAAATCAAAACATATCCTAACACAGGAGAAAGGGACAGGCTGGAGAAGCTGTGTGTGATGGGCTCAGGCCCCTCATCTGTGTTGGGTTCTTGCCAGGACCCTTGTATCATTAGTGAAGTTTGGTGTTGGATGAGGTGTTTGATACTTAAGAGTCTACTTTGACCTTTCAACTCTTTGGTTAATACACCAAGGGTATATATAAGTAATAAGAAGCTGAGAAAAGGAGCATTTCAGGATAGAGAGAGAAGATAGATTATTTATAAAAATAGTGCTGTGAAAATTGATAAATATTTAGAAAGAAATGTAATCCTTCCTTAGATTCTATACTACAAAAAAATTTAAAAAAGGGAAAATCTTAAAAAACTAGAATAAAATGGAAAATGTATAAAAATATTTCTGATTTTGACTTAGGGAAGATCTTTCTAAGCAAAAAATAAAAAAATAAAAATAAAAAGATGAACCAGTAGAGAAAGGACTGATTGACAAAAAATTGAAGAAATGTATTTGCACCCCATTTGACAAAGGTGGATTTAGTATATTAGGAGTTTAAATTAATACCACCATAGAAAAAGGGCAAAGACTCTGAACAAATAATTGTCAAATGCAGAAATATTGACTTATGTCAAGGAACATAAGTACAACTACATTACTAATCAAGAAAATGAAAATGAAAAAGAGATATTATTTTCTGTCCACTCCATTGCCACTTTTAAGAATAATGTTAATGCCCTGCGAGGACCAGGATCCTGGGACACAGTGGCTCCTGTGGACGCTGCTGGTGGGAAGTACACGTGGCAGCCGTGGCGGAGAGAAGGTGCTGTGGGCTCAGGGCTCTAGCTGCCTCCCTCTGGGACCCGCCAAGGGTTCGTTGCAATGCTGCATTCTCCAAGCTCCCAGCCAACACCGAGTGTCGGGAGTCACTGGAACGGGGCCACCTCTGCCCAACGCAGAACTCCTCTAACAGGTCATCTTCGCTCAGGGCCTCCTCCGAGGCTGGCTGAGGCCTTTACAGGCCCGCGCTGCAGGTTGGGGACCTGCTTCCCCATTCCTCCTTACTGCCCTCTCGTCTTTCACAGGTGTCAGTCCTGCTGAATGCTCTCCCTTCCTTCTCCTGCTCCCTCTCCCCTTAACTCTTCACAAATGTTTCCCCCAATAACTATCTTGCATTTCTAATTTCATTTAATGCCTGTTTCCTAGAGTATCCAAACTGAAGAAAATCAGTTAGTATCATCTCTCTGGAAGTCAATATAGTATGGTTTAGGTTGTGTGGATAAAATAATGCATATTTATTAGGTTTACCAACTTTTAAAATTCGTAAATCCACAAGAAAACATGTGAAAGCAGAGGGGAAAGGAGCTTTATATTCAAATGGCAGAGACGGTTCTGTGTAAGGCTATGAGTGCTCTTCCCTTCCTCTCCTTCCCACGTGGCTGCCTCAGGCATTTAACACTGAGTGAAGTTGATCACGTGGCCCTTCATGTCTGAGGCTCTCAATACTGTATGGGAAAGCTTCCACAGCAGTTTGACAGAGACATTCTTCATACAACCATCTCTCTTATGGACCCTCAAAAAAAATCCAGAGTTAACACTAAAATCATATTTCTGTGAAGAAATTTCCATCCTAACCTAGAGCAAAATAGTCTATGATGTAGCTTTCTGGGGATCTGACTGAGCCAGGGACAGAATTTAGAGAGACTCATGGCTAACATATACTCAGGTTATTGCTCTTGAATATAAATGCTTGTAGCTGTGCTTCTAGTGAGAAGTATAGTTCAGAGACTCCAAAATGAACATTCCTAGTAGGTACAGGAGAAACTCTCTTACCCAGTGTCACTGAGACTGGTAACTGGGGGCTTAAGGTCAGCTATAACTCTATCGTAAACTGTTATTTTAAGCTGATAATTATATACTCATCCATCAGTCTTCTGGTGAAAGTCTTGTCTTTGAGTATGGATCCATTGATTGCGGTTCTCCATCTGGCAAAAACCACACCCATCATATATCATCTCCAATTTCCAGTTTCAATTTCTCTGAAGTACAGTAAGAACTTAAAGATACTTATGATATACCCCAAGTGCAGAATCCTCCTAGAGTTCTATTATTTTTGTTCATGGCCTTTTACAGTTATCTTGTCCACACCTAATTTGAAGCAATTATTTTCTTACCAGCTCACTTTTATAGTCCTTTCTAAAGTATTCAACTACTTAGTTTTTATACTAACAGTTCTCTTTTTGGCCCTCCTGCCTTATCAGATGACCCAGTCAGAATTACAGCATGCACATAAATCAACATAACTGACTCTTTGTTTTTCTTTTTTTCTTTACAAACATCAATGTGAGAGCGAAACATCGATTCGCTGCCTCCCACATGCCCCCCACTAGGGACTGAGCTGCAATCTGGGCATGTGCCCTAACGGGGATTCGAACCAGCAATCTTTCAGTGCACAGGACGACACCCAACCAACTGAGCCACACAGGCCAGGGCACATAACTGACTAATGATAAACATACAAACCAGCTGGTGGGGCAGAAGTCCATGGCAGGGATCAGGAGCTGCTTGCTGCCATAGGTGTCAATCAGTAGGTTTCACAGAGAGAATGGAGAGCTTCCCTTAATTCAGTGACTCAAGGAAGCGAACGTCAGGTAAAAGAATACCTACAGTACTTGAAACGTAGGTTGACTGACAGACCACATGTATGCTTTTATACAGTGTTTGAAAGGCAATGCGTGTGATATGTATTCCCTGTCCTGATGAGAAATCAATCATCTGTGCAGAGATGAGCTGCAGCAACATGGGCAACTGGGACCAAGGTTTTCACCCTACAGCAACTGCTGCCACGACTACTGCTGCTGCTACTAAACATATTCGGATTTTTTGGCTGTGAATGTACATGGCTATAAACACCATAAGGAACATGATCATCCTGTTAACACAGTCTCTTTTTCTCCAGGGTCCCCCCACCTCAGGTACCTGATTTCCTCTGGGTTCCCCACATAGTCCCTCTATGAATTTCCTACCCTTCTCTACTTCCTCACTGGGCTCACCACCTCTTGCTCCCATCTGAGCTTTGCCCACAGAAATCAGAACGATCTTCCTTTTCCTGCAGTGGCCACAGGCTTCAGTCTTCAAACTTGGCCATGCTCCAAGATTAGGAGCTGCTTTTTTGGCTGTTGCTTAATGTCTAATTAAGATATTACCTGCCTGAAGAAACTTCTGGACTCCAGTTCCAAAAGGGCTGCTCTATACAGGGCAAGACTAGTCTGACTTTCAGAGTTACAAATTGTCCTCCCTTGTAAAATAGAGACTTACACTGGTACCTCTATTTCAGTAGTGATTGTACCCCAAGGGGCTTGTCTAACAGATACCCTGGACGTCTGAGTAAGTCCCGAGTCTTTCTTTGTGTGTTTCATTTGGATCCTCAAAACTCTTCCCCAAAAGACTAGATCTTTGCATCGTAAGACAGTAACTGACAGTAACTGGCCAAACACATTCAGTTGCTTCTTGAGGCCACAACTTCAAAGGTGCCAGCAGGACTATTTAATTTCCACAAAGCAGAGCCTGTGTCTTCCTACCTGCTATGGAAGGAAGATGAAAAAGCCATAGGAAATTTATTCAAGTTTTAAGTGGATGTAGAAATGTGAGGAAGCCTTACTATGCTCTTTAAGATCCAGTCGCTCTATGTCAGATAGCCTTTCATGTCATTTAATAATCAACTTGTATGTACAGCTTTCGAAGTCAATCATATATTTTGCTCTTTTGTCATGATGAGTAGCTGGAAAGGCTGGCCTGGTAGGAAGCATCTTTAGAGAAGTTACTGCATAGAGTGAGAAAGAACCAGCTCTATCCCAAGCATTGACTCAAGTTCCTTAAGGCCATTATTCCACCCGGGGGATTCTCTGAATATGTGACGTTCACACTGGCATCTTTCTAACGCATCCACTTGTGTCCTGACAAGAGAAACGTGGGTGTTGCAATGAGTCTGTTCAAAGATCTCACTCAGAAGAGGGAGAAAGTACATCCCCTGGGGACAGCAGAGCTCTTGGTGCTCATGGCAATGTTGCTGCCTCCACTTACCCACCTCCATTGTCTCTAACTTTTTAGGCTGAACTTCTGTGCCCACAGCTCATGTGGATCTCACCAAAACCTCTCTCTCACAAAATCCCCCGCTCCCTCTGTCCTCTTATGTGGCATTTCAGAAGCACTTGGCACAACTCGAGACACTTCCCTCTGGACTCCCAGAGCCCTGTACCCCTCAGTCCCTGGCCTCTGCTCAGCCTCCTTCACCGATCTCTTTTTCCTCCTGGCACTTGCAGTACCGTAGTGCTCAGCCTTTCCCGGTCTTATGTTTTCTACCTACATTACCCCCCTAAGTGAACCCACCCAGCCCCAAGGTGTAAATACCACCTCCAGGCCAATGACTTCCAAATTTAAATCTACCGCCCTGCCCTTTCCTCCGAGCTCCAGGCTGGTCCTAATGGACGTGATCTTCTAATGGATATTAATGGGCGCCTAAAGGAATCTCAGTTAGGGCGTCCACACCGAGCTTGGAGTTTTGCTTTCTCACCTCCCCGCGGTGCGCCTCCCCCAGGCCTCCCTGCTCAGGGCCACCCGTCAGCTGCTCAGGCCAGAAGCGAAGGACTACTGTTTGCTTCTTTCCTCCCTGTCATTCTCTCACCCCACCCCCTCCAACCCGCAATCCATCTGGAAGTCCTTCTGGCCTTACCTCTAAAACAATACCTCTAAAGCAAGCCACTATCACCCGAGCAACTGCTCTCTCTCACACATTTTAAAATCACCAATCTCATCCTCCAATTGCTTCTCACTGCATTTTTAATCAAATCCACTCTTCCCTGTGACCTAACAAGGCCCTGCCAGGCCAGCTTCTAAGTCCATCCTTGACCTTGTCTTGTCCCGCTTTCCCACCCTCTCACCACACTCCAGTCTGGTAGCTTCTGGAACTCGCCAACTCTGTTCCTGCCTCAGGGTCTTGGCACCTGTTCCCCCTTCTGCCTGGAACGCTCTGCTCCAGATCTTCACATGGCTGGTTCCTTTAGCCATTCATGTCTCATCTCAAATGTCACCCCCTCAGAGGAAGACCTCCCTGGATACTAATCTAAATACTTCCCTAGAGAGCCACCCTTTCCCTGCCCCTGGATGGGACACACTTGCTGTGTCCTTCGATATTATTGTCTTTGTACACACACCACTTTTGCAATTATCTTGTTTATTTTTCTTTTTAACACATGTGTTTTCTACTAGATATAAATTCCATGAGGGCATATCACATCGGCTTTATTTCCTAGGGTACCCCGGTGCCTGGTACATAGTAGGTGTTCAATAAATCTGTTGAAAAAGTAACTGTAGCTCAGAAATAGACATGAGGAAAAAATGCTAGAGTAACCTCCAACCTTTGGTAACGGTTTTACTTCAATGTGTCTAAGTCTGAAGAGGCATAAAGCTTTGAATGTGTGTGAAATGGTTCTTGAAGTCCGGGTCTCTGAGAGGCAGTTAAGTTCCTTTACATGGAGTCTGTGTACTCGATGGAACTGTGAGGAAAGATCCAGAGACTCAAGAGGCAAGAGCAGCGCTGAGGGGAGTTGTCTGGTAACGTCGGGATTCAGGCTGCAGCGTGGGCTGACGCAACAGGGAATGCAGCCCCCTGCTACCCAAACTTGCCAGACAGCATGGCCTGGCACGGGAACGTAGGCGCATGGAGAGCTCCAGACTCCCCAGAGAACATTAATGGGGCCTAAAGGTAAGAGGAGGCCCCTGGGGACGGAGGAACTTAGAGAAACTTTCATTATTCACAGAAGTATTTGAGCAGCTGATGCTTTTAGTTTCCCTGTGAAGTGAGAGACTAGATCACCGTTACATGTATTGTTTTTCAATGGAAATGGTCTTCTAAATACCCAGAAAAGCAAACACTGATGCTCTAACATTTAACTTTCAGAAACAAAAGGTTATTATTTTGACACTTGAGAACAATTTCTCCTAAGAGTGAAGGCTCGTTATAAAGCCCTTTCTGCCTCTCTCCCTTTGCAGATTAAGCCTCATTGTTCCGGGCAGCGCCTTCTGTTCGGGTTTATGAGAACAGACGCTGAGCGGATACAATCCAGGTACAGCTTCAGGAAAAAGGATATTACAGAAAATTGTGGTGGTGTTTGAATTGTCTAGGAAAAGATTTAAACAACGATAATATTAAGTCATTGCTCAGCTCTTCCTCGATATGGCTCCAGCTCAGTTTTTAGCACTAAATTAGCCTGACTTGAAGTATAAATGTGTCTTTGGTGAGTTCCTGCCTCTTTATTTTTTTGAAAGACAGTAAGCATGCCAAAAAGATTTATGAAACAAAATCTTTCAAGACCTCAGATTCTCCCTACAAATGTCCTACCCATAAGGAATTTTTATTAGGTAGCTGTGCCTGTATGTATGTAGCAGAGGGTATAAAAAAACCGAGCAGGAGGTGAATTTTAAAGATGATGAAAAATTTTAATACTGTCTAAACTTTATATTAATCTCTTTGGTACTCCAGTGTTCTTGATAAAGGGGTTCTATAAAATACCAAAATCCCTTATGTGGTTTTAAATATTAGGTTATCTCTAACTCTTGCATTGCAACATACACTCAAAATCATACATGCAAGGACACGCCCACCACACACATGCACAAACAGGATTTTTTTCCGGGATCTATAAATTTTTTATCTTTGTATTCCCAGAACTAGGTACTGAAAACCTCAGTGCTTAGTACATAGAAAAATGCATAATAAATGTCTGTTGAGTGAACGGCCGAACAAGGAGTGTGTTTCCAGACTCTGACTTAGGGCCTCTCTAACCCCACTGCTCGGGGTGACTCTTTCATGCACCGCAGCTGGATTGGAAACACAGGCCGCCCAACAAACTCCCAGCTGCAGAGGTTTTTCTTCTCAATGTGCAAATTGACTGATGTGTCCAATGGCATTGAGTGATTAAACACAGATTTTTTTTTAAGTTAAAAGAATGGAGATATTCTTGTCTTGACAGTAGCTTGTAATTTTCCTTAGAGACCTTTCTTATTAGATTTTATAAAACTGCAAGAGACTGAGATATGTTTTTAAACTAGTGTTCTGTAGGGGACATTTGTCATTTCTTTGGCCATCCGATATTCAGCCCTTCTTTTTATTGGGATAGTCCCCATTATCAGTGGCACTGAGGGGTCACGATGTCCTGCTTTCCTCTCTAGAAGGTGAAGGGAAGAGAGCCTCTCTCCCCCTGCCTGCAGCCAGGATGTTTATTGACCAACTGGGTGTTCCTACCAGGGCTTGAAGCTGCCGGGTGCCACCTAAGAGGACTCATTTGGGCAGCATCACCCATCAGCATTGGCTTGGGCAGCATCTCCGCCAGCCTGTTTCTGCTGTGCAGTCTGTGTGGTCTTCTTGGTTCATGTCAATTTTCTATGCCCTCCCTCAAGTTTCCCCATTTGATTGCATGACACCCCCCCACACACACCATAACCTTCCAATGAATCGTCCTATTTGCTTAAGATATCTGGAGCAAACTACTCTTGCTTACAAAAGAAAAAAACAAAAAACAACAACAAGGTAACTGGTACATCTCCTGAATTACTGATCAGTAACAGAGCTAAACCTGTTTCTGGCAGTCATGAATAAAATGAAGATAAACTTATTTATCTAATAAATTTAAGCTGTATGGGGACATTATTTGTGTTTTTTCAGACATGGCACAATGCCAGTCTAGTGGCCTTTGCATCAAATACTGACCCTACCATTTATTGACTGTGTGACCTTGGGCAAGACAGTTAATCTCTATGAACCTCCATCTCCTCGCCTATAGCACAAGAACCAAAACATCACACAGGTGTGTTCTATGGGCAGTATGAGGCTATTTTGATCATGAAAGCACTTTTAAATCTGAAATCTATTTTTATTACCCCAGGCCAACAAAATCTCTTCTGTATAATCTCATTTTGCACATGATCCACATTTGTTATAGTGTCTTTCCTACTTTCTTTTTTGGATAGAGCCTGGGAGATGGCTTCAAATTCTAGCTTAAAAAATTGTCTTATTCCAATGTAAGCAGTAAAGCTTAAACTATGTTGAAAAGATGAGGAGATAACTTCCTTGTTCTGCATTCAGAACCTAAGTTTCTCTTTGACCCAACACACAGACACACACAAGCAGCAGAGCTCAAACCACAGCTCATTGGCTTATTGATCACCAGATCCTTTGAGGCCACCATCTGAACCTTCTAACTAAAATTAGTGGTTAAAACATGTTTTCCTGGTTTACCGATGTCATTTAGTATCAATTGAAGTCCTGCCCAAGGAGGCTCTTAGTGGACAGAAATGGAAATGTTCTGGTCCCGTGGCACAGGCACAGCTAAAGGAAGGGTGTGGGAACTGAGGTCGGAGTTGCAGACAAGAGGAGGTGGCAGCAGGCTGGCACAGCAAGGGCCAAGTCTGACATCTGTAATATAAATTGTTTCTGGGCAGTCGGTGTAAGTCTTCCAGCAGGGGGCAGGGAGAAGAAGGGGAAGAAAAGAGGGTCCCATGTGGGGGCTACTCTTCATTGCCACACCCTGGGAACATCCCTTTGAACAAAGAGGACGGGAGACCCTGGGTGGGGCATGTTTGCTCAGGTGGACCCTTGGTCTCTGCCAGTAGTTCTCAAATTTGTCTCTGCATCTGAATCACCTGAGGATATTTAGTAAATTCTGGAGCCCAGGCTACACCCCACACCACATTAATCAGAGTCTCTGAGGGAGGGACCCAGGCACTAGTACTTACTTTCTGAAGCTCCTCAGGTGATTCCAATAGCATCACAAGTTGGAGACCACTGGCCAATGTTGTTCTCATACTTTATTTCAATAAAGCTTGTGAACTGATAAAGGTTCTTTTCCCCCATTTCTCTCCCTAGTCCTTTTGAACCTTGAGCCTGACAACAAAAGTCAAGGTACATTCATTATATTATATGCATATACTGTGTTGCTTTGAAAACATTTCTAAAGGTCTAATCACTTTTATAACAGAAAAATACTTGCCTTAAACTCAAAGTCATTTTCTAGTGTAACTGCCTTTATCAGTGGCTCAGCATTTCTCTAAGGCATTCTTTCTGAAATGAAATATTCTATTCTTGGTGTCAAACCACAGAGGATTCAACATTTAAAATAATACTTTTTTTTTTTTTTTAGGACTGAAATGATGAAAAATACATTTCTAATCAAAATATAATCTTCCAATCTATTTTTTTCATTCCTATCCCAAACTGTTAGAGCCATAAGCTGGTACAATTCTCCTTCTCTGGATTACAATGAAAATCTTATCAATACTGCAAGGCATTTCTGGTTAAGGGATGCTTGAATGAGGTGTAACAATAATAGCTGCATGTCTTAAGCACTTATTATGTGTTTGATGTTTGCTTAGCGCTTTAGCTACATCGCATCACTTAATTCTCACGGCAACCCGGTGAGGCTAATACTATTATTATCCTCACTCTTTCAGGGGTAGAAACTGAAGCTTGCTGGAAATGAGAGTGCTCCGAGGTCCTGCATTTGGTAAGTAGCTAAGTTATTCCTTTCAGAGGCAGGCACGAAGGGCCCAAGATTTAATGCTTAACTGTGTGCCTAAATGTGTGCTATGTCTTTTCACTGCTGCCTCTCATTTTATCTTCATAACCACCAACACACCAGGCAGAAATATGACAGAAAGCTCTGGGGAGGAAAAACAGATCAGAAGCCTTCTCTCCTGGCTCCCTGTCCTCCTGACCTTCTCACTTCTGTTTCCTCTCTAATTATTCTCACCAGTGAAACGGGGGCAGCCCCACCAGGACTCAGGGCAAATGCTGCAGGAGAAATGCTTTCATATATATATATTTTAGATCGGTAGTTCCAAATCAGGAAGATGAGCATGTCTAAGGGTAGTACATTTTGTAGGTAACCTGGAGGAAAAGCAAAGCGCCAGGTTTCACAGATAAAGGAATATAAGAGCTAGAACTCTACATATACAAGTGTAATTATATTTGAGACCTTCTAGGCCTGTATTCAAGACTGATAGTCAAGGCTGGACATGTGTAAGTCGATTTTTCCCCTTAATGTTTAGTACAGATATGTAAACAGATATTTAAAAGAAGATATGTAAAAACAGATATGTAAAAAGAAAATGAACGTCTCTTACTCAGAGAGGAAAAACCGTAAAGATTTTGGTGTACATTCCTGCAATTATATCTGGCTATATGTAATTCATTTTGTTTCAAAAATGGAGTCATATGTAAAACTGTTTTAGAATCTGCTTTTTTTCACTTAATGTCCTTAAATGTGTGCATAGTATTCTAGCACCTGAGTGTATGGTTATTTGTTTAATCCCCTTTTGGATATTTAGATCATCCCTTATCTTTCACTGCTGCTGCTGTAATGTACATACACAGTTTTGCCGCTTAAAGAAAACTTAGAAATTATATGAAAACAGCTCAGAGTAGTCAAGGGAATTGATCAAAATGACTCAGTTGAAAGCCTGGCTAAAGCTTGAAACTGATTACCAGTCTGGGCCTCTTTCTTCCACACCAGTGGCTCTCAACCCCTACCGCAGGTTCTTAAATCACCTGCAGAGATTTTTAAAAATGTCGTGTCTGGGCCTCAGCACAGACATTCTGATTTAATTGATCTGGGGTGGAGCCGGGTATCAGTATTTTCAAAAGCTCCTCCAGGGGTTCGGATGTGCAGCAGGGTTAGGATCACTGCTCTACACCATGGGGCCTCTGGAATCGAGATCACACAGAGAGGTGTCCTGGGATCCTATCAGCACTGCCTCTGCGAGTTAAAGGGGGAACTCAAAGCATCCTACAATTTTTCTTGCTTGTGCTAACAGCACTCACGTATGTTACTCTGGTGACTGCTTTGTCAATTTTCATGGGGTATTTCATCTTGAAAGTTGAAAGAGAAATGCTTATTCAACTGTAACCATCAGGTCTGAGAGCTCCGAATGTTTGCTGTAAAGCTGGTAGAGGGGAAGGCCTGGGACCAATGAGGAGCTACAGCTCGAGGGAAATCTGTGTCTTGGGCTTTTCACCACCTGTACTCACAGCTACACAGCCCTTTAGCCCTGAGCCCCCACCTACTTGGTGGAAGCCAGCCTCCCCAGGCATCTCCAAGAACTCTGGGGCTATATTTCTGCAAAATACTGGTCGGTGTCTAAACAGTCCCTTAGCTGCTCACTGCCACAGTAGATTGGCCTGAGACACAGAGGTGCCAATCAGACTAGAACTTGGCCATCCCTGTCATTCCCCTTTCCTGGCTACAGTGGAGCTGGAAACTGCACCCTGAGGCTGGGAATGAGCAGCTTACTGACCACTCCTCCAGGTCAGAGACCTAGAGTTAGAAAAAGACTGCTTGCCGTGTCTTCCATTTATTTGGAGAAGTATCTGAAAGCAAAGTTAATTGGATTGCAAAGCTCTAGCACTGAGTGATTTTGTTTTCAGTTCATACCCACAGGTTCCATCCCGGGGCCTGGGTTGGGAAGAGTTTAAGGGCTTCACTATACCCAGAACACCACTGTCTTAGAGATTATGGCAAAGTGCTGATTCCTTCCTCCTTGTGGTGGATTTGCTCCTGGAAACTCCTTGCTGTCCCTCCTTGATCTGGAGTCCTCAGTTCTGCATTACAACATGCACTGGGGGTAAATGAGGGAGTAGGAATGAAGGAGATGCTTGTCCATTTGCAAGAGACAGAAGAATCTGCAAGGTGTCTGCTCTGGTTATATAGAAATTCCTTAAAGACAAATACCAGAAGATGGGGAGAGTGGTACCTGTGGGGCAGGGGACAGGGCTGTAGACTGGAAAGCAGGAGATCTGGCTTCTCATTAACTCTGTCCCTCCCAGGCTGTGTGGCCAAAGCCAAGATATGTCACCTCTCAGAGCTTTAGTGTTCTCAGATATGAAATAGGGGAAATAATTCCCAGCTCATAGAGGTGGAGAAAGGATTCAGTGACACGGTATTTGTGGAAGTGCTTTGCACCCTGTAAAGTGCTAATTATCTATAGTAATAGTGAGTTCTGTATATTCAGTGAGGGGTAAGCCTACCTCTCAGGGGCCTCTAAGGCTCCAAGAAGTCAAGGAATTGTATACAGCACCCACATAACTCTAAAGTTACAGGCCCAAGGAACTCCTGCAAGGGTAGGGAACATGAGGGTCTTCACAAGACCACCTGGGAAGGAATATGGGCCTCAGTAGCTAGTGTTCCAATTGTTTGAGGCAGGGAGGGAGAGAAAGGCGGGGGAAGGGCAAGAGAAGAATGGATGATCCACTGGGCTACAGTGAATTCTGAGTCTGGACTAGGGACACGTTGAGTACTGGAAAGGAATTTCTCGCCTTAGTTTTAATTCCAGAGATGTTTAACATATTCATAAAGCTCATTAAATA
This sequence comes from Miniopterus natalensis, assembly GCF_054644295.1. Lineage (NCBI taxonomy): Eukaryota > Metazoa > Chordata > Mammalia > Chiroptera > Miniopteridae > Miniopterus > Miniopterus natalensis. The sequence goes on along the minus strand of NC_142083.1, from coordinate 31,916,696 downwards.
TGTTTGGCCTTAATTAACTAACACTTCAAGGGCAGAATACATTTCTCCTCTTTTTCTATATTTGGTAGGTGTTTGTTTCTTTTTTTAAAATGAGGTGACAGGGCCCGGCTGGTGTGGCTCAGCGGTTGAGCACTGACCTATGATCCAGGAGATATTGGTTCGAATCCTGGTCAGGGCACATGCCCAGGTTGCAGACTCGATCCCTGGTGGTGGGGGGCAGGATGCAGCCGATCAATGACTCTCTCATCATTGGTGTTTGTCTCTCTCTCTCTCCCCCTCTCTCTTCCTCTCTCTGAAATCAATAAAGACATCTTTTAAAAAATAAAAAAAATTTTAAAAAATGAGGTGACAGGGAATGACAAATTTTAACACTCTACTATATGCCGTTCTGAAAGCAACAAAGAAATTAAGAAGACAACGCAGGTCAAAATTACTAATACAAACAGCACTGCTGAGCCATCCTGGCATTTTTCTCACTGTTCACATCTAACAGTTGGCAGGCGTTCAGTGCCAGCAAGCAGGTGATGATTAACAGGTAGACCCTAGTGGCTGAGGTCCACTTTTGGTGGGCAAATATTTTCTGTCGGCCAACATTTAAAAATTGTGATATTTCACACACAAACATGAATTCATGGATTCCTTTAAGGAAAGAAAAAGCAAAAAGATGGCACGTTTGGCCCACATTTCCATCTGGGAATCAGCAAGCCATGCAACCTGGGCGGCGGCTGCCTGCTTCGTATCTGCAGACCTGTGCTCTCCAGCTCACAGGACCCGCCTGAGCCTCTTCACTTTCCCACCTCTCCCCCCTGGGCCCCAGCGGACCTGAGTTTGGAGACCCTGAATTCCACACTGCCTCCAACCACAACCTGCGGCTGTACATTCCCCTTCGTTTCTCCTTCAACCTCATTCCTTTATCTTTGCGCAGTACCTGCTGCTGAATCAACATAGTTCCCAAAGAACAGATTAGTTCCTCCTTCCCCAGTTTCGTTCTTCCTTTCCAGCTGAACATGCTCCTTTCCTGCCCCTTCCCCTACACCCCACAGAACTGCCCCCTCAGAAGCTGGGGAATGCTTTGAGAACATTGCAGTATGAGCACGACTGTCCCAGAATGAACTGGGATGATATTTCTTTTGCAAAGATTACACCTAAGTAGATATCTGAACTCATTTCACATTTTCACATCAGATCTGCACCGGTGCCTGTATAATACCTAACACTGAAATTTAGGGAATAACTGAAAGGCACACTCAGTCTGAACAGACTTGGTAGCTTAGAATATATTTCATCCTCAGAAATATTTTGGTGCAGGTGGGGAGGTGTGGTTTATTCTTTAATTCTAAGACAAATAGGCCTTTCCACAGTGATGGAATGATACTGAACGATGAAAAATCAGACATTACCTGTTTCCTGAAACAGAGAGGAGAGAAACCCCTTTAGTAATTCCTCAGCTCAGTGAGTAGATAGCAAGAACGAAACTAACCACTGGAAGTCAAATTGGACTGCTTCAAACTTAGTCCCGCTAAGGGAATGAGTCTAAAACTCCAAGCCTGAAGCTCTAACAAGCCATACTTTTGGCCAAAAACTGAAAATCCCATGAGGGGGGCAATTTGGATGTTTCCTGTTATGATTTTAAACTCCATTTGTTGAGAAACAGGAGCTCTTATGGATTTATTGACAAGGGATTGGGTATATGAAGAAATGGTGTTTTGCGACTGGTCTGGGAATCTCTTCCCAGTCTCACCTCCTCGGAGGCTTTCTGGTCACCCAGCCTCAATGTAACTTTCTTGAGTGTTCCCACCACCCCAGTGGGAAGCTGCCTCTCCTCTGAGCCCCTCCAGCACTGAGTACCACTCCTCACCCCAACTTCCATTTTGCTTTTCACCCCTGTACCCATTGATGTCCTGGAGTGGGCCTGGGTGGCCAGTGTCACTGGTGATGACGGTGTGTCCCTCCCTCCTCCTCACATGCCCTCCGCTGGGAAGGAGCAGGTCGGCTGTTGAAACCCAGACCTGGGTCCAAGTCTGATCCAATGTGGTCATTTCCAATATTTGCTCGGACAAACTAGCAAGAAGGAGACACCCAAGGATGGAGCAATTTGAGTAGACATCGTGTGGAGGAAGAAAGTCTGAACAATTGGGGGCCCAGAGAGAAGTGCTGAGGCCTCAAGAATGCAGAGCCAAGATTGATTCTCATTTACTGGCAGCTCCAGTAAGGCCATAACTGGGTTATTTTCCCCTTCTTTCCTGTTCTTCTTCTCTTACAAGCTGAGGAAACCTTAAAACCCTCAAATCAGCTGTTGGCTGGCTAAAGAGGTCCTTGTCCTGAAGTGGGTCCAGGGGAGGAGAGAGACCCTGAGTGGAAACAACAGTCTGTGGCAGTGGGAGGGAGGCAAGCATGTCTGCCAATCCTGGGGCCACTCTGAGAAAGAAAGGGGTCTTTGGGAAAACAGCTCAGCATAGTACCAAGAATAAAAACTCTGGCACCAGAGAGACCAGTGTCCAAATCCCAGCCCCATCAATTGTCTTGACTAAATACCTCAACTCCCTGAACCTCAATATACTACAAAATGGAGATTTAAAAAATGTCTAGCATGCTGGTGCTCTGGAAAGCTTCCAGGTGTCTCATCTAGAATCAGGCAATAACCCTGGACCCTCATTTGCTTTAGACGGGATCACTATCTTGCAACCATAAGGGAAAAGTCAAAATCATCACTAGAACAACAGTGCTGACATGCTCCAGCACCCACAAGAGTCCCAGCTCCTACACCTACCAACATAGTTGGCTCTGTGATTAAGCCACTGTGGGCTAGTCTCTGTTACTTGCAGGTAAATGCATTTCTTAATAAACACATCAAACTTTAAAAGCACTGTCCCACTGGATTCTATGCAAATATTATTTCGGATGAACTCATTTAATCGTGAAGTAATATGTTCAAAGGGTACAGCACATAAGTTGCTTCTCCACACATATGAACTCCTATTTCTGTCTCCCCTTAGTTCAGGACAGACAGATAGTGTCCCCTAAGGTTCACTCATTGTAGGAGGCCCAGGGCCACACAAGTAAAAGAGAAAGGACATTGCTACTTGGTCTTCAAAGCCAGGTCTAAGTGGCAGCATGCCCTTTATGAATTTTCTTTCCTGGCTACACCCACTCAAGCAGAGCTGACTGCCACCTCCTTTATGCCTCCACAATATCTTCTACAAATCTCTATAATAACACTGACCACACTGTTTTGCAATGATTTATTTATATGTCTGTACCTACACAGATTCTCGGTGATATGCTCCTCCAGGGCAGGGGCCGTGTTTTATTTATCTTTATACTTTCAGAGCCTAGCGCAGTATCTGGCCCGCAGTAGGTGTTCAATGTTAAATGAATACATGGAGGAGCAAACAAACTAACAAGGAAATGGGCAGGAAGGAGAGGTAGGTGCTGAGGGACCTCCTTGCGCTCCCTTCTCTCCATTCCAGCACCTTTTCCTCACTTCTCCCACCAAGCACCCTATCCTGACATTCTCCCCAGTCTTGCTAAGGATGTGTCAGGAAGCATCGCTTTGGCTTCCAGACTGAAGCATTTTTGTTCTCACTAGAGAACATTTTTATTATGGAGAGAAATGTATGTAAATCAGATCATAAAACCTGTAGCCAGGAAAGCCCCATAACATAGCCCCAGACAACTCTATGTTTATGGAAATGGGTGTGAGGTTTCTTTAATTGGCTACATCTTTGCCTTTTGCCTTCTGTCTTTTCTACTTGTCTGGAACATGGACACAATGTCTGGAGCTGAAGCAGTAATCTTGGAACCTTGAGGAAAAGGCCTAGAGGGCTACAGAAATCTCAGTCCTGATATCCTTGAGTCCTGAACCAATACTTGCTATCCCTACCGCTGGGTTTTTAATTATGTGAGAAAAAGGAATCCTATGTGTTTCATTAAGTCACTGAAATCTTTCCTGTGTCACTTTCAGATGAAGATAATTCCAAGTTGATAATCCAGTCTTATTTCTTCTCCGACATGCCGGGGTCGGTTCACCTGAGGACTTTTACACTTGCTAGTCCCTCTGCCTGAAATGCTCCCCTCTCAGATCATCACATGACTGATCCCTTCTCAAAGTCAGCCATCAAGTTAGAATGTCACTTTCGCAGAGGAGCCTCTCTGAAAATAGCTTCCCACACCGCATCCATCATTCCTTAATAGTATCATCCTATTTTATTGTCTTCACTGCACTTATCACTATTTAAAACATTCTCTCTCTTGCTTGTTTCTTTTTGTCTGAGCCCATGTGAGCACTATAACAAAATATCATGAACTGGGTGGCTTATAAATAACAGAAACATATTGCTCGCAGTCTAGAGTCTGGGAAATATAAGACAAGCACCAGCGTGGTTGTGTTTGGTGAGGACCTTCTTTGAGGCTCATAGCCAGTGCCCTCTCGCTGCATCCTCACATGGTGGAAGGGGCTGGGGAGCTCTCAGGGGCCTCTTTTATAAGGGCATGGATCCCATTCACAAGGGCTCCACCCTCAGGGTTTAAGCACTTCCCAAAGGCCCCACCTCCCAATACCATCACATTGGGCATTAGGATTTCTACATGTGAATTTGGTGGGGACACAAATATTCAGGCTATAGCAATTTTCCATCATCCTACCATCAATGCAGGAATCTTGCCTCTTTTTAGAACTGTTGTATCTCCAGCACCTAAAAGAGCATGAGGCATAGGGTGAATGCTCTATGAATAGGTTCCCAGAGAAGGAGACAACTTCCAGAGTTGGAAATGAATATTTTCCCCATAGGAAATACTGTCATAGATGTCGGTGGAATAGGTTTATAACTTATGGAATTATGGGTTAGAGAGTCCCACTCAATCTCAGGTAGATTTTTAAAATTGATTTCTTGAGTGCCACTCCTTATATCCTTGCAGGCCCTATCCCATTTCACATCCTGCCTTGTGAAAATTATATCTGAGCCCTTTCAAAGTCACCTTGCCTAACTTCCTGCCCTCCCAAGTGGTGTCCTGAACCACTTCTCTTTTCCATGAGTCCATTTAAAAGCAGTACAATCTCATTTCCTTTGAGAGCCCTGCCCCTTTCTGGTTTTCCCTGTGAGGATCATGGTGGGCTGTGATGAGACAGCAAGTAAGGCCTTGACATTTGGGAGAGTAAATTCCTTCTTTTAGTAGCTAAAGAGTATGCCTTTACACAGAGAAACCATAAAGGCAGACTAATAGGATAGGACCATCCTGTTAAACACACTTAAGAAATAAAAAGCAGTTTGAGTAGGTAAAGAATTTACAAGTTCTATGGTCAAAGATAAGCCCAGGCACACAGGTCGGGGGCTGTAACGGACTGTGTTAGTTGTTTCTCAGTCTCCATTCTCTCCTTTTTCCTAGTAGCCAAGTCCTCCTTTTATTCAGGGTGACAAGGACAAATGATGCGTTTCCCAGTCTCCCCGAGGTTAGGTGTGCCCCGCGTTGGAAGAGGTTTTGTTTGGGGCCGCATCAGGCGGCTGACCCGGCTGGGCCGTGGGCCCTTTCGCCTCTCATTTCCTCCTGGTCTGGAACTTGGACTGATGGGCTAGGGCTCCTGTCGTATCTTGTGTCCTAGAGCAAGGCTGACGGAAGCCAGAAACTAAGAATGGGTGACAGAATGATGATTTCATGGGGCAACGAGACGACTTCTGAATTGCCCGTTCCAGGGCTGCTGTTCCGTGAGAGGGCAAACCCTGGTGCCTTGAAGCAGCCACTCCTCTGCATTTTCAGTTAAATGGAGCCAAATATAATCCATTTTGATAAAGATGCTCACTTGGGGAGCTTTAAAAAAATACCGCGGTACCCAGGCTGCATCCCAGATCATTTCAGTCAGAAACTCTAGGGATGGAGTTCAAGCATCGGCAATATTTAAAGCTTCCCAAGTGACTCCAACGTGCGGCTCAGGCTGAGAATCGCTGCTTCAGGCCAACAGGCGTCTTATTGAGCATGTTCAGGAATCTCCTGGGGGATGGGGCGCTGCTTGTTAAAAATTTGGATTTCCAGGCCTCACTCCTCAGGGATTTTGCTTCTTTAGGTCTGAGGGCACCCCAGGTGATTCTGAGACAAGCAATCCAGGGATCACATCGGAAGAAAGACCGCTTTAGACAACGGGGAATCTTTGGAAATTTTAAAGCAAAGAAGTGATGAGATCGGAGAAGACTCTTAGGATTAGTCTGGATCTAGGGAATCAATTGAAAAGAAGAGGGGAAACACTGACAGTAAAGAGACCAACTGGGAGGCAGTACAATAGTTGATGGCTTAGGGGACAGAATTCTGAACTAAGACGAAGAAAGTGGCCAGAGAAATGAGAATAAAAGGAGACAATATACACTGACAAAGGACAAAACACGACAGGACTTAGTAACTGATGGGGTCGGGGTTGGGGGCTTCAAGATGTTTGTTCTTAGTGACCGAGGAACACACTAGGGGTTTGACTTCTGGTTAGTGTGTGTTTTCCTCCTTTGCTCCAACTCAGTTAAATTGGTGTAGATTACTAGTTTACTATATATCTACAACTGCAAATGTTAACTTGATTTTTGCTAAACTGATAGTGTCGAGTGTTTCCCATTAGATGGAAAGCCTTTATTTGCTGAATCAGCCTTTCTATTTAAAGGCTCAGACACTTTATCCTAACAAAAGTCTATTTCACAAATTTTAGTATTTGTATACAAATATATATATTTAAACAAGCAAAGAAATGGTTTTTTGTTTGTTTGTTTGTTTGTTTGTTTGTTTGTTTGTTTTGTCATGCCTTGAAGAGCAGAAGAAATAAATGGACTAGCAGTACAGTTACCACACTGGAGCTATGATTTATGCAGATATATTTTTGGGATGAGGCACAACTAAACGGTTAAGGGCTAAAAGTTTAAAGGATGGCTTTAAAAGGTGATCTCAATGGAAAATGGTTATTTAACAATTCAATATAAAGCCACCAGGCAGACAGAGGTTAGGCTGATATTTTATCAGATAACCCCAATTAGACATAATTACTTTAGGACTAATTCCAAAATACACATTTTCCCCTGATTCATTGTCATAATGAGTGCCTATGCCTCAGAAATCCATCTTAGGTATGCTCTTCAAGCCCTCTGTGGTTTAAAAATGAACACAGTGGCATTACAGTTATAAACCAGAAAACAAACTGTCAAATAATAGAAGTGTCCTAAAATGTAAGCTAATCTAATTTCTATCTAATTTCTTACTAAAGTCTATGTGAAGACAGTTTCTTTTAAGAGTAGGTTTCAAAATACTAAATCACCTTAATGAACAAACAAGACACACATGTCCTCGCCGAGCTTACCACTCAGGTGCCAACATGAATGAGCACAGCCTTGCCCTCCTGGACTTCACAGTAGAATAATAAAGTGACAAATTTTCCTAAAGTTTGGTTTAGAGCCTAATTTTCTCTCTAATTGGGAAATCTATTAAGAAGGCTCTAGCAAGGTGAAAGTCATTAGATCATTCAAACATAACAAGGCTGAACTTCAATGAGCAAGGGGAGAGCACTCGTCCGGATTCCATATCACATTTAGTTTTGTTACTAATAATGGCACCTTTCTTTAACCTGCTGTGAGTCAGTACTTTGTCACTTACTCCAGAGTATGCTTATGGTCCTTAAGCAGCCGTATGAGCACTGCCAGGTGACCACGACCTGCTCAGTTCTCCCACGCACACTGGAGAAGGTGAATGCCCTCTACATGGACTGTAAGATAAGTCTCCTACTTCCCCCAGTATTCTCTTCTGTGGTACGATCTTTGTTTCACCTTCAGATGCTAGTAAGTACATTGGGGAGAGCAAAATGCCAACCACAGTTGGGATTTAGTACCTTTGTGAACACATCCACTCCATACAGAAAGCGTTCCATTCCAGGGTCATGGTCCCCACCCCTATTATGCCCGACAGTCTTGCAAATGATGAAACATTGGGCACAGGGACGTTTTCATGCAAAAGCCTTGAGAGAGAATGTAGCTCTGGGTAGAACTCCACCCCCATTGGGCAAAACAAGCCCAAGTGTACCTTAGATGGCTCAGGGCAATTTACAATGGGTTGAATGATGTCTGCCTTCCCTGCCCTGAATTCATATGTTGAAGCCTTAACCCCCAGTACCTCAGACTGTGACCTTATTTGGAAATAGGTCATTGCAGGTGTAATAAGCTAAGTTAGCATGGGGTCCTACTCCAGTAGGGTGGACTGCTAATTCTATATATAACTGGTGCCCATATAAAAAGAGAACATTTGGACACAGATACACACACACAGGGACAAGGACACGTGAAGATGAGGGCAGAGGTACTTCAACAAGCCACCGATTGCCAGCAAATCACCAAAAGCTAGAGGAGAGGAACAAATTCTTCCTCCCAGCCCTCAGAAGGAGCCACCCCTGCCTACACCTTGATCTTGGACATCTACCCTCTGGGCCTGAGGGACAAGACATTTCTGTTGTGTATGCCACCCAGTGTGTGACGCCTTGTTACTGTAACCCTAGCAAACTAATACAGAATTGTCCTCCCAGCATTATAGCTGATGGGTGGCAAATCCTGTTGGTGCAGATATAACTCCCCTTTCACTGTTTGACCAGTGAGAGTTAAACATTTGAAAACAAAAACACCAATAGGAAGGGAGACTACAGGACAGAGTGGGTGGCTTGGCATGCCTGCCAGCCAGGCCTCTGTTACTAACACCTGAGGCCTCCTCCAGCATGTGGAGCAAAGAGAGCTGAGCGAGCCACCTCCAGGGGCACCGAGCACTTCTCGGTACTCCACCAGCCCATGTAACTACCGCTGTCTCAGCCCAGATGTTCAAAAGGAGCAGTGCTGACTGGGCTGCGGGCTCTACTCCCCTTCTCCCACCTCTCAACTTCCCAGGAAACAGAACAGGGAACCGACGAGAACCAGCTAGAAGTGGGCCTGGAAGAAATAGAGCAGAGAGGCCAAATAGGAATCAAATAAAACTAACGCAGACCTCCGCCAAGAAATAATAAAATAGAAGAAAGAACACGAGGAGAGATGTTGGGAGAAAATAGAAGAACATAGGCACGACTGGTCAGGAAAATAATTGCTGGAGGGAAAAGCCTGCAATCTGTGGGTCTGGGTCTCTAGGACATTCATTATATTGTTCCAGAAAGCCATCAGGAAATTAAGATTCTTCTTGTGATCATACTGTGTTCACAGCGTGACAAACTATTTCTGGAATTCAGTCTTCAAACTTCCTCCACAGTGCTTGTGTTTTCATAGCTCTGTTCTGTAAACAAATGTGATTCTACATGAATTAACTTAGGACACTGGGACAATGCAGCCACAGGACTCACAGTCATTCAAGTTCAACCCTCTCATTGAGATGTACAGAGCTTAACGGACTTGTCCAGTGTCACGCAGCCTACACCACAACAGATTTTATAAATGTCATATTATTTATGAAGCATCCAGGCCGACTTATACAAATGAAACACTTCTAAACCTAACTACCTTTGAACGCTTGCATCTCTGTATTGTTTTTAAGGTTTTAAGGAAGAGGCCCTTTACTATCTGGGAAATGTCCACCTGGAAAATTCATCAGAAGCTAGTGTAAGAAACTAAGGTAAGCAAAAACTTATTCCAGCCAAAATATTTATTTGAAAAATATGTGATGGATAAATATATTTTTATATAAATGTATCTTCACCACTATAATTTATGAATAATTATAAATCTTATTCTTAATTATACTAAGACTCAATAATGGCACCTACTGTCTTTTAAGTGCTTGATGGGATGTTAACTTAATGCTCACAATACCACATGCATTGGTCCCATTACTTATTAACCCTGTTTTTCTAATCAGGAAATTGAGGCAAGGAGAAACAATATCTGTGTCCATGATCAAACTATTTACAAATGGAACAGATGAAATTTGAACACTGGCAGTTTAGCTCCGAAGTCTATGTACTTAACCACTGTAGAAGACTACCAGTTACCACCCTGTGGAGCAACTTGTATATTAGTACATATGTATCCCTAATGAGTGGTACAGCCAGGATTTCATCCAGGTCTAATCTGGTTTAGGATCAATGCTCTTTCCCATCACACAACATACTGCCTCTCACATGATGATACTTGAACTCCACTTTCACTGTCATCAGCAGACACAAGCAGAAGGCAGTGAAGAAAGTCCAGTGCAGTAGACATCACAGAAGCAGTACAGGAAAAGGAATCCTACCCACCAGCCCACCAGCCCACCAGCCTTAGCACAATCTCTCGGGTTTGCTGGAGGACGCTAGTTCTTCTAGGTCACTCCTAGCTTGTGTGCTGTGCTCCTCTCTCTTCGTTTTCAGGATGTGGTGTGGTTGATGGAACAGACACTGGAGCAGGGAGTGAGAGCCTCGGACTGGCAGAGTGCCATGGACAATCTGGGCACCGCATACCTGGCTCCCTTATCCCTCTCAACCACATGAGTGAGCATGACACCTAGTTCACAGGTGAGCGAGCTGAGATTCAGAGAATTAAATATGATTCCATCAAGGTCAAAAAAGTCATTATTGTGTCCAGGTCTGCCTCACTGCAAAATCCTCATGTATACTTGGCCACATCACCTCTAAAGTCACTTCAATCCTCTGAATCTCAGACTCCTCGAGTATAAAACATGGTGGTGTGCTAAATTAGTTCTCTCTGTGCCATGGAGCCCTAGAGATTCTTTGAAGGTGTCTCAGAAGTCATTTGGGGGTACACACACACACACACACACACACACACACACTGCAGTGCAACACCACTTCGGCCTTATAATTCTGGCTTTCCACATTTAGATCGAAGGGGGGATTCTGCTGCTAAAAGAAGTGTGGGGACCACTCTACCACATGATTGTTAAGGCCCCTCTCAGCTTTAATACCTAGGAGGGGAGTCGCGTGGCCAAGGTACAATAACCGAGGTAAATAGAGCAGTGAGAGGAGACTTCTGGTTCACTTGGCTGGCTCAGTCCAGGAAACATCAGATGCCTTTGAAAGAAAAGACCATACCCATCCAGACTTCTGCTGATCTAGACACAGTTTGAGAAAGTGTTTCCATTGTGTCTGTGAAGATGGCCCTTCATACCCTCGGCCAGTTAATGAGAAACACTGTCTGAGTTTTCTTCTTCTGCGGTCACCGGTCCTTGAGGCTTTCAACTGGTCAGGAATGAAAGGGATGGAGCATTTGTGGGCTTTTTTAGTTCGGATACATTGTTTTTTCTCTTTCTGTTTATCTTGCCCTCCTTCGGCCCTGTCTCTCTCCTCTGGCCCCAAGCCAGGTGGTAGACAGGAAAGGAGTGGTGCTTGCTGGAAAGGAATGAGTGATGCACTGGGCCCTCTCCCTCACCTCTAGTGCCACACACAGCAGATGCTGGCACTTAGCTAGGGAGGCTGGCCTCCCGCTGAATACATGGAAAGCCAAGTTTTCTTTTCCCCCATCCCTTATAGCTCATATCCCTTTCACTAAAGCGACATATGTAGCAAAGAATGAAGCTTAGGAAAGGCAAATGTTAATTACGGTGATGGTGATCACGCTCTTAAAAAACACATAATACTTTACATACCTTAAAATTCATGCATTTTTGTGCTAAATTAGTTCTCTCTGTCAAGTTAGTGATTTTTAGTAAATATACAGTTGCATAACCATCGCCATTATTCAGTTTCAGAGCATTTTCATTCTCATCTGCAGTCACTCCCTTTTCCCACTCCCAGCCCTAGGCAACCACTAATCTACTCAGTTTCTTACAGACTTGCTTTCCCTGAGCATCTCATATAAATGGAATGGTATAATATGTGGTATTTTGTGACTGGCTTTGTTCATACTTTTTTCTGAGGTTCATCCATATGTTAGCATGTCTCAGTACTTCGTTGCTTTTTACGTAACGCTTTTTTGAATGGCAGCAATATACAGAGGAAAGATCGTGGGTTTCAGAAACACACAAATGGAGGGCTGGAGCAAAGCTGCGCCACTTCTGAGGTCTGTGGCTTTCGGCAAGTGCCTTTACCTCTCTGAGACCCATTTGTAGGCTTAAGATAGTAATCCTTCCTTCAGAGGAATATTCCGTGGATTAGCTGGGTTGTGCTGGCAAATAATGGGCTCTCAAAAAATCCAGACTTTCTCTCCACACATTACCTAGAAACCTTTGCTTTTACTTAACCATCCTGCTTCAAACTTTAAAATGAACACTACAGCCTCCCGACCAGCCTTCGCGTCAAGTTTGAAACGAGAGCCCACATAACTAGCAGCACCAGGAACGGAATTCCGCTCAGGGAATTACATTTTTCATTAACGGAGCCCAGAGGGTGAGCAGTTAAAGGGATTTCCTTCAATTATATTGCTGTCATTTTTTAGAAAGAAGGTTAAACTGTATTTAATTATTATTTTAAGGAGGAAAACATTTCAAATTCCACCCTAGAATATTTCATAGAGTTGGCCTTACCTTTGCAAGGCTCTAAGAACGATGTATTTTCCCACCAATTCCTATAAAACTGCCCCTAATAACACCAACCCGCAGAGCATGTAAGCAAAAAGCAAAGGGCCTACGCAGCCACCCCCTCCTGTAAATAAAATCCACCTCAAGTCCTCAAAACCCCTCAACTTCTAGCCATCGGTTTCAGGATCTTCCTTTCCTAAACCCTTAGGAGAACCTGAATTTCAGGTGTGTAGCAAAATAAACTAAACTGAACGCCCTATTCATTTTGCCAGCCCGCCTTCTCTGATGAGAGCGTGTCATCGATTTGAGTTCCAGCTTAAAGGGATCCTGACATAACCTCATCTTACGCTCTTGGACAAAAAGTTTACAAAGATGCTACTCCTTAGCCCTGAGCATAAAACGATCTGTTCTAAACCTGTTTTCCCTTCTGAATCATTGTTTCTCTAGCATTTTTCAATCCCCCACTATTCCCCTTTGTGTTTCTGATTGTTTTCCTCCACTCTTATCTGGTATGTATCACAGCTGCATTTCTTCCCCCACCCGAAACACTTAATTTCCTTCCACCTTCTCGAGTCACTCCCAGATTCACTTCCAGCTAAGTACAGAATTACAGTTAAAACAGAAAGGGCTAAGGCTTTTCAATATTTCTACTGAGTAAAGTAGGGTTGTAACATTTTATTTCTCTCTCACTTCAAGGAGATTAGTAGAGTGTATCTATTTTCATGGTAGAAAATGCTTGTTTTCAAATGTAAACTAGTAATTAAGGGAGGCAACATATGGCTTTCTAATCTTTATATCCCAATAATAGCCACTATGCATAATACTGGCATTAAAGATGGCAAAGAATGGTCCTTTCAAGTAGGTAAATTAGATATAATTCCTTCAAGTGATCATTCTGCAACATTATCAAGTGAGTCTAACTTGCACGTGCATTCTGATAAAGCCATATCCACACAGGTAAACAGATAAAGGCTATATCCAGGCTGAACCAAACACTTCCTGTATTTGTATAAAAGTTTCCGTGTTTCCTTTCTGTATGTACTTATGTGAAAATAGGAACTGTTAACAAAATCCATGACTAATTGTTCCCCCCATATTGAGAGATCAGGAAGAAGCGGATAGAGTCCCAAGGGAGTTTTTACTCACTGTATTATCACCTAAAATAAGCTTGGAAATCCATAAATGTGCTAAAAAATACATAAAAATAACTGGGGGGCATGAACAGGTTAGGTTTAGTTAGATTTGTGAATTATCCCAATCTTTAAAAAGTTTTCTTATATTAAAACTTCCCTTTCAGATGTAATGTACAGTATGACATTCATAATCACTAACATTGTATTGCGAATTTGAAAGTTGTTAAGAGAGTAAAAGTTTTCGTCGTGAGCCCTGCCGGCCTTGCTCATGATCCCGGAGATTCAGGAGATTGCAGTTTGATTCCCAGTCAGGGTGCATACCCCTATTGTGGGCTCAATCCCCAGTGGGGGTTGTGTAGAAGGCAACCAATCAATGACTCTCTCATCCTTGATGTTTCTATCTCTCTCTCTCCCTCTCCCTTCCTCTCGCTGAAATCCATAAAGATATATTAAAAAAAAAAAAAGTTCTCATCATGAGAAAAAAAATAATCTGTATGGTGACAGATGTTAGTTAACTAGACTTATTGTGATCATTTCACAGTGTATACAAATATTAAATCATTATGTTATATAGCTGAAACTAATATAATGCTATATGTCAATTACATCCCCCCCAAAGGCACAAAAATATTACAAAACAGCAACAAAAACCTTCCCTTTTGTATACTAGAGCAAAGAGAGTAAATTAGATCCAAGATTTTATTGTAGGGATTTTGTTTTAAATGCTATCATAGGAATTTATGTCATGGTATAAATAGTTCAGTAAATCTGGGATTTACCAAAGACTTTCTCTCTACTGCACAGGCCTTTTGTGCAGATGTTTAGCCGCAGATGACAAAATACTCTTGAGGCATGATGATTACACTACCTTGGAGTATGATTTGGCCTATTGTTTGTTTAGAGAATCCTGATCTCAGGGTGATTGGTCAAAACCCCACATTTGCAGAGTTCACCTCTGAGGCCTTGGCCACCATAAAGATGTCAATATGCATGCACCCTGCATATGAATTACCAAATAATGCCAAGAGTCTCCTACCCTGAGATGGCAGCGAGTTTTTGGTGTGCCTGCCGGGCCATTTCACAGCCTTTGGTTCTGGTCTTGTGCATTTCCGCCCGGAGCGAGGGGCAGCTGACCGAGACGTCCCCAATAGAAATGACCAACTCTCGGTACAGGGCCACTTGCGTGTTGAACTCTTGGACAAGCTGGAAAAGAAGTGAGTTTCGTTCAGGAAACACTTATCAGACAATTCCCTATTTTTGGTGTACATAAACAGGCTTCCACTGGCACTTGAGTCCCCCCCCCCCATCTCCAGCTTAAAAATCTACAAATTATTTCAGGATTAAGGCACAAAGATGGTAAATTCTCTTTGTCCTAGGCAAGTGTTTCTTTTCGCCCGTAAGTTTCCAGACCTACTCGCCCCCGCCGGCCAGACTCCGCTCCTGAGGAGCGAGGAGGCAGGTCTGAGGTTACCGTCGCCACTCCCGGGGCGCTGGAGAGGCGCCGCGAGCCCGCCTGTGGAGCGTGCGTCCATCACGAATCTGAAGTTGCGTGGGGTGGGGACAGAGGCCAGAGGGGGTGGTAACAGGCAGACCGTTCACGTCCCGTGGGGCCACTGAACCGCTCAGGGGCCGGCCACTGCTCTGCGCTGGAACCTTCCTCCCCATCTCGGCGCAGCGAGCGCACCGCCCCGTGTGCTCCGCTTGGGTTTGTTTGCTACAATCTCCCCACAAAGCAGCACCCCCTCCTGTCCTTTCCCTCCCGGGTGCGCAAGCCAGTTCACGGCGTCGTCCGTATCCACCATTCTCAGAGGGGCAGAGGCACGACCTCAGGACTCTGGCTGTGGCACTTCTTTGAGGGGCCATTAGCACCGGGGTGTCACCCCTAAATCTAGGGGACTGCAGATTTAAAAATAGTGCCTGTGCACGTGATCGGCATGGAGGAACCGAGGGTGGGGGAGTGGCTGGCACTCAAGCAAAAAACGATTCACAGACACGATTCTCCTACCGCCTCTCCAAAAAAAAAAAAAAAAAAAAAAAAAGGCGCAGTCTTCACCTACCATCTTGCAGTCGTCCAGGGCTCGGTGGGTTTTGTGGGCGCTCTCGGAGCCACTGCCCCTGCGTTCCCACTCCCCGCTCTGCAGCTGGGGCTTGCTGATCTGAAAGATCGAGGAGCGGGTGGGCCGGCTGGGGCGCTTCTTGCGCCCATTCGGTGCAGAACTCATGCATACACATCCAGCGAGCCGAAGCCTCTGGTGCAGTGCGCCCCGGCCGGGCGGCCCAGTCGCTGCCCTGCGCGCCGCCGAGCAGCCGGAGGAGGCCGGGCGCGGGCTCACGGGGCTGCGGCCGGCCGCGCGGGTGGGTAACCTTCAGCCTGGAGGAGAGCCGGGGGAGCGCCGGCGGCGCCCTGCAGCATCGCTCCGCCAGGAGCGCGGAGGGGGCTCGCTCAAGTTCTGCTCAGCAGCATCGCCGGCCCCGTCCCGGGATCTGGGCGCTGGCGCAGGCTCGCACCGCCTTCCCCTCGGCATAGACCGCCGGGCTGGGCGAGAAGGAACGCGCCTCCCGGCGGCTCGGAGTTTCCATTCAGAGGGAGCCGCTTTCAAAGCCTGCGCCGCAAGGTGGGGGGCGGGGGCGTCGCTCCAGCTCCAGCGTCTTCCCTCCCTCCCTCCCCCGTCGCCAGGCCTGGAAGGGCTGGCCGTCCCCGGAGCGGGCAATTGGCTCTAATGGGCCGCCTCGATCCCTCGTCTCCACGGCCCGTCCGGGTGAGGATCCCAAATGAACCGGTGGCGGGACTGGCGGACGCGGGGAATCGGTCCGGCTGACGTGGTGCGCTGTCCTGCGCGTGGATAGGACGGGGCCGCTAATGTGATCCGTCCAGGCAACCTCCTCGCCTCCACAGTTTATGCACTTATCCAATCACATCCCCCGGAACATCAATTGCAATATTACTTCATCTGCTCTATTATTAGAAACGAAAAGTGTCATCGGAGTGGAGCACGTTGTCACATGCTGGGACCGAAAACAGGGATTGCAGATCAACTAGTGCGGGCTCGAGGCCTCGCTCTCCGACGATCAGAGCTCAAGGCGAGGAGGGAGCGAGGCTTTTACTTCCAAAGGGAGATGTAAGGCAAGAGGGAAGCTTTGTCTCCAGGGGTTCTGCTGTGGTGGTGTTTCTGCTGTTTGTCTTTGAGGAGGGGGGTCAGGAAGCCAGTAGGGCAGAAGGCGCTCGGGCCATCAGTCAAACTGGTCTTCATCGCATCCTGTTTTAATTAGTGAAATTTTTGGCTTTCATTGCAGAGTTTTCAGTCCCCCGGCTCTGAGAGTTTCCCAGGAGAGACCTGGACAAGTAAGAGCCAACAGGCCTCCCTTGCCACTCCGAATGACTTCTCCTTTATGGGACACCAGTGACCCAGGGACCTGCACGAAAGAGGGTGGGAGTGAGTTCCTGGACCACTAAAGTCCATCCTTACCGCTGGCAGCCCCTTTCTTCTGCGGGAAGGGAGGCCAAATGGGCATTCAGTTCCGATGCCTGGCAAATGCTGACTGCCCTGAACGGTTCATTTGGAGGGGACAGATAAAGAGGTCTGCCACTGGGGAACAAGTAAAAGCCTAACGAAGAACTAATCAGAGGTTCCTGGTCAACTTTGTAGTGGGATACGGAGAATACACAGTTAGGGAGAGCCAGGTACAGCCAGGAAGGCTAACACCACAGGGAAGCGTTAGGATCTATGTATTTTTTACAAGCTACGTAAACATAATGGGGGTGGTGTGGTATAATAAGAACAATGCTTGGTCTTTGTCCCCAGTTCCTGACACAGAGAAAACCCTTGGCATTCCATGAGTAAGTAATAAAGGTGGTAAGCCTCGTGTCACCAGAAAGACCAAGCCTTGACCTGAGGTCTAGAACTTCAGCTCAATCCCCCAACCTCTGGGGAGGGGAGAGGGGCTGGAGATTGATTTATTATGAAAAACCACAGTGAAATCTCCATAAAACCCCTAATTGATGGGGTTTGGGGAGCTTCTGGGTTGAAGACATGGAGTTGCGGGGAGGGCGCCTTGCCCAGAGAAGGCATGGAAATTTTGTGTCCCCTTTCCCATACCTTGCCTTATGCGTCTCTTCCATTTGGCTATTCCTGAGTTGTATTCTTTATAATAACAGGTAAAGAAAGCGCTTTCCAAGTTCTGCGAGCTATTCTAGCAAATTATCACATATGAGGGGGTATGTGGGAACCCCTGACTTTGTAGCCAAGTCGGATAAAATTGTGGGTAACCTGGGGACTTGATACTTGTGATTAGTCTGTGAAGTGAGGGCAGTCTTGTGGGACTGAGCCCTTAAACCTGTGGATTGGATTGAATCGAACTGGATTGAATTAATTGTAGGACACCTCGTTGCTGTTGGAGAGTTGAACTAGTGCTGAAAAAGATACCATGTGCTTGGTTGGGGAGGAAAAATCCTAACAAGTGGATATCTGATGGCTACTCGGATGTATTTGCACATTACTTCACAAATACTGAGAGTCAGTTTCCCCTAACAGAGTCGGGAGGGAGATATCAGCTCCAGCCCTAGACCTTGGTGCGCTGCTGTCCGCCAGCTGTTCAGATGGCCCGGACAGACGGCCCAGAGACCAGGATGAAGGGCTCTTCAGCTGGCCAGTCTCCCCAGATATAGGAAGACAGAAAAGGTTAACTCTTAGTCGACTCTCTGTTCCTCTTTCCCTTGACCCCAGTTTTCTTTCTGTGTCTCATGTATGGAGAGGGGAGGTTGAGGAACACATTAGGTGAGTTGGTGGGATTTGCTGGGATTTAGTGAGTGGTCGAGATGCTGAGGAGGAAGGTGGGGGGTGCTAAGAGGATTTAAGGAAGGAGAGGTAATAATCATTTGTAAATTATTTAAGTCCTGTGACCTCCCTTTTGTTGCCACTAATTACCCCACTCCCCAAACTTAAAGAAAAGCCTGCTCAGCCGGAGGTGGTACTTTAGAGAGTTAGAGGAAAAGGGGCTGCATTTTTCACGTGTGTGGACCTAGGGTGGGGAAAAAAGAACACTGGAGGCCAGGCTCCTGGTTGCCTTTTGCCACCATCCCTTCCCTGCAGGGAAACAGTGACTGTCACCAGATTTGAGCATCTCAAAGCTCCTCAGTAGTAGCTTTCTACTCCAGCTACAACCATCTGGTTTCTGACCCATCCCCCAGCCCCCACTCCCCACCCCTTCTGCCTAGAGACAATTTCAACAAATTAAAAGAAAAAAAATCCCCTCAACACAACTGCGCTGCACGGTTTCTATGCCATATTTCTTGCAGGAGGTGGAGGGAGGGGATAAACGGGTCAAAGTCAGTGCCACATCTGAAGGACTACAGATTTGGAAATCTGCTGGAGATTAAGCAGAAGCTGTCATTTGTAGGTGCCCCTTGGTTCCCAGATATGCAGCCCAAGCCATTTTCTTGAGAAGGGAGGAAAATATCATCCATCCCAGAGCAGCCTCTCCCAGGGACAAATGCTGTAATCAGAATAGCAGCAGGCAAGCTCAGTTCCCTCACCTTCCCCCACATTGGAAGCAGCATGAATTTACATTCCTGGGGCTGCCGGGCTGCCAAATTGAAGGGCAATGCAGTTGGAAATCCCAACAGGGGCTTGTTTTCTGGTTATCCAGACCCAGTTTGGCCACAACACCAATCATGGATCCTCTATAGGTATATGGCTTTAACCTGAGTCACATCCTAGTTTCACTCCAATATAAGATCCACCTGATGTCCATGCTTTCTCTGTGGCAATTTTAGAGAATTCGTTTTGATTTGGAATTTTAAGAAAATGAATATTAGTTTAGAGTGAATATGAGCATCTTGGTGGGTTTCTTCAGTTGCTGCTGTAAGAAACCACAGTGGGACCCAGAGATGCATGTCTCAAACTGGACTGGCCTCTCACCAAAGGAGGTACTGGGAGGCAGGTTTCACCTGGGAGTAGTTCAAGGAGGAGTAAAACTGAAAAAGGACCTCTCGGCCAGGCGTGGTTCAGTGGTTGGGCATTGACCTATGAACCAGGAGGTCACTGTTTGATTCTCGGTCAGGGCACAGGCTGGGGTTGTGGGCTCGATCCCCAGTAGGGGGCGTGCGGGAGGCAGCCGATCAGTGTCATCATTGATGTTTGTGTGTCTCTCTCTCCCTTCCTCTCTCTAAAATCAATAAAAAACATTTTAAAAAAAAAATGAAAAAGGACTTTAACCTTTGTGGGTCTGTGACAGAGGCAAAGAGAGAAACATTAAGATGCTGAGTTCTGAGGTGCTGGGGAGATCTGAAGGGGATAATCAAGTTATTTTCTGTTAGTGTCCAAAGGGATTAAGTTATTGTGAAGAATTTAGTGAATAAACTATGTATGAAATGGTTTATTTCCACTAAAAACAAGAGGAAGTACAATATATTGGGAACTCTTATTTATTGATTTTACAAATATTTTTGAGTGTTTTTATTAGGTGCTGTTCCAGGATTTGTTGGTCCTAAAGTTTATATAATTTAGGAGCTCTTCTTTAAGAAAAAGAATCCAAAAAGTTAAAAACAAAATTAGATACATGGCCTTAGAAGGAGCATATGCAGTGAGGTTCCCAGAAGTTCAGGCTTCGCTGCCTTTGTGGTAAATTGTCACATTCAGTGTCTATTGTATGAACAGGGGCCTCTGGTGTTTTGCCTCCTTTGTTTCTGTTCTCCCTTTCCTGATGCTAGCACTTTAAATTTCCTTTGAGAAATCAGCCTTCTCTCACATTTTGTCACATGGCTCATGGGTTGGGCATACTCCCACCTGGCCGATAAGATTACTATATTCTGGTGGCCACAGTGGTTGGTTTAATAATGGGTATAAAATCTAAGCTGAACCAATAAACTTTAGGTCTTGGGGCTTTTTTCTGGAACTATTAGGTTGAAACTTGAAATTGCCATTAGTCAACAATTTTGGACATATTTAAATGCAATTTTATATATTTCAGCCTAATGCTAAGCATTCCATTGGTTTCCCAGGGTGAAAAGGTGAAAGCCTGTAGTTTTGGGTGGCTGCCTTTGCTACTCATGGTCAACAGACTGCCTGAGAGCCAACGCAGAGGAAATCAGAACAGAGAGATGGAGACAAATTGATTCTTTCTTAAAATTTTATTTTTAGCTTTATTGACATGCAGCATGATATTAGTCCCAGGTGTACAATATACTGATATTTGTATATACTGCAGATGATAACCACACTAAATCAAGCTAACATACGTTACCGTGCATAGTTGCAGAATTTTTTCTTGTGATGAGAACTTTTTTTAATCCTCACTTGAAGATACATTAAAAAAAAAAAATTACTTAGAGAGAGGGGGAGGGAGAAAGGGAGAAACATTGATGTGCGAGAAAAACAGCTACAAATTGCCTCACGTATGCACCCTGACCAAGGGTCAAACCCACAACCTAGGTATGTGCCCTTGCTGGGAATTGAACTCACAGCCTTTCAGTGTATGGGATGAAGCTCCCACCAACTGAGCCACACCAGCCAGGGCTTATGATAACGACGTTTAAGATTTATTCTCTTAGCAGCTTTCATGACAACCACCGTTAATAATACTTCATTGCATATTGGAGAGTGGCTAAGAGAATCTGGATAGGTGGAGGAGTGGAGAGAGATTTTGTGGAGTTGGCTAATCGCAGGGCCAAGGCCCAGAGTGACGTGCCTAAGGAGCCTGACCTGAGTCGAAGAGAAGACAGGCTGCGGTGAGAGTGGTGCGGGTGAGGTCATGGTAGGAGGACAAGTGGCCTGGTTCCTTTGGTTTAGGGCAGGAACTGGTAGTAGATGAGAAACAGAGAACACCTAACAATTCTCCCTGGAGGACAGTAATGTACATGATTTGAGGCCACATTGGGAAGCTGATACGCCAAAGGACCAATCTGAGGTCCACCACTGGCGTTCTGTACTTTGAAGGAACAGACTTGGAGCTGAGCTCCAGCGCTCAGAGGAGTCAGTGATGCAGGTCATGGATAGCCTGGGAGCTAATGTTAGCCAGGAGCCGCACGGTTCACTTTACCTAGTGCTGTTAGAGCGAAACAGAGGAGTTTGATCCTGATGCTGGGTTGAGAGAAGCTACAGGCAAAAGAGGACCACTGCCATTTCTTAAGTGAATTAATAAGAGGCAAGTGATATTTTAAAAAAATTAATTTGGCAGTGATCTGCAGCATGCATTGGAATAAAGAGATAGTGAAACCTTTTTTTAGGCTATTGTAATAATCCAAGTGGAGGAGGAACCTGACTGCCAGTAAGAATCAGGGAGAATTTAAGAGAGTTTTAAGGTCAAAGCATTACCTCATGACAGGACTGACTGGAACACTATCTAAACTACCCAAGATAAAAGCAAGGTAAAAAGCAACAGGTATTTCAATCTCCCACGGAAATAACAAAACTCTGTGACCATTACCCCTGAAATTTGCATCTAACACTGGCTCCATAGAGTGGTTCCTGCCTTCTACATACAGGGGGCATGTACCCATTGGCCATACTCCAGCCTTTCTTGCCTATGGATTCTACTGAGTCTCCCACCCATTAACTAGACTTCTTTCTGGCCAACCACAGCTCTTATCTAAACCCAATCCGCACCACGGCAGAGCCAGGCAGTAGTCAGCCACGGCTTTGCTGGCCCTACTTCCTTCTGCTGGTCCCACCGACCCCGAATGCGGTGGCCACTCCTTCCAATGCAACTTGGTTCCTTTAAGGACGCTTCTGGGCTTGCCAAGTATGCTGAAAAACATGCTGGAGGAACACTGCAGTGGACAGGCTGTGTCTGCAGAAGCAGTTCCCTAACCGTCCTTTGACCCATCTGTGCCCTGGCTCATTTCTGCCTCTGGCCAGTCCATTTCCTACCTTTGTTTTATTTTCTGGTTCCTCTTGTGTCTGCCTGGCCAGCTCAATTGTTCTCTCTCTCTCTCTCCCTCCTTCCCTCCCTCCCTCTCATTTTCTCTCTCCCCCTATCCTTCCCCCTCTCCCCCCCTCATTCTCTCCTTTTCTCCCCCTCCCTCTCTAATAATAACACAATTAATACAAACATACCTTTTTCTTGTTCTAAAAAAGTTACACTGCAGATTAGGAGAAAGCCCTAGCCTCAGTCCTCACCTGCCTCCCCGGAAACACTCTCCTGATCAGTTTGCTGTGTAGATCTACACAACTGTGCACTTGCTTCCTCCTGTCAAGACACAGAGTGTTTCGGTGTTGTTATGTATGCGAATGTACTTATAGAAACGGCATACGCGCCGCTCTGCCAGGTGCCTGTGTCCTGTGCAGCCCTCACTCTGTCCTGGCAGCGGCTTGTGTGTCGTGCAATCTTCCTCAACCGTGTACTTCCGCACAGTCTCCTAGAATAGTACAGATGAGACCGCTGACTAAAACACTCCCTAGTTGGGACATCTAGATTATTCCCAATATTTTAATAACGTTAACTCTGCTGCCATGAAATTCTTAACTATGCTGGGTCAGAGAACATATGCATTTGCATTGGTAAGAGACCCTAAGATCTTCCCAAAGTGGCCACATCCAATTGCACCCGTGCTGGATATTTACGAAAGTACCTGTTTCTCCACATACCGGCCAGTCTGATCTGGGTAAACCTTTACATTTGTGCCAACGTGACTTTCTCTCTGGATGCTATATTCTTACCTCTGGGGCTTCCGATGCCTCAGTGTCAGCAGAGTCTCTGCCGACGGACACACTATAGGCTGGCAGTGGTCCCTTCCACACGCTCGCACCCTGCGGCCCTGGAACCCCTGCTGCTGAGGAGCGCCCTGTGGGTGTGGCCCATCTCTGGGACAGTGGGCTTTCAAGTCGCTTACTATTAGGAAAAAGAGGCAGTGTATGGATTAGAAAAAGAACAGGAGATGCATCTGAATTTCCTGCTCTGAGAAGTTATAAAATGGAGCTTTCCCTGATCGAATTGGGCAATTGAACCCATGACACTGGGAACAGGTTAGGGCTGGAGATGTAAACTTAGACGTCAGAAGCAAAAAATGGTCAATCAAGCCTGGAGAATGGATGTGTTTCGGGGAAGGATTAGGGGTAGGAAGGAAAACTGGCAGACGGGCGAAGATAAGTCTCCAGGCCAGTCAACAGGTAAGACTTGGAAAAACACCTCCTGGTGAGCAGAGGTCACTGTGGAGAGTTGGCAGATGTAACAAATGGAAGGAGTGAACCCTACCTTGTCACTGAGCAGTGAGGATAAGAAATGGAAGACACAGGTGGGCACCGCCAATACGAGGGCAAGGGCAGAGCTAGGACAGTTGCTACAGAATGGCAGGTTCTGGTAAGTGTGTGTGTGCCTTTTAAAGGACATGTGTGACAAAGAAGGGAGGGGCCAGTGGGTAAGAAAAGAGATGCTGCTTTCACAAAAGGACCTAATGATAGAAAGAAGGAATCAGTGGAGATAAAATGTGGTCCAAAATGGAAATGAGTGGAAATCTACTGATCTTTTGCAAATGCAGAGAATTTAGAAAATCTTTCCAAGAGTCTCTAATAGGAATCCAGGATTGCTGAGCTCAGCTCAACACTGAAAATAGAATCCAGGTTTAAAGTATCTAGGTCCTTAGAATACGTTAATAAAATAATCTGTTGAATAAATAAAGGGCTACAACATAGCACCATTACCTGACTTCGGGGACCAAGGCATTTAAACTCTTGAGTTTTTAGCCTAATTACTGAAATTCTGCTGCATCGGAGGGTGGTAGGGGACCTCCTGTCTCCCACTAGGGAGGCCAGCTCAGGACCTGGCCTGTATTTTTTTCTCATGGCTTGTTCTGGAAAAAGATTCTATAATTCCTCTCAATAACCTCTTCTAGCATTCAACAAACTTTGCAGTCAGGACATTGTTCTTTACGTATATTCTAAATTTCTCCCTGGAGCAATTTAATTCCATTTCCTTAGTGAATATGGGAAATAAATAACATTTGTTGCCAGGCTTAAAGTAAGACAGATGAGTTAAAATAAAAACCAACTTTTCAATATGATGGTGTAGTTAAGTCTTTTAAATTCAGACAGAGATGAGGAGAGAATTAAGTTGAGAAAGTATCTCTCTTTTTATAATCCTCACCTGAGGATCTTTTTTCCGTTGCTTTTCAGAGAGAGTGGAAGGGAGAATGGAGAGAGAGAGAGAAAGAGAGAGAAACATTGATGTGAGAGAGACACATCGATTGGTTGCCTCCCCCATGCGCCCAACTAGGGGAAGGTTGGATCGAGCCTGCAACTGAGGTATGTGCCCTTGGCTGAAATCAAACCTGGAACCTTCTGTCCTTGGGCCAACGCTCTAACCACCGAATCAAACCAACCAGGGTGGAAGAGTGTCTCTTAACTGCAAAATCTCTATAGATCCCCCTGCCCCCCACCGTAGGGAGTTGGGAAATAAGATGGTCCTTGCAGGGTAGCTTTCGGCCTCAGGCCAGGATGCAGCCCAGCCCCTTCGTTCTGGCTCAGTCTGTCTTCTCTCCTGTTCTGTGGAAGCTGGAAGGACGTCTCCGGTGTCTCTATTCTGATAGTCTGGCAGAAGGAAAGGGCGCCTGACTTCCAGTTTGGCTACAAATGCAGCCGCAATACCTCTGGCTCTTTCAGAACTGCCAGCAACGAGTCCATCACCAGCTCTGCTGATTTGCTGCATGACCACGGCTAGTGTGAGGCCTCTGTCCTCTTACAGTAACCCTTACATCCTGAAACAGCCATGTCAAGTCACCTGTTAGGGTTTTTTCCTTCCAGGCAAAAATAGGTTAGTCCCTTCATCCTTCCCTCAAAAATATGCACAATCATTTTTGTTATTTCAAGATAACTGAAACTAAACTCTAAAATAAGGTCTCTAATAATAACCTGATTAAAGTCAAAGCAACTTTATTACACCTTCATATTATATCGAAATAATTCATTGTGGCTCTAACTACTACTTTTAAAATTAAACGACTGCTTTAATATTCTGTGTTAACTTTGGGCCCAAATGGCAGATAGAAGATAATTCTTACCTTATATGATAATATTAGTCAGGGAAAAGGTGTAACAATAGGCTTTTAGACCAGGTCTGAAAGACACATGAAATAGATAAGACAGAAATAAAGGTTGATTTATCCAGAAATTTCAAAAGGAAAGGTCTTTATTATTACTTGACTATTTTTTGTGCATTAAAAGGAACTATTAACTCCCTCCTGTGTCCAAAGACACAGGACAAAATTGGCATGATTCATATTAGCCCACATATTCATGAAGGTCTAATTTAATTAGCAGAAATTGGGGGGGGGGGCGCGGCAGGAGGTTCAAAAAACATGACCCATACCTACTATGTGCTAGTTGTTGAGGGTACAAAGTCAAATAAGGTAAACTCCTGTCTAAGAGGGACTTACAGTAACAGAAGTGGAGAAGGTCAGCTATATTCAGGGTGGCAGGATCATCTGTGAGTGAAGCCTGTTGGGAGTGAGTCTCCCAGCAGATAGAGGAACAGAAAAGCAGGCTGACAAGAGCTTAACAAGATTCTGGGGACACAGAGAGAGAGGTGGTTCAGATACAGAGCTTGGCTCCATTTTCCAGAAAGAACTGGAGAGCTGAAGAAAATCTGAAGCAGAAGTTCAGTGATAGGGACCATGCCAATACTCTCGGAAGCAGAGAAAGCCGCAGTTCAGCGACCACGTTGGTGTACACACTTGCCCTCGCCAGCCATCTGGCCTTTGGCAACAAGACTGATTTTAGACGTGCAGATTTCTAGTGTGCTACCTGCCATGGAGAGAGCGTCCTGGGATCTGGCTTTAGAGCTGAGCAGGCTCCTGGCACACACAGTGATGTGTTTGACTGCAGGGGGCGGTTCCCGTTTTGTGAATGAGTGGAGGCCAGGGTGCCCACAGAGGAGGAGCCAGCACATTGCTGAAGTTGTAAAGAAACATTTCAGGGAAAAGTGAAATTTGAGGTGGGTCATAAAGAAAAGAGGTGGGGCTTACATAAGGAGAAAAGAATGGGGAAAGCATTTAAGGCAGGAGAATCGGTATGAACAAAGCACAGGAAGAGAGTTCAAATGGACATAGTATTTATGGGGAGTATTAAGTACATTAGTTTGGCTGGATCAGAGGGTGCATATAAGCAAATAGTAATCAAGTAGATTGGAAAAGTGGGTCGGAGCCAGATTATAATAGCTATTGAAATATGAGGCTAAGTATTGGACTATATCCTATGGACTATAGAGAAAATTGATTTTGTTTTAATTTTGGAAGTGAAAATCGAACTAGTTTGAGAAGATTAATTTGATATCAGTGTTTAGATGGGTAAGGCAGAGGGTACAATGAGAGAAACTGTTGCCATAAGGGCCTGGAAATCAAAAGTAGCAGTGGGAAAGGAAAGTTGTGGAAGACACTGCAGAAGGGGACTCAATAGGAGGTACTAAGGATGTCTCCAGAGTTTTATATTTAGGAGGCTGAATAGTGATGGGACCTTGCCTGACATATCAAAATCCAGAGGAGAATCTGGGTTGGTGGAAAAATAATTAACTTGGATTTAGATGTGTTAAATCGAGGTGATAATGCGAGAAGGGACTTCTTGTGGAAGAAGTCCTACAGGTAATGATAAACGCCAGGTCTGAAATTCAGTGAAGAGATTAGGGCTCAAGATGTATGCCTGAGGACCTGCCTGGTAGAATGAAAGGTTAAGCCCTGGGAATAGTTGATTCTCCAGGAGACTGTGTAGAGCAGTGACTGTCCACCCAGGCCACGTATCAAGACCACTGGTGCAGTGGGAGCTGGTGACCTGCCTCTTCCTCTCCATGTGATTCTCATGGCCGGGGGGGGAGACCTACAATTATGGGGTCCCACTCCCCATACCATAAAGGCTGGCCTGCAACCCAGCTTGGGCAATCAAAGAAGCCATGCCCTAGATAGAGTGACTGGTCCAAAGGTAGGGCTATGCGTCAGTGTCCTTTTAATATTTAGTCTGGAGACCAAGCTAAAAAGGGCCTATCTCTTTTTTCTAGAATTACTAACTAGATGATGGGAACCAGAAGCTCCCCGTAGCTCCTTCTACCACATAAAGAAAGCCTGCCTGACAATGGGGCCGCCAGGGTGGGAAGCAGGGGCAGGGTCCTGCTGGCATCTTTTGCATCTGTAGAACCAGACATTCCGGACTGTAGTCCTGGCACTTGTCTGCCAGCATGGCCACTTCCTTTCGAAGTCATCGTGCCACACAGGCTTCAGTTGGCTAAATCATCTCGTACGTTTAGATCTTTGTGGTGTTGGAATAGCTCTGTATCTTGACGGCCTGGTAGTTACGCAAAACTATACATGTGATAAAATGACATAAATCTATACACACACGTTGTGTCAGTGTCAGTTTCCTGGTTTTGACACTGCGCTATGGTTACATAAGATGAGGCTATTGGGCGAAACTGGGTAAAGGCACGCGGAACCTCTCTGTAGTATGTTTCCAACTGCTATAAATTTGTAGTTAATTTAAAATTAAAAGCTTAAAAGTTGCCGTTTATAAGAAGCACATGTAAATATAAAGATCCAAAAAAGTGGAAAGTTAAAGGATGAGAAAATATATTCCATGCAAATAATACCAAAATTAACTTAATAGATTTATTAGTCTCAGAGAAATAGACTTTAAAGTAAGAAGCATAAATGTGAGATGAGAGTCACTCCATGGTGATAAAAACTTTTATTTACTAGGAAGCTACCTGGTAACATAACCTCAAAATATATAAAACAAAAATTCACTAATTAAAAGAAGAAACAAATTCACAATCATGATGGGAGATTTTAACATATCTTTCTCAATAATTAAGAGATTGAGCTGTTAAAAATTCAATAGTAATGTAGATCTATATAGGACAGTAAATTGCCCAGGATTCTACAACAGAATGTTTAAGTTTAGGAAAATCAACTCCATACTGGCTCATAAAGTAAGCTTCAACAATTTTCAAAGGAGTAGAAATGTTCAGACTTTATTCTTTGACTTCAGTAGAGTTAGGGTAGAAATCACAAACAGTAGATAACTAGAAAATTCCGTATGTTTGAAAATCAAGAAAAAGAATGTTGCCAATCGCTAATGTGTCAAATAACTCATAATATAAATTTTAAAATATTTATATTGGATGATATGAAAGTACTCTAAAGTTGTTTGATGAATCTGAAGTAGTACATAGAGGGTGATTTTCAGACTTCATTGTTTATATAAGGACAGAAGAAGGGCTGAGCTAAGTATCCAAGTCAAGATGTTAGAAAAAGAGCAGCAGAGAAAAAAGCCTCAAAGAAAATATTAGGAAGAAAATGCTAAAGATAAGAATAGTAATTAATGAAATGGTAAACAGACTGACAATAGAAAAGATTGACAAGACTAACATTGGTTTTTTGGAAAGATTAATACATTTTACAAGCCTTTGGCAAACTTGAATAAAAGCTGAGACATACACACAACATTAGCGATTTAAAAAAGAGGTCATTACTACAGATGTTGCAGACGAAAGAAGACAGTAAGAGGCTATTAGGAACAACTTTATGCCAATATACTCCAAAATTAGATGACATGGAAAAATCCTTGGAAAAACTTATGTTAAGAAATTAAGATAAAATTCTTCAACAAGGAAGAAAATACCAACCCCAGATGGCTTTCGAGGCAAGTTTCATCGAACATTTAAGCAAAAAATAATTCTAATCTTAAGCAAGCTATTCCTGAATATAGATAAGGAGGAGAATATTCCTGATTTAACTTATGACACTAGCATAACTCTGACAAGCATAGTACAAGAAAGGAAAATTATAGGTTAATCTCATTTATTAACATATATGCAAAACCATAAAACATTAGCAATTCAAATCTACCTATGTATGAACTGTCTTCCTACAGTTACCACATAGGAAAAGACATGGGGGCTTCAAGTGCTGCTTGCATTTAAGAAACACAGCTTCAAGTGCTGCTTGCATTTCAATACCCACAAAAATGATCTATATGGTCCGTATTCCATTGTGAAATAATATTTGGAAAAAAGGAAAAATTTTTTTGAAGTCATATTAGAGAACATTTTCAATAATATCATGGTATTTTCTTATCCTTTCAAGTGAGTCAATTGCTCTATATCATATGCAATAAATAAAATCAACTCAAATAATACCTTCAAAATCTATGTAGGAAAATGCTATTATATCATTACCAAGTTGGGTTTATGCCTTCTATGAAAGGTTGATTTAATGTAAGAAAACCAGTCAATGTAATTTTTCATAGTATCAGCTTAAAGGAGAAAAATTATATGATGATTTTTAACAGATAAAGCTATTTGATAAAATTTGATAGCTGTTCACATAAACAGTGTACGAGCAATCTAGGAAATAAAAGAAAAATTACTGAAACCCTGAACACGTTCCCTATAAAATCAGAGAAACTACAAAGGTGTCTGCCATCAATACTTGCATCAGCATTGAATTAGAGATCCCAGCCAACATGGTAATATGAAGAAATAAAACAGAATAAGGATTGGAAAGGAATTATTCTATCTATCGAGAAAACCTAAAGTAATCTACAATTAAATTGCTATAATTAAGAGAAGTAAAATATGCTCATATTGAAAAATTAGATGATATAAAAGAAAAAGAAAAATCATTATCTATAATATTAACACCCAGAAACAACCAGAGGTAACATGTTGGTGTAATTTCCATTAATCTTTTTTCCAACTTTTTAAAAAATTATTTTTTACACACTTAACATTGTATTACATTTATGCAGTTTTCTAGCCTTGCTTTTTGTTTGAGCCTTGCATTTTCCTTGTTTTTACAAATTATTCTAGGAACAATTTTATTGACTTATAATGTTCTGTCCTACAGATGACAATGACTGGTATTCTTTTCCAAAGGCTTAGGGAGTTTCCAGTGGTGGTGACAGGGGTCGGCCTTGTCTTATTTCTGATCTTATAGAGAACATATAAAGTTAGTTTATTATGAAAAATGATGCTGCTGGTTTACCAATTTGTTTTTTAAATTTTTATGAATTTTAAATAAATATTACTTACCTTTATCCAAGATGTTTTTGAATCATTTGACATAATTATCTCAGTTTTATATGTCAATGTGTTAGTCTAGCGAATTACTTGCAGTCTTGGGATAAAGTCTAATCATTGTAATTTTGAAATGTACTGTTGGATTTAGTGTTTTTAAAGGTTTTATACTCAAATTCATAAGTAAATCAAGTATAAAATTTTTTCTTTTTCTGCTGTTATCTGATTTTGGAATCATGATTACGCACACACTAAGCTGACCAGCTTTGCACAGCTCACCTGTTAACATCATGTCCTCTAGCTTTTTGGGAGAAGAGATCTTTGGCTACCATTTCAATTTCTTCAATGCCCACTTGTTCAAGTCTTGTTTTCTTATTTTATCAAATTTGTTACTTTGTATTTAATCCAGGATCAATTGAGCAAATGACCAATTGAATATATTCCAAGAGGTTGCTGTACTACGGGATATTACTGATTAACTGGGATTCCATCTTAATAACTAGTGCAAAATGTAATTAAGTATAAGCATTAGTTGCTCCTTTACTCTCACAAGCAATATCAGAGCCCATAGCAGAACAGAAGTCAGCATTTTACTGTAATGAGCTTAAAGATAAAAGTCAGTTATTTTACCAGAAAAAATACATTTATTCCAGAACAGCAAATAATTGCAATTTGGGACAAACAAGCTATGGCAAAGGCCACAGGCAAGTCAAACAAAGGAGAGGAACAGTTATTTTATGGAGAAAAAGGGGGAAGTTGGCAGGGGTTGTTTTGAAAAAAATTCGGTTGGATAAAAGTGAACTCAGGAAAATGATGGTTTCTCATTGGCTGAGTTGCTGGGGTAGTCGGTTTTTTGTAGGATCTGTTCCTGCTGGGGCCCATAATTAAAGATTCTTTCCTGCTGACTATTCTGCTGGGGTCTTAAAGGTTTTTCCTGCAGTTGACAGGGAGTGCTACTGTCTGAGAGCTCCCCCTGCTGGCCTCCCCAGTCCATTTTAGCGAGGTTTCCCTTAATGTATTTTCACTAGTGTCATAACGTTACATGTGATAGAAAACTACAACTGAAGCATCATGTTCTAAATCAGAAAAAAAGTAATGTGCCTAGATTCTAAATAAAGGTAGAAGGAAAGACATTAGAATTATGGTAGAAGCAGAAAAGGGCCTCCAGGATTGTGGCAAAGACTGGAAAGCACAGGACCAGGATGGGGGTGAAGGCATCCGTGCTCTCCCTGAAGGCCAGGGCTGTGTGTATCCTGGACTTTTCAACCGCTGGGTGTTTACCTTGAATTACTTGATACATTGAAGGATCCTTCAGAGAGCTCCGGAGAGATGGAGGCAGAACCACAGAAGTGGGTGCAGAGTAGGTTTTCTGTGAAGAGTTCTTGACTAATGGCCTATTTTTCTGTAAAGAGGGCAAAAATCCTTACAGAGAAGAGGTGTGAGGTTCACAGACTAAAATGTTTTCCCAGC
The DNA here is from genome assembly GCF_054644295.1 of Miniopterus natalensis. NCBI lineage: Eukaryota > Metazoa > Chordata > Mammalia > Chiroptera > Miniopteridae > Miniopterus > Miniopterus natalensis. The sequence goes on along the minus strand of NC_142083.1, from coordinate 31,884,663 downwards.
AAGATTTTAAAGCAACGAGCTCTGACTACACTCCCTGAACCATGAGCTCTGCTGGTTTGAGACCTGGTTCTTGCATCTTAAGAAGTTTACAGATTAGGGGCCCCAGGCTAAGGTTTAGCCCTCAATGGTCCCCAGCCCTTGGCCAGACCTCTCCAGCCACGGGCCTGGTCTGGGACACCTGGAGGTGGCGGGCCGCAGGCACAGGGCAAGCTGGAAGCAGCTGGAGCGGTTGGCACCCTGAGCCATGTGCCCTGTCCACTCCAGCAGTGCCCAGGCCCCCAGGGGCCAACACAGTGCTTTCTTGGAGATGGATGGGGGAAAGCAGCCCCCCGCAGTAGCACAGCCTCAGCTCTCAGAGCTGGAGACTGAACCCTCTTCCAGGACCTGTGGGGACAGGCCAGGAGACATTGGGCCCTATGGCTTGACCATCCCTTATTTCAACAAAGTTTAGGACATGGACCCAAAGCCAGAGGAGCCTGTGGGAGGAGCTTGTGGAAGGAGCCCAGGGAGGTGCCTCTGGGGGTGGGCCACCACCTTCCAGTCGGGTCATGGAGGGGACACGGGGTGGTGGTGACTCAGGATACCTGCCGAGGACAGCCTGCAAGTTTCGAGCCCCCTCCCCCCCCAGCCTGGGGCCTCCATTGCAGCTCCCTGCCCGTCCTAGTTAGCAAGGGCTTCAATGTCAGCCATCTGTGTTTCCTGTGTGTGTGTGTGTGTGTGTGTGTGTGTGTGTGTGTAATTTTCCTCCTTGTGATTCACTGAGATTCTTGATATGTGAGTGGATATCTTTAATCAGCTTTGGGAACTTATTGGTCCTCTCTCTTCAGATCTTGTTCCATTTTCTTTCTCCTTTCTTTTTGGGATTCCAATTACTTGCACGTTAGATTTTTTCTTAAACATTTTTTTCTATCATGTTCACGGTTGAAGGAATTATCTGTAGATAGATGGTTGATAGGTGCTCAGAGAAGAATGATACACAATGTAAGGTGGGGATGAATACAAAACTGGGGAATTCTCCTTTTACCATTTTTCCCCCACAGGAAAGGTCATCTGCAAATGGAAAAGATAAAGACCATGGTGTTTGGAGAACACTGTAAATTTATTAATCCATAAAACAGTTATCAATAGCCTGATACTGTACTAAAAGCTGAGATACAAAAAATGAGTAAGAAAGTCACTTCAGGAGAGTCACTTCAACATATAATTATAATAAATATAGAAAGTGTTGGAATAGAGATACGCCTCTGACGTTGCATGAGCATGGGGGAGGGACATCAAATCTGGGATCAAGCCGTTGCCTAGAGTGATGGTGGAGTCACTGCTTTGGAAGAAGTGAAGCTTTAGCTAAATTTCAGTAGAAGAGTAGGAGTTTGGGAAGGAGTGGAAATGGATTCTCAGCAGATGGCCCTTGTAAGAGTAAACACTTGGAAGCATGAAACAACATAATGCTGAAATACTGAGACATAAAATGAGAGATTGGGTAGAGAAATACATGCCTAGGAAGACAGTGTCAGCTGAGCTAAACAGAGGAGTTGAATAATCCCGTTTCATTGATTTATAGGCACTGAGAGAGTATTTGGGAGCTAACAGGATTGTTCAATGAATCGGAAAAATTTTAATCAAAGCTAGGTTTGGATTTATGTGGTAAGATTTTTATTTGTGCATATACAAAAATGAGAAGTGTTATCAGAAGTAGTTAAGATCATGGGCTTTGGAGTTAGCTGGACCTAGATCTGAATCCTGGCTCTACCATCCTCTCCATAAGTGATCTTGAAAAACATGACTAACTTGTCCAAGCTTCAGTTGTATCAGATGTAAAATGAGGAAAATAATGGCACCTACATCACAGGGTATTTGTAAGGATTAAACAGGATACTCATATAAAGTGCATGGTATAATAGGAAGCACCCAGTTACATTTCAGCTGTTTTTAGTAACATGAGCAGATAACAAGTAAAGAAAAAAAAAGGATATTTGAACTTTAGGGGTGAAATGTTTGGAACTTTGATCCGAAGATAATGGTCTGGACATTATTTGCCTACATTGAATTTATTAGGGAATTTAGATAGAGGGTGATATTAATAAGGATCTATATCTATCCATCCACCCCATTTTGGGGATATACAGAGGTGGGCAAAAGTAGGTTTACAGTTGTAAGTAAGCAAAACACAGAGTTTATTCTTGTATTTATTATTGTATTTTCTATACAAACATATCTATGATATCTGTATATCTATATATCTATATAGTGGTTAATAGTGGGTTTTTTTCTGTGAGTCCTTCTAAATTTTATACAATGAACTGATGGTATCATTGAGTCTCATTGTTTAATGATTGGTTTCCACTGGTTTATCATACTATACTAAACCCAACACATTGTGGGCACTTCTCCATGTTATGAAATAATTTTTTTTATTGTGATAAAATAAACATAACAAAATTTATCATTTTAATAATTTAAAAATGTATGTTCAGTGGTAGTAAGTACATTCATATTGTAGTGCATGAAATAATCTTTTATAACACCACTGTTAATGGTTGCATAGTATTCCATTCAATGGCTGTTTTATTATTTAACTGATCTATTATTAGAAATGTAAGTTGTTTCTGATTTTTTTTTTTGTTACAGTAAAACTGGACAGTGGAAAGAGTTTGGGAGAGGCTGATCTGGGGAACAAACAGATGTTGAAATATTTTATCCAGCTGTTAGGCAATGTCTATGGTAAGAGTAGGTAGGATGGCAAGGCCAAATAGTTAAAGGGCATGATTACCTATAATTCTTTTTTTTTTATTTTTTTATTTTGTGAACATATTTATTAATGCTTAGGACAGTGAAACGAAGGAAAGGCTTAAGGTAGAAGAAGCAATAGGAGAAATTCAGAGAAAAGGGGGCCTTAAAACAGGTTCAAGGGGTAAGCCCAGGTCAAGCTGAGGCTGCCCACTGCTCCCCTGGTTGCAAATCTCGTGGGGTCCCTTAGAGTTTAGGAGAAAAACAGCAAAGGTACAAGGCATGTGCATATTCTAGCGAATCCTTTGTCTTGAGGCTTTTTATCTTTCTTTGGCCAGCCAGAATCCTAGGGGAGGTCTCTGGGGAGTGTCTCAACAGAATACTTATTAGCTTTTTAGGTGTGTCGTTCAATATGTTGATTCATCAAAATGTGCATAGAGAGGAGTCGGGTTATTTTCTGGTTAGTTTCATTTTTTATTTTATTTTATTTTTTACTTTTTAAATTTATCTTTATTGTTGAGAGTATTACAGGTATCCCATTTTCCCCCGCAATTGATCCCCTCCACTTCCCTCCCACCCCCTTCCCAGGCCTTCACCCCGTTATTAACTGTGTCCATGGGTTATACATATAACCTCTTTGGTTAATCTCTTCCCACCCTCCACCCCCCTTCCCTCTTTCCTCTGAAATATGATCGTCTGTTGCATGCGTCAATGTCTCTGGCTCTATTTAGTTCGTCAGATATTTTCGTTCATTAGTTTCTCCTTAAAGAAAACCCTTCAACATTTCCTGTAGTGGTGGTTTGGTGGTGATGAACTCCTTTAGCTTTCCCTTGTCTGAGAAGCTCTTTATCTGACCTTCAATTCTAAATGATAGCTTTGAAATGATAGCTTTGCTGGGTAGAGCAATCTTGGTTGTAGTTCCATGTTTTTCATCACTTTGAATATTTCTTGCCACTCCCTTCTGGCCTGCAAAGTTTCTGTTGAGAAATCAGCTGACAGTCATATGGGTACTCCCTTGTAGGTAAGTAATTGCTTTTCTCTTGCTGCTTTTAAGATTCTCTCTTGGTCTTTAACCTTTGGCAATTTAATTATGATGTGTCTTGCTGTGGGCCTCTTTGGGTTCCTCTTGTTTGGGACCTTCTGTGCTTCCTGGACTTGTAAGTCTGTTTCTTTCCCCAGGTAGGGGAAGTTTTCTGTAATTATTTTTTCAGATAGGTTTTCAATTCCTTGGTCTCTTTCGTCCCCTTCTGGCACCCCAATAATATGAATGTGGGGCCTCTTGAAGTCGTCCCAGAGGCTCCTTATACTATTTTGATATTTCTGGATTCTTTTTTTTTCTCTCTTCTGGTTGGGTGTTTTTTGTTTCCTCATGTTCCAAATTGCTGATTTGATTCTCAGCGTCCTCTACTCTGCTGTTGATTCCATGTAAATTATTCTTCATTTCAGTTCCTGTAGCCTTCATATCAAATTGGTACTTTATTATGTTATTGATTTTCTCAGTTATTTCCCTAACAGTCTGCTTAAACATCCTTATAACCAAAATTCTGAACTGTTAGCTTGCTTGGGTCTAATTCATTTAGTTCCTCTTCTAGAGATTTCTTCTGTTCTTTCCTTTGTGACATCTTTCTTTGCCTCCGCATTTTGTCTGCTTTCAGGTGTTTGTTTCTATGTATTAGGTAGAGCTGCTATGTCTCCTGGAATTGGTAGAGTGGCTTTGTGTGGTAGGTGTCCAGTAGGGACCAGTGGCTCAGCCTCCCCAGTCACCTGAGCTGGGCCTTCTAGGTGCTCCCCTGTGTGGGCTGTGTGCACTGTCCTGTTGTAGTTGAGCCTTGGTTGCTGTTGGCGTCCCTGGGAGGAACTGACCCCCAGGCCAATCAGATGTGAGGACCAGCTGCAACTACAGCCAGAGAGCTGCTGTGCTGGAGACACCCCTATGGAGCAGGATTTACTTCAGTGGAGCTTTGGTGTTCACCAAGTGTGCCCCTGGAGTGTCACTCGTGGAGGTGGTAGGGCTGTAATCCAGCGTGGTCGAGTCTGACCACCAGGTGCACTGTCTCTGGGGCCTCCCGGGAGGTGCAAAGTCAGCCTGTGCCAGTGCCTTGCCCAGGGCCACCCAGCATGAGCTACACAGCAAACCGTAGTTGGCTGCTACTTGTGCTGGGCTTGGAGGTGTCAGGAGAGGCCAAGCTATGAGCCAATGCAGCTGCCGCTAGTGCCAGGCCTGGGGCCACTTATCAAGCCGTATGGGGCCTGCTGCTGCTTGTTTGAGAGATTTTAGGAAAGTCCTAAGCGTGAGGCTCGAGAGGCCACTTGCATAGCGAAGCCCCTGGAAATGGCCTGGATGAGCTGCAGGTGGGGAGGGGCGGGGCCTCCGGGAATCACGGGGCGGGGCCAAAGGTGGGAGTCAGGTGCTGGCGATTCAGATATGGCGCCTGCCTGCCGGCTGTGTGCGGGGAGGACTCGCCACAGGAGCCGTGGCCTCCGCCAGCCCTTCTGCCCGGGAGGAAGCCGCTCCTCCAGCTCTCGCCCGGATTCCAGGCAGGTTAGTTCCCCCCGAGTGTCCCGGGTCCTTTCAGGCTGCTCCCGGCGCTGGGCTCAGAGGGAGCGTCCGAGTGAGTCCGTGCCGGGCCCTTTAGAGGAGCTGCTGGGGCTCCCGCAGCCTCCGCGACCCTCAGGGACAGTCCCCGCTGGTTTCACAGCCCGGAGTTGTGGGGACGTCTCTTCCCGGTCCCAGAGCCCTGGGCTGGGGGCCTGCTGTGGGGTTGGGTCCCCTCCCTCCTCCGGGAAACCCCCACCGCCGAGATTCCCTCCCGGGTTTCTACCGCGGCACCGGGGGTAGGCCCGGGGCCGCGTCTCTGTGATTCAGCCCCGATCCGCCCGCGTCTCCGCCCCTCCTCCCGGTCTCGATGCTCCTTCAGCTCCCTGGTTGTGGGGCTTCTGTGCAGCCAGATCTCAGGAGGCTCTGAGTGACGGTGGTTCTGTGTTTTAGTTGTGATTCTGATGTGGTTGCAGGAGGCGGCGGGGGCAGCTGTTACCTACGCCGCCAGCTTGTTTTCCTCCATGATTACCTATAATTCTACCATATGTTCCATCCTTCCCAACCCCACATGATGACAAAGAGAGTGAACGAAGGAAAAGAGGCATAAATCAGTCCTGGGGTTTAACTGTCCTTTTTTTTTGCTTTCACCTGCTTGCTGTGTTGTTTTATCTGCCAGTGACTAAGTTCCGAACTCATTACCATTAGAATTCAGAATCTGGAAATGCTCCACGTTTAAATCCAGTATATATTTGGTTTCTATTTTTAGTCCAAATATTGAATTGAGCCATATGTGCTGACTTTGCTCTACTTACCTATATTGGGAAAGAGGGGGACTGTGAATGCTAAAGACCCCATGTGCTAGCAGCATAGTCTGAGTCCTCTAGTCTTTGACTCTCCTTTCTAAGGAACGTATAGATTTGCTCTAAGTGATATTAGTTCCAATTTGCTTGATATTCTGTTCATACGATGAATCTATATTTGATTGATTTCATTTTATTTTTATAGGCCTTTTAGGGGTGGGGTCTGTTATAAGAAGGTTAGAATAGTCAATTCCCTTTGGTTATATCCACCTTATCAATATTCCTAAGAATTATATTGGATTTTTGTTTTGACAATTTGAAGAGTATAGAAAAGTACCTAGAAACAGAAAATAATTATTCCTAATTCCATTATTTTATGTTACCATTTTGTGGTATTTCCTTTTCTGTGCACTTTTCATGTAGTTAAGACTGTACTGGAATTGTATAATTTTACATACTGCCTTTTCTTGAACATTGTATCAAGCATTTCACCATGTATGTCAGTTTCATCCTGGCAGAAAATAGAGGACACATTGGTAATTTGAGGAGAATTTAATAAAAGGACTATTTACAAAGGTATGGGGAAGAGGAAATGAAACTATCAGGAAAGGATAATACAGTATTGAGTACTTGAAATGTGGCTAGTCTGAACTCAGGTGTTCTGTAAGTTTAATATATAGACTGGATTTCTATGACTTGGTATGAAAACAGAGGAATTAAAAATATCTCTGAAAACAGAGGAATTAAAAATATCTCATTAGTCATGCCTGGCTGGTGTCGCTCAGTGGTTGAGCATCAACCTATGAACCTGGCGGTCATAGTTCGATTCCTTGTCAGGGCACATGCTCGGGTTGTTGGCTTGATCTCCAGTAGGGGGCATGCAGGAGGTAGCCGATCAGTGACTCATCACTGATGTTTCTGACTCTCTCTCCCTCTCCCTTCCTTTCTCTGAAATCAATAAAATATATATATATATATATGTATGTATATGTATATATATATAAATACCTCACCAGTCATGTCTTATATTGATTTCATGTTGAAACTATTTTGTTAAATATATTAAAATTTATCTGTTTCTTTTAAAAATGTGGCTACTAGAAAAATCAGAATTATATTTTTATTAGACAATACTAGTATGGTGTATAGTATAAAGAGGTATCTCTAAGCCTGAAAGGGGAAGGGAGGAGTCCATGGAAAGATCAGCTGATAGAAATCATGACCTTCATTAGAGGGTTGCACTTACTCTACATTGATCCAAAAAGGAGCCTAGGGAACAGACTGTGTGTGTGTGTGTGTGTGTGTGTGTGTGTATATGCATGTGTATATACTACATTTTATTTATCCACCAGTTGATGGGTATTTTATTATTTCTACTTTTTGTCTATTTTAAATAACATATAAATATCTATGTACAACTTTTTGTGTGGACCTACATTTTAATTTCTCTTGGATGTGTATCTCTTGGTAGTAGATTCCCCGCCCCCGCACCCCCCACTTTCAGGAATTACTTTATATTGTTATTTTAAATGCTTTTTTTCTGGACTCAGGCGAGGTAGCTATCTAAAATGGTATGAAAGAGGTTGCCTAAAAAATTCAGAAGAAAAAAGAAAAGTGGCTGGGAACTTTATGGAGAAAACCAAAAGAAAATCATGTGCTTTTATCCTTCAGGATAGTAAGCAGTGCCTTGTCAATGGGGAACAGTTTCCTCCTCCCAAAGTCTTACCATTTGTGACAGCATGCATGGACCTAGACGGTATTGTGCTAAATGAATAGGACAGGCAGAGAAAGACAAGCACCACATGACCTCATGCATATGTGGACTCCAAAGAACAAAGCAAACAAACAAAACTGAAACAGACTCATAGTTACAGAGAATAGACTGATGGTTGCCCAGTTTGGGGGTTTTGGGGGTTTTTTTTGGTAATTTGCTCTTTTTCTTACTATATTATTATTAACACATGTTAGATAAGAGTATAAGACAGGGAAGGAAAGCAAACTATTTGGTTAATATTTATACAAACACAGTCATATCACAGTCCATTAGTTAGCATAGACTTTTACCTCCTTATAGGAAAATTAACAACTTAGTGCACTGCTTGAAGTTCTGCAGGGTTTCTCTTTACAATTGTCCTTCAGGGATGTGCAGACATAAGGCTGTAGTTTCACCTGCACACTTTTTGGTGGTGCCTGCAAATCATGCAGAATCCTTTGTAAACCAGGCTTAGTTTTTTCTTCCTCAGTCAACTGGTCTTAGGCATGAAGATACAGGTATGGGCTGAGAGTGAGTAATGTAGCAGGAGTAGGGCCCATGGACATTTGGGCTACTTCTTCATGCAACTTGTGCCTTCAGGGCCTCCTCAAGCCTGATCTCATATATATCACTTCCACCTGATAATGGAGCACTGCTGTGCACACCCAACATTATGGGTTGGTGGGTCAGACAGCACCCAGTTCATGATGGGTAGCTCAGGGATCATGGTAACTTAGTGGCACATGGTCAAATATTCAGTTTCTACTAAGGCTCAGGGCAGGTCACAAGCTATTTCTCACAAGGAGAATATCCACAGAGGATGGCGTGGCTTTGCTCCCAAGTCCTAAGGCTCTGTGCTGAGATTTACCTATTGAAGCTTGCCAAAGGCTTCCCACAGCAACCCCACCTACCACTGACTGTTCAAGCCCCATTGGATGTGCTGGCTCATGTGGCCCAAATGACAGAGAAGTCTGCATGGTAGTGTGGGCCTGTTGAAGAACCTTCTTTTGCTCTGGAACCACTTGATACTGGCAGCTTCTTGGGTCATTTTGTGAATGGGTCAGCATAGCATATCGAAATATGGTATATGTTACCTCCCAAATTTGAAGAGGACCCACGAGTATGTGCCTCTTTTTTAGTGGTAGGAGGGTCAGATGCAACACCTCAGCCTTCCCTGTGGAAGAGGTACCTAAGAGGTACCTACATCGTGACATGCTGCAGATCACTGGGACCTCAAATATCACTGTGGAGAAATGCCTCTGAATTTTTGTTTAACTCTGCTAGTGTTAGAGAAGTCGAAATTGGACTTCTTGGAAGGTTTAGTGGAAAAAATACAGCCTCTAGAACGAGGCATATCTGGATTAGACTCCTGGCTGTAACACTTGGTTTAGAAAAGTTGCTCGGCCTCTATTAGCTCAAATTTTCTTGTCTATAAAATGGACATAGTAATAGAAGTCTTTTGGGGTTGTTGTGAAAAACAAAAAACTATATGCAGAGCACCTTGATAGTATCTGGCAATATACAGGGTGGGCCAAAAGTAGGTTCACAGATGTCCATTTGGAAAATAATACAATAATTCATGACAAGAATAAACTGTATAATAAATAAAATGTTTCACATACAACTGTAAACCTACTTTTTAAAAAAATGTATCTTTATTGTTGGAAGTATTATAGATGTTCCCCTTTGCCAGCATCCCCACCACCCCTTCTCCACAATATTGTCTGTGCCCATAGGTCATAAACCTGCTTTTGCCCCACCCTGGATTTAGCATCGAATAGAAGTTAAGTTCCTCCTTCAATTATGTAGAATCACCCACACAAATATGGGTCACAGGTGACTTTCAGCCTGCAGCTGCCTGTTACTGCTCCCACCTGGCTGGGTGTGTTGCTTTTATACTGTGTCAGCCTGGCTAAGCTGAAACTGTTCTCAGAATCCTTTTCTCATATGGCTCCAGGGTGGTGATTTTGTACCCTGCCTGTTTAGCTAGGTTGGAAACACTTTTCCCAGAATTTCATTTCCTGTACGGTGTCATGTAGAGTTGGCCGAAAGAGAAATCTGCGTAAGATTTGAAAGGCTGAGGGAAACAGCTGCCATTAACTCTGAAGGTCTTTGTGATGAGAGCCAAGAGGATGCTGTGGGGAGGCCAGCAGGTGCCACTGTGGGCTTGTTCTCCCCTGATCTGCATTCAGCTCTTCTCCCTGACTGCTGGTCCTCGGACCAAGAACATCTGCCGGCCCACCACCCATCCTCTGGCTATGGGTTGACAGAAGCAGCTGCATGAAGACAGTAGCCTTAGCAGGCCAACAGCTCTACAGAGCCCAGCTCCTCTTTGTGGTCCCACTTTAACAGCTGGTTGAGCTTAGCTCCCACACTTCCCTGAAACCTCCCTGTTCTAATGTTTTAGGACTTTTCTCTAGGACCTTTAATTCCTTAGCTCTTCCCACAATTGTGTAATGTCTAATTCCTACAGTAAATTCCTTATTCCATAGCATAATACACATTGTGGTTTTCCTTCCCTGATTGAACTGATTGATACATTGATAAAAGGCTGTGCTGACCAATACAATGGCCAGCAGTTAGCCACATGTGCCTACTGAGCGCTAAAAATGTGGCTAATCTAAATTGCAATATGCTGTGTGGAATAAATGCAAGATTTTGAAGACTTAATACAAAGAGACAATAAATATCTTACTAATTCTAAAATAATTTCATATTGATTATGTTAAAATGATAACACTTAAAATATATTGGGTTAAATTTATTAAAATTAATTTAATACTTATTTTTACTTTTAGATGTCCATTAGAATATTTAAAATTACGTATGTGGCCCACATGACACATATCTTTGACAGTGCTAACCTAACCCTCTTTCTATTATTTAGATATGCTTTTTACACTCTGGGGGCTCCTCTCTTTATCTGTCACCTTATTACATCTGAGGTAGGTGTTGCTGCTGAACATATTCCAGGTGTCTAGAGCTTTTAGAAAAACTCATGTTCTAGGTGGTGGTTAGGTATAGTTGAAAAGTTGTATTAGTGCTATGCTTATACATTATATAAGTTTGTATGGAATGTTATGGACTAATCTGAGAATCCAAATAACTCTTTTTTTTTTTTTTTTTTCTATGAGAAAACATATTCAAATGTAGAAGAAAAATAAACTTGGAAGATTTTGTGAAAACAACTTGTACTTTGTTGGAGATGGTTTTATGTTAGGAAAGAAAAACACTGTAGAATTTGCTGTGAAATACCTGAGTGTGGTAAAATATAAGCATTGACAATGACTTCAGAATAGTAAAAAACAGCTCTTCTTATCACATCAAGAATAGCCTTATATGAAAGAAATGATTATTTTATTCAATTACAGTCGACAGCTTTATAATTAATCTGCAAGACCTTTACTGTCTTATGTATAAGTTAAAAACTTTTGGAAATAAATCTAGTAACAGTTGTTTGATGAGCTTCAAGATAATTTGGTATGATAATCTGAGGGTTATGACCACAGACAAAGCTCGGTGATGTACTGTGACTAGATACTGTGGTTTACTGGCTAGATTACTATGTTTGTAGTACTGTTATATGAAGTCATAGCTGTAAGTAAATGAGGCTCCTTTAGCCCTGAATTGACATGGGATGGCACGCTGCACCTACAAAGTACAAGTGCAAAAAATTACTATGAGTACTCTTTTATGATTGAATTTATGGTAATAAAACAGTGTACTTTTGCATGTTAAACATTAAAAAAAATTCTGTGACCCAAATTTTGCAAGTAGGTATCATCAGAATCATTTTAAATGTTAAGAAAATTAGTAAGTACCAAAATTGATAACAAATATTTAATTGAACAAAAGCTTCTGAATAACATCAAAATTAGGAAATCATACTCTTCCCTGTTCAGAGTAAATTTAGTAAATTTAGCATAAGACCAATGCATTTGCTTTAATTTCTCAGTAAGATGTTTTTCTTGGTGTGGCCATGTGCCAGTAGCCATGAGCCACGATGCTACTAAATCTGTGTGAAATAAAGTGAGAGCACATCAGCAGCCCTTCATTCTGTTGGCGAGACAACTTGACTTATAATCCAATTCTGCCTAATGGCCCAGGTAATGACTCAGTCCTTTGCTGTACTATGGCTGCCAGCTTAAGGGAATATAAGATTGAGTTGGTGGTTAATTGATTCTAGTTGTACATGAACAATAGGGTATTTGTACTTATTAATATCTTTTTAAATAAGACCTTTTCTGTGGCTCCTTCAAAATAAGTTTTTAAATAAAGAGAAGGGAAAGAATAACACAATTATTGTTTGCTTTCACTAGCATTATTTCCTTTAATCCATAACACTATTGTTTTCCTTTTCCTTTTAATAAATGAAGAAACTGAAAATGAGAGAGGTTAAATAACTTGCACACATCAAATAATGTAATTTGTAAATATTGCGTTATCTTTGCACAAACTGTTTCTTAACTTCTAGATGTTCCCTAATTTTCTTGTGAACTGAATTTTATCCCAGCAGAATCCTAGGAAGTTCTGTTTCATAATGCATAATTTTACAGGTGAGGGAAATGCAGAAAGAAAGGTTAAGTAAATTTTAGTCATATAGCCAGGACTATAAGGAGGTCTCTTGATTTTTGCAGATACGCTGTAGAATAAGAATTAGAGGTGAGCAGAAATGCCATACTGTATTTTATTTTATAGCTCCAGATGTGACATGATGAGTGGAAAATAGAATCTCATTTTTTCTACTTAAATATATTGGAGAGCCATGAAGGCCAAAGGGTGGATAATGGGAGAAAATAGGGAAAAGCGGGGAAATATTTTTTTTCCCTTAAAAATAAAGGGAAAAAATTTTGATTTGTGGATTTTAAATAAACTACTTATGTATTGCAACCTAGCCTTAAAACTCCACCAAATAATTTCAGAAGCATACTCTATAGATTTATCTGAAATTATTTATAGCATCATTCATTATAATTCCTGTATGATGGATGACCAGTCTAGTACAACTCTCAAACGCCAAAATAATGAGAAATTTGTCCTCTTGGGACACTGCTATTTTAATGACAAGAAAGCAAGATTCATTGCCTTCTTTTTATTTGAGCTTCTTTCAATTCCTTGTTATCCTAAGAGCGGTAGCTTATTACCCATGTAGAATCTTAGGCCTGCCCTACACATTCTGAAAAATATACATTTTAACGGGATTTGATGGAGGCATATGAAGGTTTAAGAAGCCTTGTTGTGGTTGACTTTTGATCTAGACTGATTGCTATACTGTCTTCCTGCTTTACCTTCAAATATTGGGACCCGAATAAATATTACCAGCAGCATCCATTTAGTCCTACAGAATTTGCAAACCAGAACTGAGCTTTTTTTTTTAATGACATGGGTTTAAATTTTTCTGAAATGAAAAATTAAATTACATTCTAGCTACATCATTATGTTTTAAAAATCTGATATGTAATTCACAACTAAGTTCCTATTAATCTTCTGTTTTAAGGCAAAATGAGAAGTCAGGCTGGAAAGCAGTGTGCTCTTAATTACAGCTCAGAATGAAATTAGTATATGTCATAGTGCTATTAAGTATAGTCAGTAAACTACATTTTTCCCCCTTCAAAAAATGGCAAGGCTTGCTTCTGAAACGAGTGCCTTCCTGCACCCTTACCCAAGGATGGCAAGTAGCTGGCACGAATTGCTTTTCCTCACCCCTCTCCTTTGCCCATACTCCAGGAACACTGTCAGGGGAGCCAAGCTGTCACCTCAGAATCCCGCTCAAGAAAGCACTCTAGGCAGCCACCTCACATCAGTCACAGCTGGCCCAGAGAGTGAAAACTATTATCAAATGTGGTTTGGCGTACCAAACAGTGTCCTGAAGATATTAAGGAGTTTTTCATTGGTATAAGCAATGACAATTATTATAAACACAGTGCAAGTAGTTCCTGCCTGCATCCCTGATTCAGACCATCTCTCACCCCCGGCGCTGCTTTAGCAGGATTGTCACCAAGGTTGCTTCGGTGAATATTCAACGTGATACTGACAGTTATCGGCTCTCACTCACAGTGTAGATAGTACAGGTCTTGCAATCGGTCAGAAATGAAGACAAATCCATCACTTTCTGTTTGACTTTGTTCACATTACTTTTCTTCCTCATCTGTAAACATCAAATTATTCAAAGTGTACTGAGATTAAATGTTAATGTGACCAGCAAAGTATCTGAGATACAGAGCCGTTTCCTTAATGCTAGCTGCTGCCCCTCTCACTTCCCTCTGGCTCTTAATGGCTTCTTGGTGGACAAGGTGGCACCTGTAAAGCAACTGAAACACTCGCTAGGTTCTTGCATGAGCAGTATCGTCTCTTGCAATGCTGTCAATAAAAGTGCATTTTAGCGGGCAGTCTGTTTACTTATTAGATATTCTTTGGGGGAGGCTCTTACACTTATGAAAATGTGAAAGAGTAACAAAAACTTAGGAGGACTGTGTCTTAACAGTTCTTAATACATTGATGCTATGTGTGTGGGAAGGACGCTAAGCTTTGTGACCACAGTCCAATAACTATTTTTAGAAGCGTTGAAATAAGAAAGATGGTTCTCAAGGTATATTTACTGCACCCTGTGAGAGGTACTAACCAAGAGTGGGAACGCTAAAGTATTTGTTCTCCTGACTATAAGTGGAAGCGTGACAGAAATGAACACTGCGGTAGATACATATTATTGTAATAGTAGTTAATGCCCTGCTCTAATGATACTTCCTACGGAGAATTCTCACAGGATCTATTTTTAAAAAGTAAAAACTGACATGTGGACAAGGAATTCTTATTATAGGTGTTATCTTCATAAAATAGAAAAAGGAAATAAATACACTCTGGAGAAAAGCATACATCGATAGAACTTACTGAACGCATACATTGTAAATTACTGAAAATCAGGAATTTTTCAAGAAAGAGTTGAGCATGTTAAAGTATTCAGGACCTTAGAACACTGTGCTGTATGACAGTGTCCTGTCCTCTGGCTTCAATTGCAGAATTCTAAGAACAACACTTTAACTGTCATTGCATTTAATTGGAGAATGCTCCTCTGTAAGTCATTCATTAACAAGTGATCGAGATAAAAATTAAGCTTTTAAGAATCCGGGTCTTGCCCTGGCCAGGTGGCTCAGTTGGTTGGAGCGTGGTCCCATACACCAAAAGGTTGTGGTTCGATTTCTGGTCAGGGCACATACCTGGGTTTCGGGTTCGATCCCCAGTCCAGGCATGTGGGGGAGGCAGGCAATCCATTGATGTTTCTCTCTCTCTCTCCCCCTCACCACCTTCCTCTCTCTAACATCAATTAAAAAAATATATTCTCAGGTGAGGATTAAAAATAAATCTGTGTCTTCACTTAGCTTTATGGAAGACATTTAAGTGAAGATTTTAACTGGCTTTTTTTTGTCATGCCCTTACAACTATCTTAGGAGCCACATTCCAAGGTAGAAGCAAAATTGATGGTGCTTCTGTTGTTATATTTAGTATTTAATGCTAGAGCGACATTAGTAACCAGCAGACACAGAAATAGTGTGGGGTTTTCACTGTTGAATTTGGTGATTCACCGTGGCAGGGTGACTGCATAACACAAATTCTGATTCCTTTTATAGTTTATTTAATTTAAATTTACCTAGGTTCTGCTGAATATAAAATGAATTGGTGTTAGTTTGTGAATTTGCTTTTTTAAAGTGAAAAAAAAATCACCTGCTGAAAGTATTCAGAAATGTACTTCTATTGGAGCATTTTTTAAAAATGTGCAAAAATGTTTAAAATTAACCTTCACCATAATTCAGTTTAGTAGAAGTATAAATTGTTAATAGTGATAGCTCAGAAAGTGAAAACTATTAAATAGTATTAATTAGGGCAAATGTTGTAGTACACGATTAGTTTTAGGATTTTCCTTACCTTTGTTCTTTATTGGAAAATGAGTTTTATGTAATTCATGTGGTGAAAGATACAGTAAGAACCTTAACTTTTCTGTTTAACTCTAAAGCTCATTCATGTATTTTATTGATACATTTAACAATCACCTATTTAATGGCTGCTGTGTGATACATACCAGGAGAAGGGTTTCTTTTCAACTCCAGTTTCATCTGGCTTCTCATAAACTGGTAGCTCTAGAAAATGCTGAGTTAATAGTTCGCGACTGTTAACTCCGTCTGTATAAAATTTTAAATATTTTAAAGTAAAATTAAAAGTTTATATTTTCTAAATTTAATTTTAATTTCAACATGCCAAATGATGTAATTCTCAGGTCAAGCTATCAATCAATATACATAGTCAATCCAGTTAAAATGTTCCTGCAGACTATGCTTTATTTTTAAGAGTATTATAGTTATTTAATATAATGTATATTTATATTTATTACATATTTGCATTTAGTTTATAGATACATCTCTCTAAAATGATATGTATCACTGACCTAACAAATATATACTGAGAATCAACATTATTTCTCTGAGAAATATGTATCTATACTACTACTTACTTTATTTTACTTCAAGAATAATTAAAATTAACTTTCTAAGTAATTTAGGAATGAATGAAGGCACATTTCCTAGAGTTTATGAGACAGGAATTGCCTGGGAAAAGGCTGGAGCAAACTCCACTTAAAAATTCCTAAAATATTGCTCCCCGTATGTGTTTTAAAAATTTTTTCAGCCCTGACATATACTTCAGGTGGGCAGTATTTCCCCTTATATTATCTTTACTTTGAACAATAAATTAGAGATTATATATGGCAATTTTTATTCTTGTAAGGTAATACTGAGCTTTGTCTACAACAGTTTTCATATTAGTAACATATCACAAGACGCAAGCATAATTTATATATTTTATTATGATCTCTGAGCAAAAGTTGATCTGTTTCTAAATTATATTTAGTTTTCTGCTTTGTGAATTTCATGTCTAATGCATACTACTGTTTTCTTTCACAAATATGATTTAAAACACAATAACAGTTATAGAATAAAAACTGTACCATGCTTCCATATTTCTTAGAACATCACATACCATCCGTTAAGTGCTTTTATTCAAATAATTATTTTATTCAAATAATTATAAAAGTCAGTTATAATTAGGCCAAATTTGTACTTTTTATAGGCTGAACTATTGAAGCCTGATCCATCCCAATTTGTTTGGATGATGGTAATATTTTTAGTGGCCTGAGAGATTCACCTACCTTATGTAAAAATCTGTATATTGCATTATAGTGTAGGAATTATGGATTAGTAGTTCCTAATAAAAACTTTTGTCCGAGGTTTACACAAAGACCACCTGAGTGACTGAGACAAATAAGCTTACTTCTCTGTGTGTCCATTTTCACACTCTTAAAACTGGGATACTGGCCCCAATTCTTTCCCACACTGGGATAAGTCAGAGCTTTTTTTTTTTTTTTTTTTTAAATAAGGAAAAATCTAATTCCAAGGGTTACTGTAATAATAATAAATGCCATGTTTTCTTTCTATAAATCTAATAGAAGCCTATTTCCAACAATTCTTTATTCCAGACATTAAATCACGTAACAATAAAAATGTAAAAGTCACTCTTTATTGCACATTTACTATGTATTTGACAACCTTATAGTTAAATGAATCATTAGATTACAGTTTGGACATGCACTGCTATTTTAGACTACTGAAAATCAGTCAATAATTTTATTTCTTTGGGTGCGTAATCTTGTAATTCAAAAAGTATTAATATATTTCTCTAAGTTTCTATTGGTGGGGGTTAGTCTCTTTTTTAATACTTACTATTTTGTTCTTGTAATAATTAAAAATGTTGCACTAAAGCTCTCTTAGGTCTTAGGACAGCCAGCTTTCTTGGTAATAGAAAGGGGCATAATTAGGGATGACTGGAAACCAAAACAGAATATACCCTGTTGGACCAGTGCCCGAGAATGTGGCTTATCTCGAATGCATATATTTGCCTGAGAATAAGTGGTGACTGACTAAATATTTTTTCTGATACATATCCATATTATCATTTTATTTTGTATTTTTACTATTTTTAAGTGGAGGAAAACAGTTTTTACAATGAAGGTAAGTATGAAAGACTGTAAAATTAGAGCCCACAAATCCTAAACAAAGAACAACTATAAATTCATAGTGCATTGGTGCTAAGAGCTAGATAGATCAAGTCTAGTTTGTTACATGAAAAACATTAATAAATTACTAATAAGTTACTTATTCTCGGACTTCCTATAAACACCCACATTTTATATAATACAACATTATAAAAAGTTCAAAGCACAGTTACAAAATGTTTCAGCAATTGTTATCTGTATCACCCGTGATTGTTCAACTGTGGTAAGGTGTGAAAATTCCTAAAATGGAAAGAAAAAATAGCAAAGAAAGCAGAAAACAATGAATCCAATGATCCAGTTCACTGAGTAAATGTAGATGATCACCATATCCATGTCAAACCACCACCCACGGCTGTCATCCTCGAAGTGCAGGTAGTCCATCCGGTGCGCACCATGCGGGAACTGCCTCCTGGTAACTGGGGCCGCGCGTCTGTGGAAGCCTAGAACAGGTATGAACACGCTATTTTAAAGTCCCTTCAACTCCAGACATGTGATCAGACAGGACGATGCACTATGAACTGAGCATATCAAATTCCACTCGGTGGTCATTGTATTCCTGACAGGTTTTTCCCCAATGATAAGCAACTATCAGCAGTCTCTTTTAGTTAAGGGTTTTTAGGGTAGGGGCAGTAAAATCAGCAGAGTTCAATGAACTAATTAATGAAATAAAATTAGCTTTAATTTTTATAAATTTCTAATTATATGTCTATTTAAATGACTGGTTGGTACATAGAGAGCAACTCTCAAAAGTAAACAATAGTCCAAGTGATATGACTAAATGAATGTAACATTTCTGAGAAATACTACCTCTCACTGTGAAATGCTGTCTTTTTTCTTTGTGACATTTACATGCCAATTATTCAGAGCTTGAGTATACACTTCCCAGTGGCAACCTGGTTTTGTTGGCTGATTAATATGTAAATTCAAAAGTTTCTAAAACTAAAATTCATTTTCTAAAGACTGATAACCTGGTTATTAATCGTTGCTTTTTACTTATCTACTGCCTCCTCTATTTCTGTACTTATTAGTGTTAGTGCGTGAAGAAAACACAATAAACTGAACAGAAAAGATTAATTCTAGTACTTGCTAGTAACTCAATGATAAAAGGTTCTGCAATGCTCAAGATGAAAGCAGGTTCTAGTTCACCCACTGTAACAACTGAGTAAGATTAACTATTAGCTCTAGATTAGGCTGCTTATTCTGGTCACTAGGTCACATTCACCTGGGGATTAGTGCAGTTATTTAAAGTCAAACTTCTTTGATCAACAGGCCTAAATTATTGTTTATTTTTTAAAATAAAAATTGTATGCATTTAAGGTACAAAACATGACTTGATATAATTATATGGTGAAATGACGATTATGACTTTTTTGTTGTGAGATCACCTGAAGTCTTAGCCAATTTCCAGTATCTCTTATCACAAATGGTTTGCAAATATTTTCTCCCAGTCCATAGGTGATCTTTTCATTTGGATTGTTTCCTTTGCCATATGGAAGCGTTTTAGTTTGACATAGCCCCACTTGTTTATTCTTGCTTTTGTTGACTGAGCCTTTGTGGTAATACGCAAAAAGTCATTGTCAAGGTTGATGCTACGAAGCTTGCCCTCTGTCTTCTTGCAGAGTTCTACAGTTTCAGGTCTTTAATCTATTTTGAGTTAATTTTTGTGTTTGGTGTAGATTCAGGTTCCAGTTTCCCCAGCACTCCCTATTATCCTCTCCTCACTGTATTCTTGGCACCCTAATTAAAAGTTAGTGAACGTACCTGAGTGGGCTATTTCTGGGCTGCCTGCCGTTTCCATCGGTCTGTGTGTCTGCTTTTATGCCAGTACTACACTGTTTTGATGAGAGTTTTGCAATATAATTTGAAATCAGGAACTATGATACCTTGAACTTCGTTGTTCTTGAGATCGCTCTGGCTGTTTGGGGTCTTTGTGGTTCCCCAAATTTTATGATTGCGGTTCATACAAATTTTATGATTTTTTTCTATTTCTGTGAAAATTGTCATTGGTATTTTGATAGGGATTGCACTGAATCTTTATATTGCTGTGAGTAGTATGGACATTTTGACAATATTAATTCTTCCAGTGAATGAACATGGAACAGTTTCCATTTATTTCTTCAATTTCCTCCACCGGTGACTGAATTAACAATAGGATGAGGTGTCAGCTCCTCTATTTTTTGTTTGCTTTCTCAGTATTATCGTCAATCTGATTTCTTTATAGGGTTCTGTTTAATTAAGTCTCCTGTCCACTCTGTACTGGTAGTTCAGCTAAAAGTAGATAATATAACCTAAAATCAATTTAACTGGGCATATGTAAACTTCAATATATTGCAACACACAGAAAAAGTGAATGAAGTCAGCCCTTCTGTGTTGTCATACCTGCAGTTTTCCTCAGCTAACATTACATACCGTAACATGTAAGAATGCCAGTGTAAGGCCTCACTAAATACTAATAAAGCTTACTTGTTCTTCTGTGTAAGCAAATATAGTATAAATTTTAATGTTATCTTCCCACACACCAATGGATTGCCTTGCATGCAACCTGTGGGCATTGTTTTGGAGAGCATAATTAGGGGATTTCAATCCCAACAGCTTTTGAAAGCTATCTAACCACTATTCTCTAAACTATAGTCACTATTTTAAGAGGAAAGGGGCCCCCTGTTTGAATAAGAGATGAGAGGGATCGAGAAGAGTTTTTCTCACATTCAAAAATTATCCTAACGCATAAACACAAATATTCCCAAAGTAGTTTATATACCTAAAAACTTCGCAAATTTAGGCTGGAGAACTGGTAACAGTGCTATTGGAAATGATTACTGTTACTTTTACATTGGAAAGTATGTGATTTAGCTATCCCCAAAGATTTTTTATAACCCTTCGATTCTTCCTGTTCTAAAGTTCCAGTTTTTTGTGTCACAGGGTAACGGTGTTGATGCACAGCTGTAGGAAACAGTAGCGCCGAGAGCAGACGTGGCACAGCAGCAGTAGCAGTGTGAGGAGGGGGATCGTTCATGCTGGTTTCCTGGGAGTCCGCTGGTCGTGCTGTCCTGGTGTCATTACCTGTAGTGCCCCTTTTACTCTAAAGCTTTCCTCATGAGTGCTAATTTCCTTTTTAGGTGGAAGGCAGGAGAGAGAATGCAGTGGGGGAAGACAGTGCACTGTAGAATTTCCTGCTCTGGACACCAGAAGGCGATGGTGACTCAGGACGACCTAGGCAATAAGCTTTCATAGGTAAGCTGGATAATCATCATTTTTGCAATTATAGCAACTTGCACAGTATTTATAGTGGGCATTCAATACTCGTTTGTTGAATGGGTGAATGAGAGCCTATATATTAAAGGATGTACTTAAGAGAATACACTAAATAATTAGCATATTATGTAAGACTTCCCAAATCAAGCCTCTTGAATGCATTTGCAGTAGGAACAGAGTATTATTATGAATATATTTGAGATACATTTTATAGTTCTTATGGAAAAAAGATTCTTTAGAGCTTAATTCAGAGCCCTGAAATCAGTACTGAAAAGGACGTATGTCCTGTCCTTCAGGTAACGGGGCAAAGGGTGAAATGCGGTGCTTCACTACTCTGTATTCTTCATATTACATAAGACTTTTATTGTGTCAAAAGTTGATTGATATAAGTAGGTCTTAGCAGAGGTGGAGGAATATTTTTACAGTCACAAGTAAGTACAGAGTTACTCTGTTAATATACTCGAAAACAATGCAAAATGGATTTTAAATTTCATCTTTATCTCCTATAGCTTCACGATTGCAGTCAAGTGTATTAAGTCTGCAAAATTAAATTTTTATATTGAATAAATTAAAATATGTTGCAGATTATTTATAATTCTGTAGCACTTGCTTAATTTTCAATATAGCTTATAAAGTTATCAGGCCAAATTATAAAATTTTTAAATGTTTTGTTTCTGTAACCAGATAGAAAAGTAACAAGTCATTTAAAAAATATATTTTTATTGTAGTAAAATGTTATATAACAAAATTTGCCATTTTAACCATTTTTTTGGTATACAGTTCAAGTAGCATTAATTACATTCACAAAGTTGAGCCACCATCACCACTATCTATTTTTAAAAAATGTTTCCATTACCACAAAGAGAAACTGCAGCCATTAAGGAATAATGGCCCCGTTCCCTAATCTCTCTCGCTCCCTACTCTCTCCAGTCTCCGGTAACCTCTGATCTCCCCTGTCTCTCTGAATTTGCCTCTTAGATATCTCATGTAAGTGGGATCATACAATATCCATCCTTCTGTGTCTGGCTTATTTCACTTAATGTTTTCAAGGTTCAGAGATTTTGCTGCATGCATTAGAACTTCACTCCTTTTTATGGCTGAATGTCCCCACTGATGTGTGCACCACATTTTGTTTACCCATTAATTTGCTTACAGATCCTTGGGCTTCCCACCTTTTGGCTACAAGAATAGTTCAGCAAAAAGCATCAGCACGCGAGTGCCTGCTTCAGTCCCAGTTTTTAATTATTTTGGGTATATACCCAGGAGCACACCTGTTGAATCGTATGATGATTGTCTGTTTAGCTTTTTGAGGAAACTATAAACTGTTTTCACAGTGGGATGCATCATTTTACATTCCAACCAGCCATGTACGAGGGTTCCGTTTATCCATCAATGGACACTTAGGTTGCTTCCGTACCTTGGCTATTGTAAATAATGCTGCAAACAACATGGAAACAGTTATCTCTTCAAGATAATGATTTTTGTTTCCTTTGGATATGTATACCCAGGAGCAGGGTTGCTGGATCATATGGTAGCTCTATTAATTTCTTGAGGGAGCTCCTTCCTGTTTTCCATAGTGGCCACCAGTGTACATTCCCACCAAAAGTACACATAGGTTTTCTTGTATCCACAGCCTCACCAGCATCTGTTATCTCTGTGTTTTCAGAAAACTTGTTATAGAAACACTACTGATTTTTGCATAGTTTGTGCCTCCCAACTTCACTGTATTGATCAGTTCAAACAAATGGAGGCAATTTTGAGTCTTCCCTTCCCATTTGGATGCCTCCCATTTCTCTCTCACACCTAACTGCTCTGGTTATGGCTTCCAATACATGCTGAGTGGAAGTGGCAAGTGGCCACCCTCATCTCGTTCCTGATCTTAGAGGAAAGGCTTTCACCATTGAGGACACAGAATGGGGCAAAAGTCGGTTTACACTTGCTTGTAGGGAAAATAATACAATCATTAATAAATAATAATACAATAAAATCTGTGTTTTGCGTACTCATAACTGTAAACCGACTTTTGCCCCACCTTGTATTATCAACTGTTGACTTGTCATATAAGGCTTTCGTTAGGTTGGCATGTTTCTTTAAGATCTGCATTGTTGACAGTTTTTATCATGAACAAATACTGAATATTGACAAGTGCTTTTCCTGAGTCACTGAGATATCATTCTCAGTCTACTATTGTGATTTATCACACTGAATGATTTGCATATGTTGAACCATCCATGTATCCCAGAGTTAAATAATAAATAAATGTACTTCATGTATACTGTAAAAATAAAGGATGGGGGTACAGCTGTGGGATGGTAAATCATGGCAGTGGCTCCCGCTGGTGGCAAAAAGGGCCTGGAACTGTCAAGCCTACCTTCAGATCATGAGCATACTGCTCATGTCCCCCCAAAAAAGGCAGCGGAATTTCTTTTAGTCTCGAGACAACCTTGATAACCACCTTTAACGTGCTTTCAAGGTACCTTACATTCAGAGTCCACAATTCTATTCTGTTATGTAGTCATAACAGTTTTGCTTCACAAAGCTAAACAAAACCTTAGCTCTTCTCTTCCCTCATGAAAAAAACTTTTTTTGGTCGAAGTTAGTTGAGGACCATGAAGCTTTCCAAGGTGATATGTGAAGTTCTGTTTCATAACCATCGTCTTATTTGGTAGCTCAACTAACCCCTGAAATTCTGGATTAAGATTATGAATGCTGATGGTCTTTTATTTCTTTTACAAATGTTTTACTTCTTTATAAATATCATTGAACTAAATGCTCACTTGATTGAAATGAATTTGAGTTTATGCTTTACTTTCCCTAAGTACTAAATGATGCAAACTGTAATTTCCCTAGAGGCCGCTTATTTTGTTATTTTGAAAAATATTTTAAATGTGAAATTACATATAATTATGCTCTGTAAACAAAATTTCCTTCCATAACTTTGGGATTTTTTTTGAGTAAAATAAATTTATATGATTTCTGCACATTTACTATAATGGCTTATGAACAGGATGGCTTTTGGCCAATAATATGAGTAATGGTGGATAATTATCCAGTCTTTAACTAATATGAGGGAAAGCAAATTGTTTATAATTTGTTCCTTTTTGCATCTGTCATGACGGTGTTATAAGTGTTTTTGGTTGGAAATGACACAGACTTTAAAGAGAAATTCTAGTTTTCAATCATTTGTATCTGAACGTATATCTGAACGTTTAGGAAAATTTCATTAAGAAACTGCTGAGCCCTGGCTGGTGTGGCTCCGTTAGTTGGAGCATAGTACCATACACCGAAAAGTCTCCGGTTTGATTCCTGATCAGGGCACATACCCAGGTTTGGGTTCAATTCCCGGTCAGGGTGTGCATGGGAGGCAACCTTTCAATGTTTCTCTCTCTCCCTCCCTCTAAAATCATTAAGAAAACCCACAACAACCCTAATTAAAATGAGCGTAGGACCTGAATAGGCATTTCTTGAAAGAAGCCATACAGATGGACAAGAGACGCATGAAAAGATGCTCAATGTCACTATCATTGGAAAAATGCAAATCAAAACCACAATGAGACATCACCTCACGCCTGTCAGAAAAGCTATTATCAGAACGTCAACCATTAAGTGCTGGCGAGGATGTGGAGAAATGGAAACGCTGGTACGCTGGTACTCTGGTGGTGGGATTGTAAGTTGGTGCGGCCACTGTGGAAAACAGTATGGAGGTTCCTCAAAAAATTAAAAATACAATTACCAGAAAGCTAGCAATTCCACTTCTGGGTATTTATCTGAAGAAAATGAAAACACTAATTGGAAAAGATATGTTCCCCTACATTCTTTGCAGCATTGTTTACAATAGCCAATTTTGGAAATAACCTAGGTGTCCATCAACAGATGAACAGATAAGGAAGATGTGGTATAAGTATACAGTGGAATATTATTCAGCTTTAAAAAAGAATGAAATCTTGCTATTTGCAGCAACACAAGTGGACCCAGATGGCCTTATGCTAAGTGAAATAAGTCAAACAGAGAAAGACAAATGCCATATGATTTCATTTGTATGTGGAACCTAACAAAACAAATGAACTAAAACAGATTCATAGACACAGAAAACAAACTGATGGCTGCCACAGAAGAGGAAGGTGAGGGGATGGGTGAAAAGGGTCAAGGGGAATAAGAGGTACAGACTTCCAATTATAAAATGAGTACGTCATGGGGATATAATGTACAGTATAGTCAATAATAACTTTGTACAGTGACTGGACTTACTGTGATCACATTTTAAAGTATATAAATGTAGAATCGTTATGTTGTACAAATGAAACCAATATTGTATGTCAGCTATACATTAATAAAAATATTTTTATTAGCATTTCTTACCAACATCCAATTTCATATGGAATTAAAAAGCAACTTCTACACATAAGAAACAATGACAGGGATGAAAATGGTTTCTGTATGTGTGAGAGAAAAGGGGGAGGGGAAGGAAAGAGGGAAAGAGAGAGAGAGAATGAAACTGATGGTAATTTAAAAAATAAGTTATGAAATGGTGATATTTGAACAAAATACACAATTTGTATAATAATTCATTTGGATCATGAACTTAATATAAAAGCAAAAGTGTTTTGATTGAGTCCATTGCTCGACTGAACTATGTAGCCTTAGAGACCATGGATTCAGTGACCCAACACCAGACTAACATGGGTGAAAAGAAATGGAACTATTCCAGTCCTGTCAGGCTCTCTGACACAGAGAGCCAGGGCCCAGATAGAAACCAGGCTCTATGAGGAACAGCTGAAGGAATGTGGGCTATTCAGAGTGTGGAATAAAGATTTGTAGAGAACATCAAATGTGTCTTCATGTATTTAAAGAACAGTCAGTCAATGTGTAGGAAGATTAAAACAGACATGAATCAAGAAAAGGAAACAGAAGATAGAGCTCACTCAACATAAAAATTTGTCTGATAGAGTTGTTGAAATGGACACGCTGACTTTGTCAGGTGGTGAGCTCCCTGTCATTTGCATGTATAAGCAGAGTCCAGAAATCTATCTCTGAATATGATTGTTCAGGCTGTTCTTGTATTGGTTGGAAACGTGACATTATATATTCTTTCTAACTCTTTAGAATCTATGATTTTACATTTTGGTGGACTTGCATGTGTCTCTTGTTTTTAACGTAGTTTATGATAACACAGGGCTTATTACTGGGTTGATTTCTGAAATAAATGTAAAACTCATAAGTAAACCCTATAGCAAAAACAGGGCCTGATTCTGCTACTGGAAAACAAATAGAAAGGAAAAGACCCTTTTAAAAAATTATCTGTGAACACAACTGCTCGTTTCAAAAGAAGTGTAAAGGTTAGTGCACCTCCTGCTAACGTGCAGCACACCAAGTCTAGGGCACATTTGAAAATCTGACTTACCTCGAACTTTCTGGGAAGGCAGATTTCCGGGTTATACTCAAACTCCTGCTGTTTGAGCATATGCTGTTTTGTTTTCTATTCTTTTCCATGAGGACATTCCTTCATTTATACTGAGCACGTTTAAACTTGCAGAATCAATCTAACACCTTCAGGCAAATTAATGATCAAATAGAACAATTCCCCAGGCTTTTACAAGAAATGGATGGATTTGTCGTAAATATATCTCAGATGTCGGCATTTTAGCTGAATGTTTTAGTGCATGGAATATTAAATCATGACTTTTTTCCTCCCATTTCTTTGACTTGAGTATATTTAGAAAAGAATTCAACAGCATGGAACTATTTTTTTGGCAAAAAGATCTTAGTAAAATCTGCTAGCTTGAACGCTTTATATATATATATTTATATATATATATATGAACATGTTAATATTATATTCTTACATTTATATACTTATGTAAGATTTTTAGGGAACCAGCTAACATGGCTGGAAATACATCAATGATACCGATAACTGAGATGCAATGCCTGGAAACGTTAAATATTTCAGAGGAAAGAGCTGAGACCAACAGAGCTGTCAGTGCACTAGCACCTGAGAAGAGATGTAAAGTGCCAGCTCACATTTACCTAGAACATTCCTATTCCTTTTCACACTACCCATTGTATGTATAAGTACATACATATGTATTTTTAAGAAGAAAAAAATTAAAACATGTCTGCTTACTCTATTTTCAAGAGACTACTTGGTAGGTGAGAAGAAATGGGTCTATTTGACATAAGTGTGAGCTAGTTCAATGGCTGGATGGATTCGAGAAGAGTTTACATGAGCTTCCTTGGCTAGAAAATCTAAAACCATGTCAGAATGTTCTGGTTTTATAGAAAGAATGCTAATTGTGTGGAGCCAAAGGCATATATGGGGATGTCTATTCTTTCCTATAAGATCCCCCTGCCCACCTACTTCCTTCCACCAACCTTAGAAACCTCAGCTGAAAAGAAGCTCGCTTAGGGAAACAATTACCATGGCGTGGATGGCGTGGTATCTGGAGTCATGCTTTATAACTACGGAGTACAATCCCGATTTTGTACCTTTTTATTTTTAATGAGGATGATTCAATCAATATCTAATTAAATGTAGCTAATTTCTTATGCAAAATAATTAGAAATGAAGAATAACAAAAATACTGCATGTAATATATCAGATTACTGAGAGGAAAATATATGGCTTTAAATAATAGTCTTTTAAAAAGTTAAAAAGATGAAAATTAATGTTCTAGAAAGCCACCTTAATATCGTATAAAAGGGACAGAATAAATCCAACAAGAATAGTAATAAGGATTTAATGAAGAGCAGGAATTATGAAACAGAGAAAAAGATACAACAGAGTTATTTCAAAAACTGGTTATTTAAAAAGAATAATAAAACTGACAAATGTCTAGCAAGATCAGGGAAAAAACAGGGCATGAGTGAATAATATTCAGAATACAGAGACTATAAATACAGGAGAGGTTAAAAGATATAAAAAACTTTTTATCAACAAATTTTAAAACAGAAAAAATGAACAAATTCCTAGCAAAAAGATAAGTTATAAAAACTGACTCAAGAAGATGTTGAGAAAGCAGAATGTGAAAAAAACATGGAATAAATACAGTACTAACACGGAATAAATCTGTACTAATAAATACAGATGTAAAAATCTCCAAACAAAATACTGGCAAACCAAATCCAGCAGTCACAGAAATGATCAAGTTGAGCTTATCCCAGAAATACAGCAGCGCTGTAATATTAGAAAACAGATCACAATCATGAAGGGAAACCACTACGATCATTTCAAGAAATGCTGGAAAATGTTCACAAAATTAAAAATTCACTCAAGAAAAAACTATTAGCAAACTGGGAACAAATAGAGCTTTCTTAAAACCTGATTAAGGGTATCTACAAAAACACAGCAACAGTTCTAGAAAATGATAAATATTAAAAGTATTCCTTTTCAAATCAGGGATGCTGCTATCACTGTTTCTATTAAAAATCAAACAGAAATCCTAGCTTAGAAAGTATACCAAGAAAAAAGGGGAAAAAGAATACATATCAGACTGAAAGACATAAAACTGTCTCTTTTAAAAAATACGTGCTTATATAATGTCCTTAAACTACTTCTTCATTCAAACTACTGTATAAAGTTTTATTTGTCCTTAAACTACTGCCTTTAAACCTCAGGGATCTTGTAAATCAGTTTATTTCTTTACCTCAAGCATGCGGCTGTTTCTTTCTCCTTTTGGTCTGTGTCCTTGCTGCGCTGATACTATCCATCTTCTTTATAGAAGTCCCCAATTCCCTGAAGATCACAGTTCCCTGTATCTCAGATCTAAACCTTTCCAACCAGACCCCGCGGTATCTCAAGGGGCAAATTACTAGAACTGCACAGTAGTTCATGCTCTGACATACCAAGGCTTTCTCTAAGGTGAAATTACATTCTATGTCCAAATGGTATGAGCATCATTATACAGTAGCAAAGTCCAAAGGTGCAAAAGGTATTAGAGGTTGCCTTGCCCTGATTTTGATAATTCCTTACATCTGTCTATATAGTATATTTAGTTATACTTTACAATACTTTCCCATTAGTTTATTTGATCCTTAAAACAACTCTATTAATTAGGCAAGGCAGATATAATTATTCCCGTTTTACAGATCAGAAGACAGAAACGAAAGAAGGGGTTTTGATGACATCCCTGAGGTCACGCAGCTAGTGAGACCTGAACACAGAAGTTGGCATTCCCAGTCCTCTGTATGCCTCTGTGACTCTCTACACCACGGCTCTGCCACTCACTTCCTACTTGTTCTCATCTTGTGGGACAACTGTAAAAATACTACAACTAAATAGACAAACCTGTTACTTTGGAGATGCATTTCATTATCTACACGTTAAACATTACTGACAGCAAGGCAAAGCAAACTTAATCCCGAGTTTCTCCCAAATATTGCTCTTGTTGCACAGTCTCCATTTTCTTCATTGTACGCCTGTAGCTTTCAGCAAAATCCTTCCTTAAAACAGATCAATTCAGAAATATATTTCTGCTAACATTTCTAAGGCAGGAAGGAAATAGCTTTAAAAAGAGAGCTTGGAGAAAGTCAGCAGACTTTTTTTCCTTTTTGAATAAATTACCTTACCTCCAAACAGATGGAAAGCTTTCTTTTTGCAGCTCGGTAGGGGCCACTTTGCAGAGCTGGACTTCTGAAAGCTCTGCTTTATTTTCAAATATTCTTTAGTGAAGAATGTTTTTGTGGCATTGTTCAGCTCTAGGACAAAGCAAACGAAAATAGTATTTTTAAACATTAATGTGAGTAAAATGGCAAGAACATAAAAACAATTGTAGTATTTTGGCAATATATTCAGGTCTCTTTAAGACAGTGAAAACAAAAGTAGAGTTGATTTTCCTTTAAATTGAACCAAATGTAATTCTCCCAAATTCACATTTGAGGCAACTATGATTTACCTATACACAGGACACGTGAGCTGTGCCAGACGCGACAGTGAGTGAGACATACAGTTCCTGCTCTCAAGGCTGCAGACTAAAGGGTGGGAATATACAGCACACAGAATAGGGGGAATGATGTGTTCGGGGCAGCGACAGAACGGCTAGAGTACAACCACGTGAGGCCCAGGAGTGATCAGGGCTGGCTGAATCTGCAGATGCAAAGCCTGAGGATACTGAGCAGGCAATGTCCTTAGAAATCCTCAGAGCAAGTGCAGTAATGGGCTTTCTAATACACCTTAGAGGAGAAATCATGTGAAAACTCCTTTTAAAGTGCCAGAAAAACTTTTGCTTACCTTTAGGAAGTGCTATGTTTCTTTCCATGAATCATGAAAACCATTTAACTGTGTACTTACTTTTATTTTTCCTTAGGCAGCCAGAATATTTAAAACCAAATAGTTTATTTGATTATAGTTACAATGTAGGCTATAAGGCTTATTTATCAGCCCATCCACCCTCACCTGGTCTTTATATTCCATTTCAATTAATAAATTCCCTTGTCCTGCTATTCTGTTGACTATATCTTTAAAAACATCTCAAATCATTTTGAGGTAGGGTATAAATATTTAAGAAGTACAGTCTCATTATTATTGTCAGCTTCTAAATTAAATTACAGTACATACTTTAAATTACCGTACACAAGTTTATTCCAGCAGAATATGTATTCCCAATATGATTTATTTTAGAAGAACCGATTTTGAAAATTAAGGAAAATATTGCATTGTTGTTTTGATAAATGAATCAAGAGAGGCTTGAGTCATTACTGCTTCACGATGTTAAGGAAAACAATTTTAAAATATCTATCAGTGTTAAATTAGATCATGGGAGGCAGGGACAACATCTGTCTAAATCACTGTGTACATAGTCTAGATGCCTCCTATTAAGACAGGCTTCTAGTAAATGCTTCCTTGCATAGATAGCCAGAGATAATGTTGAGAAAGAGGTGCCACAGGGCCTCTACTTTTTTCACGCCAAAGAACCCAGCAAGGGACCCAGTATTAGGAAAGAATCCCTTTCTCCCACTTCAACATAAACCAGAAATGAGGAACTCCCGTCAGCTCCTGCCCTCTTGTGGAGCTGCTTCCTTCGCTCTCTCCATCCCTTCCTTGTCCTTCCCAACGAAACGGGGAGCAGCCTGCCTGGAGAGACTGATGAGCGGGGTGTTCCTAACCATACTTCTCTACTGGGTACAGTCACTATGCTTCACACGTCCTTTTGTCTCTGTCTCCATGTCTGTCTAAGCTCTGTTCAGCGATTCTGTGCTCCAGTCTGCATGCACTGGGCAGATCCAAGAGGCGTCTCTTTCCTTTCTCATTATTTGATCACTGGGCCTTACACGGGGCTTGCGAGTCTCCATGCGGGGGGTTGTTAGGGTACTCAGAGCTTAGCTTCATAATCTGACTCTCCCTCACGGGTGAGTCCTTGGATTTTCTTTTAGGGGAGGAAAATGTGCCATATGTTTTCTTCAGTTTACTATTAATAAAGCATGTACTTGGATCCCCATTAAATCCTCTGTGGTTGAGGCGAGAGCGTGGAGGTGGAAATTTTTCCCTTTAACACTGAGCACATGGCCGTGCACTCAGTACATACTAGCTCTGCTCACCTCCACCATTCTTCCCCTTTTTTCCAGCAGTTCTCTATGTCCCACATTCATGAGCTTTTTCTCTCTCCATTAATATGTTTTAAATACCGTGTTATACTCCATCTTTGCATGATAATCAGATAAACAAAGCCTGGCTCCAATTTTACCTTCTTCTCATTCAAGAAGAAAAACCTAAAGAGCAATAAGAAGGTTGAGGAGATTTGGGGTGTGGGGGGAGATATTTCTCTGAGGTGTACTGTCTGAGACTCTGGACAAAATAACAAGAGCCAAAGAACGAGCAGCAGCGGAAGGCAGACAGGAGGGAGAGACAACGAACAGGCTGCTTCAGATTTCAGTGGAATGTCCTTGACACTGCAGGAGTCCAAGTAAAGACTGAAGAGCAACTACTTACAGTGTTTTAGAAAAGACCTGAGCATAGAGTAAGGGGTCAGAGATAGGATCCTCTTCTTGCCTATGACTCCATGATTTTAACACAGCTCTACGAGTTTATAAAACAGTGCTTGTTTTATAAACTGGAGAGTAACAAATTATGTTACAGTATATATGGTTTTAAATATCTTTCCCATAATAATTTATAAAATACCTTTAGACCTGGAACAAAAAGGTAGTCAGAATAATCAGGCAATCATGTTAATGAAGGGGGAAAGTTACCTGTCTGGAAGAAGACTCTGGAAATAATTGTCCGACACAGTGGGCAGGGAGTGCTCGCAGGATTGTCTTTGGCAAGGGTCCGTAAGCAGGGCTCACAGAAGATGTGGTGGCAGGGGTAACACATGTAGGGGTTGAAATAAACATCCAGACACACTGCACAGATGTAGCTTTCCTTTTCTTCTACATATTCATTCTCATCATCTGTACTCATGTCATTAGTCAAAGTCTGCAAAACATAAGCAAAACCAATTTTTCTTAGTTCAGTATGAGATTAGTTTCCTTGATAAAGAGAGACTGACTTTATATTTTGTTAAAATGAATGAAAACGTTTATGAAAAGCACATATTATCTGTTTCTGTGACATACTCCAACTGACAGAAATACTACCTGGCAAAGTGAGAAGAAACTGAAAGCATACATGAAAAAACTCAGAAGTCTGAATTATTCTTTTTATATAATGCTAAATGCTAAAATACACCTAAGCACATTAAGTGTACCTGTATCTCTATTTAACCAGCACTAGTCAGTAAGTGTGAGGTGTACCAGTCCCAGGATGACAGATTCCCCATCCATCCCACTCCCACCACAGCAAGAGACTGTCACAAGGTCACGAGTCTTATATGGGCATCCACGCATGAGGAGAAGTGAGGACAAGGGGATATCATTCCCCATCTTTCTACTGTGCAGGCAGCGTTCTCTAGTCTGTGCTTTGCACCCTCCTGGACCTTAGAGCCAAGAAAAAGCCAAAGCGTCAGGTGGGTCAGGAAGCAGACAAGGCAAAGAAACTTGTGGTGATTCTGGGATCAGCCGCGAGGCTGGGAAAGTGTGTCCCCCCCCTCCGGCCATATGGGATAGTGAGAAAGCCGCTGTTAAGAGGCAGTTATGACAGAGGCAGCTCCGAGGTTAACAGCCCAAGGCCTGGTAGCAGAATTCCTGTTACTTAATTAATCTCACAATTTCCTCATCTGTGAGGATGTTGCAAGAATTAAATGAGGTAAACCACTTAAAATGTTTAGCACTGTACTGGCACGTAGTGAATGTTCCATAAATGGTAGCCCCGGCCACCGCCTCCCTTCACCCCAGCCCCTCCTCCCTATTCATCTCTGCAGGCCCTGGAGCTTTCCCTGGAACCCTGAGAAACAGTTCCTCAGGCCAGGCCTGGACTCAGTCCACTGGGGCACAATGGGAACCTACACTTGGGTGATCGTGAAAAATGGAGATTAATGATTAACACGTGAGTGGGCCTTGGGTTTAATAAATACTAGTAAGTTACATGAAATGTGTAAGTTATGTAAATGAGGCCAACAGAGCCTTGAAAAGACAGAAAAACCTTTCTCCTGGCTACACTATTATTGGTTTTATCCAGATGACTGGGCTTCCCCTCGGCCAGTGTCTTTCTGCCACTTGTTGGTAATTTCTCTTTTATGAAGGATGTATTTAAATCTTTATCCACCTATTTTTAATTGGGTTGTCTGAGTTTTCTTATAGACTTGTAGGTACTTTTACTTTCGTTATGTTTTATGGGTTAGATGTGTTGCACGTGTGGGTGTGAGGTCTGAATTAGCACTTCCCAAGAAGCTCGGAAACCCTGCATAGAAAAAAATGACATTAAGATAAGTCCCAAACTAGTGAAATCTATAAGACCACAGCAAATCAAACACAAAACTGGCCCCAATTCCCCCAAATTCAGGGCCTTTGAGATTCACACAGATACAACTTCTACTGAAGATAAACTCACAGTCAAAAATTATTAAGTATGCCAGAAAACAAGCTGCCAATGAAAATTGGAAGTAGATATATGAAAGGAAGAATTCACGAACTTTGAAGAACTACATATAACTAAAAAATATATAAAACATCTTAAAATAAGTGTGTTAAAAGAGAATTTAAAAGAAGAATACAGTCCATATGGCAAGAACAGGAGATAATAAAAATACAATAAAAACAAAAAGTGAATCTGAAGAAGAACCCACAGAGAGATAGTAAATATAGAAAAGCCAGGTTAAAGAAGACAGATTTAGTGAACTGGAAAACACTGTTAACAGAAACAATCTTTGATTCTCAGCTTATCTTAGAGAGACAAGGCAGGGGCTTCCATGAATCCTCCTAAGCACAGGATAGGAATAAAGGGAATTTCAGAAAATCATCTAACTCAGAGATAAAACCAAGGCTTCCCTAAAAATATCTTTTAAATAATACTCTATCTACTTCTCTAATAATTAAATTGCATTGTGCTCTTCTAGGTAGGCAGTTCCCAACTCCAACATCAAATCTGTGGGAACAAGTGTTTTTTTTCTGACCATGTCACTGGCTGCTCTCTGATACGACTCTACTAAAACCTCCACCAGTCGCGATTTCTTTCAAATTCTTCCTTGGATCCACACTTTTAATTTCTCCAATGGCTTCTCACATTTAAAAAAAAAAAAGACACAAAAACACAGAATTCCCTTAGTCTTGCATTTTGTTTTAGCTGCCATCCCCCCTTTCTCTCCTCTGCCACAGCCAAACTTCTCAAATAAACTGGCTCCACTTGTTTTCCAAATGTTATCACTTCTGCAAATATTCTTCAACTTGTTTTTAGCTGTTACTAGATCCAATAGATACATTTAGGTTTTTATCTTTCTTGATCTCTTGGTTGCATCTGACACTGCTGATCATTCTCTTCTAAAACATTTTTAAATGTCTTTAAATATTTGTCACATCTCTTGATTTTTATGGCACAATATTTTCTTTTTTGTCCTGCTTGTTGCTCCAGCGCATCTTTCTTTTGTCTCCTGAGAAGCTGGCACCCCTCAAGGCTTCCTTCTAAACGGCCTTCTTACTTTTCTTCCCAGTCTGTATGATTTCCCTAGGTGATGGGCCCACAGCTTCGGCTGACACCTGTACACAAATGACTTTCAGATTTAAAACTCCAGCCCTGGACTCTCTTTTGAGCTCCAAAATGACAAAGACACTACTTCAGGAAAGCCTTCTCTGACTCCCTAACCTAAACTAGGTACCCCAGTTATATGCTCTCGCAGCAACATGTACCTCTCTGTTACCGCATTTATCATAGTTTGAATGTTACATATTTGTGTATGAGAACTTGATTAATGTGTGCCACTGCCACGAGACTGTAAGCTCTGTGCTGAATACGTTGCCTGCTATGTAGAACGCACTCAATATCAGCTGAATAAATGATCTATAGAATATGTTTAATAAGTTAACAATGTTTGCAAATAATTTAGTTTCTATATTCCTTATTTCTAATCCATTCTATTATCCCTATACTCTAAATCTATCTGCATTCTGATTTTTTCTTGATTGGGGGGAACAAGGCAGGGTCGTAGACGGGGAGCTGGGAAGTATGTGTAAGTCTGGAGATGTTCCTGAGATGTGTATGAAGCTCCCTTTCATTTGTGTCATTGTGAGAAGAAAAAAGGCAGCTGAGATTGCCAGCTAATAGCTTATTATTTTAAAATTAAACAAAGTTCTAAGAAGATAGAAATAACTGAGACACATTATGCCTCTTTAGGCCAGTCAGCAACATGTGACTAAAGGAACTCAAGTCCTCTTCACTCTATTGTATCCACTGTGTGGTGTCCTAGTTATAACCTCCCCTCTGGGAATAAGCTAGCTTTTTTGATAAGTAACGTAACAAGCAGAAAGTAGAACAATCTAGTTCTCCAAAACAGTACTTCATGTTTATAACCATCCTTATACTGATGGTTACGCAATATCTGTATTATATTAGGCACATGCTTTATTCCAGTTCCATGGACAGCAATAAAAATTCAGTTCACATATATCATATTTTACTTAAGCCTTTCAGGAATAATGCTGTGAATAATATTTTAAATTAAAATTTTAAATGTTTTCCTATGAGTAGAAATTATTATACGTTATGAACTGAATGTTAGTGTCCTCCCCAAATTCATATGTTGGAATCCTTACCCCAATGTGATGGTATTTGGAGGTGGGCCTCTGGGAGGTTCGTAAGCCATGCAGGTTAACTCATGACTGGGATTAGTGGCCCTGTCCCTTACCACATGGCCCAGAGAGCTCCCTTGCCCCTTCCAACACGTGAGGATGCAGTGAGGAGATGGCCATCTGTGAACCAGGAAGCAGCTCTCACCAGACAGTGAATCTGCAGGCCCCTTGATCGTGGCCTCCCCGGCCTCCAGGACTGTGAGAAATAGATGTCGTTTAATGCGCCTATGCTATTTTTGTTATAGCAGCCAGAGATGACTAGGCCAGTAGTGCATCTTCCACGTAAGTGACTGAATATGACATAGAGTACGTTATCGTTCTGATTAAAAAAGTAATACATGCAAGAAAAACACAAAGGAAATAAAACCCCAAATCACACTTTATCTCAGATAAGATACTCACTGTATTTTATGTTATTAAAATTTTTTTTCACCCAGCCGGGTGTGGCTCAGCGGTTGAGCATCGACCTAGGATCCAGGCGATCAGGGTTCGATTCCCGGTCAGGGCACATGCCCGGGTTGCGGGCTAGGCAGCCGATCAATGACTCTCTCATCATTGATGTCTCTATCTCTCTCTCTCCTTCCCCTTTCCTCTCTCTAAAATCAATAAAGATATATTAAAAAAAAAAGTGCTTTAAAAAAAAAATTTTTTTTTGATGTGTGTGCATTTGTTTTTTTTTACAAAAATAAGATTATAGTATGCATATTTTCCCACTGCGAACATTTTGCAAACCTGTATTCTTTTCTGTCCTTAATAACGGATGCAAAATATTCTAGGGCAGTGGCTCTTAACGGGCGATTTTGCCCAATGGGGACACTGGGCAGTGCCTGAAACATTCTTGCTGCCATGACTAGATGGGAACGTGTGAATGGCTACTAGTGCCTGTGCATCTAGTGTGTGGAGGCCACAAATGCTGCTAAACATCTACAATGCACAGGAAGCACCCCACCCCAATGAAACTGTCCAGTCCAAAATCTCAAAAGTGACAAGGTTAAGAAAATACCGCCATTTGGGATGATATGGATGGATCTTGAGAATATCATGCTAAGTGAAATAAATCAGAAAAAGTCAAGAACCATATGATTTCCTCATATGTGGGGTAAAAAACTGAAAGCAACAGCCCTGGCCAGGTGGCTCAGTTGACTGGAGCACTGCCCCATATACTGGGTTCAATTCCCAGTTGGGGCACATACCTAAGTTGAGGGTTCATTCCTGGTGGGGCCGTAGGGGAGGCAGCCAGTAGATGTTTCTCTCTCTCTCTTTCTCCCATCTTTTCTAAAATAAATGGACATGTCCTCAGCTTGTTTGTTAAACAAACAAATAAAAACTAAAATACAAAATAAATTATTTTTTTTAAAAAGAATGGATAATCTTAACG
Source organism: Miniopterus natalensis (assembly GCF_054644295.1). Lineage (NCBI taxonomy): Eukaryota > Metazoa > Chordata > Mammalia > Chiroptera > Miniopteridae > Miniopterus > Miniopterus natalensis. Next base: position 31,846,962 of record NC_142083.1, on the reverse strand, counting down.
AGACTATCCGGTACTCTTATTATGGCTTGCTTTATGACTGTGTAGTTACAAAACCAGTTTTATTTAATAAGTCCATTTATAAATTCATTTTCCTCCAGCTCAAACTCTCTGAAATGCTTTTGGTAACATAACATATTACAAAAAGCATGCTATAAAATGCAAGAGGTTTTCTGATGTCCCAAGGTATAAAATATTTTATTGCTATTTAAACAAAAGAAATAAAGTAAACAATTTCTGTTTGAACAGCCATACAATACCAGAAACAAGGCACCAATGTGGTTCTGCCAGTCTCTGAGATGGGAGGAAAGAGAGTGAGTTGCCCATGGATGTCCTTGGTCAATGTTAGCTCTGGGTCGGGGAGGGCATTTACTATAATGATTGTCATCCATTCATTTCATTCTTATTGAATTCCTATATGCATATCAGTAAACAAAACCTAAACAGACCTTTTTTTGTGTGGAGCTTACAGTATAGTGGGAATAGAAAAACAACAAAATAAATATATATTTGGTGGTAATAAGTACCATAAAGAAAAATAAAGCGTAAGGAAATAGAGAATGTATGTGTGGGATAGGCAGGCCACCAAGACAGGGTAGTCAAATAAGGTCTCTCTAAAAGAATGCTATTTGATTTAGAGATGTGCATGAAATGAGAAGCTCACATGGGTATTTGTGGGTAGATCCTTTTAGGCAGAAGAACTGAGAAGTGCTTGGTGTGCTCAAGAGGCAGTGAGGAGACGGCTGTGGCTGTAGCAGACTGAGTGAGGTGATCAGTGACACCATCAAAAAGAGGGCAGAGTGTCAGGGCAGAATGTTATAGTAAATCACTGAATAACCACTGGCTAAGTTCTGACGTAGCCCCGTCATCAAGTTTCCATTGGGAAGGTAAAAACTGGTGACTGTGTATCAGGTACTCTGGCTCGTTAGCATATTTAATCCTAAAATCCAGTTTACAAACGAGGGATCCGAGATTCATACAGGTTGAGGCTCTCACAGTCTCTATGATAAACACAACATGCTTCATCATTAGGGCACATGACCTGCTGGTCCTTGCCATATAGTTGTGCTAGAACTGCTGGATTAAGCAAGATTTAACAGATTTCTTTCAGAAAGAATTCATCCAGGGCCTTTATTATACTGATATGTACTTTGAATGTCCAAAAAAAGACACTCATCCTTAACCAGTTTACAGTGTGTTTCCGTATTTAAGACACTATGGAAACACAGGCCAACATTCTGCGGAACGCTAACTGTGACATGCTGCTGTATATCACAGTCCTGGGTGGACTTAAGGCGCTGCTGGTTAATGTGGAAGGAAGGCGAACACAAGCGTCACTTGCTATTCCAGCCTGTTTGAGTTCAGAGAGTGGGGAGCAAGAATACACGGAGAAAATGTGCATCTCCAAAACTGTTCAAATCCATTTGGTCCCTGCGTTCAAAGAGAGGGGTGCCTGTACGTTTTGATGGATGAGCTGCGCTTTAGCAGTTCTGTCTGACATTTGAAAAGGTAACATCTAAAGATATATTTTGTTATATCCAGCAAATAACTGTAATTTCAAGTAAAACCTTTATTGTGTTTCTCATTTTAAATGCACATTTGCTCTCTTTGAAACAATGCATTTACAAAATAAGCATATTCCAGTAAACATAATGCTTGTTTTTAGGATGATAGTTACTTATTTATACCTATTATAAAAAATTCATTAGCACCAGCATAGCTTGAAGAGAAAGACAACCGCTTCAAGACAAAGGGCACTGGGTTTCACAAGATCTCTGATTTAAAAATGTTTCTATCTGCAAAAACGAAGCCAAATTAATAATTCAGCTTGCTCTAAAATGCCAAAATCAATACAACAGCTTCTAACTCAACTATGGAACGATACTTTAAAGGACAACCACCTTGTTTTGAGCTAGACACACAAAAAGTAGCAAGCTTTTTCAAAGATAGGGCAGTGTTTACTAGCATACAGGAAAGTGCAACATACAGCAAAAGCAATTACCACCAGGAGCAGCGAGCTGTCCATATATAACGACTAAGAGCTGGGAAGAAAACAGCCTGAGGCAATGACTCTCAGGCAGTAACCAGCACCTGAACCCCCTGGGAACTTACTAAAATGCAGGTTCTGATTTGTTTGGTGGAATGGGACCTAGGATAGCGTATTACACAAGTTCTCTTGTGATGCTGATGGTACTTGTCAATGAACCTAACTTTCAGTAGCAAGACTAAAAGTATACTGTTTACAAAGTTCCTGCACCTGGGATGCTGTTGATAGATAAGTACATAAGTAAAAATAATACTCAAATCCTTTCTTTCAAAACCAAAATCAAAAAATACAAAACACCCAGAAAACACCAATCACTACTATAATCCTTCAACTCATAAAAATTTCAACTGATATTTGAGTTTGGGGGAAAAAGAAACTAATTTGAATATTAAGAACTTAGAGGTCTCTTACTGAGGAGATGTTAATCTTCCTGGCTAAAAACTGGGATGTCCACCTAGAAGACTTGTCAGTCTTTGAGGGGATAATGACAGGGTAACAACTAGACAGAATCGAGGATGTAAAGTTAAGCAACACATACCTAACAGTTGTCGCTTCTAGGAATTTGTCCTGAGGAAATGACAAGACTAAAGGTGTATGTATAGAATAAGTTATATCAGCCAACGACTGTGTGTTTGTTATCAAAGTGACCAAAGAAGGGGACTAGTTAAGAAAATTATGGTATGTCTACAAACTATACTAATCCATTTTATTTCAGGCCTAAAATGAAATACTAGGTGGCCAATAAAATGTTGATATAGATCTGTAGTTAATGACATGGGAAATTATTTACAGAACACTGTTAAGAAAAAAAGGCTAGAGCATAGTATGTGCAAAATTATTATTCTACTTAAATATATGCAAACATAGAAGGAGAGGTTATGAGGACTTTGGAAGGCTGTTTTTAACTAAAATAAATATCATTTAGCTTAATAAAAGCCAATGAATGAATTACTACATCTTTCCCGAGCACAAATGCATTGGTTTTAGAGTTATATGCCTCAAATTCTGAACTTGAATAAGCAACTTAATCTCTTTGTGAATCAGTTTCCTCACCTATAAAGGGGCATAGTAACAGTAAAACCTTTCCAAGGGCTGTGGCAAGGATTAATATGTGCTAATTGATGTAAAGTGCTTAAAACAGAACCTGGCATATAGTAAGCATGATATAAGAGTTGGCTATTTCTGTTTTTTAATTTTATTTTAATGATTAAACTGGTCTCTCGCTGATGCCTATCTGAGATGATATCATTATAATTCTGCTTTGGCACCTGAGCCTACATATTAGCTCTAGGAACTCTGGAGATAAGTAGCAGACCCAAGGTCTAAACTGGAGCAACAATACCCTGGAGTGGTCTTTTGGCAAGCAAGGCAGAACTCTGTACATGGCTATTCAGGAGTCTGAAACATGCAGTAGAATGACTGTTCATAAATTGCTGGTAAGAAGATAAACCGGTTCAATCTTTTTAGGATACAGTTTGGTATTATGTATTTAACCAACATCTGAACAATTCCATTCCTAGAATTTAGATTAAGAAAAGTAGCTGTGATATTCAGAACACAAAGACTTAGATTTAAGGATGCCAGTATATAATAACCAAACTTTGGAAACAATCTAAGTTTTCAACAATAGGATATGGCTGAAAAATATTTAATATAGTCATATACTATAATTTTTAAAAAACTATTTAATGTTCTAGAGTGTTAAATTTTGAAAAGCTGAATACAGACCTGGAGATAAAATAAGAACTTGTTGTTGTAAAGATTTTGAACATAAGATGCATAGAAGCATTTACAGACAGTCAATATTTCAAATGATCAAAATGTTAATATTTAAGAGAAAATTCACGCATAGATACAGACAAGAGCGTGGTGACAGACAGAGGAAAAGTAGGGTGGGGGAAGGTGGAGGTGGGCAAAGGGGGAATGAGTGGGCATGGAAAGAGACTTTGCTTTGGGCAATGGGCGCACGAGGCAATCGACAGATTCAATGTAACCCCTATCAAAATATCAATGACATTTTTCACAGATCTAGAACAAGTATTCCTGAAACTTATATGGAAGCACAAAAGACCCCAAATTGCCAAAGCAACCTTGAGAGAGGAGAACAAAGTTGGAGGAACCACGCCACCTGGTATCAAACTACCACAAGGCCACAGTAACCGAAACAGCACGGTGGTGGCATAAAAACAGACACATAGATGAAAGGAACAGAATAGAGAGCCTGGAAATAATTCCATGCCTTCGGGTCTAGTGTATCAGTTGTTTCCAAAATCTTCAAAGTCACTGGAGGTGATAAAATTCAGAACCAATGTGTGGAAAGCAGAGTTTGAAACAGCAATTTACGCTGTTGGGTGTTAGCTGGGCAACAGGAAGGGTAAGAAGTGACATGAAAGCAAGCAGGTCTCATCCTGTCTTTCACCCTCACTTTCCGGTACTCTACACCCCTCTCAACTCCCAAGGGCTTGCTCAGTTTCCTATTTGACTTTCCTTTCCACAGTAGCTGTAACTATTGAAAGCCTCTAATGCATGAGGCATGTGTCATTTAATCACCTAAGCGGCACTGTGAGGAAGTTGCCCTGCATCTTTCTCTGGAAGAGACACAGACCTTGAAACTGGACAGATTTGGTCTGGAATCACAGCTTGCCGTATAGCAATAGTACGACATTGGGCAAGTTTTTAATCTCTTTATATCCCATTTGTTTCATATCCTAATGGGGGTAAATGGAAAATAGTATAAAATTAGAAATATCACCTATAGAATAGGCACTAAATAAGCCTATACCACTACATACTTTTTTTTTTTTTTTTAAATATATCTTTATTGATTTCAGACAGAGGAAAGGAGAGGGAGAGAGAGAGGGACAGAAACATCAATGATGAGAGAGTCATTGATCGAGCCCACAACCCGGGCATGTGCCCTGGCCAAGAATCGAACCGTGATCTCCTGGATCCTAGGTCGATGCTCAACCGCTGAGCCACGGCTGGCCGGGCCCTATAACATTCTTTACGCTGCATAGTATTTACCTGTTTAACGTCTCAATGTCTTTAGACTGAGCTCCGTCCAGGGCAGCGGCCTTGCCTTTGGGCTCTCGGTTGTATCCCGGTGTTCAGCATACAACACAACATAAGATAGGTACTCAAAGGCTCCCTGGATGAATGGATGGAGCTCTACACCTTGATGATGCTTTGGTTCCTTGCAGATCGGGCATGTGACTATGGGCTTACATTAAGGCTCATTATAAATACAGCTTTCCAAAATTTATTTTTCTACTTACTACACAAAAAGCCACTGAGAATATGGTTCTCTACTTCAAAAGTCCTTTTTATGAGAGGCTTAAGGGAGAGGACTTCCCAACAGTACTAAAAATACTGGTTTCCAAAGCCACTAGTTTTTACTTCATGAACTGTGTATCTAAGTCATTTCCCTTACTGTACTGGCTGTGTAAGTTTTGTGTATTAATTTCACCCTTAGCTTCATCTTATCTTAGCTATTCTTGCTATCCTCCAGATTTCTTTACTTAAAAATATAATCATATATGTATTTTTATATTCCTCAAATCTTTCTAGAAACAAATCGGAAGATATAAACATATTATTAACTAATAATATCAAACTCAGCCAAAATTATAATAATCTGTGGCTGAGACAATTCTCCTAGTGTTATGGTGCTTGAATGGATAACTAAGGATGGTCAAGTTTCAGTTCCTACTATAACCAATCAGTATATCTCTGGATGATTCAGGTTTGAAGTAAGCATTTCAACACTGAAGGATATTTCCTAAATTGCATATTGGTTTAGTTCCCTCTGCCATTTCTCTTATGTTTCGCTCCATTCCTACATATACTGTCTTATTTAAAGTCCTCACCAGATTGGTTGATATTCTACTTTCTGATCTCCTAGTTTCCAGACAACTATCTCAGTCTCCACAATATGCTAAGAAGAGTAATCGTTCTAAAATGTAAACCTGCCATCAGGGCCTCTTTGTTGCCAAAAAGTCTCCTGAGCACGGACTACAAGCCTGTCACTGAGTTCTCCCGACAAGGTTACCAGTCTTTTGTCTATACTGAATTATGTGAGGTTCAGAGAAAGAGCGAGGCTCACTGGTGCTTCTGTACTATTCTCTGCATTGCTCTCAGTGTCTGGACTGCTCTTGTCACCTTGTCTAACGAACAAAAACCTTTCATCTTCCAAGATCACATCTCATTTACCAGACTCTGCTCAAGCATCACGTGTCCTGTGAAACATTTTCTTTTGTTTACCATTTTTTATTATCTTGCAATGTACCTCAAATACTTATGATTACGGTCATTATATTCTTTGGGCTCATGACCTAAAATCATCTTTTTTTTTTTCCAATTACAATTTACACTCAATATTATTCTGTTTTCGTTTCAGATGTACAGCACAGTGGCCAGACAATCCTCAACCCCTGACATTTCCAGTAGGCACCTAGCCCCACACATAGCATTAGGATATCACTGACTACATCCCTCGGCTGTAACGTACACCTCTGCGGCTGTTCTGTAACCACCCGCCTGCACTTGTCAATTCCTGTGAAACATTTTCAGTCTTCTCAGGTAGAGCTAACTGATCCCTTCCTCTTCTGTACCCCACGGCACCCTCTAAGATGCCCAGTATTATACTTTATTTCCATTCTTCTCTCTTCGATGCCCTAGGTTTGTATTCCAGTGCCTAGCAGAGGGCCTGACACATGGCAGGGGCTTGCACCTGGATTGAAAGGATTCTTCGCTTGGGCCCCTTGTTTATTTTTTCTGCCAAGTGCTATGATTATTCTCCTGAGAGGACTGTTGTGCAGCGTGGAGAAGGGAGCAAATGAAATGGCTGTTAACACTTGCAAACCGACTGTTCCGAGCAGCGGCACGTGGTGCGTGCTCCAGGACAAAGAGGCACAGTCTCCATCTACCCGCAACCTTCAAAGCAGCGTTTCTCAGGAGGCAACTTTTAACCCATTACTGAGTCAGGAAACAAAGTTAGGTCAATTTAGGCAAGAAATCAATCTTTCAAGTCAAAAGAGTTTGGAGAACTCTGCAAAAAGAAATTCTGACAACCATGTAGCGTCAAGACATTAAAAACACACCACACGATTCCTTTTGTTTTAGCCGTTCCTATACATGCAGAATGTACGACTACCTCCCAGCTCTAGGGTCAGAGCAATTCTGATTCATGGCTACGGTAAAAAATCAATGATTTCAATAGGCTCAATTAAATTAATCTGCCTTCACATGTAGTCCAGCTGGAACTGGGGCCATGTTCTGTTCCCCTCCCACTGCCACCTGACAAGGTTCCCTACTGCGCTCCTTGGGCAAAGCAGATGCTGCCGTGTTCACCCCAATCTTCTTAGGAAAGGGAGTCCGAGGGCAGAAACTGAGTCCCTCTGTGGGTGTCTGATTCCTTCCCAGGCCCTAACCTGACTGACCTCTGTGTCACCAGGTTTTCCCCTGAAGCTCTACCGCGATGCCTAGGAACTATTTTCTCTTCTTTCTGGACATTTTTCATCCTCACCACATGCCAGCCTGGCCTACTCCTGGCCTTCCACCCGTCTCGCCTGTGGAGAGCCTGGCACTCATGCGGACACTGCCACGCCCTCATTACAGTGCTGTTATCCCCGGCTCTGCCAGTCTGCTCACTGGGTGACTTCTGCAGCCACGCTCGAACCCTACTAAGTTCTACAATGCAAAGCTGTGTATTAATTTTGGTCCTCTAGGGACTATCAAAAGATCTGCAACTGTTTCAAAGATTATGATTAATTCAGCTGCAATACAGAATAAAGCTTGACTTTAAAACCTGTCATCTTGACTTTCTTTATAAAACTGAGCAGTTGATAAGTTTCAATTTTCTGCTGAAGTCATAGTACTTGGGAAACAACTCATGGAAAATGTTCCTATTTGTTATTTGCATAAAAAAGTGTGTTTACATAGACATGCATACATGCACATATATAGATACCTTAAATTTCACAAACATTAACTGCCTATGTGATAGCTGGGCCTGTGAAGTATTAAGTTGAAAAACTCACAGGCCCTGCCCTGTAGAGGCCCACAGTCTAGTCGGGGACACGTACAAATCCCACAGTGCGTTACCTGCTGTGATCAGGGCACTTCTACAGAGCCTAGGGGCTGGGGAAGCAGCTAAACTTGCCTGCATAAGTTGATCAGAGACTAATATTTTAATTGAGTCTTGAAAGATGAGTACCTTCTTAAATGGAGAATGCAGAGTAGAGAAATCAAAATAGAGGGACTGGTTATAGATGTATGAAAGCCCATATCATTTTCTAGGAAGTGGGAAGAACCTGGACCAAAAGGGGCGAGGGAGGCTCGAGGGAAATGATATACTGGCTTAGGTCATTTCACTCCCCTCTGCCAGCACCCACTCCACTCTGTAGCACAAGTTTTGCTGTTGATTTTATCCCGAATTTAGGGGATATGCCTATTTCCAGAAAACTGCACATGTCACCTGAAAGTGAAAACCAGAACAGATGGAGGATCTACAGCTCCTTCAGAGTAATTACCCCAAGCATTATCACAGGTAGCTGTTTCATTCCCTCTAACAAACATAATAAATACCCTGAAAGGCAGCTTAGTGAAAGCACCAGCAGCCTTTGCTGACCACAGCAAGAGGAAGCCTTACTATGATTTGTAAACTCTTTTTCACAAAGCGCAACTCACTTTTCTTAATCTCTCAAAATCTAAAAATATGCCATTCCATAGTCTACCCCAATATATGAAATTCTTTGATGGAAAGAAATGATTTTTACTATTTTGCTACAAGAGAAAATTTGGTGCCCTCTGGTGTTGGAAAACGAGATGATCCATGCCACTTTCACAAACTAGCACTCCATAGTTTCTTAAAAAATGCCTAACCTATGGACACGGACAATAGTTTGGTGAAGGCCTTGGGGGGGGGGGGGGGGCAATGGGGGAAAAAGGGAAACATCTGTAACACCTTTAACAATAAAGATAAACTTTTTAAAAAAGCATATAATGTTGTCCTGGCTGGTGTGGCTCAGTTGGTTGGAGTGTCATCCCAGACACAGAAAGGTCATGGGCTTGATTCCCAGTCAGGGCATATACCTAGGCTGTGGGTTCTATCCCCTGCCCCAACTGATCAATGTTTCTTTCTCCCTCTCTCTTCCTTCCCCTCTCTCTAAAAAAATCAATGAACATGTCCTCGGCTGAGGATTTTAAAAAGCACAGAATTTTAGAGCTGAGTAGCACATTCCAGTGCAGCACAGATACGTACTTTTACTAGAAATTTTTGCTCATGGATTATTAAATACTCAATTTTATTTTGATGAAGTATTAAATGGAGCTCCTTAGGAAAAAGAATACCTGCCTATATTATCTGTTGAAGCCTACCGCTTCACAACCAGGAGAACAAAGGTGAGTGAGCTAAGATTCTGTAGCAAAAACAATGAATAAAAAGGGAATTACATTATTAGGGTAGTACGATTTATAACTGATTCTTCAATGTATTACAAAATATTGGAGTCATAGAAAATGAAAGAAAACAGAAAATAACAGCTGTGGTAACACTGTCCACCTTAAGAACTAACACAAACAACAGAGTTGGAGCCGCAGGTGTGAGGAGAGGGGGCAAGAACAGCTCAGCCTCAGACAAGTTTTAAGGAGGTTTGAACAGGACCCGGAGGCGCTGCCAGCAAGTGACTATGATTTTTAATGGGGCAATGAGGGAGACAGCAGGTGGGCAGTGACTACCTTGGGTAACATGGTAAATGAAGCCAAAAGTAGAGGTTTAGGATGTAAATCAGGCACAGTCTTCCCAGTGCACCCGAGGCCAAAAGAGCTGGAGGCATAGCCTGCTTCTAGCTGTCAAACCCAGCGAGCACCAGGTCCAGCCCTATGTGATAAGCTCAACTGTCACTCTGGGACTAAGCTGCTGAAGACTGTTTTACCCTTCCCCAAACAAGTTGACCTTACACAAAATTTGGGAAAGGATAGCACGTATCTTGGCTATTCTCCTACTTCCCAATTTCCTTTTCCCCCGGTGCCTTCAGGTTCCTCTCTAGCTGCCAAACTTTGTCATCATCAGAGCTTCCCCATGCTCCAGCAGCCCAACAGCTCATGAAAATCAGGTAATACAAGTAAAACACCCTGTACTGTGCCCAGCATACACTAAAGCTCAGTGAACGTGAATAGCTGCTATCATCACTCTCACCACCACAACTCTCCATTCCATTCCCGCCCTCCCCCTTGCTCCTAGTCGGACTTTCATTTTCTTCATACCAGACTAAGAAAAGCTATCTGAATATACTTGGACATGGATATTTATACTGTCTTTTCCTACAAGCAAGGAGCTACATTAGGTTGGAAAATACAAGATGAAAATATTCTGTCTTCTCCAATGTGGTTCTTCTCCCAATTCCTCTTCTGCCTGCTTCCTGGTGACAACTGCCATTCCTCTGTTACAGCCACCAGAATCTGTTCTCTTTGTTCATTAATACATCATTTGCCAAGGACCCTATCGACTCAGTTCTAAATCACTAATTCCTTTGTGTGGACCTCTCTTCTTTCCAATAATTCTAAACCCTGACTACACATAGGAATCACTTGTAATATATATGTAATATACAAAAATGCACATAGCGATGCCCAGTCTAGACCAACCAAAGCATCACTGATGGGATTCAAGCGTGGAGTTTTTAAGAGCTCCTAATGGGATTTCAAGGTACAGCCAGGCAGGGTTAAGAATGACTCTTAGCCTCTTCCCTTAAATCATTTACCATGCTTGAAGCATTGAATACACCATTTGTTTGTTCAATTCATTCACTGAGCAGCCACTGACTGAGCTCCTAGTGTGGGCCCAGCCTGGAGCTACTCAGAACTCTCCAGCAGCTGTGTAGCATCCTCACGATCCAACGTAGGTTTCTGACCACTGCATCATAATTCTCTCTTCTCTGTCATCAACCTTTCAACTTCTGCCCAATCTTCCTGCCCTCCCTCCCCCAAGCAAGCTTGCTTTTTTTGTGACTGCTCTGGGACTTCCAATGGCATCTCAAGTTTTTGGTCAAACCAATCCTATGGCATTTCTGCAAATGTATGAGAGAGGAGACCGCTGAGGTTCACATGTGTCTTCCCCACTCACTCAAAAGTCCCCAAGGGGAAGGACTGTATTCTATTCATTTCTGCATCCTCAATACTTAGTGTACCGTTTCCAGCACATGGTGAACTACCCAGCGGGCATCAGTTAAATGCAGAGGAGGATGAGTGAATAATTAAGGTATACGATACTACAGTGTTTTCTGAATCACCAAACAGCAAAATATGTGAGGGGGAAATAAAAAAAAAATCTTCTGTGGTATGATGATGATGAAAGCATGCACTTTGGGATCTAGACCTGCCACATGCTAGGTCTGTGAGCCTAAGGAAGTTATTGAACCTCTCTGATCCTCAGTTTCCCCATCTGTAAAATGGTGATAATAATAGAAATCACCTCATAAAATGATGTAGAATTAAATGAAGAAGTCAGAGAAGTACCCAGTGTATATACAGTAAGATGTGATAGGCAGAAAAATGGTTCCCCAAAGATGTCCATTTCCTCATCCCCAGAACTTATGAATATGTTACCTTACGTGGCAAAGGGGACTTTGCAGCTGTGATTAAATTAAGAACCTTAAAATGGAGAGATGAATTTGGATTATCTAGGTAGGCCTAACATAATCACAAGGGACCTTAGATAGGTCAAAGAGAAGATGTAACAAAGGAATCAGAGGTGGAATGATTTCATTGCTAAAAGGAGGCCACAAGCTAAAGAAAGAGATCAGACACTAGAAGCGGGAGAGATCAAGAAGTCAAAGGATGTAGCAAATGCAGTCATATTAAATGCTTAGATGACAAAAAAGAGATTCCAATTAATAATGCAAGTTTCTACCATAAAAAATTTTATAAGAGAAAGGAAAATAAAGTTAAAACAAACAGAAGAAAGTAAGTAATAAAGGTAAGGGCAGAAACCAATGACTTTGAAAATAGAAAAAATAGGAAAAATAACTGAAACTCTAAGTTGGTTCTATGGAAATGTCAGTAAAATTGATAAACCTCTAGCAAAGTTACACACACACACAAAAGAGAGAGCGGTGGTGTGGGAGAGAGAGAAAAGATACTAAAGGTTATTATCATGATTGGAAAGAGAGATATCATTACAGACCCAACAGACAATAACAGTATAATAAAGAAATATTATAAACAACACTACACATAAAATTTCAAAAACTCAGATAATTCACTGAAAACAACAAACCACCAAAACTTACCCAATATGAAATATATCACCTGAATTGTCCTATAACTATTAAATGAATTAAATCCACAGTTAAAAATCTTCTAAAAAAATTCTTCAAGCCCGGATAGTTTCATTACCAAATTCTTTTAAAAAGTAATATCAATTCTCCAAATATTTTCCAGAAAATAGAAGAGGAAAGAACACTTCCTAACTCATTTCATAAGGCAAGTACTACCCTGATATCAAAACCAAAGAGTATAAAAATACGGAAAATTTCAGGCCAATATCCTTCACTTACAGACAGGGGTGGGGTTAGGGAAGAAATCCTCTAAAAATATTGGCAGACAGTATCCAGCAATATATAGAAAGAAAAATACAACATAATAAAGTGGTATTTACTGTGGGAATGAAAGACTGGCTCAATATTTGATAAACAATATTAACACTGAAAACACATGATCATATCAACTGATGCAGAAAAAGCATTTGAGAAGATCAACATCCATTTGTGATAAAACTTTCAGCAAACTAGGACTAGAAGGAAACTTCCTTGACCTGATAAAAAGCACCTACAAAAAACTTGCAACTAACATACTTAATGGTGAAAGGCTGATGCTTTCCTCCTAACATCAGGAAAAAGACAAAGTTGTCTGCTCTCACCACTTTTACTCAACATTGTACTGGACATTCTAGCTAACTCAATAGCACAAAAGAGGTAAGATCCACACTAGATAGCAAGAAGTCAGGCTGTATTTATTTGCAGACAACATGATCATCTAAGTAGAAAATCCAATAGAATCTACCAAAAAGCTACTATTCCTAATAGGTGAGATTAGAAAGTTTGTAGGATATAGGATCAACATAAACAATTTATTTCCATTTATTTCTATATATTGTCAATGAACAATTAGAAATTAAAATGTGATAAAACAATACCATTAACCAACATTATAAAAATATGAGCACTTAGGGATAAATTTGATAAAGGATATCAAAGGTCTGTGCTACTAATATTACAAGATACAAAGTTAAAATACAAGTCAACTGTGTTTCTACACACTAGGAATATACAACAGTAAACCAAATTTTTAAAAAAAATTAACAATAATATAAAAAGGTAAATACTTAGTTATAAATCTAACAAAACATGCACAGGTTCCCAATGCTGAAAACTGCAAAATATTGATTAAAAAAAAAATGAAGAGCTAAATAGAAAGTGAGACGTAACTTGTTTATGGACTAGAAAAATCAACATAGTAAAGCTCTCAGTTCTCCTCAAGTTGATTATATAGATTTTAACAGGGTTATTTTTTGTAAATAGAAACAGGGCCTGTTCTAAACTTTGTGTGGAAATGCAGAGGAACTAGAATACTCAAATAATTCAGAAAAAGAGCAGTAAGGTCAGAGGAATCACAGTGCCCTGCAACATGACTTACTACAAAGCTACAGGCAAGAAAACAATTTGACAGTTTCTTATAAAGTTAAACATACACTTACCATATGATTCAGCACTCCCACTCCTGGGTATTTACCCTAGAGAAATGAAAACAGGTTTACACAAAAACCTATATATGAATGTTTATAGCAGCTCTTTTCATAATTGCCAAAACCTGAAACAACCCACTTATCCTTCAACAGCTGAATGGATAAACTGTGGTAATACATACAATGGAATACTACTGAGCAATAAAAAAGAACTACAGGTATATGTAACAACTTGGGTGAATCTCACAGGCAACTGTGCTGAGTAAAAGAAGCCAGTCTCAAGACATTATATACTACATGATTCTAATTTTAAAACATTATGTTATTATTTTATAACATTATCAAAAAGGCAAAACTAAAGTAATGGAGAATAGAACAGTGGTTTTCTGGGATTAAGGATGGGACAAGGGTGTGATTATAAAGATATAATCAAGGCATAATTATAAAGGCACAAGGGAGATTGGGGGTTGATGGAACTGTATCCCCATGTGGTGGCTGTTATATGAATCTATACATGTGTTTAAACCATAGAGCTGAATTCCAAGCATCAATCAATTTTACTGCATGATAATTAAAAAACACACACAACCCAAAAGACTATGCTGAATTTAAAAAGGCTTGCTGGCTGAATGTAGCTCAGCACTGTCTTTCCCCAAAGGAGATGCTCAATTAACATTTGCCAAACAAAACCACTGAAAACTGGCTGTATTTTCTGCTTCAATATCAGTCTCATTTATATTCCTAAGCTTCAAAAGTTTCAATAAATTTTTGTAACGTCATGAACATTTTCTACAATGGTATCTGCCACAGACGTATATATAGTTTGCACAAAAACAAATCATTAAAAATGCCAAATGAAAGTCAGAAATCTATATTTCCCAACCAATTATTTTAAACTTTAAAAAAGTTATCATTAATAACAAAAACTTTTTCTTTATGCTGTGTATGCTTATTTTCCACATTAAAAAAAAGGGGGGGATCTGTACTGAAATTACACAAAGGCATGGTATACTAAATATTTAATAAATGCTTACAGATTTAACTAATCTTTATTAAACATGGGATGAACCAAACTGCTAAGCCATTAACTTATCTCAAACATTAACTCTTTTCAGAATTTATCTTTTTGTTTGAGTTAGCAAAGCCGACTGTTAAAGTTTATTTTTGTTCTTTCTGGCTCAAACCAAGATGTACACTCAGATCCCTAACTCATGTCATTTCTATGTTAAATTTTCTTTGCTAGGAGACATTGGGCATGGGCCTGTAGCTCTTGTGCAACCAACGAAACCTATTAGGATCCCACCATGTCACTCCCTATATTGACCTGTCACAGGTCTAAGGCTCACTCACTGTGATCAATTTAACAAAGCAGATGGGTTAAATCACATGTGTGTGAATGAATGAAAGTAACTATTAAGGGGAAAAAAAGTCCATTAACTTTGGTCTTGCTTTGCTCTAAACTGTAAAAGTGTTCCCTGCTGGAAAATGATCAATAAGATAGGTGAGGTTTCAGAAGTACCCAAGCTAAGAATTAAATACATTTTTAAAAATTGCAAGTATGTAATTTGTGTATACTTACAGTAGAGAGCAAGTACAGTTTTAATACTTCTTTTAAATTCCTGTTTGTTAGAGAATTACTTTAGAGCCTTCCACACTGCTTTTAAGGTATTCTTTCTGAATATTCACTTAACATATAATCATCTCCAATTTATCTAGGTTTAGGTCAACTTTTCAATAATATTTTTGAATTTTATAGCTTTAACAAATTAAACTATAAAGTATTTTATAATGGTGCTAAATTTACTCATTTATCCATTCTACAATACATGCTTTGATGCCACATTACACTATCATGTGCAAATAAAGCAACCTGGAATGCTCTTGTCAGTTAACCAGTCAAAAATAAATAAAGTTACCTATTACTATAATTGTACTACCTCACTGACAGATGACAAGGACCTAACCTTATCGAAGCACTCAATGCAGTAACTTTATTTTGTTCAGTCTGTGACTGCGATCATAAGCAACAATGAGTTCATTTAACTGTTTCTGAAAGAATGAACTGCTATGTAAAGTTGCCGCTTTCTACATTTTAGCTCTGAGGACGTTAATATTCAACATACTGATGAATTAGGACTACTATCTATTGTGAGCAAGAAAATAATAAAGGCCATTTGCAAAAATAAAGTTTATACAGAAATATACTAGTCCTCAAACTTCCAAATTTCCATGAGCATCTCACCCATTGGCTTTAATTGCTATCCTCAGCACCCAACATTCACTGCTCAGTCCCTTCACACACCCCACCCTTGAACATATCATTATGGGTATAGAAGTTTAAACCAAAGAGAGGCATGCTCTCTTATAAAACCACAGGAAGGGTCGATTATCCTTTGGATTATGTTCACAAGGTCACACAGTTAACCACATCTGGACCATGCGGGCACATAATCAAATAAGGCTCCTGGAAAATATCCATTTAAGCTAAATGTGATGAAAGGGAATGAATGTCATTAGATTAGATTTACTTAGAGAAACTTTTTTGCCCCAACTTAACCCAAAATAAAATCCTAACTCAAATAAATTTAAAAACGTGTATGACAATCTAGTCTCAATATCATGGAGGTTACTGTTCCTTTAAAATATTAACAGTACTGGGAAAAACTTCACAAAAGAAGATTTTCTAAACGTGCAACCACAGAGGCAGAGTTAAGCATGTCAATTATGACAGAGCTGCATCATTAAGTTCACCTAAACAGAATGCTTCAAAAATGATCAAAACCAAGGTTTTAGATAACACAGGTGTTCAAAGTTAGCTCCTCTCCCCAAGCCTCAACATTCCTAATATAGAATTTTCAGTAAAACTCTTTAAAAAACGTACCTGCTTCTGCAACCACCTTTCATGCCTTCGCTGTTTCCTTCGCAGGTTCTTCAACTTGCTCCTCTCCCTCTTACTGAGCCTCTGATTAATGGCCCCCAACGAAAAGCTGCCCGAGCGCAAGAAGTGCAGCGGGGACAGGCGCTCCTCCTGGTCCGAGGCCTCCAGCGCGCTCCTGCCGCCCGCGGGCAGGTCCACCAGGAAAGCCAGGCTGTCAGAGCCAGCGCGCTCGGCGTACGCTGCAGAAGCTTCCAGAGCATGCTGCAATTCTCCTCTTTGTCTCTGTGCCTGGGTCTCACGCGGAGCCGCTGAAAACCTCTGCAGCGGCGTGTCAGGATCCAGGCCTGATGCCACGGGAAAGGGGCGGCCGAGCTTGCCAGGCTCCGACGGCGCCTCCCTCAGCCTGGGGTGGGCCGCAGTCTTGCTCCGGATTTCACAGAACGTGGGCAAGAAAGTCAGCTTCTCGCTGATGCTCAGATCCAAGCTGTGCGATTTTCTATGGAGAGCTCTCCGGGGGCAGGTGGCAGCCCCAAGCTGGGGAACAAAAAGCTGGCATTTGGAGTCGGACGCTTTGAAGAGCAGCTTTTCCTTCTTGACCTGCAAAGGCGCCCACCCGACCTCCAGGCAGAGGGCCTCTGTTAGTCGCCCGGGCCCGTGACTCTTTTGTGCCATGGCCGAAGGCCTGCGGTTTCTGTTTCTGAAGGCGCCACCTGTGAGCAGAGTGTCCGAGCCGCCACCTGACTGAACTCTAGGATGTGGCGAGTGTCTGAGCGGCGGTGTCGTTAGGCGGCCCGCCCGCGCGGGCTGGCAGTCGGTCCGGCTCCGGGAGAGATGCACAGCTGCGCGCTGGCCGCAGGCGCATTTTGGAGAGCTGACAAAATTAAAGCCCCCGAGGCGGGCCCCGCAGAAAGGGCAATTCAGTTTTCCCACCGTCCACTGGGCCTACAGGTAATAAAGGAAGGTAAAGACAATGAGCTCACTGTAAATTCATCAAAAAGAATGGGAGTTGTGTTGTTTTTTTTAAGCAAACCACATGAAAGTTTCTATGCCACAGAAACGGCTGGCTTTCTGTTTTCTGATTAGTAGACAGAACAGTAAATGGAAACAAGCTTTCTAATAAAACAGAGATAAGCCGCTCCAAAGTTCTAGAACGATGCACACTGCACTTCATGCCCACTGAAACAATACTCTTAAGAATTCTAAATGAATCTCTTTAAACAAGAGGTTGAACATGGATACAGTGTGAACTCATGAAAAGAAAAATCCACTATGGAACCAGGAAGCACATCAGTCTACAGAGCTTAATTTGCAAGTAAAATCTCCCAGAAAAGTGTCTGTTTTGATACACTTCTTGCATACCAAGCACTGTGGGAGGGAGCTTTCCCAACCGCCAGAATCAAGCTTTCCCTGCCTTTCTACATACAACCCAAACCTACTGGCTGCACACATCAGGTAGAGTATTTTCCATACTCAGATTCAAAACTGATGTGCTGGCTTAAAATGATCTTTTCAACAGCGAGAGTGGAACATTTGCAGTGTTCTGATACAGTTTGCCAAGTTCAGGACACTTATAAGCACCACAGTGGTGTTTCCGCAGGAAATCATTACAATGTCAGCATGGATGCAGGAACAGCTACCAAATGTTATTGTTTAATAACAGCAACAAAAAAATATTGGCTAGTAGGCAGAGAAAGACAACTATAGTTTTCTAAAAATCACATTACTTAGAGTTTTCTAAGAATTAAGTGTCTTGAATTGTGAGAAAGAATGACAGCATACTGTTAACAAGGTGAGTGCTTGCTCTTAAAATATTTCATTAGAGAACCTTAAAATGTGGTATTTTGATTTTTACTGTGCCAATATTTGATCCAGTTTATTTTGTGTGTGCATTCATGAGTAATATATATATAGGATATCTCATTCACTCAACAGATACTGTTGTAGGTGCTGGGGATACAGTAATAAACATAATATAAAAAGCCTTGACTTCATGGAGTTTATATTCTAGAAGGGGAGCGGGAAATTGACAAGAGTGCATATATGTATGTGTATAATGATTCATATATTTATATCTGTAAGATGAAGTTATGCACAGTTATAAGTCCTACGTATTACTTATAGTTTGTGTCTGTGTAAATTATAGATAGGTAAATACAGCAGAGAAGGAAGAAAGGAGGTGTGAAGAGTGGTAACAGTGAGGGCCAATGACAGGTAAGGCCAGGCAATGCCTCACTGAATCAAGGCCTTTATCTGAGGGAACAGGTGAGTATCTGTGGGAAGAGCTCTGAAGCAAAGGGAAGTACCAAGTGTGCACACAGTTCAAGGGCAGAAAAGTACCAAAGCACCAGGAATAGTGAAGAAGCCAGTGGGTGTCATCAGGAACTACACAGCTTCTGTGTGTTGCATGTGTTCACCACCCCAAGTCAAGTCTCCTTAGAAAAATACAATTTAAAAAAATAGTTACATAGCCTTTCATGTCTGTTAGAACAATGCATCCAAGAAAAAATAGCTCTCAAATAAGGAACAAAACATTCTGGAGGAAACATATTCCTAATCTCACTCCGACTCTAAGAACTTACCTTTTGTATTAGGCAGTTTATCCACTCTGGAAGGGCTTCTATGTTCATGTGCCACACACGACAAGCATCGTGATCATCAGCTGAGTCATAGCTATCCTGTTATATCAAAATGCATGATATTAGTTTTTACTAGTTTGGAATTTATTTCACAGATTTCATATTTAAATAAAACACAAAAATATAAATTCAACTTTAGCTAGGAAGGAAATAGACACTACCAGCCTCTTCACCTCACTCCCATCTCCAAAAACAAGCCCACAAAGACAAAAAATATATATATTCAGGGAATAACTACCTGTGAATTTAAAACAAAAAAAGCCCTCCATTTTATTGAGTTCATCAATTAAATTTAATATTTATTGGTACGTTACTCAGTGGACAAACCAGTGCTCTATTCTTTTTCCTGTGTGTTTGTGAGAAAAACAGTGCCATTCATGACAACTTTCCCCTGCCTTCAGTTTCTAATTTTATCTGGATCCTACTAATGACAGAATAAAGGAGTTGCCATACTCTCTATCAAGATGACCAAGAAAAGTGCAAAGGGGTGCGGGTGAGGGGCAATCAAGTAGGCAGTGAAAAGCCCCAAATAAACAACAAAAAGCTACTAATGCATGCTAGATCACATTTCATTATCTTATACACTGTGCACAATGGCATTTTATACACCATAAACAATAATCAGTGCTAAACCACACTCAGGATTATAATGTTAAAAGAAAACTTTTGCTAAAAGGTTTGAAATTCTTCCAATTCTAATGCTTTAAAATCCACAGCACACTTTGAAAATATTTCACTGGCAAATAGGAAGTCTGTGGGAAGAGTTTATAGTTGGCCAAAGAAAAATGTTATAGACTTATTTGTGATGCCTGAACTCCAATTCTGGTCAACACAATGCAACTTTCCACGTCAATAGTGAGGCTGAGGAGAGAGGCCAGGCGATATGAAGAGGGTATTACTGAATGGAAGCAGGTTAGGGAGAGAAGAGGAAATGCTAGGAATAACTTCCAGCTCAATCACCTCACTGCTCCCTAACACACGTCTCCTCACCAGAGTGTCGGGCAAACATTCCGAAGTTTATTTGATTATAGATTCTCACAAAATGGTAATAGGGAAAATTCACTCAGGCAGAGAGGGATTTAATTCTTGGTTTCAAAATGGCAAGGTGAGTACATATACCAGTGTATTCTCCCTTTTAAACCACAAACCTATAAAATATATTTAAAAATAAAAGAATCAATAGCTAAACTAGAAAATATAGATGGGGAGATTTCAATGAACCAGAAATTGAGTGGAATCTCTGAAAGATTCATGAGGGAAACAACAGCATGCTGTATCTAGGTACATAATAGATAAGACCACACAGAGAGTGGTCCATGCCAAAGTGGTGGAGACGCGAAGCAAGAAGGGCTCTGGGAAACCATTAGAAGTGGAGTTGAAGACTGTGTGTCTCCAGCCAAGAGCAGTATTTGGGGCAGAGGGAAATAGGGCGACACAGCAGGAAGGCTGGAAAGGCCAGGCAAAAATGAAAAGCATTTGCAGCTTTTCAGAGGATGAGCTATGAGGCCAACTTCTGTTCTCATTGAAAAAGCACCATGACAAATAAGGAGTGTGATGTAGATTTGTTTGTGCTAATAAGACATATCGCTAATACATATTGTTTGGTGTGTAGAGTTTTTTTGTTTTTTTGAAAAAGCAAGTGAAAGAGAGATAACACATTCTGTATTATGATATTAAAAGCATATACAGCCTAAAAGACAGTGTTATACTTTTCTATGGAAACATATATATGTGCAAATATTAAAAAGCATCTAAAAGGAAACTTTAACTTTTCCATGGTTGTTTTAATGGGAGAATATATTATACTTGTAAAATTAAAATTTTACTTAAAAATTGATTCAAATAAAAATAAAATATTGAATCTGGCAATGCTAGAGTACGCAGTATTAGGCATGCTCTCACCATTACAAAACTAAAACTAGGCAAGATAAAAAAGGTAACAAGAGACAAAGATGGCCATTTTATAATGATAAAGGGGACAATTCATCAAGAAGATATAACATTTATCAATATATATGCACACAACCTAGGAGTATACCAAATATATAAAGCAATTACTAACATACCTAAAGGGAAAAACTGACAAAAACGCAATTTAGTAGGGGGCCTGAATACCCTGTTGGCAGCAACGGATAGATCATCCAAACAGAAAGTCAATAAGGAAATATCAGCCTTAAATGATACATTGGAACAAATGAACTTAATATTTTTAGAATTTTGCATCCCAAAACCACAGAATACACATTCTTCTCAAATGTACATGGAACATTCTCAAGGAGAGATCAAATCTGGGAGCACAAAACTAGTCTCAATAAATTTGAGAAGACTGAAATGATACCAAGCATTTTTTCCAACCACAGAGGTATGGAACTGGAAATAAACTACAAAAGCTGGAAAACAACCGATGTGTGGAGATTAAACAACATGCTATTGAACAACTATTGGGTCAAAGAAGAAATAAAAGATAAAAAAGTACAGAGACAAATGAAAATGAAAATACAACATACCAAAATTTGGGGGATGCAGCAAAAGTGGTACTAAGAGGAAAGCTTGTAGCAGAACAGGCCTACCTCAAGAAACATGAAAAATTTCAAATAATCTAACATCACACCTTAGGGACTAGAGAAAGAAGAACAAATAAAGCCCAAAGTCAACAAAAGGAAGGAAATGATTAAAAATTAGGGTGGGAATAAATGAAACAGGGAACAAAAAGACAACAGAAAAATTAATAGTTGGTTCTCTGAAAAGATAAATAAGACTGACAAAAGTCACTCAATATGATTCAACATACGAAGAGAATATGGAAGAAAAACATGAAGAACATTTCAACACACGTAAGAAAACCATCTGATAAAATTTAGCACCCATTCATGACAAAAACTCTCAGGAGACTAAGAACAGAAAGGAACTTTCTCAGCCTGATAAAGGACATCTTTGAAAAACCCACAGCTAAACTTGTAATGGTGAAAGGCAATTCTTTCACTCTAAGATTAGATATACAATGTCTTCACTCGCCATTTCTATTCTGCACTGTGAGGGTCCACATGAGAACATATGGCAAGACAAAGAAATAAAGAACATGCCGGTTGAGCAACTTCATACCCGCCAGGATGGCTACAATAAAAAATAAAAAAAATAATGAAGAAAACAGAAAGTCGGTGTTGTGAGGATGCAGGGAAGCTGGAACCCGCACGCTTGTGGTGGGAATGGAAAACAATGCAGTCGCTGTGGAGAATCGTTCCGTGGTTCCTCAGTAAGTTAAACACAGAATTACTAACTGGCCTTACAAATCTACTCCTGGGTGTGTGCCCAAAATAACCGAAAACACATGTCCAAAGAAAAATTTGTGCACAAATATTCACAGCAGCACTATTGACAACAGCCAAAAGGTGGCATATCCATATGATGAAGTATCATTCAGCTGTAAAAAGATGAAATACTGATGCCTGCTATAACATGGATAAACCTGGAAAATACGCTAGATGAAAGAAGCCAGACGCAGAAGGTTCCATACTGCATGATTCCATTTGTATGAACTATCCGGTCAGCAAATCCGTAAAGACAGAACGACTGGCAGTGGCCAGGGTGTGGGGGCGGGGAGGGGCAGAGTGGCTGCTGAATGAGCAAGGGCTTTCCCCGGGGCGACGAAGTCAGGTTCTGAAACTAGACAGCGGTGACCGCTGCACAACATTGCAAGTTTCCTAAATATCACTAGTGGTAAATGTTACGTTTTGCACAATTTTTAAAAAGAACAAAATAACTTTTTTATTCACAGACAATATAATATGAAAAAATACTAAGGAATTCACCAAAGAAAACTGTTAAATTAAAAAGTTAGCGTAATTTCAGTGTACACTGTCATTATACAATTTCTTGTATGCCGTCTCTCTGTATGATGGGAGAATGAAAAATTTCACAATAGTGTAAAATACACAAACTACTTAGGTGTAAATTTGACACAATACATACAGGACCTATCCACTGAAAACTAGAAAACACTGCATAGAAATGAAAATAATCTCAGGACCCAAAAATAATAACTATAAAGAAAAAAATGATCAACTGGATTTCATCAAAATTAAAACCATCTATTTTTTAAAAGGCACCACAAAGCCTTAGGAAAAAAATTGTATATGACATTCATGTTATTTACTTCCAATATAATTTTACAAGTAAAATGGGATGTATCAACTATTAAGTTTATAAGTCTATGGTCACATAATTTTAAAAAACACACAAATATGTGATAAAACAAGTTCTAATGGGTGTATTTTAAGATGAATGATGAAACTGGAAGCAGCCCGATTTGAAGAACTTAAAGCTTTTGTAGTAGGGACATGACAGGTTATCTCCTTGGGAAAAAAATTTAATTGAAAACCAGAAAAACTGTATTATTAGGATTTTAAAAATCCTACTACACAGATTTTCATGTCTCAAATTTATCACATTGGGTGAGGAGGAAGGAAAGAGAAAGTAACTAACAATTTAACATAATGCTGCCAGAAAAATGTTGATAAAACATTTTGTACCCTGGCCCGCATGGCTCAGCAGTTGAGCATTGACCTATGATCCAGGAGATCGGGGTTCGATTCCCGGTGTGCAGGAGGCAGCCGATCAATGACTCTCTCTCATCATTGATGTTTCAATCTCTCTTTCCCTCTCCTTTCCTTTCTCTGAAATCAATAAAAAAAGTACATAAAAATATACATACACGTGTTTTTTTTGTAGACGAAATAATCTGTTCAAACAGCAGGGGGAGCTAATGCACTATTATTTTATTTTTGTGTTGAAGGGTAGAGTGTGTTCAGTTGCTGTGTAGGAGAACTTCATTTAATTTTAAAATTATAAATGTTATACATTATCTTTTATCATTTAATGATAAGATTTTTAATTATGCAGAACACATTAAATGTAAAATGTTGACATAAACAATTTAATGTTATTACCCAACGTTTTGAAAGATGTTCAACACAATATTTCCAAATGTTAGCAATAACATTCCCTTAGCTAATTCATTAAAAGTAAGCCAAATGTATTATTTAGCTACTCCAGTTATAAACACTACAGGAAAAGAGCAGATAACAAAAAGGTCATTTAGATTAACATTACTAATTAAAAGTATTACAAATATACAGCAATCAAATTCTGTTAAACTGCTTGGTTTTTCTATTTGTATTTTGAGAAGGTACTTCGAAGGTGAAAACTTTTTATTCAAAAGAGAATGAATAAAAAAAAGAAAGAAAGAAAGAAAGCCTCTCTTAACGGCAGTCTCCCTGCATCCATTCTTGCTACCTTTCTAAATTCAATCTTCACACAATAGCCAAATGATCTTTTAAATATTCAATGGTTATGTCATTCCTTTTCAGTCACTTCCCAGCTCTTAGGGTAAAGATCAAAGTCCTTAATGTGATGTACAAGACCACAAATGACCTAACCAATATTCATCTTTCTAGCCTCAAATCTTGCCACACTCCCTCTGCATCTCTCAACTCCAATCATGCAAATCTTATAGCTCCATGGATATACCGCATTCTCTCCAACACAGGGCCTTTGAACATGCTGATCCCAAAGCTTGGAATGTTTTCCATCCTGTACCACCCTTGATACTCACCCACCTCATCCCCACACAAGCCACTTCCTCAGAAAAGCCTCCCCCACACAACTAGGTCCAACCTTCCGTCTATATCCTATTCTTATGGCTCCCTATAGTTTTCGTTTTTGCCACCTAAACAGCTAAAATTTAATATTGATGATTGCCCACTATCCTGAAAGCTTCACAAGAATAGAGTACCTCCCTTCTGCTACTAGAATTCCCAGTGCCTATGACAGGACCTGCCATGTCTTAGTCTGCTTGGTCTGCTCTAACAAAATGCCACAGACTGGGACTCAAACAATAGACATACACTCCTCACAACTCTGGAGGCTGGAAGTCTGAGGCCAGAGTGCCAGCACGCTCAGGCTCTGCTGAGAGCCCTCTTCACGCACTGCGGGCCGCTGTGTCCTCACTTGTAAGGGAGGGAGGAAGTCTATAGCCATGGCCTCTTACCAAATTGGGATCCCATTCTTATGCCCTAATTGGCCTTATTACCTTTGAAAGACCTATCTCCAGATACAGTCATGTTGGGGTTCGGACTTCAACATATGAATTTGGGGGGAGGGGACACAATTTAGTCCCCTCTAGCAGGGGTAAGACTAAATATGGACTAATATATGCTGATGCTAAGAAAAGGGCTCATAAAATATCTGAAATGTAATAAGCAAAAAATACACAATTTATTTCAATATTACAGCCATTGAAAGAAAGATGTCAGCAGGATAATAAAGCCGGAAAGAAAATGAGCAAAATACCCAGCTAAAAGATTAAGCAGGAAGTATATAATCCATAATCAATGCAACACCCATCGACCATAGCAATGGCCATCACTGTCCTGGTGATATTATAAGAATGAAACACTTCATAGCCCGGTCATGGAAAGGGTCATAACCCAAATAACTGCAATGCTTTAGAGTAAGTGTTGGACCATTCCCCAATTTCCACTTTCCTCAACTTAGTGGAATCTGATATCTGCCCCTACAACTCACACTACAGTGAACGCTGATCAGTGATTTCCTCTTTGCTAAATTATTGCACACCCTTAGCTGTCACTCAGGTGTATGGCCATACAGCTTGTACGCCCACTCTGTACCAATCTCGGGCACCTTTCACAGACAAGCACCCTCCAGAATTCTGCAGTGTACAACATGCACACTGAAGGCACCGTCTGGTCTCCTACGTCTCCCAACAACATTCACTACTGCTAACCAACAACTCCTTCGGGAAGACATCTGCCCCTTGATTTTCATAGCATCGTATCCTACTTCCTGGTCTTATCTTTGTCCCTACTCCCCCCCCCCAATTTTATAAGCTGCTTCTTCTGTCCATCCTGTAAATGTTCCTAAGCCCTCTCCTTTCTCACTTCATTCACACTGTAGTGATCTCATCTACTCTCACAGCCTCACTCACCACTTACATGTGACAACTCCCAGGTAGTTCAGATGTGTTTTTAATTCCATACACTCAGAACCAGCAGCCTCCCAAAAATCTCTATATGAATCTCATACACTTCACCTGTTCTCAAGTGTATCGAAGCTGACTAAGAAACTAAAATCGAGGACACCCTTCTCCTCATGGCCCTAGACATCACAAATGGAGATCATTTCTGCTATTTTATGTTTTTGTTTTTAGGGCTTTTTTGTTGTTGTTGTTTTGCTTTTGGTTTTGGTTTTGACCTACAGTTCATGTATCTCAGACTTGGTGTGGTAGGAGTTCCCTTTCCTCCCTGTAGACATAGATTCTTTCAAAATTCCATTCTAAGTTCCCTGTCACGTGCCTTACTACATGCCAGTGGCTGGAAAACTAAAGCTCAGATGTCCCAGGTTTCCTTACAGCTCAAGTTCCCCACATGACCCAGCTTCCCCCAACCTGACACACCTGCTCAGTATTATAAAAGCAGAGTGTTGACTGTACTTGCGCTGTTTCTTTTGGCAAACTTGGTTTTGGAGGCCCTTGGTTATTCTGCAGCAAACGTTACAGTAACTCCAGGTTCCCGTTCCTGGTTTTGTGGGTGATGTGAGGTTGAGTGTGAGACTCCCATTTCCTGGCATTGGACTGGGACAGAGAAGTGTGGTCCTGGAGCCAAAGGCTATGAGTGCTGTTTCCCAGCTTCCTAATCTTTAATGTTGTTCTGAGAGCCATTTCACATGTGCATGGCGTGTGGAACATGGGAGGAAGGTCCAGGGTTTGGTCAGGGTAGGGAGACGCAGGGGGGAACCCTACATACAGCTGGGCTGTAATCTCAGTATCAGGGTGACTGCTGCTCAGGACGACACGGCAGGAAGCCTGCCTATCTAAACTTTGGTATTCAGTGGAAGGAAAAAAAAAATCTTCCCCTCAGGTACAGAAGAATTTCTTAAACAAAAAGTACAAAACATAAAGGACATGATTAATAAATTCACCTATATTATATAATAAACTTCTGTTCATCAAAAAAGACCATAAAGAGAGCAATACAAGTTATATAAACAAGCAAAAGCTGTTTGCAATACAATAACTGTGGGATTAGTATTTAGAGTACAGAAAGAACTTCCAAAAATAAAAACAAAACTGCCTGGCTGGGCATGGCTCAGTGGTAGCGCATTGACCTAGGATACAGATCTCAGTTCGATTCCTGGTCGGGGCACATGCCCGGGCTGCGGGCTCAGTCCCCAGTTGGGAGCGTGCAGGAGGCAGCCGATCAATGACTCTCATCATTAATGTTTCTCTCTCTCTCCTTCTTTCCTTCTCCCTTCCTCTCTCTGAAATCAATAAAGTTATATTTTAAAGAACTAAAATAAAATAAAAACAAAACTACCTAACAGAAAGAACAGGCAAGAAAAAAAGATATTTTACAGAACACACAAATGGCCTCAGAAAATGAGAAGACAAAAGGGTGGGGATGATATAATCATGATCACATGTGAATGAGGCAAAGCAACAAACCCAGCAACAGTGTCTCTCAAAGAAGGGGGAGGAAACAGCAACAGGGGAGTACAGCCCCTCTCTGTTGAACTGAGAACTCCGGGTAAAATCCACGGCCTGCTGTCTAGTCTGCCCCTCTCTGATACTGCCTTCATATTGCTTAGGGGAGTTTAGGGATTTGACTTTTGTTGTTTTAAAAACACTTATTTTTAGCCCTGGACAGTGTGGCTCAGTTGGCTAGAGCGTCCTCCCATACACTAAAAGGTCAAGGGTTCGATCCCATGGGGGAGCTATCAAAGTTTCTCTCTCACATCGATGTTTCTCTTTCTCTCTCCCTAAAATAAATTTTTATAAAAACAAAACATTTGTTTTTATCAGGACAACCAGTTAAAAGTTTTTGAGTATTATTCAGGTGTTCTTATTGACTTTTCAATTATACGTGAACTTTCTCTTCTAGGCCCATACTGAATACTAAAAAAATACAATATAATAGGTTTTCCATTTCTTAATAGAATCTTGAATTTAATTGTTTGGTGATGACTAAAGTTCACTCACAGTAGGATTAAAAAAATGGACTACTATTACCTTTAACTTATTTCTATGATATTATACTTCAAACTTTAAGGTCATGTTAATGTGAGCAGCTAAAGATAAAATGAATCATCTCTGAGGAAGGTGGGATGCCTTCTGAGTAGCACTTTGAAATGTTTTCAGTGGGTCAAATAAAATTAGGTAAAGCTAAGTCAGGTGCATGTGTGAGGGCCCACAGCATCCCTGCACAGGAAACTAAAGACTAGAGAGGTAGCAGGACTGACCTTAATCACTTGATTCTCAAGATATTTCATCAAACAACCAGAACTTGCTATGCATTTTCTACATTTCCAACAACGAAGAACATTTATTTCTTCTTGATTATGATTTTTAGTTATCACTTCTTTACTTCTTTTCATCTGTGGGAAAACAAATTTAGTGTTAGATGTTAAACTGTGTCACATTAAACTTGATTCTCTAAATCCTTTGTACAGCATTAGCTACATGTGGAGCAGAGGAAGAGAATTATTATTTACTGAGGCATCTATCAGGGCTTAGGTGAGGAGCACTCGATAAACAATGTCTGGGATTGAAAATTCCATTTAATTATTACGATGATGCACTACGTTAGTAACTACCAGCTTATTTTATTTTTGCAGAACAGACTATTTCTTTCCATCTGTTACTAAAAATGGTAAAAGGCAACAACTCCTGAAGATTCAAATAAGTTATTGCAATGGCTTTAAAAGAGTCATAATAAAGAAGTATAAATATCCCTGTAAACAAGACATTTTGAATAGCCACCGCATTAAATTTTAAGTATAATAGAATTTATTGAGTTGTGGTTAATTCTGTGAAAATTGAAACTTACTTACTTTAAATTGATGGCAAAAATCCCTTATACTGAATGCAGTAATTTCTCTTGTGTATTGTACTCGGTAGAATAATCAACTATACTCCGTCTTGTGGTATGTGTAGTCAAACAAATAAACTTAGAGAACAGACCTACCAATTTTATAGTCTATCTTGTGCAGGATACTTTATATCAATGATGTGACTTAGAGCAATTTATGAAACCAGTTTCACAGTAATAAGAATTCCAAAATAGATGCAGCGCATTTAATAACCGGCCTGGTGACTATTCATTAAAAAGAAAGGAGATGTCCATTTATCACGTTACCCACAGGCGTCTGCTCCTGCTCCCTGGCCACATTTCCTCATTTGTCGGCTCTTCCATTTTTCATGCATTCCACAAACACCGAGAGCTAACCATATGCCACACAGTGCGTCAAACTCGGGGGGCACAAAGGTGGATCAATCTTATTTTCTCCCGCAGAAGTGCTCACTATGCTATAGGATCAACTATCCTACTCCATTCGAAGCACTTAGGAAGCTTTGAAAAACAGTGATGGCGAGGCCCCTCTCCTAGAAATTCTGGCTTATTCTGAGATGAGGAAGGCGTTAGGAGTGGGTACTTTAGAAAAGTTCCCCATGTGAGTCCAGAGTGGGTTCAGGGTGAGGGCAGAGATGCACCACACACACAATGCAATAAAATGCAACAGCTAGAAGGACTGTATGACAGGAACATAGGTGGACCTTAACCACATTTAAAGGAAGGACCTAAGGAGCTGCCTGAGAGCACAGCACGCCCCCTGCAGCCAGTCGGTTCTGACCTTCTGAGGTTGCTGGGCGGCAGTTCTGTCTCCACTAACATCTTCGGAACCCACCTTAGCCCAGCTACCACTCTACTGGAACTTTGTCCTCGAGGATTATCAATAATATCTTTAACATTTAACATGTTTTTCTTTTTATTGAATTTCCTGGGGTGACACTGGTTAATAAAATTATACACGGTTCAGGTGCACAATTCTACACCACATCATCTGTAGTGTTGAGTGTTCAGCATTATCAGTAATATCTCAATCTGCGTATGTCCTGACCTCCTCTGGCTTCATTATTGAACCCCCCCCTTCACTGGACTTCTTTAGCACTGCTTTCATCTCCCTGTTTCCCTAGCAGCTTCATTCTCATCTCCCTTTTAACCACCAGTGGTTCTCCGCCAGGAGTGGGGGCTGCAGGGAGGGGTCATACCAGAGTCAGTGACGGAGAAACTCCATGTCTGCCTATGTTCTCCCCCTCCCTGAGCTCCACGCATACCTCCAAATTTCCACACCCACCTCCCAGATTTTTCTGTGCCCTCTTGGGTGCAAGCATGTCATTAGGAAGAGCCCTGTAGGTAAGATTCTAACAGGTCTTCTCTGCAAAGCACTGGAAAGTATACTCGGTGTGACAACTATTTTATATAAAAGGATTTTTAATCTACACATCTAGCTTTGATCTTACTCCAAAGCTCTAGACCAGTATTTCAATCTCCAGATGTTAAATACACATCTCCACAGGAACCTCTCCTCCAGGCAGCCGCTCATCAGATGTGCTGCTGAACACCTGAAATGTAGCTAATCCAAACGGGGATGTGCAGACTATAAAATACACACTGGAGTTTGAATGCTTAGTAGAAAAAAAAGAATGCCAAATGTTTCAATAGTTTTTATATTAATTTCATACTGAAATAATGGTTTTAATGTACAAAGTAAAATATAGTGTAAAAATTAATTTCATTTTTTTATTACTTTTTTAATGTGGCTACCAGAAATTTCTAAAATTACATATATGACTTGTATTATACTCCTCCTGGACAGCACTTGTCTAGACTTCCTGGTTCCAGGTCTTTCCGTGGTTGGCTTCCTTCCCATCATCTCCTCAGAGGTGGGGCACAAGCAGCACCTGAGGAGTTTACTTAAATGAAGGTCACAGGGCTACACGCACAGAGATTCTGATTCAATGTTTCTAGGGCAGGAATCTGCATATTTACAGGTGACCTGAAGACTACACTTTGAGACACCAACCTACAGAAGCTAGCCTAATCTCCCTACTGTGTCAAAAAGGTCCTTTAGGTGGGACGGGTGTTCCTGTGATGGAATTGTTCTGCCTCCGAGTGTGGGGATGCTCACATGCATCTACACATGTGATAAAATTACATGGAACTAAATACACACACAAATCACATGTAACTGGTGAAATATGAATCAAGTCGGTGGAATGAAGGGTATACAGGGTCTTTCTGGGAATTCACAATTCACAATTGCATTTAAAACTATCTCACAGTAAAAGTTAAAGAAAAACTTTACCACATACATTAAAAACTCAAAATCTTAGAGTCATACTATTTTTACCAATTAACTGTCCTGACTACTTGCATAATCCTCTATACCTATTTTTGGCTGCATATTTTTGTTTGCCTGTTACTATGACAATTTTGCAATATTTTTTACGGAGAGATTAAAAAGATCAGTCTTCTTTTTTTTTTTTTTATTAAATGGCCCTCTACACCCTTTAAGACCTGACTCCAAACTGGTTCTCAAGTCTTAGCATCCCCTCCAAGAACACACACACCAGCTCTATGCAGATCTCTGTGCAGTTCCCTAAAAATACCTTTTTCTGCTTTTTCTCTTTCAAATTGCTTCTCTCTCTTCCTGTAATATCATTTTCCTTTCTCCTGGTTTTATGTTAAGAAATATTTTCCATCCTTGAAGGCTGAGCTCAAATTTTTCTTTTACAGATGCTCCCCAGAGAAAAACACTCCCCATTCTGTGTTCCCGCAGTACTTTGAACACACCTGGACAGCATCACTGGTAATGCTGTACTGCACGTATCTGTGTGTATTTGTGTCTTAGTGATTTAACTGTGAGCTCCTAAAAAGCACCGTATTCCATTCAACTCTGTATTGTTACAATTAAACATGGTATCTGGTACCAAAAGAGACACTCAACAAATGTTTGTTGTAGTCAAATTAACATCTGGCAGAGAGCTCAGCTTACAAAAAGTCTTTTTCCAATACCAAGTGTTAAGTATGCTGGCCAACTACTGGGACCAAACAAGCAGAAGTCGTTTTGCAAGGGACGTGAGAAGTTCAAGGGAAGAAATGAAGCCATGCCTATACATAACTGAGCTTGAAAGCAGAACTATAAGTTATCCAATAGTGATATATTTATAGGGGAGCTGAAGTGGCTTCTGCCAGAGAACTTATATTAAAAAAGGTTAAATATGGTAAAGAAACCTACTAACGAAATGGTAGCTCTTGAATGGAATACAGCATGGTTGTTGGCTGCTAACTCAAATCATCCCCAACTCAGCACCCAACACGCTAGTACGGGTTTTAGGAAGAGAGGGAACGGTATAAGTAAACAACAGGAAAGTCAGATTTCTGATGGGATCTAAGCAATTTGGGGCAGCATACACCACATGGCTTTAACACCCTGAGGAGCTGGGGCAGCAACTAGAGAACTACTGAAGCAAAAACGTGATCTTGGGAAACAATACAACATAACAGGAAAGTGAACTTATTGCTTAATGTATATGGATGCCTTGCATTGCTCAGAAATACTTGGAGGGACTCTGCAGGGGGCTGGGTTCTGCGTCAACAGAGGTGTTTAACAAGCTGTAAAATTCTGGTATTATGATTCCTATGACTGCTGTGGAACTTACGGGCTTATAAGGCCTAAGAAATTCAGGTACAGTCATCTTTTGCTTTTCTCTCAAATTCAGTTCCTCATCTCTTAGTCCAGTTCTGATCAGATCAGATACATACATGCATTTTTCAAAGATGGAGGGCTTCCCTTGGACCCTAGCTCTTCCCACCTCAGTCACAGTCTTTGTTATGGTGACCTTATCTCCTGCCCCACGGCTGGTCTCCAGGACCACACCAGCTGCTAATATCTACTTGACATGCTCCATAGTGCCTGTTCATAGAGTGCCCCTTGCAGCACCTCACTACCTGTTCTAATGTCCTTGCCACTTTCTGGTATTTCCTCAATGCACTGGGCTTTTAGAAAATAATGTTTTGCTGACTTACGGGTAATCTCCCAAGTTGATACATTTCACATTTCATTACAGAATATCAAAAAAGCCACATTTCTTACTATCACCTCCAATCCCAGCAAAAAATGTTTTTAATTACTGGGCAGAAATCAAATTTATAGTGGTAGATGCAAGTTTTCTAAAGTGCTAACTTTTGTTTAAAGCTCAGATTTTATCACCTGCAACAAATAATGCCAAATATCCATGACTGAATATCTGAATAACCATAGTTTGTCAATAATTCAAGTAAAAACGGTGTGCCACAGACGGCGGATGGTTCAACTTTCAACTCAAACAACTGCACAAGGGCTTTGCCTCAAGACTACCATCAGCCTCAGTGCACTGCAGAAGGGCTTCGCGCTCCCTCTTCAATCTTGGAATGGGCCAAGATAGAAAAATCTAACATAAAGTAAACCTCGACACAGGGACTGTGAACAAAGATCTGGAGATACCTTTTTAAAGAATTTTAAAGAGAGTTTATTCAGGTAAGGATCTGCAAACCTGGAAATGAAGTCTTTGATATTCTCGGTATGAACTGAGACTATGTTCCAAAATGGAAATACCTTAGGGTTTATAAGGCACAAGTTGCAAAGAGCTATTGATCAAAGAGATTGGTTGCTAGGGGCAACAAGATTGTAAACTCACATCACTCATTTTCTGATTGGTGGGAGCAATTCAACTTTCAATAGTTGACTGACTCAGTGAACAAGGAAGTGGGGCTGGGAGGTGAGAGCAAGGAGTTACCAGGAGAGAACGATACATATATAATGAATGAATGAAGCCTCATGCTTATCTCGGCAAGACCCAGTTTCAGCCCAGGCCTGCAGAACAAAAAGGCTGTCTTTGATCACACAATCATAGCACAGGGAGTATTATTTAACAGTGATGCAAGGAGTACAGTTTATCAGGCAGTACAATCAGCACAGGGGAGGCTGCTGGCCGTTCCGGAGCCCAACAGGGCAAAGTTATTCTGTGCAGGCAGCTTCAGAGCTCAAGCTGCAAAAATTCAAATTTGGGGTCACGAGTTATGATATTAAAGTTCTCATAAGTCCTCAGGACAACAGATCTGTATTTCATGCACAGAACTTTGAATGTGAAATATTCTAACTTTTCTATCAGAATAGTAAAGAAAAACAATTTTAAATTAGCATTTTCCAGCAATTTCAACATCTTTACGTATGAACATCTAATTATTTGGGTAGAGAGAGTTGGGGATGAATGGATTGAACACAGGAGAAATTTAGTTTATGTTACTATAATGGTGAATTAATGACATCATACATTTGTTAAAACTTCTAGAAATATACAACACAAAGAGTGAACCCTAATGTAAACCAAGGACTTTAGTTTAAAATAATGCATCAATACAGGGTGGGACAAAAGTAGGCTTACAGTTGTGAGTATTCGAAACAGAGTCTATTCTTGTATTATTACTTATTAATTATTGTATTATTTTCCATAGAAATGACTATAAACCTACTTTTGCCCCACCCTGTACTAATTCACCAATTGTGAAAAGTGTATCAATAACACAAGATGTTAATAATATCTATGTTAAGAGGGAGTATATGGGAGACTTCTATACTTTCTGATCATTTCTTTAAAAGCTAAAACTGCTCTAAAAATAAATTCTGTTGATTATAAATATTATTCTGATGTCTAATACTAACATTATGTGCTCAAATTTATTAATATTAACCAAAAAGAAGTTTGTTTTTGTCTTGGCTATTCAGATAATTAAAAATAGCTTTTCCTTTGAAATCTGACATTGGTTTCCTAAATGTAAGAAAAATTTCTGTCTTGTCAGTATGCTACCTGTATTAGTTTACTTGGGCTGCAGTAATAGAATACCACAGGATGAGTGGCTTAAACAGCAGAAATTTGTTTTCTCATAGCTCTGGAGGCTGGAAATCTGAGATGAGGGTGCCAAAAATTTGGGGTTCTTGTGAGGGCTCTCTCCCTAGTTTGTAGACAGCTGCCTTCTCTGTGTGTTCATGTGGCCTCTCTGTGCATGTGCACTTCTGGTCTCTTCCTCTCCTTATGACAGTGGTCCTACTGGACTGGCATCCCACCCTTATGACCTCACTGTAACTTACTTACCTACCTTAAGATCTATCTCCAAATACCATCATATTGGGGTTAGGGCTTCAACATACAGATTTGGTGTGTGTGTGGGGGGGGGGGGGCATGTATGACACAATTCACTCCATAACAGTACCCAAAGAACCAAAGCTTCTCAATTTTGACATTATTAGAATACTGTTTTATCGTGTCTTTTCTGTTAAAGAAAGTATAGAATAAAAAGCTCTATCATAAAAGAGAAAAATAATGAGTTGATAATTTCTCAAAAAGTAAGTCATTTGCAAGTGAGCAAGAAAGAAAGATCAGAAAGTGGCCAAAAAATGTGAAGTTCCCTTATCAATTATCTGTACATTTCTGAAAAACTGGAATAAGGTAAATCCAAGATGAAAAGCCAAGGGAGGTAAAATTGGTAAAACTGTGAAAGGAGCAATATGAATTAATTAGATTGTAAAACACTAAACTGATTTAGCCAGTTCAGACCATCTCGGAGCAAATAATATTCCTAAATTTTGCTCTTACTTAAAAAACAAAAACAAAACTACTAATGAAACTGCACTACAGATAAGGGGTAACATCAACCCTGCCTCTCAATATCATGTTACTACACCTAAATGATGCAGCATCTATAGTGCTTAAGTCTGCTAAAGATTAATGTAAAAGCAGGAGGTCTACGGATAAATATGTCGATGGGAGCACATTTAAGGCTGATGAGATGAGATTCCTCTTTAATGTACAACCAAATCAGTCATCGACTCTTATAAAGGAAACACGCTGTGGAGGAAAATACAGACTGTCAGTCTTACTCTGCTGCAATGATGACAATAGAAAAAAAAAAAATAGTAGAACTACCGAAGGAAATTTGAATACATACTTTTAATATATACACCTTTCCTGTATTTGTAAGGTTAAAAAAATCTACTGATCTGGCAGAATTTGGGGGACGGGGAGATTACTAAAATCGGAGAGAAAATGACCTGCAGAATAGGGTGTTGTACTACTGACTGAGAAATGCCGCCCAGCCTGGCGGGTGTGGCTCAGCGGTTGAGCGTCGACCTAGGATCCAGGAGATCACGGTTCATGCCCGGTCAGGGCACAGGCCCGGGTTGCGGGCTCCATCCAGAGTGAGGGACGTGCGGGAGGCAGCTGATCAATGATGACTCTCATCACTGATGTCTCTCTCTCCATTCCTCTTTGAAATCAATAAAAAAAATGCTGCCCATATGCTCTGGGGACTTAAATTTCAAATGTGTATATACCTTCATTTTTGCTGTGTGTGTGTGTGGTGTAAAGGCACCATTCTGTACTTGTGGCCATTAGACTGAGTCACAATCAATCACCTAATGGTTGATGCTAGAAGTGCCTGGTTCATTTTGTGTCCATGAAATGAGAAGGAGCACTCCTTTTGTAGTGTAAAGAAATAGCATATTGTTCATGTGAGAGAAATCTCATTGATACACAGCCACCTCAGAAGTAATCCACACTGTTTCGTAGAAGTGGGCTTTGGAACTGTTTGCATGAACAGAGCGCATCATATTAATAATCTCTGTTGGGAATAAGCTGCCCAAATATTGATTATTTTGTAAAATTGATACCATGTCAGCTCCCCATGCTGATGCTGAATATTTTTAATTTAAATGTGTTATAAACACAGGAGAACTGGAGTAAAACATGCCCAAATCCAAGCAGACCACAGGAAAGAGGTACTAATAACACTGTAATCAATAGTCTGTGGAAAACTGTAAAAATAAAATGACTGAGCTTTCAGAGCAAGAGAAAGTCACCTCATTTGTTTGTGAACTACCTAAGAACACATCAGGACCAGAAAAGTAATCTTACATTAAGCAGAAATTAAAACAGGGTCTTAGAGATCTGACTAGATTCCTGTGGAATCTATATGCCTTATGTAGTTCAATAGGTATTTCTAGGACATGTATTATTTAGTAAAAGGTGGCTGGTAATTCAGGATCCCTTTCACATTAGCTTTCAGTCTTTGTAAAGGGTATCAAATACTTTATATGTACAGCTAGGAGACTGGATCAGGTGATTTCTAACTCATCAATTTCATAATTCTAGACTTGGTAGCTGCTGAAGCCTCCAATTTATTAACTCTAGAACTGTATAAATCATGAGTTAGAGAGAGAGGCCTCAGTCTTCTTCAGTAATTGTTGATGCTACACACTTTGGGGTTTGAACATGCTGAAGTCAGCTTCAACAGCCTTTTAACTGTTGAAATGATTCTGCATAATATGCTTTGGTATTCATATCTAGACACATTTTTCTTGGAAAGCACCCAACCTTTGTTGATAAAAAAGTATTCAATAGTTTAAACTACCTCATCACCAACTAATCAGCTCTCACCTACCTTCCCTCTACTTCTCTTCTACCTCCCCTGGGCTTGCTGACCGCTTAGACATGACACAATGCATATTTAACTTTAAGAGAAATGGTAATATGAATTTGACGCTATTGCAGCTACCAGGTACTTGGATGCTCACTGTAGTCTTTCAATCCAAGTGACACCTTTAAGAATTGTAAAAAAAAATCACTGAAGAAATGCAGACATTTTGTAATGTCTATATTTCGATTAATTTTGCCCATTTTAAGTGTTACCGTTCTTTGGTAAAAGAAGGAATAAGTTCTAAAGATAAATAAAATAGTGTGAGAACCCATTCATCTCACACACTACCTGTCACAAATTACTTTCTTAGGGAGGAAATATAAGAAAACACATTACACACAGAATTAATGAGTTGTGAGCAAAGCTGAAATATACTTTTGACAATGGTGTCTGTATACTTGTACTTACATGTAAATCTTAGAAATCACCATATAAATGAGTCTACACATTTTTGTTCCAAGGGATACATTTAGCCATTTTTGAGCAGTTTAGAATATAAACATATGCCAATAAATTTTTATTGGACCAAATAGAGACAATAGCAAGAGGAAACTGAATCAGGTGATTTTTCAAAATTAATTTTAAGTTGTATTTTGAGGTCATAGATATTCTTTCATTCAATAAGTATTTGCTGAGCACCTACTATTTTGTCAGAAAACACAAAGAACATCAGATACCTGTATTATGAAAGTATATGAGAGAGGTTCTAAGCCAGGTGGGTAGGAGAGAGCAGGCAAAATTATCAGGGTCCTCAGAGGGAAACATCTAAGAACAGACCCTGAGGTCAAATAGAGCCTTCTTTCCCCAAATGCCCGTCAGGCTGATTTCTTAGGAGGGTATGTAAGGGCTAAAACATGTAACTTTATGTGAAATACGTTAATACGATATAAAGCTTGGTCTTAACTGAAAGTTAATAATAAGTTAGCTGTCTGACTTGCCAGAACTTTATTGGATAGTTATATTCCTTTTGATAGGTCAATACTGATGACCAAGGAAAGATTCAATGAGAAAGTGGCAGCAAAGATAAACACACTAGCCTCCCTTCAAACTCCTTTTATCTTCTGGGCAAAAAAGTAGCTACACAGAGAGGCTTTTTGCTGGCTACAGAGGCAGCTCTACCAAGTTCCTGCAAAAGACTGCTAGATAACAGAGACACAGAGGAGGAGGTATCTCCTGGTAGAAAAAGCACTAACCTGGAAGCTGAGAGACTCGGGCTATTTATTTTACTTATCACATCATCTTCCCCCCAAAAGCGTGTAAAGCTCCTAGGACGCTTATTGTTTTCTTTCCCTGAACAAACCTTCCTTTGAATAGTTCATGTTACCTAAGCCTCTGTTTAGTCCTCATGTCCCTGTGCCACCAGGTACTACACTAATGTGTCTTAGTCTACATATGTTTCTATACATGTTTCTTCCTTTAAATTGTAAGCTCCAGAGGATGGGCATAAGCAGTGTCTCAGGGCTATAGACTCCGTCACAATACCACCAAATACCTTGCATATGACTATATATGTTGCTGAATTGAATTAGAGGCAACTAGAGCTACTGTTCTCTCAGTTTTGGCAATGACAGGAAATTCTAACCCATCACATATAAACCCCATTCTTTATTAAACTCACTTATGAGCCAAATCTCTAAGTACATGCTACTGCATTAAATGGGGGGAAAGCCCAATTCAGAGACTAAATTATGATTTAAATTCTCACATGACTCTGGCTGAATCAAAATGCTTGTCCTAGGACACCATGTGCTGCCACAAAATTCTGCCCCCTCCCTAGTAAACTCTAATAAAGTTAAACGGCCAGAGTGCGGAAATTGCCCACGGTCCCTCTCCTGCCCTCCTGCTCAGATGTACGGTGGCAGAGCTTTGACACACAAAGCACCCAGTCCGCTTCCCCTGTCCCTCAGGCCTTCAGGGCCCGGCTCCCCATTCTCTACCCTGCTCTTCAGAGGGGGCACCGTGACTACCCTTTACTGCCCGTTTCCCTGGGTGACCTGCCAGGACCCATGAGGAGGACTGTAACCACGATGCTATTTATCATCACCAGGCTTCCCAGGCCTCTGGCCTCCTATGCTCTGGGGCACCCGCCACAACCCCCTGCATTCTGCCTGCGGCCTCCTGGAATTTGCTGGGAACACAGAAAGTGAAACGGAAATCCAGCAGTTGCTGCCTCGCAGGGCAGTCAGGAGAGGCAGAGAGGGGTCTTCCCAGCTTGGGAGCTGGCAGCGGACCTAGGTCACTGAGGGAGTTGGCAGTAAGGGGCAGAGAAGGAAGCCTCTTGGCCTGTATCGGACAGTCTGTACCGAGAGGCAGGGGTCGGGCAGGGCAGGGATCCCAGGGGCTGCCGTAGAGAAATTCCTCTGGATAGATAGACGACAATCTGCTTCTATTAAGGTCACTTCCTCCTGGTTTTTAGATTTTTGCTTTTGATTTTGTAATGAGTTTCCATTTTATTCTACATCTTCATAGGGAACTAATGAAAAATTAGAAAAAGCTACTATTTAGATGCCATTCTGAATACAGAACTTTTACGTAAATTGTTAAAGATGAATAATTTTATATATATTCCAGGGATGAACTGTGTGGCATTTTCATTTATTTACTTATACTCTACTTTATCTGGAAAGCATTTATGAAAGGTAGAAAGCCGCAAACTTTAGGAAGACCAAGGTTTTAACTGCATGTTGAGTCATAAAACTGTTCCAAAAAAAAAATTATATTGACATGTTTAAAATATTGATATATTTTTGAACTTCAGTATAAGAAAATACAAACAAAATTAAGAGACAACTCAGAGACAGGAAGAAGAGATCTGCGAAAACTATAAGCAGATAGTTAATATCAAAGTTAATTCTACAACACAAAATTTTAAAAAGACAAATATCTAACAGAAGACTGAACAAAGACTTTGAAAGCACAATTCCCAAAAGAGGAAGCCAAAATAGCCAACAATCAAGAGTGTTCAACTTCACCAGCAATCAGGAAAATTAAAATTAAAACAAGGTACTATCTCACACCGATCACACTGGGAAAAACGTAGAAGTCTAACAAAACCGAGTGGGAAAATGATACGGAGCAACAACAAGAACCTCATAAAGCACTAAGGGGAGGTATAACTAGGTACAATCATTCTGGAAAGCTATTTGGCAAGATTTGGTAAAAATGAAATGTGTATCTATGGGTTTCCAGTAAGACTTTTAGGTTTGTATGTGCCTAGGATAATATTATATCATATAGGAATGTTCATTTTAGCAACATTTTATGGTAGTAGCAAAAAATTGGAAACAACCCAAGTGTTCATCAATAGATTTGACAAACACTTTTCCGTTCATTGATACACTATAATGCTATGCAGCAATAAAACTAAAGCTATATTTACATATATATTGTGTATATATATACATATAATTCCAAAGTATGTTAAATATGGAAAAGACTGCAAAAATATACAGCAGTAGAGAATGATACACACAGCATAGTTAAGGTACAAAAAATTTTAAAGCATGTGCAATAATGTTATGTTTTGTTTACTATATATACATGTATATGCAGCAAAGATGTAAAAACATGAATGGGAATGAGAGATACCAAGTTTAGGACAATGGTAACCTCCATTCCATCTGGGTCTTAAAGGACAGAGGATTTAGACAGCAAGTAAAGTGGAGGAATGGGCATCCTGAACAAGGAAAACACCAGAAACCAAACAGCAAGTTGGGGCAGGGTATGGTGTTTGGTGACCGAAATGTATGTCTGACTAAAGCGGAGAAAGGTTTATTTAGGAGTCTACAGCCTTAGCTGGTTCTAAGTCAAACAGGTACAGCCATATAAATATTTATTATGCAATTTTTATATCCTCCAGAAGATAAATGAGCTGGGAAATACAGTCTACCTTAAACCAAAAATTTGAGAATATGTTCCTCGCCCCCCCCCCCCCCCCGCAATACCTGTTTTAATTTCTTTCTCTATGGACTAAACTTTAAGTAGACAGTCCCCAATTTACTTATCATTGGCCCACAGGTTTCTACTACTTTTGCATCCTGACTCAATTGGTGTCCAAAATTCAATTCTGGCCTCCTGGATAAATTATTTCAACAAGTTTTCAAATAGGCCAGGCAATTCTCATTCAGAATTAGTCTCATGCTTATCTGAGCAGTTTTAAAAGAATTTCTGAAGCTGCTTTAAAAACCTGTGCTAATAATCTATTGGTTGTTTCTAAGGTGTTCCAGCTACTAAACCATCAGTGAACTAATAAGGTGCAGAGATTACAGAACTTGAAGACACTTCTATTATTATTATTAAAATAATCTCCTATATTTCTCCTTGCTACAGAGAAAATTAACAAGATAAAAAATGTAACCACTCCAATTTTCTCAGCTAGCTTTGTAAGAGACTGACCACTCAAGACATTTCCCAAGTATTTTCTAAAATCTAAGAAAGCAACAAAACACCTTAACAAGTGGTTGATGTTCTCAGTTTTCATCAGTATGACTTTATTTTTGTACACTTTATTGTATACTAGGGCCAAACAAAGGTATTTTAATGTGGGCATTATTGGGGTGTTGATGAAGGGACATTTTGACTAGACCTTAAATATGAACTATTAAATTCCCAAATTGAGGGGGAAAGTTTATGTTATATATGTAACATATCCTTATAGCTTTCCTGAGACTTCTTCCTTCCTGAGCCAATATTCCTCTGCCCGGTGACGGCAAAGATGCTGTAAGGTCATAGATTAGGTGACAGTCAAAGAGGCAAGATACAATTCATGGGTAGGATGAGATGGGCGTGGACCACTATCTGGAGACAAAGTATGTGCATAATTAGGAGAAAAAAATCTATACTTTCTCATCTTAGAAAGGGCTATTCCAGGGGAAACTTCTACTTGTCTGCTGATAATTTACTTCACTTCGAAATCTGTGATTCTTCTCAAAGTTACCATTCACGCTCAATTTAAAAAGAGAGATTTGGCTGCTAAACAGTGGACTTCTTTTCTACTTAAATATCAAAAGGAGAGCACCCATTCTTTTTATATGCTCCTGATTACACATTTATTAATCAGCGGAATGCAGTGCATTTGTAGTCCCAGTATTATCCCTGTCCTCAGGCTACAGACTGCACAGAAAATCACCTCCTCCTAACTTCTCTCGGAAAATTTCATGTGTTTATCATAAAACTCCTTATTGATCTTAGGGGACCAGGCCAATATCTCTTTAACTGCTAGTTACAACAGACTTCTGGCACTTACAAAATATGGCATACAATACCTATAATACAGTTATAAAACCTTGAATCAACCCGGACATGAAGACATGAACGCATCTGGTAATCGGCGTCATGAGGAGATCTGCGTCACACACAACTTGCTAACATCTTTTTTGAAAACAGCAATTCTGCATTTTGATGAGGCCATTCTGACCCAGTTGTATTACATTCAAAACATATACTGTGGAGGCAAATTTCACGGTTCTAAATTATTATAAAGATGCACAATCGCATTTCCGTGAAGTTCAAACTTGTATATTAAATGTACTCTCAACTTAATACTGTCTCAGTGTTACCTGTGCTTTACTTACTGCGTCCTACTCAAAACCTGCCCATGATTACAAGGTAATTTCATTGAGCATATTAAAATGACTATGCTCCTAAACCTGTAATTCTTTCGTATGAGAAAACTTCCTGCTCAATAGTTAGGGGTGCCTAGGAACTCGCCCCCTCCATTCTACTTACTCCTTAATTAAACATTTAGCGTCCCTGCCAGGATGCCACTGTGGGTCCCAGTGGGAAACATATTTATATAGGAGACTAAAGATTTGACAGATGAAAGACAAAAGAAGTTCAGTCCTTCCTATGTGCGACCCTAGGGATCCTTTTCAACAACTGAAATGATTCAGGCCTTTTAAGTATCAGGTGGGGTGCTGCCCGGGAATGACTCAACTTCATTTTTTAAGAAAGGTTTTAGTAATAAACGAGTAAATAAAAACGTGAGTATCGGACAGGCAGGCACCCGAGCGGCTGGCCTGGGGACAGCGGCGCCAGACAGGTCCCCGTCCCGCCCGAGGTGCTGAGCGCCGGGCCTGTTAGTCACGCTTCCTCGCGGAGCCTCAGCCGTCTGGTCTATAAAATGGGCGATTTAATAGCAACCTGCCCGCGCAGCGCGCCTTTGAACTTCACTAATGAAGGCTCTCCCGGCGCACTTAGGGCTATCAGACGCCAGGACGGCAGGGAGTGCGATCTCTGAAAGACGAGGGTCCCCGCGGGGCTGACCCAGGGCCCCGCCGCCCCGCCCGCTCCGCACCTGCGCCCGCCGCATCCCCGCCGCCGCGCCGCACGGGCCGCGCGCCCGACCCCGCACCGGACAGACAAAGACCGTGGGGCCGCGCAGAGGGGCCGCCGCGGAGCGGGTGCCGACGCCGCCTCCGGCTCCCACGCGATGGGACAGCACGGGACGCAGCTCCCCTCCGACCGCAGGGCGCCCCGCACCGACCCCGCGGCCGCAGCCTCGCGCCGGCTCAGGTTCCCGGCCGCGAGTCATTCGACCCCCTCCCGGGTCACGCGGCGCCGCAGGTGCGAAAGTTAAACGGTCGCCGCGCCCCCTGGGGCCGGGCGGGAGGCGGCCGCGGCCGCGCAGCGCAGCCC
Source organism: Miniopterus natalensis (assembly GCF_054644295.1). NCBI lineage: Eukaryota > Metazoa > Chordata > Mammalia > Chiroptera > Miniopteridae > Miniopterus > Miniopterus natalensis. The sequence continues at coordinate 31,802,600 of NC_142083.1, read as the reverse complement.
CGCCCTCGCCGCGTCCTCCCCGGGCGACCGCGGCCCGCAGCCGCCGCCGGGCGGGGCCGGCCCAGGCCCGAGCCGCCGGCCTCACCTGCGAACAGTCCCCGCGCCCGCCCCGCGCCGGGCCTCCCTCCCGCAGCCCGCTCCGAGCGCGGACCCGGCGGCTCCCGCGGCGGCGATGCGGGTTCTGCGGGACGGGAAGCGACAGGAGCCAAACCCCGCGGAAAGCGCTCGAGCCGCGCCGGCCGGGGGCCCGCGGCCTGGTTCCCGGCGCCCCGCGCCCGCCCCGCTCACCCGCGTCTGCGATCCGGCCGTGCGCGCGTGGGCGGCGCCGCGCCCTGCCCCGACCCCGCGCAGACCCGCGAGCAGCGCGGCCGCGCCCGCAGGCGGCCGTGGGAAAGTTCCTCTCGCGGGCGCCCGGGTCCGCAGGCGGCAGGAGTCGCCCCGCCCCAGCAGGGGCCTCCCCCTCGGCCGCCCAGCCCCCCGGGTCCCGAGCGCGGGGCCCACCTGCTGCGTCTGTTCCCGGGCGCCCCGCCGCCCACCGCACGCCTCGGACTCTTCCCGGGCAGCGCCCCGCCTGGCGGCTCCCCTGCGGCCTCACCCCCGAGGTGCTCACCTGGTGCCCGGCTCCACCTGCGGGCAGCCCGACGGACCACCGAGGCTCCGGCTCCAGGCGGGGCGGGGCGCCGGAGGCCGCCGGAGGCCGCAGCCTGCAGGGGCCGGCGGCAGCTGGAAGGAGCGTGGGCTCCTAGCCGTCCGCACCTGGATCCTGAGCAGTGAAAATAGGCGATCAAAAGGCTATAAATAAGGCTGGGAATATAAAAAGCAGGTTTTATTAGTTGGCTTGAGGAAGCGGAAGGAAGCTAGGGGTGAACCTCCAAAAAGTGTGTAGCTGTGTGCCACCCGGGATGCCCATTTGCCTGAAGGGGGTTCCTGGGGAGCCTTGTCCCAGGACTCGGGCTGTATGAAATCATTTTCCACCTGAAAATCCGATGAATCAGTAACAAGACCAAACAAAGACATGGCAAGAAAACATCAGGCTAATAAACCTTAAGTAGTGCAAAAATCCACAACAAAGAACTAGAAAACCAAACCCCAAGACGTAGAAAAAGCATTTAAAACACGACCAAGAGGACTTATCTAAGTAATGCAAGTTGGTTTGGCAAACACTGTCTATCAGTAGGAGAAAGGATACGAACCACAGGATCATCTCAATATGTGAAGAAAATACTTTTCACAGAATTTAATGGTAAAAACACTCTACAAACCAGGAATGGAAGGGAACTTCCCCAACCTGACAGCGGATCCCTGTGAAAAACAACCCCCCATGAACATCATACCAAACAGTGGAGGAGTGAATCCTTGGCCCTCAGATCAGGAGTAAGACAAGGTGTCTCCTCTCGCTGCTTCTGTTCAGCGCTGTCCTGCAGGTTCTAGCCAGGGCGATGACGCAAGGAAAGGTCAACTTTTTAATAGTGAACAGAGCAAACGGAAGGAGGAGAGGTGTTGAGGGAACCCAGGCAACAATTCTCAGAACCGAAGGGCAGTAGGACACAAGCTCTCAGCTCAGTGGGTAAACGTGAGCAATACCAAAGTGTATTATTGGATTTTTCAAAGCACGTGTGTTAGAACTTGATAGCTTCCAGGGAGAAAAAATAGATCATTTATGAAGATTCAGAAATCAAAATGGCATTGGACTTTTTGGCAGAAACATAAATAAAATAAATTCTGGGGGAAAAGAGTTTCCAACCTAGAAATTAATAAAGCTATGAGGTTACAAAAAGATAGTTTTAGATATGCAAAGTTTTAAATATTCTTTTCATGCACCCTTTCCCAGAAGAGCAATTGGAGAGGGTGCTCCACTGCAACACAGGGGTGATGAAGGGGGTCTGAGAGGCAACTGTGGGAGGTAGAGAGGGCCCCCAAAGATGTCCACACCCCAATCCCTGCAACCTCCAAATGTGTTACAGCACATAGCAAGAGGGACTTTCCAGATATAATTATAAACCCAAATAGCCTGGATTGTCCAGGTGAAACCAATCTAGTCACATGATCCTTTAGAAGCAGAACTTTTTCTCCAGCTGGAATCAGAAAGATGAAATGGAAGATGACAGTGATTTAAAGCCTGAGACCTGCCCTTCCATTGCTGGAGGGAACCACATAGAAAACACGAGAAAAAAGGTCGGCAGATTGTGGAAGCAAAGACCCTGGCTGAATTTACAGTACCTCTAATTTTTAAGAAATGAAATTTTAGAGGTTTAAGATTTATTACAATCAGGGCTGAAAGAAGACATAAGTCTCAATGCTTTCTAATTAAGGAATGCAAATTCGCCTCTTGTTTCCTATGAAATCACAGAATAAAGTCACAGAAATTGATAGGGTTGACAAATTTGGCAAATAAGAACACAGGAGACTCAGTTCAAACAAAATTTTGAGTAAAATTTTAGTATAGAAATACACTAAAAAATGTTTTGTTGTTAGAAATTAAAATTTAACTGGTATTTGAAAGATTAACGTTCAGTGATGCGCAGGCAGGCTAAATAGCCATCTCAGATGGTGAATAAAGAAAAATTAAATTTATTAAAAGGGGGTGGGGGTATCCAAAGGGAAGGGCTACACAGCACTGAGTCAAAGGGTATGGGGTCCATGATGGCAGCAGATGTACTTAGGACGGTGAAACAAGGAAGGGCGTAGAGGAGGCAACAGGAGAGCCTCGGCTGGGCTGCCTTGGCTCAGAGAAGTCAGAGAGAGAAGGGGCCTTGGGGGCAGGTTCAGGGGGTTAGCCCAGGACAAGCTGCAGCTGCCCATCGCTCCCCTGGTTACAAGTCTCGTGGGGTCCCCTCGGAGGGGAGGAAGAAGAAGGGTATGGTGCTGGCGTGCTCCCCTGGTGGGGAGTGTGCTGGGTCCTTTGTTCTGTGCATATTTATTTTTTTCTTGCAGGCAGGAATCTTAGGGGAGGTCCCAGGGGAGGGTCTCAACAGAATATGCATCAGCTTTCCAGGTGTGCTCTTTCAGAGTCGTGGCCTCCACTGATTGGCCAGTGCCAGGACAGGGGGTCATTAGTCAAAGTAGCTGGTCCTGAGGCAGCCATGGTGCCACTTGTCTGGTTTTGCTGCTTTTCTGGGCCTGGAGCTGAAATACAACTGAGGCCTAGATGTTATCTGTAGGGAGGAATGGTCGGGGTCTAAACCGTATGACCAGCGATATGCTAGAGGAGAAAAGGTTACCCTGGAGACAAGGTTCTTGTTTTCCCAGTTTCACCCCTTGCTAGGCATCTGGGCTTCCTGCCCTGGTGAGTTTCCATACACCAGTTTCTGTACCTGGGCTTCTGTACCTGGCCCACCTAACAGTATCCCTCATTTATGTACCAACCTAAAGCGAACCCTCAGAACAGTAGTTCTCTACCTTGGCAGCACATAGAAATCTCCTGAAGAGCTTGTGAAAATACCCAGGCCCCATTGTCTGCCTGGAATAACTGCATCAGAATTTCTTGAGGTGGGGCCTCAGGTAACTCCAGTTGAGAAAGAGCCCAGGGGGGAGATAAGGAGAACAAGGAAATGGCATTAAAAGATAGATGAAAGATAAGATAACACAGACAGAGTGTATTTACTCAGTGTCACCGTGTGATAGGCCCTTTCAACAGACAGTGCCTCATTTCTAACTCTCCACGGTTAGCTCATTCCCAAGGAGCGTGGCTGGTTATTGCGCACGCAGGGTCATCGGAAAGGGACAGCAGTGTGGGTGGGGACAACCCAATATGGGCACACGTAGAGGGCACATGTTCTTAAGTAGGAAAGGACACAGAAAAAATAAGAAACAACACAGCCTCCTTCCAGGTGGAGCGACAGCTTCCCACAGTACCGGAGCGTCCCGTGGAGAGTTTAGCTGTGGATGGTGTCACTGGTGCCAAGTGAAGATTCCTCCAGCGTGGAAACGTGGCTCTACCTCTCAGTATACTGTGCCTGTCTGCCCACCAGGTAGAAGTAATTGGTGGAAACAACCCAAACACATCCCCAAGTACTTGTTGCAAAACAAGGAAACATGAAGGTCTGTCTCCCAAGAACATCCATCAGTGGGACACACTTGTGTTTGAGGTAATTTCTATAATGCAGTAGAAAAAAATAAAGCCCCTACCATATTACACACTTGGGCATCTTCAATGACTGACTAGCCTGAAAGTACAGAAAGGACCACCCTTGCTTTGAGGTGGGGACAACACTTTAGTGCAATTTGGGCTCCAGACCATCCCTGTAGGATCAAGTAAAGCTGGTCTTCAGCAGAGACGATAACCCTGCTTAGCGTTTTCCCCCTGCTCTATTCTGCTTCCTTCCCCATCTTTTTCTGAGATTAATTCCTGAATAAACCTCTTGAATACAAATTCCTGTCTCAGACTCTGTTCCAAGGGCATGAACCAATGGTATCCATTGTCTAATTCGAGCATCCTATGCGTGTATGACTTGACAATACGTGGAGTGACAGTAGAGTTAGGGTAACATATGGGTAGCTGAAGGGCAGAATAGGCCAAAGGAAACCGGGCAGGAACTTCTTTAGACCAGTGCTGTTGGGCGGCTAGCTTGGCCAGGATCTAGTACGCCCAGCCACCTGAGGGGAATGGCAAGTGTGTAATGAGAAGCTACAGAGTTGTTTTACAATTATACAGTGTTGATGGAGCAGCTTCTGTATGACAGAGATCTGGAGGAAGAGTGGGTGGGAGATGATTAGTGGTTGCCGTCCAGATCATTGCCTCTCAAGCTTTAATGGGTAAACAAATTACTCGGGGATTTTTTTTTTTTTTAAATGCAAGTTCTGATTCTACATTTCTAAGATGTTCCTAGGTGAGACCTTTCTTGCTGATGCACACACCACAGTTTGAGTAATAAGGCTCTAGACCAAAATGTGCAATAGAAATATGAAGATAGGCATATGTGTGATTAAAATTTTACCTAGCAGCTACATTAAAAAAGAACGAACGAAATAGGTGAAGTTAATTTTATATTTCAATTGACCCAACATATCCAAAATACCATCATTTCAACATACAATCAATATAAAATGATTGACATATTTTATATTTTCTTTGTCTAAGTCTTCAAAATCCAGTGTGTACTTTTTACTTGTGAAACATCTCAATTTGGGTGCTAAATTTTTATTGGAAATTTGTAGTTCTGTAACATTTACAATGGAAAGTGGACTCATGTACTCAATAATGGAATCAAGTCTGAGCTTTTAAGTGTAAATTAATTAAAATTGAATGAAATTTTAAGTTCCGTTCCTTAGTTGCACTAGTAACATTTCAAGTGCTTAGGGGCCACACACATGTGGCCAGTGGCTACTGAGTTACAACACTAGCTTAAGTCATGTAAGAAAGACAAGAAGAATGTTGAGTGAAACACAGGGAAAAAGGAACTTGGGAATAAGCTTGAGGAGACTGAAAACAGAATGATGAAAGGACTATGCTATATATATTTCTTAAATCTAAGGAATGATGATTTCTTAGTGAGCGTGAGCGATAATGGAAAAAGCCTGTCTTTTCCCAACCCTTGGTGACTAGAATCATTTTAACTTGTCTTGAAAATTTAAAGGCCCCAATATCTGGTTTTCTTCTGTAATAACCTGGACCTAAGTACATGTCATCGTTGTTTACACTTAGCAAAGTATTAGATGTCAGAGAAGGTGTGCCATACTTGTGGGGACCTGCACAAGTCCCCACCTGTCCTCTTACAGGTAGGTAAATTTTACTCCAGACTCTGGCTACAAAGATAAATAGGATTGTACTTGAGATGGGTACCTCACTGCGGCCACTACCAACAAGTTTGCCTGATTTTGCTGGGATAATCTGCCTAATTCTATACCATCTAATTAGGTTCCCTAATAACTGATCTATTCATTTCATGGACCCCTCAGTGAGGATCTCATTCTGCTGGACAAACCTTGTTTTGCTCTGTTCCTGCCTCTCTCCCAGCTTCTTGGCGGGGACAAGGCCCTAACCCGCAATCAGGCCTCGCCCTCCTCAGCTCGGACCCTGGGGCATGTCTGCTGGGCCTACTCTTTCATTACTTCTTCCCTTCGGGTTGCTGCCCTGGAGCTGGTGGCTGGCTGCTGAACTGGTGAAGCTTTGCTGCCCCCATCTGGTTTGAATGCTGAACAAATATTTGTTTAATGAATCCTGGAAATGCATTATAATTGCAAGCCTTTCCAAATGATAATGTGTAATGAAAAGCTACATAATTTTTAAAAAATTAAATACTATGTATTGAGCAGCTCCTGTGTGCCAGAGATATCAGGCACTGGAGACACAGCAGTGAGTAAAGCAGACAAAACTCCGAGCCCCCCCCCCCCCGCCCCACCGCGAAGGGAAGACAGACAAGTCTACAAACAAGTAAAATATGCAGTAAGTGGGGCTTCTGTAAAAAGAAATAAAGCTGTGAAAGGACATAGAAAGGGGCATTTACATTTTAGATAGGGCCAGGGAAGGTCTCTCTGAGACCTAAAGGACACTCTGGCAACGAGAACAAGACACGCTGAAGGATGAGGCTGGTTGGGATGTTGGAAGAACCTCGAGGAGGCCAGTGTGGCCGCAGTGCTGGAGCTGAGGGACGGAGGGGGAGTCGTGGGACAAAGCTGAGTGCAGCGGGGCGGGTGGCAACCGGTTCCACCAGGCCTGGGGGGCAATTTTATATGTATACATATACATACATGTCTATGCGTGCGTGTGTGTGTATGACTCAGAATATTGGATAGAGGGGGGACATAACATGGCATCATGACACAGCATATTTAGATAGTTCACTGAAAATCACACAATAAATAAACTGCAAGGGTGGGAAAGGACAGGCGGGGAGACTAGTTGGGAGGCCAGGAGTGACAGCGACTTGGAGCAGCATGATAGAACGGGTGTAGTGAGACGTGGGCAAGACCTGAGTATATTTTGAAGGTAGGGAATTGCTGAGGGGTTGAGGGAGGGTCGAAGGACGCTGACCGGATGACTGAGCAAACAGAGGACAGGCGTTGCCACTTGCTGAGATGGAGAGGTCTGGGGGAAGAGCGGATTGGAGGGAGAAAGGCAGAGATGAGAACAAGGGTTGTTATTTGGAGACGCTTAGTTTGAGATGCCTACTAGACATAAAACAAATTGGAGATCAGAGGACAAATCTAGGGAAGTGATAAATTGTTTTGGAGATACAGCATACAAATGGTATTTAGAGCCATCAGACTAGATGAGATCGAATTAAGGACATTAATTTAATGTGGCAGAAGCTGTTGCTAAAAGTGAATTATCACTTGCAATATGAACATGGTGCAGACCCCAGTGGTGCAGCTTCATTTGAGATGTAAATGCCCATTTGACTTGTGATAGATGATGCCTGTTTCTTTCCTTACTTTTCTCTGTTTAACTATTGTGAAATTTTAGTTCATTTATCTCACTCTGTAGTCATCTGGTCTTCATGTGGCATGACTGTATCCTGGATGAGTTAATTTTGCCTCTGACTTTTTCTCCTTAGTTCATCGCAATTAAAATACCTGCTGTCAGCCCTGGATGGTGTGGCTGAGTTGGTTGGGACGTTGTCCCATACACCAAAAGGTTGAGGGTTCGATTCCTGGCCAGGGAACATGCCTAGGTTGCTGCTTCAATACCCAGTCAGCGTGTGTACGAGAGGCAACCAATTGACATTTCTGTCTCTCTCTCCCTTCTTCTCTAAAAATCATTAAAAAAATATCTGCTAGCAGTAACAGGATTGTGAATGCAAGTGAAAATAACTGGCAGTGTTGTGGAGCGTCTGCCATGCCTTCCCCTTTCCCACATTCCCTTGTGCAACTGCAAAATGTCTACATAATTTTTAAGACTCAGTTTATATGTCATCCCCTCTGGGAAGCCCTTCTTGATGCCTCTGGGCAGTGCCTAGTGCCACCTTTTCTGTGATTTCATCGCGCCTCCTTTTACTTCTCGATAGCCCTTGCCACGTAATAGTCATTAGCTTCCATATCCTTTCTGCTGTGTGATTGTAATTTCCTGGAGGGCACAAACTGTGCTGTCTCCTTTTCATATTTTTGATGACAGTTACTGTTATGTAGTAAGTGCTCAATAAATATTAAATGAGTAAGTAGATACTATTTATGCTAAACGAAATGGTGGCTTTTCATTTTGGCCAATTTTATATTGAAAAAATGAAAATCATATCATTGCAAAAGCTATCTCAGTGCCTTCAAATAGAACAGAAAAAGAGCTCTTTAGTCTCTCCCGGCTATTTAAATAGCTGCCTCAGTTTTTTGTTGTTGTTGGGCATTAATTCCATTGGCCAGAGCAGATTCTGTCTGAGGAGCTGTAGGGCTTCATTCCTCACTGGTGCGCTTTTGCGAGTCTCACATCAAAGGGCTGTATGGGAATTTATTCATGTCCAGGCTTTCTGGCTCCTGTACTAGTTGGGAAAGAGGATCCATTTGGAAAATTAACTGTGTGGTTCCTAGTATTGGCTGAATGTTTTCATCGAGAATTATTGTAGTGGTTTTCTTTGGTTTGCCCCACACTTGTTTCTAGGCAAACACTGGCCCAGATGTTTGGGTCCTCTATGTGTTTTGTTCTAATCCAGTTAAAGTCTTATTCCCATTATGTAGTTATTTTGCAAGTCTTTATTTATGAAAAAAAATCTATGCAAACTCTTCAAAAACACTGAAGAGAAAGCAACATCCTCAGTCATTCTATGAGGACAGCATTTCTTGACACCAGTATCAGACAAGAAAATAAATCCACAGACCAATATCTCTCATAACAAAGGTGAAAAATTCTAAATGAAATTTCAGCAATTTAAGTTCAACAACATATAAAGCCCAAGTGGGGTTTATTTCAGGACTGCAAGTTTGGTTTAATATTCTAAAGTCAATGTAATTCACCATATTAACAAACTGAAAGAAAAAAAAAAGATCATCTCAACAAACAAAGAAAAGACATTTGAGAAAATCCCAGGGCTATGACAAAGTTAATATCATTTGTTTAGAATCTAGCTGAAAATTCAATGTGAATAACACAGGTGATTATGTAGAGGCATTAACTGGACAGAAAATCAACACCTACAATGAAAATACTGAGTACTATTTAATTCCTAATACGAAATCAATAAGGAATAAAAATGTAACAAAGAAACAATCCAGTGGTCTTAAAGAACCAATTTTAAAAAGTGAAACAAACAAAGTTGGAATTATGTAAAATCTTATTAAAACATTTTTTGATGCTGCTTTTGGAACAGAAATGACCCACTCATGAATATTACATAGACCCTAGACATTGCTTACTGTTTGTGTGGGGCTTTAACATTCGTCTCACCATGGGGATCTTAGCTAATTAGATCACATTTCTGGTAAAGAAAGATAGTGTGAGATGCCTGGTCAAGGGAAAAGTCATTTAGATTTCATTTCAGATAATACAGTCACTTAGGAGGAGGCCTTAAAAAATTGAGTTTTTATATGTTTCTAAATTCAGGAATTTGAGCAAGCTACATACTTTAGTCTTTATGATATTTTATTCATGACCATCCTTCATAGGTCTGTGTATTGGACAGGATGGTCAGGCTCTTTGTGAGTCATGGTAGGATTCCTGTCTTCACTCCTACCCACTTCCCAGGAACCTCTTAGACTGTTCTCCTCTCCTTATTTGTACCCAAATGTATATTTATAGGGTAAAAAGTAACTTAATAAAAACCTTAGCAAAATATAATTAAGAAGCTAAGTTGTAGAATTGTAGAAGTTTAGAACTGGCGTTTGATGATCTTATTTCACAGGTAAGGATTTAAAGCAACTTATAATGAACATGCCTCTCTTTTATTCTGGGTAAGTGTAGGTTTTCAGTCAGTATCCAGTAACTCCGTGTGAGGATATTGGCTATATCATTTACTCCTGACATGTTTACACTACCAAACAAGGGAACACTCCACTTACATACTCTGAGCAATTGTATCTCAGGCCCTATGTATTCTCAAAGCATGGCCAGTTGATTATGGGCCGTGACTGTCCTAGTACTTCTTCAAGACTACTTTTTAGAAGCTGGAAGTAAAACCAAATTTACTGTTAACCTCCTTCACCTTCCACTATCCATTCACTGAGAGCAGTGGGGGGCCATCACTCATTAATCCTCCTGGATCATTCTGTAACATTCATTTCAGATATCACTCCTTGTGGTCTTCTGTTCCCATCAGTCAATGCTTCTTGTTGTGCTTATGAATATTTCATACGTCATATCTTTTGCTTCATGTCAAGATTTAATGACCCTCTTTCTTCTTTACTGTCCTTTGGACATATGCTCATTAGGTTCAGGGGTAAGGGTTGAATAGATTTTCTTGAGCAAGTCTAAGATTTGTAAAACTTTAAAATTGTCTGCATTATCAGAACTTGATATTTGAAAAAATCTGTCTAGGAGTCTTGAGAGAGATGTATTTACAAAAACAGATATTTATTTGAGTGAATAACATTTTTATTTGGGTAGTATATAAAAATAAAACACCTTTAAGCTTGAAAAATTCTTGGATTCTGCATGAAATAATTACTTCGTTAACTAAAATGGGTTTTACAACTTCAACAAGTTTAGAAGACTGACAAGAAAACAAAACGAGCAGTTTCTTACGAAACCAAGTCACTCTTTGAAACCTGAGGGAGCTTATAATATTCTCTTTTTCTGATAAGCGTAAGAAACAGTTATCCTCAGCAGTTTCTGGATAAATGCTTGATGGCCTCCGAACACACTAAGGAGATGGTATAGTTGAAGCTTGTGAAGAAGGGAGTCCTCTGAACACTGTGAGGTAGTGTCTGGCCATCTGGTAAAAGCCATTTTTTCTTTTCAAAGAACTTGGCAGCTCTTCCTCGTAGTGATTCTGTTTGCATCAGCAGGATGTTTTCAGGTAAAGAACACTGTGGCATCATTCTTACCATGAGACTACTTTATAGATAAGAACCTCTTTTAAAGTGATCCTTCTGACTTGTCATTAATCAAACACTCTTTGGAGGGGGTACAAGACAGTCTGGCTTCTTTATGAAAATGACACGGTAGTGAATGATTTTGGAAAGAAACTTAACTCAGTTTGCATTTGACAGATGCACAAATTAGTTTCCATAATTAGTTGACAAAATGAAAGCAAACTGTTAGTAGAATATAGGCCAGGACACATCTTCTACTCAAGGTCTGGGATCTGGTGTAGGGGTCTCCTCTGGTCGTTAGTGTAGGATGAAACCATCCACAGTTTACAAGACTTGCCTCCGTTTCCACAGGCCTTCAGGTAGCGCGTTCAGACATGGAACAATATGTGCTCTGAATCTATTCCACGGTGCTCTAAAGCCTGCTGAATTCTGTCCTTTAGAAAAGGACCAGCTGGTCATCATTTTCTTATCTATGTTAAAAATAGTTATTGCCATCTCTTTTCTCAATTGGACAAGCCAAATTTATGTAACTTTCTCACACAGATTTGATTTTCTCATCCCTAGACTCACCCCGATGATCTCCCCGAAACCCTCTCCAGGTTCTCCCTGCCCTTGGATGTATTCACTTAATGAGGTGGCCTGGTACCACAGGAGCCCTGGCTCTTTAGTCCCCTAACTCTGAGTGTATTACTTCTTGGCCTATCTTCAAGCTTACTGATTCTTTCCTTGGCCATGACCAGTCTACTAACGACCCCGCCAAAGGCATTCTTTTCTGCTCTTCATTCTTTGTGTTTTTAATTTCTGGCACTTCCTTTGGATTTTTCAGTAGAGTTTCTACCTCTCTGCTTACATCATCCATCTGTTCTTGCATTTTATCTACTTTTTCCATTACAGTCTTTAACATAGTTGTAGTTATTTTAAACTACATTTCTGTTAGTGACAACATCTGTGTCATATCTGAGTCTGGTTTTTACGATTGCTTTGCCCCTTCCAATTGTGCTTTTTCTTTGCCTTTTGGCATGCCATGTAACTTTTTTGTTAAAGTCAGACATGTTTATGTGAGGCAATAGGAACTTATAGTAGGCCTTTAACATGAAAATTTGTGATAATCTGGGCAGTTTAATGTTTTCTGTAGTTGTAGTTTCTGGTGTCTTGAAATTCCTCTAAAGTCCTTGTTTTCTCTCCCCTCGTAACTTGGGGCTTCCCTAACGACCCCTCCTCGGGGAGAGCCTGTGCATTGCTGCTCTTTGGGCTATAAGCCCCTGGTCATGCTGGAGCCCTGTCGCTGTGGTGGTAAACTGTAGTTGAGGTGACATTCTGTAATAGGATTAGTGGTTCTCTGTTTCAGGTTCAAGACCTTCACAATTATTTTTTTCACAGTATAGCTTTTATTTTCCCCCTTAGGTAAGACAGGAAGGCTGGAGTGGGCAGGAGGGGAAGAAATATCCTTCTCTCAGCTAGAATAAGGCTCTGGTCCAGTTTTTTTTTCTTTACTGAGTAGGCCTTTGTTATTAGGAACACTATGGGCTTAATTTTACATTGATTTCTCTTCCTCAGATCTTTACTGTGATAACATGGGGGTTGCTGGGGGTAAACTCATGAAAGCGTAGGTTGCTCTAAAACTGTGATCTCCAAGAGTTTATCATTCTCATGCTGGTCCACAGTCAGCCTCCAGCAAGTCATCAAAATTGCCATTTAAATGTTCCTACCAGTTTATGAATCTAATGGCTTCTGCTCCAGGTAAGCACATCCTGGTTGTGAGCATACAATGCAACATAGAGATGGTGTAGCATAGAACTGTACACTGATATAATTTTATCAACCAATGTCACCCCAATAAATTTAATTTAAAAATTCTATGGCAATCCAGTGGGAGGGAATACATTCACCTGCAGAATCAAGGTCTTGAAGAAAAGATAGAATTTTTCATGGTAACTGAATGCTACATTAGACTTTTCCTGTTATCTTTAAATTTTAGCTAAAACCTCACCCCCAGTAGAAAATAGACACAAAATACTAAAAAGAGTCCCAAGGAGTTAGTAGGCTCCATGCATGGATTTCTAAGAGTTAGCCAAGCTAGAGCTAACTCTACCCCATCAAGTGATGAGGGATGCTAGGAAATCCCCCCCTTCCTCACTGTAAGGGAAGACAGGGTATTAGGGACTAAACTGCATTCTTCCAAAATTCATATGTTGAAGCTCTAACCCCCAATGTGACTGTATTTGGGGACAGGACCTTTAAGGAGCTAATTAAGGTTAAATGAGGTTATAAGGGTGAGGTCCTAACCTAGTAGGACTGGTGATTTTATAAGAAGAAAAATAGGCACCAGGAATGTGCATGCACAGAGAAAATGCCATATGAGGACACAGTGAGAAAGCAGTGGTCTACAAGCCAAGGAGACAGGGCTTAGGAGAAACCAACCTGGCCAGCACCTTGATTTTGGACTTCCAGCCTATGGAATTATGAGAAAATACATTTCTGTTATTTAAGGCTCTCATTTTGTGACATTTTGTTATGGCAGTCCTGGGAAACTAATAGAGAGGGTTTTCTAAAGCAGAGGAAAACCCTACACTTCTTGTAGAGATTAGAAATGACTACAAAAAGGTGAGACTGACATCTCATCCCCCAGTATTTGTTGGTGTACATACAATTAGATGCAGAGTGTGAAGTTGGTGAAAAATAAAACTGGTTCTTGTCAAGATTGTTCAGCAGGCTGGTTACAATGCAAAACTGGGACCCTCTGCATTAAAAATATCTACAAGTGTTGCTAATCTCATTGAATGTGCTCTAAGACAGTGATGGTTTTATTTTATGGCATTAGTATTTTTAAAACACTGCATAGCTTTTGACTCAGAAAATAATCCCCAGTAATCAGATTTATGGAGTAGGAAAGGAACATAGTATAACAAATATTGTCTATATTTCCATTTGGCTTTTCTTCTTTAAGACTAGAGAAGGGCAGGGTTTTTTATATTCTGACATTTTCTTACTTTCCATCTTGATTTTTTTTTTTTTTTTTGGCAGATCAAATCATAGCTATTGTCTGTCTCTGTCCCTCTCTCTGTATATGCATTTGTGTGTGTGTGTGTGTGTGTGAGAGAGAGCAAATGTTTAAATATTAGAATTCTATGTATGTGAGAGAGAAGGAGAGAGAGAGAGGGAGAAAGATAAGTCTCTGTATTTCCAAATCAGCTTTTTTTGACCAATGTAAGTATTTAATGGATTATATGTATGGCTCATACGAGAAAGTTAATTATCTAAACAGATCTTGGCTCAGATATTGCACAATTTCAATCAGTGGTGACTGAATTTACAAGTCATAAACATCTAATAACACAACTGCCAACATTAACTGACTTGGGTATTACAATGCCTTTGCCAGCAGATATCATACCACCTGCCAATACTATTGGCGTATTTAGCTGGCATCTCACTTAACTAGTTATTTTGATTCTGTGTGAGAATATGAGCTATGAGTTTTTCTTACAAGTTCTTCTCTTTTGGAAACTGTAGGGTGAGTAAGAAGCTTAGAGTGTTTGAAGTACCAGGATAGTGCTGAAATGCTGCAGGAAAAAAATCAGAATTCAAGTAAAAGTAATAAGAAATACATTTTAGATAATTATATAAGGGGATGAACAAAAGTCAGAGATTGGCTACATAACAACTAATATGTGGCCAATGTAGGCAGTTCACCATTGGAATCCCAAAGTGTGGAACAAAAAGTCATTCTTTCTGTTTGACGACGTTAACCACGTCAGTGTCCATATAATCCTAATTGAGCTTGATTTCAACACATTTACAAATACTCATTTAGTCTACATTTATCTCACACTAATATATGTAGTCAGTGATCATAACGACCGAACAGAATGCAAATGCAGATAGAACCCCACACTTGGTCATCAAGCCTACGGGAAGAGCTCACACTGCAGCACAAACTACCATCTGTGTTTGAAGCTCTGTGCAACGAACGATTCACTTGCTTGATAATTATAAACATTATTTACTACCCTCTAATCTTAGGGTGATAGGGACTTCCTTCTACAGCTTCCCTTCCATACCAATTGCGGTAGGTCAGAAAAGACTCCCCCAAAGATATCCATGTCAAATCCCTGGAACCTGAGAAAGGGGTCTTTGCAGATATATCTAATTTAAGAATCTTGAACTGAGAAGGTAATCTTGAATATTCTGGGTAGAAAGAAACAGACAGGCATACAGTGAAGACACACACAGAGGAGAAGGTAAATATGACAGAGACAGAGACAAGGAAGCCAAGGAATGTGAAGAGCCACCTGCACCTGGAAGAGGCATGGAAGGATCCTCCTGGTCAACCACGGTCCAAAAATATTAAATGGAAAATTCCAGAAATAAACAACTCATAAGTTTTATATTGCCAAAAAAGAAAAAAAAAAGACCCCCTTTAAACAGGGGTGGGGAACGTCTGGCGCGAGGGCCATATGGTCTGGCCCTGCCAAGGCAACTGCAGGTGGGACTCGAAATTCAATAAATTGAGAGGCTTTTTTCATAGCTAACTTTTAAGTTGATAATTTTGTATGGCCCTCGAATGATGTTATAAATATCCAAATGGCCCTTGGCAGAAAAAAGGCTCCCCACCCCTGCTTTAGTGGGAGGGTATGCCTATTGACAGACACCTTGATTTCAGATTTCTGCCTCCAGAACTGTGAGAGAATAAATTTCTGTTCTTTTAAGCCACCAGGTTTGTGGTGATTTGTTATGGCAGCCCCAGGGAACTAATATTCCAACACACACACACACACACTTACTTTACACACTATTTAGACCAATACTATTATTAGTTCATCTTACTCTTAATCTGAAAGATATTTTGACTCACTGTATGTTTCCCAAAAATTTACCTTTGAAAAGCCCAAGATCAGCTTGAGGAGAGTAAAACAGATGGTGATGTACCTGAGCTGGGTCCATTTAGCATCGCATTCTGGTTCCCTCTTACTGCTTAACAAACCACCCCAAATTTTAGCAGCTTAAAACAAAAGTATTGTTTTCTCTCCTGGTTCTGTGGGTAGCTGAGCTCACCTGGGTGGTTCTCTGGGGCTCTCAAATTAATTGAAATCATATGACTCCTGGGGCATGGGTGACATGAAAGTTGTATTGGGCTAATATTTCAGGTGACTTCACTAACTTGGTGACAGTTGATTCTAGCTGTCCCCTGAGAGTTTAGCTTGGGTTGTTGCCCTGGGGGCACCTACACATAGCCTCTCTTTGTAGCTTGGACTTCTCATAGGATGGCAGCTGGGTTTCCAGAGTGAGCACCCGAAGAGAAAATGTTCTAAGAAACGAAAGCAGAAGTGCCACATTAAGACCATGCCTTAACAATGTCACTCGGCTACATTTTATTGGTTAAGAAGTATTAAGTCTTACTCAGGTTCAAGGGGGTAGAGAAATCAACTCTGCTTCCTGATGAGGGAATGTCAAGGACACAATGCAGAAGAGCATGTGAGATATTTTGGTGGCTATTTTTGGAAAATACAATCTGCTATGCATAGTAATCAGGGTCATGAATAATTCCAAGTTCAGAAAAATGATTCGTGCTTGAGTTAAAAGGATTAAAATTCAAAGGCTCTTTGAGAGATAAGCTCCTACAGGAATGACTCCTCACTCAATACAGTATTTGTCTGGAAGTCTCAACTGTAGCATTTCTCCTTCTTTTTCAACTTTCCACTAAAAGAAGACTCACATCCCCTCTAAAACCTCAGACCAGGGAGCAATATGATACTAAGAGTCCTATTCCTTTGAGTGGCACATCTGGGCTCGGATTCATGACACACAGTACACCTTGAGGGGAGCCCTTGCTCCCATTGCTATTATCTATTCCCAGCCCCAGGGCCCCAGGATCTAGATCCCTCAGAAAATTAGGCCAGTGTCTCTACCTGCCTCCTTGCCTTACCCTCAACCTTCAAATATTATTTCTCCCTATCAAGTGACTACTCCCATCAAAGATATTCCCATCAGAAAATACCTGGGCGAGAACTGGGGAGGGGAAGTATGTCGTTCAGCACTGGCGGTGGGGCAAGTCCTTAAAAAGTAAAGGACTTCGGCAGAGAGTTAGGACAGGAGGGGCCCATTCTGGAATTGAGGTGCAGGGTAACACATCCAGGCAGTGAGGGCGGCCAGTGGCACTGCTCCAGGAGAGCAGAGGGGGAGCTCTGCGCATCGGTGCCCATTTTCTGCCCTCCAGCTGTAAATCTGAGGAGAGAAATGAAACATCCCAAACAGTCAGAGAGCGAGTCACGTCAAAGGTCTACAAACAGGCATCGCTTCCAAACGGAGCTTGTGCTGTTCAAACAGAGCAACAGGGTCCTAAGCATCACCACTAAAATGACCTGCGATGAAGTACAGAAAGACATTTCAAGAGGTGGTACTGTACTTTCATCGGAGTGCAAAAATACACAACTCCCATAACCTGGGAACAGGGAGAGCAAGGAGAGAGAGATGCAGGGAGAAGTGGGTAAGCTAAAAATCTGGCAAGAAACCTTTTCTTGTAGCCCCCCGAAAGTTTCTAGGCTGCATGAAAAAGTTAAGTATACATTCCTCAGGGACAAAGCAATGTTTTATATTTTTAAAAAGACAAAAACAAATAGAATACTAAGCTACAAGTTGAAAATAATTGCTGGTGCTAACAATGACACAAAAGGATAAATGGCCTGGGATAATTTTGCGTAGTTTAGTGTTTTACTACCAAATCAATTTATGTCGGCAATGGTATAGACTTAAGGACATGAAAACACATTCCTGTCATATGTTTTTATTGATTGCGCCAAGATAATTTAATGTTTAACATTTTAGGATGGACATTTTGGTAAAAGTAGAAAGAAAGAATAATAAAAGATGAAACGAGTTGGAAATAGTCCAGAGAATGCAATGGAATATTACTTAGGCATAAAGAGAACGGAATCTCACCATTAGTGACAACACGAATGGACCTAGAAGGTATTATATTAAGTAAGAAAGAGAAAGAAAAATACCATATGATTTTACTTATATGTGGAATCTAAAAAACAAAATAAACAAAACAGAAAAAAACTCATAGATACAGCGAACAAGGTGGTGGTGGCCAGATGGGAGGGAGTTTGGGGGACTGGGTGAAAAAGTTGAAGGGGATTAAGAAGCACAAAATGATAGTTATAAAAATAGTCACAGGGACATAAAGTACAGCATAGGGAATATACCCACCAGATTTTTCAAAGGAACTATGATCCACCAAGAGCACTTAGTGATCCCTATGACACGACTAGCTTCAGAAACGTATATCCCAAATCCTATGCTAGCTCCACTATTCCCCTAAAACATATGAGAAAAGGAAAAATATAATTGAAACTAATTGTTACAATGACGTTGAGGAGAAATGCGGAGATTATCACAGGGAGTTTTCACACACTTCCAGCTGGCACACATTAGGGCGGCCTCCCCTCTTAGACTCAGGGGCAGTAGGAGCTGCCTCAGTATTTAAAAGTTTGAAAGAACATTTCTGAACTAAGCCAAAAAAGCATAAAAGTAAATATATTTTTATTACACGGATTAATAAAAATAATGTAGGATATATCTCCCCGATTTAGCATTTTTTTCTACAGGTTTATTCAGCCCAGAGACTTCAGAAGAGCAAGTAGATGCACTGTAATTAAAAGCAGGATTGTCTACAATACCAGAAATCAGAAACCACAAAAAAACTTACAGATCCTGAAAAATCTTAGACTCCTGCACCGGTACCTATTCACAGTTGTTTAATCTTCCTTCCTCTTGTTTAGGTGAGCATTTGTATTTGAAATTCTGTCATGCTTTGTGCTTGCATAGCCCATCCTGATTTTTTCTCTCCAAATGATTGGTCAACCAGACTGCTCTTCTGGCATTGTTTATCACATACTATCAAATCCTCATTTACAGCAACTGCTATTTAAGAACCCTCTGATCACTAGCCAATCTTTTTGGCAATGTCCCTTTCTCCAGTTACCATAACAACAGAGGAGCTGGTCAAGAATTCATCATCCAGTCTTCTTACAAGCCAAGGACAGAGGCCTTCCGGAAATACCAGTAGAGCTTGAATGAGTTTTTAAAGGAACAACAGATGATTTTCAACTAGAATGTTTATAGAATATATCACAGACTTAGAGTTGGAAAGGGCTTAGATTTTTATTTACTCCCCCTTCCTACCTGATTCAGGAAATCCTCTAGATGACACCGGTTGCAGGTGCCACATAAACTAAACCTAGAGACTTCCCGTGATAGGACACCTTCCCTTTTTGGTGCAGCATATTCATTGACATCTTTAATGATTATAAAGTTCTGACTTGTGTTGATTATAGGTATGCTTCCCTGTAACTTCTATACATTAGATCTTATGTCAAGTGAGACTTCACGAAATAAGCTGGATCTGTTTTTAATTTGTCAGACATTTAACTATTTAAAGACAAGTATTCTTGAAGGGGTTATCTATTTTTGTCTGCCCAGGATCCACTTCTGTTTTTTTCTCATAATCATCAATTTTCCAATGGGATATTATCTTCATCCTGTTCTCCACTGATGTGGTTTACCAGGGAATGAGATCTTTCTTTCCCCCACCCCCTAGGATGTGCACATAATAGAGACCCTCTCATTCAGCATATTCCGTTCACCTGGCCACAGTAAATATTTCAGCCCTAAACTAATGATCCAAACTAATTCAATGCATTCTATACCAGGAACACTAGAGAAGAGAAGTGCTCCATATTTTGGAGTTGCTAAGATATTAGAGTATGAGGTTGGAGCATGAGGGGAGATCCTGCCTGAAAATGAGATTAACCCAAAGAAAGCTGAGCCTTGAGATAGAAGGAAACAGAGCAGTGACCACACTGTTAAATCACCTGGAGCCAGCCCTTAGCTATAGTACTTCTTTTAGATACTTTCAGACACATGAACCAAAAAACTATGCTTAAGCCTGTTTGAGTTGAGTCTGTTAATTGCCCCTAAAGAGTCTTGAATAATACAAACATATTTTGGGGAGCCTTTTCTTTTCTTAGCTATAGAATTCTGTGGCTCAATTCTCAGACCTTTTCATCTCTGAGTCGCACTATGCTACATGTGCTCTCAATTGTCAATGTCTCCATGAAACCTGGGGTACACAGATTTGAACACAGCACTCTAGATGAGAACAGAATGCACCAGTGTGGAGTACAGCCAAACATTTTCCTTCCTGGTTTGTGCCCCCTTGTCTTAAGCTTTCACTGGCAGAGACCTAGATTGCCTTAAGCCTCTCTCCTCCTTTCTTTCCATAGCTTGCCATACCGTTTACTTGTACAACAGCTGAATTTCTTAGGCCTTCCCCCCAAATTTAGGCAATGCCTCACCTCTTCATTGCTTCACTTTTACTTCCAGCCCTTTCCTAAGCTACAAAGACATATATCCACATGTCTGGTCTACAAAATAGTTTTGAGTTTTGAGCTTGAGAAAGTAACCCAGTCTCTCAGAGCTTCCGTTTGCTTTGCTACAAATCGTGCGTATCGCTTAGGATGTTTTCGATTGAAGATATGAGAAACTCTACATTAAAAAGGCTAATCAATAAAAATATATTATCTATCACAAGAACTCTAAGGCTAAGACAATTTTAATTTGGTAAATCTGGTGGCTAAAGGATGCCATTGAGTCTCTTTCCACCTTCCCATTTTGCTGCATTCAGTGTTTTCTCCTCAGGCTCATTCCCTTCATAGTTTTAAAGTGGCTGCCACAGCTCCATGCATCACAGGTAGACATGAAAACTCCCACCAGCAAAAGAAGAACTCCTCTTCCCAAAAGGTTCTTTTTAAGAAAGAAGAAAAAGTTTCCTCAAAGCCCCTCAGATGTCCCCTCACATCTCACTGACCAAGGTTCTATCATAAGACCATGTTTAAATCTGTCCCTGGCAAGGGGTATGAGATGATGAGATTGATCTCACTAGCTATGTGTCAGAATTACCTGGAAGACTTCTTAAAATGCAGATTTCTTGGTTCCACCCCTAGAATTTCTGATTCAATATGTCTGATATGGGCCCCAGCAATTTCCTTTCCTAACAGATTCCCAGATGATAATGATGTTGGTAGAGCTCACATTCAGATAGCCGCTAGCTTAGACAAACATGTACCCCTGGGACAGGAGTGGAGGTTGGGGCCTATATGGAGCAGGTAGACTTCCTCAGGGCTTTGTTATTGAGAAAGGAAAGGTAGGTAATCACCAGTGTCCCGCTATGGGAGCAGATAACAACCTCAAGGTATCACCCTGAGAGTTACAGATAATGCATATAAATTGCTCACCACAGTACATTCAATAGATGTCACTCTTAATATTTTGTTGTTAGTATTATTGATTCTATTATACACAGACATTGTATTTATGGATTCTTTCCATTTTACTTGAAAATTTGATAAGTATGTATGCTTTTCCATCTTTATTCATGTCATTGATAATATATTAAACAAACTAGGGACAGAGAATTCTAAAAAATTGCAGTAGAGATTGGCATGATCATGGACATTAACCCATTAATCAGAATGTTATGACTTGGTTCTTTAGTGATTTTACTTCACTGGACTGTCATTTAGCTTTATTTTTCTACCTTATCCAAAGGATATCTAGAGAGACTATGAAATCATTGGTTTCAAATTTGCCTATACATTTCTCTAGGAAAAATACAGAATAAATGATATGTATTGACATTTAATTAATAACATTACATAACATTTTTATATCGTGCTTACCCTGTGTCAGATACTGTTCAAGCTGTCTTACATGGATGGGTACTGTTATTATCCCTGTTTCACAGAAGACTAAACTGAGGCACAAAGTAATTAAATGGCTTGCTCAGGACCTTGCAACTGGTAAATGGAGGTAATGAGATTTTTATTTTCTCTAATGTAATCTCTGCTAATAGGTATCATTTCATATGAACCGTACAATATAGGAAATGGTCATGATGATAATCCAGCAATACAGCCAGCACCTAAAATGCTCTTTCACACACATATACACATACACATCTGTCTTCTTCATTACATTTTAGTATTTTTAGTTCTTTTAAAGTTGTTCAACAAGCAAAGGTGCATAGCCAAGGTTTATGACGGTTTAGTTAACCACTGAACTGAATAGAATCACCATGATTAATAACAGACCTATTATATATAGAAAAGCATATTTTAATATTGTACTGTCTGTTTATTATTTTACTAAACATTTAGAATAGAAGTATCTGCAAATCTTTGTAACAACTTTTTCATAGTTTCAAAATGGGTCAGAATTAGAGCAAAATAGCAACGATAGGAACTGTGAGAATAGGAATTGGCATTGAACTAATTAAATTCAATACCTAAACACTGCCATGATTTTGTCTTATTTGTTATAAACAAGTAAGTTCTGATGATTAATATTTAAGGGACTAAAAATACCAAATACATAAAAAGCTCATTATTTGACGTTAAGGAGAGTCTTCGATGTATTTTGGGTTCCTTAGCTCTTCTTGATAACTTTTCTGTGTTTGGCCGTTAATTGAATTTATTTTATATCCTGATCACTAGTTTGTTCTTTGAAACTTGGCTGAGAGCCTCGCATCCTTAGGGAAGAAACTAATCAGCACTTTGTGAACTCCCCAGATCTACCTGGCTGTGAGTCTTAGCAAATCTAGGGCAGGATGGCAGAGGGGATAGGCATGGCTGCCGTTTCTGTTTCTCATCACAGTGTGTTAGGTCTGTTGCACCAGCAGGTGTCATACTGGGCTGCACTTTCCCACAGAGATACATCAGGTAAAAATTCAGAATCATTTTCTGTCCTATTAACTCTGAAAATAGAACACTAGCCTCAAGCATTCTACCGTATAGAAGCAGTAAGTTGTGCTGTCCCGGTTATGAACACATCACGTACGAAGGCCTTTGGCCCCTCGCAGGTCTCTCATGGAGAGTGCACATAGCATCAGGGTTGTTCATCTAGATAGCTAGTCTGATTTTTTTAAAGGGGTTAAAGGACATAGATATTTAAAGTCTTCCTTTGCTGTGCAAAGCAGAGGTGGCATTCTCAAAGGCAGTATCCATTTAACTCAGTGGTTGTCAGTCTTGAGAATACATCAGAATCACCGGGAGGGCTGGTTATACCAAGGATTGCTGGCTCCCATCTCCAGAGTTCCTGAATTTGCATTCCTGACAAGTTCTCAGCTAATGCTGGGAGCAGGTTTTATGAGCCACTGCTTTAACTTAAGATTTATTTTTTTTTACTTGGCAGACTTACCCAGTTGGGTGTATTAGATGTGCCTTGTTTCCTCTGTCTACATTTGCAACTGCCCAGCACTTGCAGCTTTGGGGAGCAGCTCACATTAGGAAGCCTTCTTAAAAATAAGTACATAGGGTGGTCACTGACTGACATGGAGGTACCAAAGTCCTTGACTCAAGGTGGGATAGCTCTGTGATGTTGTTTTCAGCCTAAGGCTGCACTGTCCAACACAGTTCTAGCCACATGTGGTTACCAAGCCCGTGACACATGGCTTATTGGAATTGAGATGTGGTGTCCTAACCCAGTAGGACTGGTGATCTTATATGAAGAAAAATAGACACGAAGGATGTGCATGCACAGAGGAAATGCCATATGAGGACACAGTGAGAAAACACAGTAGTCTGCAAGCCAAGGAGAGAGGCCTTAGAAGAAACCGACCTGGCCAGCACCTTGATTTTGGACTTCCAGCCTATAGAACTATGAGAAAATAAATTTCTGTTATTTAAGGCACTCAGTCTGTGGCATTTTGTTACGGCAGTCCCAGAAAACTCATATAGAGGGTTTTCCAATGCAGAGGAATCCTAAGAACACTTCTTGTAGTGATTAGAAATGACTGAAAGAAGGTGAGACTGACATCTCATTTGTTGGTATACATACAGTTAGAGAAAGAGTGTGAAGTTGGTTTTGATGTTTTTAACACCTAAAGTTGAACTATTCTCACTAAAATGAGAATATACTTGAGATGTTGTTAGGGAACATGGAAGGTAGAGCTCATAGGTCATTTATGAAACAAGGAGTTGGTGAAAAATAAAGCTGTTTCTACATCTGATGAGCAAGAAGTTCAGAGTGCTTTGGTAAAACACATGTACACAGAGATTGAGAGATAAGTCCCACAAAAACTCAGGGGTCTGCTACCTTAGTGAAGATGTTATGGGTCCATTGAAGAAAGAAACTGAGGAAGATACAAATAAGTGAAAGCATAGACCATGTTCATGGATTGGAAGAATTAACATCATTAAAATCTTCATAGTACCCAAAACAATCTATAGATTCAACTCAATTCTTATTAAAATATCAATGGCATATATCACAGGTCTAGAACAAATATTCCAAAACTGTATCTGAAACCAAAAAAAAAGAAGAACAAAGCTGGAGGTATCACAATACTGGATATCAAACTATACTACAAGGCCATTGTAATTAAAACAGCCTGGTACTGGCGTAAGAACAGACATATAGATCAGTGGAACAGAACAGAGAGCTCAGAAATCAACCCATGTCTCTATGTTCAACTAATATTTGACAAAGGAGGCAAGAACATACACTGGACTTCCTTGGACTTTATCTTCTCATCTGCAAAGTAGAGATAATACCACATTCCTATCCTACCAAGAACAAAATGAGATGTTACATGGGAGAGAGCTTGGGAAGCTTTAAAATGCTTGCAAATAATAGATACTATTAGATTTAAACGAGATGATGTGGTAATCTCAGGGGAGGTCTTGTTGCAAATATCCAATTACACTGATTGTTTTTAACTTTAATGCTTGCAAATGCAATGAGGTAAAGGGAATAAATTATTTCAAATTCTGTTCTGGTACATTAACATTTGATGACATGTAAGCCTAATGAGGTCACAGAGTCAACACAGAAAGCCCTGTTAGTGAAGATTATATACATGTCAGGACAAGAACAGGAGACAGAAGAACAGAACCATTGCTATTTTAATATAATTCTTGTTCTGACAGAATGAAAAGTTAATTAACATGTGCTACCTGAAAACCGAACAGCAGATTTCATCTCCATTTTAGTTTATTGAGTTTGATTTGATTATGCTGATTCTCAAGCTTTAATAGCTTTTTGGTATTATCAGTCTCTTGGTCCTGATTTCTTAGTCAGCTAAGTAATGAAACATAGCTGCTCATCTCTTGCACATGGTTAATTATTTTAGCTCATTTATTTTGGAAGGGACCACAGAACTTACCTAGGTAGCTGGATGGGCCGCCTCTTTCCTTTTTGGGATAATCACTTCCAGAGGAACTTTTAAAATTTAGGCCACTTTGTTCTAATTTTTTTTTTTTTTTTAAGGACAATCAGACCTAGGTGGTTGAGTAGCTTAATCAGGGAATATTTATTGCAAGGAAGCTATTCAAGCTAGTTCTAGTAAAGTGAGATCAATTCTAAAGATTCCACAGGCAGCCTCAAGGGTATAAAAACTGAAACACAGATAGGCTTGTGAAAGCAGGAATCAGGAAACCAGAAACGATGGCTTCTTCAACCACCTTTTAGGGAGCTTTTGGTCTTTTGCTTCTGCTTGTGCTTAAATCCTGCTCCACTTTCCTGCAGGTATCTTTTCTCTGCTTAGTTATCAGTATGCATATAGCTAAAAATAACTATCTCAAAAGGGAAGCCTTGTGCACTGTTGGCGGGAATGCAGATTGATGCAGCCACTATGGAAAACAGTATGCAGGGTTCTCAAAAAATTAGATTCCACTTCTGGGTATATACCTGGAGAAATACAAACACTAATTTGAAAGGCTATATGCACCCCTATGTTCATTGCAGTGTTATTTACAATAGCCAAGGTATGGAAGCAATCCAAATGCCCATCCATAGACAAGTGGATGAAAAAGCTGTGGCGCATATATACAATGAAATATTACTTGGCCATAAAAACTGAAATTTTACCATTTGCGATAGACCTAGAGGGTATTGTGCTAAGTGAAATAAGTCAGTCAGAGAAAGACAAATACCATATTTGTCTCTAAAGAACAAAATAAATGAAGAAACAAAATTAAACAGACTTATAGATACAGAGAACAGACTGACGGTTGCCGGAGGAGAGGGAGGGTTGAGGTACTGAGTGAAAAAGGTGAAGGGATTAAGAAGGACAAATTGGTAGTTACAAAATCATCACAGAGGCACAGTATGGCATAGGAAATACAGTCGATAATATTGTAATAACTCTGTATGATGCCAGGTGAGTACAGAAAATATCAGGGGGAACAGCTTATAAAGCATAGGATGACCAAGGTTTTCCAACAACTCTGCTGTACACTGGAAACTAATTCAAAATAATGTTAAATGCAAACTGTAATTTTAAAAACTTGGTTTTGAGTGAAAAAAAAAATGACCATCTGAGGCCAGCCTCTATGTATATGGAATTCAACTGCACATATCCCTTTCCCCCACATAGCACCTTAGTTTAAATTAAATTAGTATAGAGAATAAGATTGATCACTGGCCGGTTAGGGGATTGGATACTTTAAGTGTTCTACACACTCCTAGTGCAGTGAACTCTCATGTTGAAGTCACAAGGCACAAATTTGGCTACAATGGTCTACAGCCTCTAAAAGGCAGCTGCCAGAGAAGAGGGCTATGGGGAGCCACACCTCTCAACACATGCCTTTTACACTTAGTCACACTTAGAGCTTCAGCGCCTTGTGCTTGAAGAACAAATTAATTTTCCACCAGGTTTATGCCCTTGACCAAGGTTTTCCACTACAGACATACCTCTTTTTATTGTCCTTTGCTTTATTGCACTTCACATTTTTTACATATTGGAGGCAAGACCCTCCATCAGCAAAAAGATGACAACTCCCTTGATGGAGGTAATCTGGAAATGAACTCACAATATCTTCAAGGTGTGCCCATATTTAATTTCAGTATTAGACATTGCCTCCTTCCATTTAGAGCTAATGAATAAAGTGAGCCCAATATCATATCTCCAACAGACATGTCAGAAATACTGTTGCAAGTAACAACATTTTTATCCTTTGAGAGTTTATAATCACAGTCTTTCTACTTATTTCCACTAAGACGAGGAACATGTGTTCATAGTTGGAATTATACCAAAGTTGTTTATAATGTAGAAGTGTTTTTCTGCTTTCTGAGGGAAGCTTCTGCAACACAAAACATCTCCTTCCAATACATATTGACTTATAACTAGTAAGTCAAGGAAATGACTTGTGACTCAGCAATAAAATCTGAGTTCACAGAGCCTAAAGACATAATGCCAAAGCATAAATCTAAATTCCCCACTGTAGGGGGAACTTTGTTCTCTTTTATCTTCATTAAAAGGAACATAAATGTGATTGTGAGCAGTTCAACGAGAAATTTTTGTTGAGCCTGATGATAGTGTGGGAAGTATCTCTAAAGCCATTTAAGTTCCAGAATTCTAACTAATTTGTGGTTTGTGGAAAAATTGATTACAAAAGGACTTCGTGAAATAATTTTGAGCTTAGATGTATTAGACAAGACCATCAAGGACTGGTTCAGGATAAATGACTGACAAAAATGTCAACGTCAGCTTGCCAGAAGTTGCTTTCACTATGGTTTATTTCTGGATCACTGGTCTCTATTTGAGTCTCACAAGTACCATAGTTTGGAAAGTGTCCCCAAACAGAGCTGGGGTGAAATACCTCATGTGTTTTCCTTCACTCAAGGACCACAGCATTCACAGTATTACAGTAGTTTATTGTGAAAGGATCTGTCTAATACCCTTTATTAGGTCATATTTGGAATCAGAAGTCCTTCTTTTCAATTGTAGAGTTGAATGAACTGAGAGAGCTTAAGTAACTTGCCAAGGCCCCTACAGCTTGGCCCAGCCAGAGTCTGGATTCATTCTATCTGGCTCCAGCTTGTGTGGTCTAAGGGAGGGCTTGGCAATGGTGTTTAGGGATTGTTGAGGTGTTTTTTTCTGTTTTTTTCTTTCTTTTTATGACCTCAATTTACTGGAATTAAAATGAAGAAAAAAAAATCAGTGTAATGTAATAGGCATGGGTAGGTGTACTCTATGCCTAGTGGCAAAGAAATAGAACATGATGTTAGATAACCATGGTGACAGCAAGTCATAACTTATATTCCCTTCCCCAGCCAAGAAAAAAAAAAAAAAAAAAAGCAACAATACATCGTTTCTTTGCTTTTCTGACCTGTGCATTGTTCAGTCCATGGAACCTCCTATGAGAACCAGACATCAGAGTCACCTCTATGAAAACTGAAGATGCTGTGAGGAGCTGAATCAACTCAATCATTTGTACCCTTGATATGGCATAATGTAGACAGGGAATCTCATCAGAGAAACTGAAACTATAAATAAGCTAACTGGACATTTTTGAAAGAAAAATGCAATGATCTGAAATGAAAAGTTACCTGAATGTACTTTCAATGGTGTATTAGATACTGCAGCAGAAAGGACCAGGAAACATGCAGCCGGGGTAACAGAACCTATTCAAACCGAAGCACAGTACAAAACAAAACAAAAAGACCAAAAAAATGAAGACTCAGTGGCCTGTGAGCAATATCGGGTGGTATCACACACGTGAAATCTGAGTCCCACAAAGAGAGAAGAAAGGCACTGGGGCTGAAGGGAATATTTGGGGGGGGGGAAATGACTAAACTTCTACAAATTTGATGAAAATGGTCAATCCACAGATCCAAGACACTTAACAAATGCCAAGCAGGTTAAAATATAAGTAAAACCACACCTAGGCACATCATAGTCAAATTGCTAAAAATCAGATAGAGGGGGAAGTCTTTAAAGAAGCTAGAAAAAAAGACGATTTACATATAGGAGACCAACGATAAAAATGATCCCAACTTCTCATCAGAAATAATACAAGCCAGAAAACAACGGAACTGCACTGTTCAAGTTCTGAAAGAAAAATAAGAATAAAGATAGAAATAAAAATCAATGGGACAAACAGCATAGAAAATCCTGAAATGACCCATTTTACAGTTAAATTATCAGTTAGTTTTTGACCAAGGCATGAAAGCAATTTAATGGAGGAAGGAAAAGTCTTTTTTTCCGGCTGCTAAATGATGCTAGAACAATGGAATCATTATTGGGAATCTTTATATTTTCCTGGTGAATTGTGGTATGAGCATACTTTCATTTGTTTACTGACCACTTGTGTTCTTCCACTGTGAAATGTTTGTTGTTAAAAGCCCCTTGCCTATGTTTACTTGAGGCTCTTTTTATTATTATTATTGTATTGTAATACCTGACACGGTACTTGAAAAAGAAACAAAATAAGCTGAGATGAATCATAAACCAAAATGTACAAGTTAAAACTATAAAGCTTCTAGAATAAAACATAAGATGATATTTTCATTTCCTTGGTATAATGAAACATCTTCTTATAAAGAAAACCACATTCACCCTAAAAACAAAAACAAAAAGACCAAAAAAAGAGAGAAATTGGGCCTCATCAAAATTTAAAACAGATACTCATTAAAATACCCCAGTAAGATAATGAATAGCTAATACACACAGGGGAAGAAAATATTCACATTACATATTCTGACAAAGGACTGGTATCCACAATATACAAATAACTCTTACCATTCAATTATAATAATATAAACAGCCTCAAGTAAACGTAGGCAAAGGACTTGAACAACTGATGCTTCACGATGGAAGAATACAAATGGTCAGTAAGCAAATAAAAGGATGCTCGTAGGAAAATGAAAATTAAAAACAAAATGAGGTACCATTTCACCCCCCTACGCATGAATACATTTTAAAAGGGTGACGACGCCAAATGTTGGTGAGGATGTGGAATGACCGGAATTCTTACACGTTGGTGGGACTGTTAAATGATACAACACACCCTTAACTTATAGTCCAACAATTCTAATTCTAGTCTGAGAAAATAGAAGTCAAAGGTTCACAAAAAATTTGTTTAAGAGTATTGATAGCAGCCCTGTGCATAACAGCTCAAAACTGAAGCTAACACACATGCTGGTCAACAGGAAAATGGCTTACTATTGACATATGTAACCAAACAGATGCATCTAGAAACATTAAGCTGAGCAAGGGAGCCAGACAAAAGAACACATGTGTAAGATTCCGTTTATATGTAGCTCTAGAGACAGTAGCTCAGAATAAAGATCACAAGAGACTAAAATACCAAATTAATTTATTAAATTAGCAAAAATAGAGCCACATTTTAGCTCTAACTTGCTTTAGTATAATAATTCTAATTTCTTGAGAAATTGGAAGTCAAAAATGCCCACCAGTTGGCTGGCAGTGGCCTCATTGCCCCAATTCCACATAATTACTGTTTGATCAAGCGAAGCAGAACAACAGCCGGCCCAGATATTAGCCCGTGTTCCCATTCTAGATAAGGAAGTTTGCAGGATGCAGAAACAGTTTTTCCCCTCCACTGCCAGGAACATGGGCACCCTGTACTTTATTTATGGCCAGAAAACTTTTGAAGTTAGACACCAATCAGATAATCCATCCTGCTATGAAAGACTTTATTAAGAGACAAGGTTAGCGAGGGTGTCCACAGTTGAACCTTTTAGCACTTAGAAATGCTCTTCTTAAACAAGAGATTTAATTAAAAAAAAAACAAAAAACCACTTTTTTTTTTTTACATTAGATTCCAATGATTACACGAAATCTTCTGTCTCTTACCTTTCCCTGGAACTATACCTTTCATCATAAAACTCCTAACAAGAAGGCCTGAGGTCTATGAGATTATAAAGATCCAATTTTCAAGAAGACCAGGCTTCAAAATATAAAACAGACATTTATTGCATATCCCCAAATGAAAGGGAATACTGGAAAATTAATCCATAAAAGTAATTTTATCTTAAAAACATTGCACTTGTTTCTATGCACTAAAAAATCTTGTTATTTTTTTGTTTGTTTTGGAATGCTCTGGCAGATAAATGGCTTTTTCACACATCACATCATTTCAGGCAATAATCCACCAGACCCTTTTTATCATTCAGAGGATCTCTAGAAATTCTTCCTTCAAAATGTTACCAAAAATTGGCTCATTTAAAGTATCCTTGTAAACTCAGAGGCATAAACCTACCAGCCCCCAAACACCCACGCATCCACCCAACCAGCCTACCCACCGACCCACCAGCCCCACTATTTTCATAATCAGCAGCCTTTCGGACTTTCACAAGGCCAGTCGCGGCGATGCCTAATGCTAGATTGCCTAGGAATGATTTAGGCACAGCAACAAACAAATAACAAAACTAAACTAAACAGACAATAAGCTCCCTCTTAAACAAATACCCTACAGCATTAAATGCCTGACATTTAAACTTTTAATTGCCAGGCCATCCATTCCAAAGTCATCCGTCTCAAATAAACATTGCCGGCTGTAAGACACAGTTCCTAGGAAAACAACCAGACACGAAACCAGGCCACTCTCACCCGAGTTCGCATTTTAGAAAGCCCTGGGAAAGCCAGACAACTGACCTCTCGAGTGACCTCCCGTTCCATGCCCGAGTTCCCACTCTAATGTTGCAAATTCACCAAAAAGAGTGAACCCACCAAACCCTAGGCACCCCAACCTTGTGCCCCAATAAAAGCAGAGCCCCAGGTGCCCGCACTCCCTCCCCCTCTCTAGCCTGGAGCTCACCGGGAGACCCTGGAGCATGCCCTGCATCCTGCGGTAGCTGTGAGCACCGGGTCCTCTCAGAGTTCCTGGTGGCTGGTGCTGAGAACCGCGGGGCCAGGGCGGCCCAGCCTCGGCTCGCGCTCGGGTGGGGGAGGAGTCTGGGGGCGGCCCCAAGCCTGGGGCAGGTGAGGCCGCAGGCCTTCCTCACTGATAGCATCACTGTGGGTCAGCTGAGACGAGAGGAAGCACACCCCCAGAGAAATGTGCCTCTATTGTTTTTGTAAGTTTTTAGTTTTTCAAAAATCAAATGAAAAAATGACGTTTTTTAAAAAGTGCAACTATCTTTTTCTTTTGCAAAAATCCAACACAAAACAAAACTGTGTTGAGCATGGAAATGTGCCTTTAGGGTTCCAGCAATTGTCGTAGAGAAAGGTTTTCATTGTTTGCTAAATATGAGTTCAGTATCTAACAAATTTATAAATGCCGGTCATCTATAAACATATCTTACCGCCTCAGATTAGAAACACTTACATGACCAGAATTCACTTTAAAGTGTGTTCATTTTCGATATATCCTTAGAAATATACTGTGCGGGGGGAGGAGGTGCCTCATTGCATTTCCACCTTTTAAAAAGTTATGCATTTATTATTAAATATAAAAACAGTATAACCACATTTTAAACATTTGGGATGAAGAGGAAAAAACCAAAACACATTCATAATTATTTAGTTCAACACAATCACTGCATAGCATATTTCTAAAAAAACAACAACAACAAAAAAACAAACCAGAAAAAAGGAAAGCTTTGTTCAGCTGCGGAAGGGAGGAGGGTCGGCTTTTCTGGGAGTACACTTGCTGGTACACTCGCAGGGCGCCACAGGGCTCATCTGTCAGTGTGTCACTCCAGTGTCAGTGATAATGACAAGCCACTGTTCTGGACACTTCTTTTGTGAGTATTATCCCCACCTGCTGGCACTTTGGGAAATTTCCCCACAAAGCTGAGGGCGGGAAGCAGGGCGCTACGTTTCGCAGCTGTGTCTGGATCCTCAGAGGGGTTCCTGCTTGATTCCGGGGAACACTCGCACCAGACGGTGCTGCACCTGAGAGTCTCACTCTTCACTGTCTCCACTATTTTGTATCTTACCAGCTTCCCTGCGTGGAGTCTGCGGACCTGCTTCTGTCACTGTGAATGTTCAACATGCTGCTTTTTCTCTTTTCTTGGAATGGAAACTCCTTGAAGGAAAAGTATGATAGTTTGTACTTATTAAACAACCTTGACTAACTCTCTTTTCCAAATATTTTAAACAACATAAAGGGAACAAATCGCTAATATGCTTCTGAATCTTCACTCTCACCGCTCTGTGACCTGGTTTCCTCATATAGAAAGAGGGAGCCGTCAGCTGGATCTACCGGGAAAGCCACCAACTCCCGCGATTCTCACAGGCCGCGCCGGCGCCTTCCTGCGCCTCGGTTTCCCCTCGCTGCGCATCCCGCAGCAACTGATCGCCAGCCCCACGGCTCCGCGGGGCCGGCTCTTGCGAAGGTGACTTGCCAACGCCTTCTTGCTGAACCTAACAGGCACCGTTCAATCCTAATGTAATGTGACCTCTTGGAAACGTTCTGTACTTCCTTCCTCCCTGAGACACTTCATCTCTGGGTTCAGGGTGCAGTGCTCCCCTGATTTTTTCGGACCTCCCTGGCACTCCCTGCTTCATGTCTTCTGTCTCCTTCCCTGGCACACATTCCTTTGGGTTATTTCCTCTGCTCTCTGACCTTACCCACCAATCCCAGCACTTTATACATTTTTCCTGGGAAATATCATTCACTCCCAGGCCTTTGTATTATGATGATTTCCAAATCTGAACCTTTAGCCCAGTTTTCCTTTGCAGTTATGGGCATTTTCACTTATATGTCTCATAGACAAATCAAATTCACCGCGGCCAGGTGGAATATATTATCTGCTCTCCAAACCTGTCTGCACTGTCTGCTCACTGAGCGGTTTCACTCTCCCTGCTCAAGCCTACAGCCTGACCTTTATGTGTCCCTTTGCCATAGTCTCCCATTCAATCCATTAGCAAATCAATTCTCTTTTCCAAACTTATTTCTGGTTCACCCAGTATTTTCTATCCTTACAAGTTCTTTCTAGTTCCAGCAGCGTCCTCTTTTGCCTGGGTTACTGCTCAGTCTTGTTCTCTTGAATCCATCCCGACATTGTTGACAGGTTCATTTTCCCAAGAAAAATATGACTATGTCACTGCCATGTTTGAGACCCTTTGAAGTTTTATGCTGCCCTCAGGATCAAGTTACAATCTTTAATAACACAGCCTGCAAAGCCCTGCTGACTCTCTCGCCTTAACTCGCCTTTTCTTCCACACCCTCTGTGCTCGCGCCACACTGAGCTGCTGTTCCTGTCAATGGCTGTGCTCCCTAACCTCTAGCAGTTGCATCTGCTGATTCCTGTCCCCCAGAATACACTTGCTCTCCATGTGTCCCCATCTACTTGCTTATCCACTATTTAATTTTGAGTTTTAGGCTAGATGTTACTTTCTTCAGGGGAGACCTTCCCTAAAACCCCAGGACCTTCATATTATACAATACCATGCAACAGCTAAAAAGAGTACTAGATTGGAAAAGAATGTTGGGTTTCAGAGTAAGATATGTAGACTATCCTCATTGTATTTTTAAAAAAGAAGGAAGAAAAATCCCCCGATAGGTTGTATATGTATTTGGAACACAAATCATGCTGTTTGCAGCAAAGACTTCAAAGAAGTATAGCTAGAGATGGGCTACAGGCATAAAAGTTGCCTTTTTATTTAAATATCTTTAAATTGTTTTTACTCCCCTCAATGAACATAAGTTACTTTTAAGATTAAAAAATTAATTCTGATATGACTATGCCACTGCCATTTTTAAGATTCTTATTTAAAATGAAAGCTCTCATATGTCTTTTCTCTCAATTTTCCTTCCTTGGGATTCACCTCTTCCAGATGTTTAGCTTAGACTGTTTGGGCTTCTATAACAAAATACCGCAGACTAGGTAGCTTATAGACAACAGGAATTGATTTCACAGTTCTGACGGCTGGAAGCTGGAGATCAAGGCACCACATGGCTGCTTTCTGGTGAGGACCCTCTCCCTGGTTCAAGTTCAGCGCCTTCTCACTGGGTCCTTACCTGGCGGGAGGGGTGAGGTCTCCTTTATGAGAACACCGGCCTCATTCATGAGGGATCCATCTTCATGACCTAAGCACTTCCCAAAGCCGCCCTTCCTAATACCATCACTTTTGGGGGTGAGTATTTAACATATGAATTTGGAGGGGGACACACAAACATTCAAACCATAGCAGTTTTCTTCCCCCAGATTCTGTTTCCTTCAGTGAGTTTTAATTTTCATTGCCTGTCCATGGTTTTCTGAAAGTAGCTTAGGCCCGTAGGGTCTCTAAGGCCAGGAAAATGACATCCAAGAGAGGAGCTCTCTTCACAAACTTGAGTCTGAGAACATTTCGGCCCACTTTGCAGGGATCCTTCGTGTCCACTGGACTTAGCTGCCTAGAAAAATACACAAGCAGCCACAGGCAGACATGCAATTTCTTTTTTCTTTTTTCTTTTTTAATGTATCTTTATTGATTTCAGAGAGAGGGGAGGAGAGGGAGAGGGAGAGATAGAAACATCAATGATGAGAGAGTCATTGATCGGCTGCAGCCCGCAACCCGGGCATGTGCCCTGACCGGGAATCGAACCCTGATCGCCTGGATCCTAGGTCGACGCATAACCACTGAGCAACGCCCGGCCGGGCAAGACATGCAGTTTCTGTCTGTGGGGACTCAGGCTTCTACCACCTGAGGGTCCAAAGAAGGCACAAAATCCTTTTGTACTTCCTCACCTGCTCTCCTCTCCCACCAGTTCCCATACCTGGTCTCCCCTAGAAATTATGGCTGGCTACCTTTGGCCCCAGGAGACCTCTTTAGGCCCCACCAGCTTTACTATTCTGGCTTTTGTGTTATGCCCTAGAGGGGGTTGAGGGGAAGAGAGTCAGGGGTGTGCACCAAAGACTCCATCTTCTCTGAATGCCCCATAGCTGCATTCTCATTTCTTAACCCCCAACTGAAAACCATTAAATATCCTGTGACTTTTATTGGCACTGATTTAAAGTTAGCAACCTTGGTTTATTTAATTTTCCAAGAATTATCTTGTCCCAGTTACTTTCATGCTTTGTGTCAGTGTCCTATTAAAAAAATAATAAAGTGTTGCTCCTTAAAAGGTTACATTCCAATTCTCTGAATAGGTCATCTAAAACATTAGTAGGGACAGGCTCATTTTTATTTTCACATGTTCGAATTTCTTGTATTGTTTGCTTCCTGTAGTGCCTTAGGACAATTTAAAATGAGTCAAGTTTCTGAAAAATGGTTTCCTAAAATCCCAGGCCCATTCTTATAAATCTGACAATTTCCCATTCAAAATAAGAGCTACTATAGGACAACTGGTAATTTTTTTCTCTGATGGGTGCTAGGGAGCAAAATTTTTACTTTATAGAAGAGATACTGCGGCCAGGGAAGGACAAACAACTGGTTTGGTTGTCCCATTACACAGTGGTAAGGCTGGGACCCAGACTCTACATCACCACACTGGAGCAGTGACATGATTTAGGGACAGACACAGTGGCTGGTCTCAGATGATAGAGGAAGGGACAGAAAGAAAGGCAAGAGAATATGTGAGCCACCTCCCATTTTAGTGAGTATGTTGGATGACTCAGTCCTTCACTCGGCTGATGGGTGTTTTGAAGAACATGGTTCATGTGTGTGGCCGTCTTCTCAGGAAATGGAACCCTGGGAGCATCAAGTGCACATAACCGAAAGTACATCTGAAAAGGCCAATTTATCACATGAGATACAATCTACTCACCGCACATGAATTAAAGAGTTTTAATGCACTTAGACAAAAGAAACAATCTTATACATGAAGAATAAGTGAAATTAATAAAGTTCATCTTTAGCCTCCCAGGTCTCCTCTTTAGTGTTTAAAATAACATTTCCTTAAATTGGCAGTTCTGCTTTATAAAGTGCTCTTACATGCATGCGCTATCTTGTTTGATTTTCCTCCTGTCACTTGTCATTTTATGGATTCACTTCCACAAGTAGCCAGTATCACGCATCTGGAATGTTCACAGTGGGCGATTTTATTCTTCAACTTCTTTTGGCAACAGAACAACCTGTATTCTTATTTTTCTAACAGCATTAACAACAACAACAGGACATTAAAAGAGACTGAAAGTAAGAAGACTGAACAACTCTTTATAATCTCTTTACTGCCAAAACGTGTTCTAAAGAAAGGATTTGATACCAGACATTACTTTTGTAAATTCAGGTTAAAGTGTTACCCTTCTCAGGATACTTGCTGAGAAACTTTATGCTTAATTATGGAAGAAAGAATTGGCCTCTATTATTGGAATTTATGCTCAATAAGTGTCTTTAGAAGCCAATACGTGGAGCAGTTATTTTGGGAAACACCTACTAGCCTGATTATATTCTGCCCTACTTATACTAACACAGAGGTAATATTGGAAATATTGCATTAGCACTTTCTTAAGTGTAGGATCCTGGTAACCTCATGGTGTGACCCTTAAACCAGCTCTGGGGGAAGCCACAGGCCCTCAGTGGACACTGAATATGGAACGACATCGCCTTTTTATTAGATGGAGGAGTCAATTCTAAAATCATATATATTTATGTTTCCAGCGATGTTTGTTCTTAACAGTGTAAATCCAATGTGCCTGAGAAGGCTGTGGTTCCCGAGGAAGGGCTGTGCTCCTGGAACCCGCGGCTCTTGTTTCCCCGAGAGGCGCCGTACCTGCTGTGCGGGAGGCTGTGCGGGAGGCTGTGCGTCGCAGCCGCTCAACGCTGCACCCTTCCAGGCTTCCTTCCCCGAAGCTGCTCGTGAGGAACGCCGGCCCTGGTGCCTGGAGCGCACCGGGGCCTCGTGAGAGTTGGACCGGCTGGGTGGTTTGTATTTCATGCGCCATAATTCAAGGGCTCTGTGGGAGAGTCTTATTTTGAGCGGTTTGGACACATCTTTCTGCTCTCATACAGGGATTCTTCCTAATCATGGCACTGTTGGTGCAAACTGGACGTAATAAGCCTATCGACATCCCAGGTTAGTTTTAAAAAAAATACCTCCTGGTATGTTTGAAGAAGGGCGAGGAAGCCAGGGGTCCTTTTTCAAAGAGGTGCTCACAGTTCTTCAAGCCGTTATTTCCAGATGGTTCCACACGAAGCTGGAAGGGCTTCCACGGTGGCCTCTCCGGCTGTAGCTGGCTGTGGTGTTTCAGTCAACAAATATTTACCGAGCCTGCGCTATGTGCCAAAGCCTGGCTCCTGAGGAGGCAGCAGGAAACAAAAACAGCCCAAATCCTGCCCTTTTGGAGCTTATTTTTAGCAGGGAGTTAGGTTAAAAAAAAGATAAACGGCATGTTAGTTGCTGACCAAGTGCTAAGGAGAGAAATTAGGCCGGGAGATGCTGGAAAAGGGACTGCAGCGCATGACGGGGCGGGAAGGCCTCGCCGGGAGGGGGCTTTGCACAAGGACCTGCTGCAAGTGAGAAGCGAGCCACGTGGATGCCTAGGGGACGATTACTCCTGGCGGAGGGACCATTCCGTGGAAAAGGCCCCAGGCAGAGGCGGGCAGCGGGGAAGAGCGAGGATGAGGCCAGGGGCGCCGAAACTGAGCGAACAAGGGCAACGACAGGAGGGGGTAATGATGGGGCCCAGGGGACACACCGGGCAGGACACAGCGCTGTCCCTGCTTCAGTTCAAGACCAGCACCACCTAAGGCACACACGGAATTCGCTTTCCACTCTTGGAAGGTACTCCTTTCTTCTTTTTTTTAAATATATCTTTATTGATTTCAGAGAAAGGAAGGGAGAGGGAGAGAGACAGAAACATCAATGATGAGGGAGGGTCATTGATCGGCTGCCTCCTGCACGCCCCCGACTGGGGATCGAGCCCGCAACCCGGGCATGTGCCCTGATCGGGAATCGACCCCCAATCTCCTGGATCCTAGATCGATGCCCAACTGCTGAGCCACGCTGGCCGGGCTCGGCAAGTACTCTTGACGCCCAGAGAGCTTCCTGGGTGCCAGGAGCCACGGCGCGCTTCTTGCATTAGCACCGTAGGATGCCTTGCTTTGCTTTTCTTAATGGAAACAAAGACTAATGTGTGCTTGATGTCATGTCCGAATTTCCAAACAGAGGTTGGTTCTTGAGTGGTTGTGATTTCCTTGCTTTTCTACTGCTTCTTTCAGGTCCACAAAGCAGAAAGCCTTTCCCTCTGACTCCTTGGAATTACTACACAAGAAGTCATTACTGCTATTCCTATATGATGTTATCTCTTTTGACATGGTATTGAAATGTCAAATAACTGCCTGAGATTCAAGAAGCATGACTCCGACTAGCTCCACCGCAGATCCATACTTGAGATGACTCGCTTAGTGGGAGCTCAGTAAATTATGTGACATTGAAGGGAATTCATTCAATTCTGAGAATAGATGACCCGATTCTCCTCAGCCTGATCCTTCACTTAACTGGAAGAACGAATAGATGGTAGCTTTTCGGGCAGTTCTTACAATGTATGGACGCGTGAGGAGGTGTTTCTGAAATGAAAAGCTGGAGGCAGGGGAGTGGGTCCTACCTGCTAAAGCTCTTCCTCCCGAGATGACCGCTGCTTCTGCTCCTGCCCGCTATAATTCAATCTTGGCACCTCCTAGGCATGTGGCTTTTCTACCAGAACCTAAGTGCCACAAGTAAAAGAATCATGACTATTTCATAACCGTTCTATCCCTATTGCCTGGTGTTGTACCAGGCCCATTTTAGGCACTCGAAATATTTATTGAATGAATGAATTCCTGAATTTCAATGTGATGGACTCCCTTTGTATTTGTCTAACTCCTTCCAAAATTTTCACCCTGGGAATCCAATTCAGGATGCTCCGCTCTTGAGGAAATTAGGTAACTATTTAAACACTATAAGGCTGGAATAAGCACGAAATTAACAAGCAGAAATGCCTTCAACATACAAACTTTAGGTGCCGTTTCCTGAGAAATCCCATGGAGGGGGTTTATTCAGACACCTGACCCTCAGACTAAAGACTAACCTCCTGCCATGTGGCTTGGGAAAGAAACAAAAACCAGAGGTTAGCAGCATTAAAAAAGAAACACAAAAACTAGTAAGGACCTAGAGACTTAGAATATTAATGTACTTTTAATTCCTCAACCTCTCTTTCCAACTATTATTCTCACATCGGAGGTCCCACTTGCCCGTCCATTCCTTCTTCACTGCTTAGTGTAGAGATGTGATAGAAACAGCATGAACTGGTGTCTGGTGGGCCTGGGTATGAATTCCTGATTCACCAACTCGGTGGCAGTTTATTCCCCTATGGAAGTGAGATTAAGAGTCCCTAAGTCATGGGCTTGTTAAGAGGAAGTTAAATAAAACATGTCCAATGCCAGCTTAGAGCTGATAGGTGGAAGCCCCTTGAAAATGCTGCTTCCCTGTCCCTTTAGATGGTGGCCCAGAGGTTATTAGGGGTCTTTGTTTCTTTTTTCCTACCCTGTGTACCTATTGGGTGTTTAGGGTTCCAAGGCTCAGAGTTATATGCAGAAGTAAGGTGGGTCATGGGGTGGGGAGGAAATAAAGGAAAAGAGGTTGAAGGAGAGAGAGTCCACGAGAAAGAGAGAAATAACAGAATTCTTAGGTGAGCTATGGTTCTGGTAAGATAGGGTGATTTAATAACTTCCTAATAGGAATTCTTGCCTCTAATATTTTAGCTTTCTAGTTTAATCTTTACACTGCAACCAGAATTATTTTCTTCTATGACTCATCCCATTTCCCAAGCCCTCGCCACTATCCTAAATCACATTTACATCCCTCTCACAAGCCCCATGCTCTTCATAGCTTACTATTCCCTAAAAATACCATGCATTTTTCTGCCTTTATTAATCTGAGAATGTCCTGGCCTTGTTCAAATCCTACTCAAGCTTTCAGCCTTAGCTCAAGATCCAGGCTTCTTCAGGAAGCAGGCTCGATTCTCCCAGGCAGACTGAACTACTCTTTCTTGCTTCCTCCTATAGTACTGGGTGTAGACTGTGGCTGTTATATTTATTTTTCCTGCCTTATATTTATATAGAAAGCACAATTATTAACCATCTTATCACTGAAGTTATGAGTCTGTATGAGGAAACAAGAATATTAAAACATGAAAATAGTCACTGATTAGCTGGCAGTCTGTAGTATTAACCCCAGGTTTTCTACCCCTTCTCCCCACTTCTAGTACCAATTATGGGTAATAACTATCCATCACCTGAGCATCTTTCCTTCTTTTCTGGTAGGACAATGCTGGAAAGATCCCATACACAATACAGATACAACATAAATAGGTTGCTGTTAAGATTTCAAGAACCACAAAAAGTAGTGGAAATCATGAAGTCCAGGTATATGCTAAAAATCACTCACAGAATGACTGAAAAGATTTAAAAAAAAAGAAAAGTGGTAAGAATGATGACAAGAGCATCCAAGGGGGGGAATTTGTATACCCAAGCACTGGGAAAACTCATGAAGTTGGCTAACATTTTTCAAAAGTCCTCTTGATGATCATGTTATGAAAATTCAAACGGAAAGTGAAGGCTTTCACAATGTACATTTTCACAGGAAAAAACTACATGCAAAGACCCACACAGGATTTATTCTTTGTTGCAATTATAACCTATATTTTGTTAAGTATAAGATAAAATAAACATTTTTTCATGATTTTGAGTTCCATTTTTTAAACGATTACATCCAGGCCAAACCTTTTTATTTTTATTTTTTACTGTACTTATTTACTATGAACTCTTGTTACCTGCATTGAGGCCTTTTTCTAGTAGCAATTATCCTGGGAAAATGACCTCTTATTGTAGTTATTTGTGACCTTTGGAAGCCACTAGAATGTCAAATTCATGAAAACAAGTACCGTATTTTCACCAGCCAAAAGAATGCCTGGCACATAAGCACTGAAGGACCATTTACTGTGAACCAAACACTGATCTCAGCACTTCACAAATATAATCCTCCAAGGTAGGCATTATATTCATTTTACAGATGAGGAAACTAAGGTCACACAGCTTGTAAGCGGTAGAGCTGGAGATCAATCCCAGGCTGTCTGGTTCCAGAATCCATGCTTCTAGCAAATACACTGTGTTCTCTGTACTATTTCAGTGGGCCTCCAGATGTTTGTGGAATAAGTTGATTTTAATAGCCTGTGTGAGTATGCAAATACAGTATATAGATCAGATTCAAATGAGATCCTGAGGAAGCGGGAGACAATTAAGGAGGTTTATCGTATTTCTGGTTTCCATAAAGACTAGAAGAAAAATGTAAACAGAAAACACAAACAAGACTCCCCAAATTCTTCAATAAAATTAAGATCATCTGGCCTCTTTCAATATGTTTTTTATTCCATTTATATTCTCTTTATTTTTTATCATAAAGTAGAATGCACAAAATGTGAATTACACAAATATCTTGTGTGTCCTTCACCAA
This sequence comes from Miniopterus natalensis, assembly GCF_054644295.1. Classification (NCBI taxonomy): domain Eukaryota; kingdom Metazoa; phylum Chordata; class Mammalia; order Chiroptera; family Miniopteridae; genus Miniopterus; species Miniopterus natalensis. The sequence goes on along the minus strand of NC_142083.1, from coordinate 31,760,538 downwards.
CTGTTTTTTCTACCGCATACGGATACGTTTTGCCTTATTGTCTGAGTTGCTCTGCTGTGCACGTCCACTATTGACAGGGCTGTTGGCTGCACAGTGGGAATGCCTGCAGGCAAGGATCAAGACTTTATTTCACTTTTTTTGTATAGCACTTGGCATGGGGACCGGCCCCAGGCGCATGGTGGAGTCTCTTCCATTCTCATACCCCACCTAGGGTCCACTTGAGGTTCTCTGCTTCCTCGGTTTCCCCAAGCAGCCCCACCCTTGTCTTACTTTATAAAACCCTGTTCTCTCTTAGGCTTTTGTCCAGTCTTTATTTCTGTGACTCAGTCCCTTAGGATCCTGCTCTCTGCTGGGAGACAAAGGCCTAGTTTGATGACTTGGCCAGGACCCCTAGGTTTGCTGAGATGGCCTGGCTGGAGGGGGCACGGTTTAGGGGTAGGACTGGGGCTGGAGGTAGCAGGCAGGCTCTGGGCCCTCCGTATCTGCCTCAAGGACTGTGTCCTAGTTTACCCTTCTATATGTACTGCTAGGAAAATTATGTTCTCAGTGGGTGACATCAGAGTTCCGCTTAGGAAGGGAAGCATAAAGGAGCTGCCGGTGTTGGGAAGGCACTTGGACATCGCCCACGGAGATAGAAAGTTAGAAAGGGCAGGAGCCCAAAAAGCAAAAATCAGATAGTTAAACTGCTGTGCATAAGATATGAACAATTTTCACTTGTTTATGATTCTGTTTTTTGTAAGAAGGGGAGAGGCGATACGGGAGAGAGAAATGAAAAGGGGGGTAAAGAAAGAAGACAGTGAGATGGTCTGATAGAAACTCTTGGGGTGAAGGGCCAGTGGGACATTCCCCTGTGGAAGGACAGCAGAAAGAACTTTCTAGAGGGGAGAATTTTAAAAGATGTGCCTTTATGTTTCCCCAGTGATTAGGAAATCTTTTAACCCCAAGTGATTTGTGTGAGTGTGGTGAGGGTTGGAAATCTTCACGAGGATGTTTTCACACAGCTCAGCACAGAAGAGGAGCGGCGTGTACGGGAGACGGGTCCCCAGGAGGGCAGACCGCGCTTGGCCTAGTCCCCAGGGAGTCAGGCCTCTGCACCGGGCTTCGCACCATCACAGCATCGGGGCTTGGGGTTCAGACCAAACTTAGGTCTCCTGCAGGGACTGAAGGGGCTTGTTGTTTCTGAGTTATATTTATAGTTTGTTTGAAAGAAGAATGCCTCCGATGAAAAAAGTGTGTGCGCGGGTGTGAGAAAACCACACAGTATGGCAAAGAGACCTTGTGATGAGCCCACTAGTGTGAGCTTCTAGCAGCCAGAGGCGGTGTCCCAGCCCCGAGCATATGCTTGGCAGTGAGTAGAGGCGAGAAGTCATTGCGTAGAATCCAGCGCTCAAGACAGCAGCTGATGATGCCGCGGAGGCCTCTGGGGCCGTCGCTCGCTGATGAGGTCTTAGCCTCCCTTACATGCGCCGCACATGTTGTTTTTCTACTCTCGGTAGCAATCTCCTGGCATAGACCAAGCCTGCCGGTGACACCAGTCTCAGTGGGAAGGGGGACATTTGCTGCTGCTCTGCCCGCCGGTCCCGAGGAAGCCTCCCTCCTGCCGACTTGAATGGTGTTTATGTGCAGCTCTCACACCGTGGAAATCAGTGCTATCCACAGAACTCTTTAGCAAATAGTTTTGCTTTTTCAGTTCCCAGGTGACAGGACCTACCTCAGTGAGCTTTGCTGCAGAGTTTTTTATCTATTTGTGTTCGGTGTTTTGATTCCTGGGGGACTTGACCTCATGCATGCTGTGGGCACATACTTGGGAATGAAAAGAAGGCAAAGACCCCTTCTCCCTCCCCCAACTGCCACCATGGCCCACGAGTCATTCAAAACATTTCCTAACTGTTGGAATAAAAGAGTAAAGGGATGAGGGACAGAGGACGAAGATGATGCTTCTCCAAGCTTTCAGGTCTTGCTGGGCTCCCTGCCCTCACTTTCCTCCTCTCCCTACAAATTTCCCCCAATTTCCTTCTCACCTGCAGACTCAGGTTGTTAAAACTCCACCAGAGTCCAGAAACACAACTCTGGAAATACAGCTCTGGGAGTCAGCTTAGCAGGTTCCCCGAGAGCCCAGGCTTTTTACTATATTTATATATTTATTATGTAAATATACATAAATATATAGAACCCCTCTTTATCAATCCAATGAGAATTATAATAGTAGTTGTTTCATGAGAACTTTAGAGAGTTTATCACCATGCATGTGCTTAACATGTAGCCTGTCACCTAGAAAGAGCTCAGAAACAACAGCAATAATTATGGTGGTGGATTTCAGCATATCATTATATGTATGACCATACATATAATCAAGGTCATACATATAATAAAATTAAAGCTTTGGCATCTCTTAATTATTCTTTCACTTAGTATCTGCAACAGTTATTTTTATAAGGCTTTCACAAATTATTAAAGTTCTTCCTTAATTTATTTGTCTTTCCAAATGATTGAATGACCAAGATCTCCAACACCTTATACTAAAGGTGCAGTTGAGTAATATTACACCTCATTACTTGATGCTGAGGACTTAAGACATCTGGTGGAAATGGTTAAAATCCTTTTATAGCATGTTAAGAAAAATTAATGAAACACAAGAAAAAATTAAAACCCCCTCCCTATCTCTTAGGAAATGTCCTTCAAAGGTACTTACAAGATCGTGAATGAAATTTATTTGATTTGAATCTGTAGCTAATTTGCAATATTTTACTTAAAAAGAATGAAATAAAAAGCTATATTCCCCAATGCTGTCCTAAGAAGAGAGCTATGAATATTGAAAAGCCATGTCAGCTAGAGGTAGAAATCCCAGCAGCTTCCATTTTTGGCTTCTGTGCAGTGGATATGCTATTTGGTCTCCTTCATGAGTCCTTATTTAAACAGAATGCCTTTGCATCTGCCTCTAGAGTTAATTATAAAGCTAACAGAAGTCAAGCCCGACATTAGTTTTTCTGTGAGAATACCTACTGAAGTTAAAAATAAGGTTTCCAAGCTCCTCATGGAGTCTCTTTCCCCTGATGTCCACACAGCTCGATCCCTCATTGTGTTCAGGTCTCTGCTAAAAAGCTAACCTCGCCCGAGAGAACGCATCGAGGACATAATCTTAAAGAGCATCTCTCTTCATCCTCTCTCCTCTGACCATGATTTATCTTTCACACCACTTGTCTTTCCCTGAGATGTTATGAATTAATTTTTAATTATTGCCTTCCTGCCACCCCCTACCATCCCAGTGGTCACAAGACATGAGCAGACAGGGATTTTGCCCATCTCTACCGGCCCTAGACCAGGATTTAGAATAGTCTCTGGCATGAACTGATTGATGTTCAGTAAGTATTGAATAAATAAATCAGCGAACAAACAAAGCAAGAGGCAGAGCAGCATGATAGAAGAATTCTAGACTTGAAATTAAGGTACAGTTTTGACTCCTGGCTATGTTTGTACCAGAGCTGTATGTCGACGGGTGAGCAAACTAAAGAGTTTGAACTTTTGTTTCCTCATGTATAAAATGGAAAATAACAAAATCTATCTTGCAGTGGAGTTACACATTCAATTGAGATGATGTTTGTGCAAATGCTTTATACACTCCTTATAAGCAATGTTAATTTAAAGGGATTTGTTATTCTTACAAACTAATAATTATGATTATTAAATTGTTCTGTTCTATGTTTAGAAAACATGACAACACTTTGTAGGTTTGGCAGTTAGCCAGTTTAACCATGTCACGTGTCACCTAAGTTTTGTTTTTCCCTTTCCCCAGAAAACTCAGGAGGACTATGCTGAAATACTATTATTTTGATCATTTGTTTGTTACTCTGATTTTTAGCCCAAGTATTAATGGAGGCCACCTATTACTCCCAAAACTCATGCTCATGGAAGAAAGAACTTTTTCTATAGGTTTCTTGCTGAGGACATTTCAAATAGATACCTAGTGCAGGTATCATTAAGACAACTTTACCTGAAAGTTCAGAAATTAAATAAATATGTGGTAGGTTTTATTTTGAAGGTGATGGTAGACTGTAGTTTGATTTGAATTTTTGTAATCATTTATTACAAGAGCAAGTTCTATTAAGGATTGAGTATCTTCTCTTATCTTAATGCTGGGCAACACAATTTTTTGATATTTAGAATATTTTATTTTCAACTTTTAATTCTGGCAAATAAAAATGCATATAAACCCTAGGAGGTTTTGAGGAGTTATTGATATATTAATTGAAAATGCATTCATTAATAAATTACTCAATTTAAAATTTGGCACTATATATCCAAAACTTTATATGTATAATCATTGATCTAGTAATTCCACCTCTAGAGATATATCCTAAAGGACTAATCATGGTTATGAGCAAAGCTTTCTATGTAAAGCTATTTATTACAGCAACAAACTTAGGCAAAATAATCTAAATGTCTAATAATAGGGAATCAGTTACGAATTATTGTATATTCATTAAAAAGGAATATTATAAAGCCAGACAAAAGATGTAGAAGAATATTTAATGTCATGAGAAATATTCATCATGTCTATGTCAAGAGCTTCCTTAGAGTGTGGTGTGTGAGGGAAGCTGTGGGGAAGCTGAGCCAGAAAACTAAAAATCTCTTGTTTGGAAGGCTCAGACCATTCCCAAGTCAATAAATTTTTATTTCCAGCACACAGTCAAACCCTGCAGACCCAGCAGCCATTCTGTCTCAAAAGTAACTTGGCATCTCCTTGCTCACTGCTAGTAGTAGAGCTGAACCCTCAAAAAGGCAATATTACTCTCCTTATTTCCAAGTCTTGGCGGTGGTGATGGGATGAAGGTGAGGTCAGGGGTGAAGTTGGTACAGTCTCACTGTGACCCATAAGTACTACTAAGCTCTAATGAGGCCAAAGGCATAAACACCACTCTGCTTATGTTGATTCTCTTCGCCCTGTTTTTTTGCCAAATTAAAAATATGTGCAATTGGTCACAGCCTGCAAATCCATCACTGCTACAGGGCGATCTAGCCTCAAGTGAGTGTCCTTAATGCTGGGTCAGCAGCAATAAGTTTAGAGGTGAAAGAAAGCATATCCATTACCATAACCATATTTTTCTACACCTATTTTTAGTCTAAAAAGTGCTCAGGGCAATTTGCATTCATTTTAGGATTGAACTATTGCACTTGGTATGCATGTCAGTGAACTGGGCTGTTTATAACCTCGCTCCCCACCTTTGCATGCCACTGCACAGTTGTCTGCAAGGCAGGGAACTCTCATTTCATAAACACGACCTGTCTTGATCAGCATTTTGGCACCCCTTGTCTCTAATTGTGTAGTTGGGGCTGAATCTCAGATACAGAACCAACTGACATTTCCACATTGCGCTTAAGACTGATCGTATAACCGAAGCCATGATTTTGAGGGATCTCAAAAACAGAATTTAGAATTCTGTTTTAGGATGTGAACAGGTTGACTGCATCAGTTTTTCACTTGGAAAGAGAAACCTGGCCATTTCAGTCACTGAGGTCACATTCTGCAGAACAGTTCTGAATACATTTTCAGTATTCGGGCTCACGCATCAATTATTTAATATTGTACATGGATGCCTTCAGCATGAGATTTCCTTTAGCTCTTTGTGAAGACCACACATTGCTGGATGCAGCTCTTCCATATGTTCTACTGCTCAGATCTATTCATATGTCTGATTCCTATTGATGTGGCACTTTTTCTCTTATAGATTTTGTCTCTTATTGATCTCTTTAGTATTAATTTATTCCCAATGTTCTCAAATAGGGTGCAGGGTATGAGAATCATCAATATCCGGTCCTCTCTATGTGCTCTCCTGTCCCCCGAGGATTCTGATACCTCTCAACCTCTTGATTCACAGCAATTGATTTTGATGTTTCTGTTCTTACACTTCATCAAGGCGGGAAGCGGTTTTGGAGAATGGGAGGACCCCTGCGGTCAAGTGTGTTGGGAAAAGTGATTGGGTAGCCGCCTGAGCTGAAGTGAAAGCCCTCTGAAGAAAAGTGACTGCCAAGGACATGGTATCTGGTCTCCCTCAGGCTAAGCTTTGGGTTGGCTGGACTGGTCATCTCCTTGTCCGAGGAAGACGTAGGGCCAGCTCCCAGATCCCGCTGCTCCATCCACTTGGCTTGGAAAAGGCTCCCCCTGCCCACCTCACCTAACCTGATCCTACCTGTGCATCGGGATCCCCCCAGGCCCCGTCTCCCCCTGAAGCCTCACAGAAAACCAAACTTACGCCTTCCTGATTTCTGTCTTTTATAAACACCTAGGGTTCTTATTTCTTACTTTTGCATTATGTTGCTTATAGTCTTTCACTGTTTCCTGGGTGTAAATCTCATCATTTTAACATGATTACAGGTTCCTCGAAGGCTATACCTTTTATTACTTTTTAAATTTTCCAGAAGAGAGAACTTTGAACAGAATGGCAGAAAGGAAACTAATGCTTATTTAGCACTACCATGTGCCAAGTACCTAGGGCAGCTCTTGATAGCTCACTTCAATTTATTTCTGCATGATATTACCTCCTTTGGCACAGAACTAAAATGAGATTTGGAGTTTTAAGTAACTAGCTGAAAAGCCAATGAATTGTGACTAAAAATGTAGAGATTTGCTTTAGGCTTACAGAATTCCAATCTCATCTGTCACATGGTATTTAAACATAGGCCTCCTTATACTTAAAGTGTGCCCAATGTCCACTTTAGGGATCTTACTATTTCTCTTTTTAGTATGTAACATTGGACATATTTTTTCTATCTTAATATATTTTTTCAATGCTAGCGCTCAGTGCTAATGTAGTTTACCTTAGAATTTCAGATTAAGTAATAATTGTGTAATGATATTATAACCAGTCATTTTCCCAAAAGCCTTGATACAAGTTCTTTTGCGACAATTATGCTTATAATCACATTTATAATATTACTTTCAAAATCATCTTTTCTCATCTATTATAAGGATGCATCTAGTAGTGGAAATAGAAATAATTTACCTTGAAAATGCTATTTGCATTAACATTGATTTTTATTTATCACAGGAAATAATTTTCACATAGATAGAATCAAAAGTCAAAGGACTGCAATTATATTTTTATTATCTAATATTTCACGAAATTTCAATCTTTTTCTTTAAGTATTTGAGTATCAAGGCTGTTAATCTTTCCATTTTCTTTTATGGATGCTTTGAAAGAATCAGTAAACATCCTCACCAACTCTTCTGATTCTATGATGCTAGTCAGAAAATTGTATTAATTCTGACAGTTTCCAATATGCCAGCTTTTCTTTATCAATTTCACTTCCAGTATTGAATTCTTGTAAGATTTCACAACCAGTACCACTTTTGGGGCACTTTTGTTATTTTTATTACTTTCTGGCAGCAAAAATCTAGTGATTTCATTTTTTCAGTAAAGATTTAATTTTTGAAAACAGTGTTTAATACTTTAAGATTTTAAAAAATTATCACTGTATATATATTTTTATAGATGCCAGGTTTTCTTTTTCTTAATTTAATCTCCCTGGAGTATGTTTAAAATTTCCACTTTATTTGTCTAGCATTGACTTCTTCAGGTTTAGAAAGACTTAAATGGCTCCTATAAACGTTAGGTTTTACCTGATTGACATGTGCAGCTTGCCACCCAGGTTTTTCTTGAAGTTTCATGGCATGTCAAATATTTTATTATCATTATTTATTATTATTATTATTTGCACCAGGGCTACTGGACCTCAGGAGAAGAAACCATTATGAGACCATCTCATCATTTGATTTGCTTGACATCTATTATACACGTGGCGGAACAGGTGTAAAACTCCGCATCCATCTCTGTATTTAGGGAGACAGATAGAGGCAGTCAGGTGTAGAGGGATTGATAACATATTCTAGAATCAGACAGCCCTGGATTTGAAACCTGGACCTGCCATGTACTAGTAGTTATTTTGGGTAAATAACTTAACCTTACCGTGTTTTAATTTCCTCATCAGTAAAATGGGGGTAATAATAAACACTATTTCATGTAGCTGTAAGGAGAATTAAATGTACTAATACATTTACAATGCATAAAATAGTGCACATACATATACCTGTGTGTGAGTGTGTGTGTACAGGGAACACTCTAACAAGGCTTTATTTCAAACGAACCTCTTTTGGTTCCACTGCCACATATGTAGAGATAGCCCATGGCACTATCTTTCTCACTCAAAGCACATGTAGTAAATTTTGATATTCTACAGGGGCATTCTTGTGAACCAGAAAAAGACAAGATGTTTTTTGTTGTTGTTGTTTGTTTTTTTTTAGTTTTTCCTTTCAAGTAGCATATATTGATCTTTATATAAAACGCTAACAACTCCTTTTCTCCCTCCTTCCCCTTTCTCAAGTCTTTGTCTGCCAAGAGATATTGGCAGCTCTAGGTCTCACCCGTGACTGTCTCAAGAGAGAAAATCAATACAATAACTAACTGATATAAAGATGTCTAAGGCCATGCTTATTTCTTCTCTTTCTTTTTTAAATATTAAGACTTTCACAAATGGCCTTGGTAAATTTCCACAAATAAATCTATAACCATATCCACCTATAAAAATAGTTACATGAATTCAAATTTCCAAGAAAAGGCCAGGAACTGAATAGGAAGGAAATATATTACTTTGTTATATGCACTCACCTATGGACTGCATGTGACAAATAAATATTTTTTCCTGATCCCATTCAGTCTGTCAAAATCCCAGCTTTTCTAGAAGATTCAACTCAACTGCCCTTTCCTTCATGAAATCTTTGAAAGCCTCCATTAGAATGAAATGATCTACCCTCTTTATTTTCCCAGTGTTGGTTACATCTCTTTTATGACACTTTGAATGCTATATCATAGACTTCTTGAGGTCAGAAACTGTCATTTTATGTCTTATCTTTAGTCTTATATCCCACCCACCCTGCCTCAGCTCCTGCCTAGCAGCTCAGGTGGGTGTGTCCTCAACAAATGGCTCCTGAATGAACAGATTTACAAATGACTAGAACTAATATGGAACTTAGAAACCACTTAATTCCTCACTTCGGCCATGAGAAAATTGAGGCTCAGAGGGGCATGTAATTTTTCCTGGATCACATAGCAAGCACATACATAAAGGGGCAAAAAAGATGACCTTTCTTGTGTTGGTGTATATTTTTAGTTATAATAATTAAATCTTAGAAGTACTGGTCCTTGAGAATTACAAATCTCTAGACTATCTGAGACACTGCTTTGGATGTAATTTTAGCAAATCAGGTATTTATTTCTACATATTGTAAATGGGGTTCCCATTCAGCCAAAGGTCTCAACTGATAACAGCTTTATATTCATCTGTAATTTCGTACTATTTTTGACTTATAAATGGGTTTGGCTAATCAACTACTCACAACCGTCAGGTTCCTTGAGTAAAATGGGAGCCTCTGACAATGAGACAGAGCTGAGAACTACAATGCTGCTACCACAGGAACTGTTGAGATGAAAATTAGTTTGTCTAACCAAATGCTTTTGTTTGTTTTTTAGCCAGCAGGCACAAAATATTGAAACACCTTTTTCTGATAAATCCAGCAAATCCTTCTAGTCCTTTTAGGAACTCAGACAAGAACCTCACATGAATCAATCATTTTGTGGAAAATACCATATTCCGTCAGCAGCATCAGATAACCTAGTTGGATCAGGAAACAAATCCTGCATTAAATGGATGGACACAGGATGAAACAGAATTTAAGACCATCGGTGTGGCTTTGAAGGTGGTAGCCTGCTGTGCTCACCAGTCTTACACTTCATTTACACAAGGGCAGAGGTTTCTCTGTAATTTTCCAAGCCAACATATATCTTGAACAGCACTAATTTCAGCAGTAAAATTTACTTCCAAGGTTCCTTGTGATAATATATAAACCTTTCAGTGAAGATTCAGATATTGGTATTTGAAGGCCTTGTCTCAGCCCCCATCCTAGACAGTAGACTCCTAATGACTTCAGATGTTAACAATGCCTTAGGATGTGCCTTAAGTTTAACTCACTCCTTTAGGTAACACTGTTTGCATTGTATTATTTTAAAGTAAATTACAGATAATGCTATAGCACTGATGCTCATCTTAAAATATGGAGCTCTCAGGCTTTCATTCGTGTGGTCCTGGGAGTTATCTTTTATCTTTTTAAAAGCCTGATGGAAACAGTACCTCTGGTCAGGTACTTTTTTTTGCTTTCATATTATTCCAGTATGGTAACACTAATTGTCTCATATATATTAAAATTGTTATTGGCAATTATATATGTTTTGAAATCTTTAAATGGAAACATATTTTTAAATAGTTGTTTGATGTACAAGATCATCATATATAGGGCACCTATAAGATAAAATTATACAAAAAGACTTGGATGGTGATGAGAATAATGTAATGGGAATCAGAAATAATATTATCAGTGAGTTTCTGAACAGTTGCCTTTGCGAATGGAATTTTAGCTAGTCTGTATTAGCACTTTAGAAGACCAATCTGTTTAAGGTCATTATTATAGCAACAGAAAACTGTATTGCAATAAACATACTTTGGAATACTAAAATGGACTCTGTTAAGAACTCATATTTTCTTTTAATTTCTTTAGAAAAAAATAATAAAATTAGTTTGTTCAAAAAGGTATAAACTGATGATCTTAAGGTAACTTTGGGCGGGCACTTGAATTTCTAGATAACATATTTTCATAAGCTGTAGGTCACTTCATGTTTGTCCGCATCCGGAAGAGCGTATTAATAGAAAGGGGCTCATCTACGTCAACGTTCCGCCTGCGGCCTTCCCAGGTCCCCGCTCTCCTGCTGTTACATTATACATGGCTCTGCCACAAAGCCCTGTGAGATTTGTTCAGATGACAGCCGCTTATGCCTGGGCTTGGAGCACCCACAACTGTTTTTTTCTTTACCACAATTATGTCCTTCAGCTTAAAGTAAACCTAGTACATACCTTCGATGACAATAGCATTCTGCTGCCTTGAGATATACTGGTTTTACCCTTTTATTTTATCACAGAGATGCCTTTTGTTTGTTCGCCTGCCAGTACTTCCTGATTTAGAGTTAAACATTATGGTGTTATTTGAGAATCTACTGTACTGATCACTTTGTAAAGTATCATGTCAAATATTCAGAGGAGGTAAGAGTGAAATAAAACAGAAACTCATATGTAGTTAGTAAGAGTATAAATTGTCACAACCTTTATGGAAGAACATTTGGTAATGCATAGAATCTTTAAAAATTGAATTTGTTTGTCTTCTTAACTCTACTAGTAGAAATAAATCTTATAGAAATAATCGTAGGTGTGAATAAGTATCTGTGCATAAGGGTGTTGAATTAGTCTTCTAGCACAAACTTAACAGCTAAAAACACCTGGTAATTAGCTCATGATTCTGTAGGTCAGAAATCTGGTGCAAGGTGGATGGATGGATTCTCTGCTCAGAGTATCACATGGCTGAAATCAAAGGGTCAGCCACGCCGAGTCTTGGTCTGGAGGCATTGGGAGAGAATCCACTTCCTATCTCATTCAGCTTGTTGGCAAAACTGAGCTCCTTGTAGCTGTAGGTCTGAGGTCCTGGTTTCCTGGATGGCTGTCTCAGCTGCCAGAGGCCACTCACACTCCTTCGCATGTGAACCTCTCCAACAGGACACTTCTCAGGTATCAATCCCTTGTGCACTGGATCTCTGATTTCCTCTATCTCCAACCTTTAGCCCCAGATTTAAAGTGCTCATGTGATCAGGTCAGGTCCTAGGATAATATCCCCATTCTAAGGTGAACTGACTTGGCCCTCTGTGACATCTGAAAAATTCCTGCAAAGCAGTATCTAGATTAGTGCTTGATTTTGAATAACTGGGACAAAGTGTGTGTACACCAGGGTCTAGGACTTATGAAAGGCTACCTTAGAATTTTCCCTCCCATGGTTTATATACTGTCATAGTATAATACTGATTAAAACTAAAAATGAAAACATTAAAATAAACATATGTATAGAAAAAGACTGAAAAGGAGTTCATGTAAATATTGACAATGGATGATGGCATAGTAGGTAATTATAATTTTCTTTATACTTTTCCATTCTTCTAGCTTTTTAATAATAAGCACGTACTAATTTTATAATTAGAAAAAAATTATTTGTAAAGCATTTTATTTTATTTATTATTATTATTTTTAAAATATATTTTTATTGATTTCAGAGAGAGGAAAGGAGGGAGAGAGAGAGATAGAAACATCAATGATGAGAGTCACTGATTGGCTGCCCCCTGCACGCCCCCTACTAGGGATCGAGCCCATAACCCAGGCATGTGCCCTGACTGGGAATCGAACCTCAATCTCCTGGATCCTAGGTCCATGCTCAACCTCTGAGCCACGTCCGGCAGGGCTTGTAAAGCATTTTAGCATTTTCATGGGTCACTAAGTGTTTTCTATTTGGTCTTCTCATCCCCAAGTTGTGACCTTAGCTGCCATACAAACTGTCCTGGCAATTTTTTCACCTTGTCATCTTCCATCTCCTTAACTTGCTGTCTGGGCATCTGACTGCATCTTGTATAGCTCCTGCACAGCTTTAATAACACTGGAAATCCTTGTTACCATTCCCTTCCTCCTGTGCCTTCTGCAGATGCTATTAACTGATCAAGGCACTCTTTTCCTCTGACCCTAGGTGATTCCACTCAGCTATGCCTGTTCAGTTGGAATTGGCGTGGATGATGAAATCAGCAAAGCCTGAACTAATCTGGAGATTAAGAGAGTCTGGTCCTGTTCAGAGAGCTCCTAATGTACAAGAACTTCATTGCAGGACAAGGGGTTGGGCTGTTGTTAAAGGAGAAAAGTGATTTTGAAAGCAGGATGGCATTTGCCGGTCAGACTTCTCTTTGCCACAGCCCGTGGCTGAGTCCTAGTGAGCAGGGGAAAACATTCCATTAGGACTAGGTTGCAGTAATGGAGGTGGCTACTGGCCTTCCCACTTAAGTATAATTATATTATCCTAATACATCACATTCAGGAACTGTAGAGAAAGAAATAGCACAGTGCATGCCAATCATTACCCTAGAACTTTCCAGACATATTGAGAGTAATTTAAATAGGGCTGTCGTGCCCAGCCAGCATAGACCTAGGATCCAGGGGATACCAGTTCGATTCCCAGTCAGCGCGCATGCCCGGGTTGCGGGCTCGATCCCCAGCAGGGGGTGTGCAGGAGGCAGCCGATCAATGACTCTCTCATCATTGATGTTTTTCTCCCTCTCCCTCGCCCTCTCCCTTCCTCTCTCACTGAAATCAATAAAAAAATATTTTTAAAAAAAATAAATAAAATAAATAGGGCTGTAGTTTCTGAAACTCTATAGATGGAACCACAGACACAGAGAATAGAGTTCTGCTACCATTTTAGGTGTCTCAGTGTGGCCTCAAATTTGTGTGGTGCATAATACATGGATTATTATCCTAAATTATGTAATACAGGGAGGGAAGCTAGTATAGTCTTCATTTTAAAGATAGTAAAAGCATGGTGAGGGGAAACCTGTTCACACAGTGACATATGTTACAGGACCAGAACCCAGCTGTGACTTAGTCCTTTCCTCTAGAACACATCACGACTAATCCACAGACACCAAGCAAACACTCTGAATAGAGCCCTGTATCAGACGCTGGGGACTGCCACAGATACAATTTAGCCCACTGACATCTACTTATGTGGTTTGATTTGTAAACTTTAGAATTCCAGGAATCATTATGTGCTGGGTTGTATTTTTCAAAGATGAAAAGAATCTCACAGGTTCTTTGCAAGGTGATGTTGACATTCTTCTGTTGAGGGGTTGGGCAGTTCCTTTCTTTGCCTTGATAAAGTTGAAAAAGGCAGACCCCTTCAACTTGGGCAGTTCCCTTTCTCGACGGACCAACAGAATGTGGAGGAAGGTGGGCTGTGTGACTTCTGAGGTTTGCTTATAGAACATGATACGCTCAGGACACACACCTTTGGGATCCTGGACCTGCCGTGTAAGAATCCTGGCTACACTGAAGCCACCATCCTGAAGAGACCATGAGAAGGGTCCACAAAGCTACACAGAGGGATGCCTAAGAAGGCTTATTTTTTTTTTTCCAGACCCTGCTCAATTCTTCTTAGCCCAGACCCCAGACATGAGAGTGAAGAATCTTCAAGGACTCCAGCATTGGGAAGCAACCTCATGAGAATCCCCAAGCCAGAACCACTCAGTCAAGCTGCTCTCAAGTTCCTGACTCACAGACACTATGAAATAAATTAATATTATTGTTTGCACCTAAGTTTTGGGGTGATTTGTTAGGCAGGAATAATTAACCAATGCACACAGGGAAAAGATGTGTCCAAAAATCTTCTCAGTTGCTGTCCTTGCTTTATAGAGCTGAGAAACCAAAAGTGCTTAAGATAATGCTTTAAAAAACATAAAACTGATGAATCCAGCCATTCCTACCTTATTGCACACACATTTACCTCTGGTTTGAGTGCTGTTTTCATTTCTGATATGTGTTCACATATTCTTTTAACGAGAAACCACCTTTTACAGTTCTGTTAAAGACCGCTGGAAAGCTCTGTTTATTGAATGATGACATTGCCAGATTCCTTCCTCAAGATGACATGAAAAAGACAAGGTGGCTGAAGCTCCTTGGCATTTGCTCTTTACTTGCCCAGGGCAAGCCTTTTCCGACTCCCTAGAGCCTGCATCTTCCAAGCAGCTCCAGGTCCCATCCTGGGGCCAGTTTGCTGAGGGTCTGAGGGACACAGTGAAAGTCTCAAGGAGGTCGATTCAAATGAATTTACTAGGGGTGCTCAGAAAAAAAAAAAAATCAATTTTCGGTCTTTCAAACTGTTTCTCACACTTGGCAGGGTCCTGTGTTGAGAGAGTTTGAAAAACAGTACCAGACGTCAGAGAGTTTGCCAAAAGAGCCCTTGCCCCTCCCGCTCCTCTTCTTCCCCCTCTCCCTCCTTAATCAAAGGCTTTCTAGTCTGTATTTAACAACTTAATCACTTGGACAGGTTTTGAAATCCTTTTACTCGGCTATAAAATGGAGATAGAGGAGTAGCCAGTTTTACCTGTTTAACTAGTTTGTTATTGGGTCAGTGCATACTTGTCTGTCCCTGTGTCATGAACTCTCTGATAATGCAACATCCTATTGTGTTATAACTTCTGGATTTAAACAGGGGTCTGTGAGTTGGTGGGGGGGATGGCTATTCTACTAGACAGGTTTGAACACGCCTGGGCTCCAAAACTGTAATCCTTCCAGGAGAACACCTAGCCCCTGAGTGATGGCTGCAGAAAGTCGCTTGGGCAGCAGGAGGGCCGGCTGAGTGGCCTCTGTCCTCGGGTTTCTTCCTGACCTTAGTGGTTCCCTGGCATTCGGAAGAACACTTGCTTTTGTTCTGCTTAGTGCAAAGGAGAGAGAATCAGGCTCATTATTTTCAGAAAGTCCAGGGAGACCTTGCCTTCCAATGAAAGGCAGAGTGGTGTGGGGTCACATAAAGCCAGCATTTGTTTTCTGTTTTGTGGGAATTAGATAATGTAATCCTAGGGGAAAATTAGGGGGAATAAATAAGTTTTTTCATAGGAAAGGAACTTGAAGGCTAGAGAAGGAGGGGACGTGCACGATGAAATGCACTCTGTCCTGTTCAGGAAAGTACAGCTCCCTTACAGAATCCCCTTTGATGGTGAATTTATATGTTGTTGGGGTTTTTAATATTCACCCGAGGATGTTTATTGATTTCAGAGAGAAGAAGGGGGGGGGGATATCGATGTGAGAGAGAAACATCAATTGGTTGCCTCTTGCACTCGCCCCAACCCGGACAGAACCTGCCAGCTGGGTTTATGCCCTGACCAGGAATCAAACTCGTGACCTTTTGGTGTATGGGAAGACCCTCCAACCAGCTGAACCACACTGGCCAGTGCTGACAGTGAATTTAAACTGTGTTTCTCTCTGCCTATTAAGCATAAAATAATACAATTGACAAAACTGTTGGTAGTTTGTCACCTCTCAGGTAGTATGCTGGAGGGGTAGAGTAACTAACAGAAATGGGTCACTTGAATGGTGGGAATTTGAGGCACTGCAGAGGGCCAGAGGGGGAGGCAGATTTGGCTTGTTAGGGTTCTTTAGTCACACCATAGTCATTCATCAACTTCTTCTATCCACAAAGGGCAATGTGACCCAGTCCTCAGTGAGGTCAGCACATTTTGGGCCAGTTATCAAATCGATCAGACCTGAGCTGTGAGAATTGAGCTGGTCCCAGGATTGTGAGATTTAGCAAAACTCCATCAATATCTGAGACAGTACTATCAACTCCATTGTACGCTAAGCAAAAGCTGTGGTGAGCACACACTTCACTCATGGCAAGCCACAAAGGAGATAAAAGGCAGAAATAACAGAAAAGAAGGACTTCCTGGCCATTTCTGCTACAAATATTTCAAATAGGACTGTTACTTGATGAGAAATTGTGTCACCAGTGCCAAAAAGTGTCATGCTATCATTAAAAAAATGCCCCTATCAATAATAAGCTTCACAATGCTGTTTGCCTACTTTAAACAATAATTGCTCTTGTCTGTTTTCCCTGTAATTGCCCTATTGTCTGCCTTTTCTCTCACGTATTAGTAATAAGTCATTGTTTGTGTTTCAAACAATGGCATATTACTAAAACCCTAACGTAATACATTTGGTTTTTCTGTGGAAACTGACAGTACTAATGAAGCCTGGGGGCCTGGTCCTACCTGTATTCTAATTGTGTTATTTATTATACTTTGAGGCAACAATTTCTGCCCTCCTGCCTCCTGTTGACCTTCCTCCAACGGCCAGCAAGAGACCAATCTTGTTACATTGATTCTTATACCTCAACCCTCTTTTTGAAATGAGAGCCTGGAATTTGCTGGCCTCAAAGCTTTCTCCAACTGGGGTCACAAACAATCCATAGGGTTGCCTTCATTTTACCTGAATGGTCTTGGCATCACTGCCCACTGATGGGAAGCAGGGGAAGCTTGAAAACAGAATCAGAGGCAATCGAGAAACTATATAGCCCTAGGGAGTGTGTGGACTTCTGAGGAAATTCTCTTAGCAGTGAAACTACACTGTTTGGAGTTCTAGAACAAAGCAGTGATTAATGAGAGCATTTTTCAGCTGAGGTGGTCTCGTCAGGGAGGCAGCCTTGGCACAAAGAGCATGACAAGGAATCAACTGTCCTCAACTTTTGAAATGTGTGTCTTCTACGATTGAGAACATCTAGAAGACGAGAAGCTTTGAGGAAGCCAGAGGAACCTGGGTTTTCAAGGGTTGTGGACTCCTCCAAGCACAGAGCTCTAAGGGGAGGCCATGCTTGCCAAGTGTGCAGCTCCTCCATTTCCTGTGGCCCTGTCCCCCCTCCTGGGGCATCCTCAGGAGACCTGGGCCTTCGTGATACCTCCTGAGGGTACAAAACTCCCCAATGGGTTCCCCTGGAGGACAGGGCCGCAGGCTCCCAAATCTTCCATCATATCCTTGTTTCCCCCATTGTTCCCATTCCCAATACTGTTGAGAGGGAGACAATTTGTAGCAGGTAGGGACGGAGGATTATTTTAGGCACTGACTTTTGCAAAGAAAGTAGATAGTCATGACTAATGACATATAGGTTCTAACGGAGTAGAACAGGCCAACACAGAGACAAACAGCACAGCGCTACCTTTCCACCTGGAAAATTGCCTACCATTCTGCATTAGCATCCAGGCAGCAAGCTTCTGCATGAGCAACGAAGACGGTTATCTCTGCGGACATTTCGAGAAGTGCCACTTAGTCTTCTTTGCCCAAGTGTATCACTCCCATGACTCTGTCGCAGTATCTGAAATCCCGCCCTTGAGACTGCTTTCCTTTGGATTACAGCACTGTACCTCAAGTGCTGTCTTCTTTTTTTGAAGTCAGCCCTGATGGAGCAGGGCAAGCCAAGCAGGCCACGCAGGCCTAATCACTCCATCTTGGCACAGCGCTTGCTTGCAGCTCCTGTACACACGTGTTCCTTTGTGTTCATGCCAAGTTTTTGGATCCAAGACTCTGCTCCACTTTGGATTCTTCAATTTAAAACCCTTCCTTTCTTATAGTAATTCATTTCCTGGCTGTGCCCACGCCTAGGTTCTTAAACCACTTTGGTTCCACCCTTGTTGCCCAGGCCTGCTGTACTGTGTGCCCAGTACAGAGGACGGTCATTCTGGTTATCTGTAAATAAGGAGGGAGGGCTAAAGAAAGCGCAGAGGAAGCTCACAAATTATCCGTCTGCTAAAAGTAGAGCCAAGCCTCCCGGAACCAGGCGCGTGATCAGCCACCACCTTTATCTTACAGTGGCCACATGGTCTGTCGTTTCTGCTTCACTCTGCATCTCTGCAACATCCTGTTTTCCCCAGGCTAACTTTCTCTACAGTCTGTTAGTTTTGCCTGTTATAACTTTGGTCTGCGATAGATTGGCCTGTGGATTGGTCCCCGCCAGATGAAGTTTCCACTCCCGATCCGATCAGAGGTGGTCGAGGAGAGGGCTCTTGTGGCAAGGCATAGCCACCCGAGGTCACCACTTTAGCAGAGGTCATGACTAAGGTTAACTTCCAGAGAAAAAAGCAGAGACTGTGCCTATTTCTACAAGCATGTCCAAGACAATTAACCAAGAATTTGACTAAAATTAATTGAGCCAATGGCCATGCATGCATAGGTCCATGGTATTAGAAAAGCAAACTAAGTACTGCAAAGTGACAGAAGTGGTGTTAAATATTCAGAGACAAGCGATTGAGCCTAATCGGGTGTGAGAGGTTGGCAGAGGGATATACGCTTACGGGAGGTTAGAAACTAATGAAATTTAAAGAAAATGGAAAATGTACATAAGCTTGATTTGATGACTCAACTGATTCTAAAAATACCCTGCAGGAATATATAAGGGTAAGTAAGGTATTTTTGAGTTCATTTGGAAAAATATTCCTAACTACTAAAAAGTGCGCCCAGGGTTTTGCACTTTTCTATTAAAATGTCATTAAGAAACTAATTAGAGAATTATAATTATCATCGATTAACTCTCCCTTATTGAGGGAGCAGAAATGCATATCAAACCTGATTATGTGTAAAAGATTAATAAGGGCAGATATGGGCAAGCAGATCCGGAGAAGGGCGGCCTGTACTAAGACATTGATTGTCCCGCCTCCTGTGTCCGCCAAGGACAGGAACTCAACTATACATGGAGGAGTGAGTGCATTGTATTTCCTGAATATTTGTCTCTGAGAAGCTGGGAGCTTCTCTAGGGTTCAGCCACGGCACAGGACAGGCACAAGATGTCAGGCGGGACTGATGCCTGTTACCTGACAGGCAGGAGCACACGGGAGTGCCAGTATTCACACAGGAAGCAGTGAGTGCAGTGGGTAAGAGCGCAGACGTCAGACTGGGGTTCAAATCCTGGCTCCGGGCCTTACTGAGCTGGACTTAGTCAGGCATGCTGCTTAACCTCTCTCATCTTCTGTTTCCTCAGCTATGAACTGTGGGAGAGCAATTCCTGCTTCGCAGGGTAGTGGCTGCGTTGTTGGATGGGTATCTATGACACAGGAAACGGATGGGTGGCGGAACATGGCCTATAGCTACGCACAGGAAACCGACTCACTATACTCCTGGTCTACGACGATGAAGCTTGGTGGGCATGCACTCCTTTCTAGAAAATGAGTCAAAGAGCTACACGTATTTGGAGCTAGTTTACTGCAACAAAAAGAGAGCTAGGTCTTTGGGAAGACATCAACATTTATGCAGTTGGCAAAAGTTGCTGCAATTTTTCTCTGTTAAGTGAACTTGAAGCTCACTTTCTGAGTCATTGTCTTTATAAAGGGCCCCAGAGACCACTTTGAACCTTCTCTTTTCCTTTCAACATGCATTTAAGGATCACTGATTTTGCCTTTTCTTCCCCCATCTTTCTAGGAGTCACTTACATCCTTCAGAATTATCCTTCAGGGCTCAAGGGTAAAATTTAAGCATCTCACAAACAGATTTTCCCTAGACAGGCCTTTCTCTCTCCATTCTTTTCCCTCTCTCATGAATTGAAAATGTTAGTGTAAAGACTTTCTTCTTTAAATGATATTTTAACTACTTCACACAAATTTCTGTACTGATACTATGTTGTTCTTGGAATCAGACTACAGTGTCTTTTAAAGGATCATAAATGCCTGAGCTTTTGGAATTATTTTTATTTCAAGGAAAATAAAAGCAAAATCATTGTAATGTAAATTACAGACACTATGATAGTTTACAAAAAAGCATGTAGCAGCTAAAAATGATATCCTACGTTACTGTAATATCATTATCACCAAGAAGTTAACATTGGTAAATCACAGTTTCTAATATACAGTCCATATTCAAATTTTCTTAACTGTCCCTAAAATATTCTGTTTATATTTTTTTTGTTTTATATCCTGATGCAATAAAAGATCACTCATTGCCTTTGGTTGCATAGCATGGATACATTTAAAAACTCACAGAGTGATACCAATAACCCCTCTCTTCCCCTTCCTGTTGTGAGAGCCAGAGAGGTAGAAGCCTACACTTCCTTAAAATTGGGTATCTTCTAGAGGGATTGTTTTATTATGGGAACCTCAAGGCCCAAAATTCCTTTGAGGAGATTTCTGAATCAACGGATGCCTAAGAAGATTCAAACTAGGCTGGGTTGTAAAAGGGTGAGTAGAGTTTTCATCAGAGGGGCTGACCCTCTTTAGAATTATTTTCTTAGGAGCCAGAATTGTCTAGACTTTAGTATCTGCCCAAGGCTATGTAAGTGACAAATAGACCTCTGAGATAAACTAATATTTTTAGTCAAAGATGATGGCTTGACCTGTGAAAAGAGCCACAACTCACTAATACTACTGGCAAAGTTGTAATTATAACTATAAAATGATAAATGCTCATATATAACATAAAATATTTATTATTCATAATTGGTTATAGTATCCATGTATCTGTCTACATTGTATATCCTTGTTAGTCTTTCAAAAAATATTATTGTTTCCCTTCTTCTCATCATTATAGGTTGTAGGGGAAATTTTAAGGGCTATGAAAGCCCAACTTTGCTGTAGGGTTTAATAAATATTCAGAATCATTGCAAGTGAGATCAATGCTGGACAGCAGGAAAATAACATGAAGCTCTTATTCCGATATTTCATAAATTAAGACTTAGTCGACTGACAAATTGTTTCTAAAGTGATGCACTTTTAAGAAGAGTTCCAGGAGCTGTCACTTTCTCCACAGCATCCTCTGATGTAAAGCATTAAGGTTATGAATAAGGCAGAAGCATTACTACATTTTGCTTTTTCAAATCTTGACATGACCATCCCTCTGAGATTATTTTCTTTTTGCTTTTATCTCAGTACTTTCACTCCCAGCGTAGCTTTCCTAGAATGAATGGAAGGACGAGGCAATGCTGATAGACTTGGTTTAATACTGACGGGAAGCTTTGAGCTTTTTGATGGCTAGAATGAGTTTCCAGAAATTGGCAGTACTGACCCTGTCCCCTTCCTTCGACCTACGGCATGGAGACCACGGAAGAAAGAAAAGACAAGGGCACGCCGTGACCCTTATGCTTCGTTTCAGCTCGACTCTAGAGCATATCAAAAAATGATGACTCTATGGCTCATCCCGCCAGGTGAACATGTGCCGCCTTTGTGCGCTTGCGCTCACTGCCTTCCTGTCATCGCCCACATTCGCCTGCCCCCCCCCCCCAGTACTGCCAAGAAATTTTAAATAATTTCTCTGGGCAGCACACAGTGGGCATGGGGATGCTATTTATTGTGCTTGAAGATTTGGGGGGAAAGTTCAGAAATCCAAGTCGTGATATTATTGAAGGTGTTATATCACATTACAACAAATAAATATACGTCAATACAAAGTAAAATTCACATGTCTTTTAAAGATAAGGAAGAGACTTTAGAGACTTTTTGTTTGTTTGTTTTTTGCCTGTGATAGAACTATCCCTTGTCCTTCGGGTTCAGTGGTAGCACAAACTTATAAAACAAAGTCATATGAGCTCTAGGTCCAAATCTAAATAAAAGCCAACTTTGAAACTGCTGAGGGATTTCTTTTGGTTACATGGCTAAGTTTTAGCCATAACTAGTATCTAATAAGGCTTCTTTCAGCTTCCCATGGCACAGCTTGGGTTTCCCAGGGGGCAGATCCTGAGATGGGGTGGCTTTGTCTCACCACACCTCTGCCTCCAGACTTGTGCATTTCAGGTCCTTGAACCCAGGAAGCTGAGTAAGCCACACAGCAAATAAAGCTGCACGCCCCAGGCGGAGGACAGTACCGGTTCCCAGAGAAGCACTGTGAATGCGAGAAGACGACGGGCACCTTCCGTCCAGGCAGCTTTCTGAAATTAGCATAGAGCTTCCCAAAGTAACCGCTCTGGACAAGAAAACATTCATTTTGATATAAAAATGCTAAGGTGCTTGTTAAAATTCAGTTTTACAACTTACGTCTTCTTATAGTTCTCTGGAATGAGAGCAGAGGTGGAGTGATACCTTTTTGTGAAAGCAAGCAGGGTTTCCTTTCCAGTTTGGCCCTCAAATAAGTCTGCAGCAGCTCGCCCCAGGTAAGGGCATGCCTCAGTTATGCCAGGATGATTTTCCTCTTTAGTGTATTTGGAAGACAGTGAGTGGAGCCTCATTAGGCACTGCAGGCCTGAAATATTCTTTCCCCCCGTGAATAGTCAAATAGCATCCAAGGAGACTCATAAGTCAACATAAACTATTCAGCCTAATGTTCCAGATTCTAGAATAGCATGACAGAGTAGAGTGTCTCCTTCTCCCCCTCATTATAGAACAACCAAAATTAGAAAGTATGATGAAGGGATTAAGCAAAAACAAAACAAAACAAAACAAAAAACTCATAGACAGACAAAGGTATGGTGACTTCCAGAGGGAAAAGGGGGGTGGGGGAGACAGGAGAGGGTAAAGGGGGGATTATTGGTGACGGAAGGAGGCTTGACTTGGACTGTTGAACACACAATACAATGTACAGATGATGTTTTATAAATTGTACATGTGAAACCTATATAATTTTGTTAACCAGCGCCACCCCAATAAATTCGATAAAAAATGAGAAAGTGTAAGATGCACCTGAATGCACAAATGAGTCATGTTGGGTTCAGTGTGAGTCTCTGCCCTGGCCTACGCCCATCTCCGCTATTCGTGCTGAATGTTCAGCTAGCTCTGGGCTATCCCAACCGTTTCTTAGGATCAGAGATAGCACATCCTTTTGTATCATGCTGCTTCTGCCCCTGGACCAAGACTGCAGGTTTCTATGCTTTCATATCTCCCTGGGCCCCATTCCCACGTGTCCTGGAATGATGCTGGTACAAAGCAGCATGTCCCATCGCTGGCTCTGATTTTTCAGTTGCTCACTGTATTCTCTGCAGCACAAGGCACTGGCCAGTTTCGTTACTTTCAGTCTTGTATGCCAAGGATTGGGCTCAGTGTCTGTTTTCCTGTCTTCCTTTCAGTCAAATTCCCTTAGACTGTCTAACCCTCAAATGATGCTCCCATTATTCTCATGGCCAGAGAGGGCTCCATGACTCACTCCTACCACTTCGAGCTGCTTTATTTGATTTTCTACCCTCCCAGGAATGGAACGTGAATTACTGTCATCCGTTGGTGAGTTGTTTCCTATTTGAGAGCCATTATTGAGGTCAGCGTGCTGTCTTTTCCTGCCCCCCACCCACCATGCTCGGGCCTCCCTTTTACTCTTAGGCTGCTATGAGGCACCAGCTCTGACATCATATGCTTACTTTGCAATGGAAGTTGACACTCACCCAGTGAATAGTTAACTTATCCCTTAAGATACTCAACAGTAATTAGAATTTGGAGTGCGATCCCTAGAGCGTGTTCATGATGTAAAACTACATTGTGTTTCTTTGTTTCAGGCCTTGATTTACATTAAGACACTTAGTAAAAAGACAGAAATATCGTGTCAACCAGATCTCATTCTACTGGTACTGAAGACTGAATTTGGCTTGGGAAACTACCAATCTTATGGTTAAGAACCCAGTTCCAAAGTAGGATAACTAAATAACTACCCTCTGAGGATCCTGGAAATGGTGGATTCTCAGTATCTTTCTTCTCTTTCCCTCTGCGTTGAGGTAGAGACAAAAAAATTCAACAATAAAACATTAGAACAGTCTTTAAATCCACAAAAGAGGTAATATGCTCATTGGAAAAAATGTAAAATGACACCCTCATAATAACAGAAATAAAAACAACAATTCCCAACATTAACACATCCATTACTATTATTCCTGCTACCACCACTGGTACCATCTAACGAACCGTTACTCTATACGTGTTTCAAACTCATTCTTTTATCAAGCCCTGCAAGGGAGGGGTGATTATCCTCATTACACATGGGAAGGTAGTTGAGACTCAGAGAGATTAAATAACTTGTGTAAGATCACATAGCTAGTAAGCGACAAAGCCACAAATTGAATCTAGATCTGTTTGATTTTTAAAAATCTATGTTTTAGCCACTACACCAAGATGACTCTCATCAGCTATCAACTTGTCCACAGATTGCATCTGCCAGGCCTTATATACAGAAATAAAATGAAGTGGAACACATTTTCAGGTAAATTGGAAAGCTGATTTCATCCAAAGTCCTGATTTCTATACTAGTTTTAGTTTTCCTTTCCTGCTTATGCGGATGTTGGCAATGTCTCTGTAGAGAACCGGCCAAATGGGCCAGTGAGTCCCTTCGGTGGGCTGTCCGCATCGCTGAGGCCAGCCACTACTGCTGGAGTGGTTCTCTGTGGCCAACAAGTAGCCTTGAGAATTAGGAGCTGGCCCAGCAAACTGGGACAGCCACTTCGATCTAAGATCTGTCCACCTTTTGCTTTTAGATGTGTGTCTTGGCCTAGTGTGACATTTAAGTGTCAAATTAAAAAGAGAAAACAATTTTTTACTCAGCATATACTTTTCAGACTGTCATGGCAACTGCCGATTCACTGTTGGCTCACCTGGGCCCCTCTGGGATGACGCCAGGGGTGCAGAAAGCGACCCACTGCCCTGAGCCTTTCCACATGGAGAAGGAGGTGCACCTTTTCTTGTGCAGGCTCCTGATTCCCGAGGCTTCTTTTCAAGGAGGAGTGGATGAGTAGACCAAGTTAGGTGGACAGCAAAGATGAGATTCATCACCTAAAACTAATTTGATCAGCAGAAGCTGCAATGGAGGGTGTCTATCTTTTTAAAAATTTTTATTTACCTTTATTGTTGACAATATTACAGGTGTCCCCCTTTCCCCCCACTGATTGCCTCCACCCGGCATCCACGCTCCCCAGGCCTTCTCCGCACCATCGTCTGTAGCCCTTTTACACAAGTTATATTCTTCCCTTTCACTGCTTCCTTGTGGTTCAAACCCCTCCCCAGGCTCTCCCCCAGATAGTCCTCCAGGAGGAACTCATTAGAAATCAATCTTTGCTTCATTTCAGTTAATTTTCCTTTTTTAAATCTATTTCCATAAGGTAAAGGTTCAATTGCCAGGGTAACTGTGAGTGGGGGAAAGTGCTGTTTATTCTGAGCTCTTACCTTACCTGTTCTAATTTCTACTATGTTATTAGCTCTTCTCACTGTTTTGATTAAAGGAACGTAAACCATCTTGTACTCAGCCTTTTTCTGTTCTTTTCTGTCTCTATTTGTTCTCAAGAGCTGGTGTGCCTGCACTTTGTCCAGTTTACAAATTCGGTTCCTTTTCTTCCCACTAGCTCACTCGATTCCCTGCTTTTCAGTTTCTGTCAGCTTCTCCCTTGAATCAGTATGTTCCACTCAAGGGAAAATGGCTTGAAAGCTCAGTTTCTCAGTTCAGAAAGTTTAATGATCATTGACAAACTGTTTCCTCTATGGAACACCTGTTGTGTATCCAGAGACGATTCAGCCCATAAACTTAGTTTGACCAAACTGAATGGCTTACCTATGTAATCTCTTCTTGTTTCCAGAAATCAAAGCACACCAAAACATTTCTCAATGGCTGTGTGGAAAGATTGCCTAACAGCTCTGCTTAATGATGAGGAGAGTATTTTTAGTATTAGCTACCATAATTTAGAAACCAACCAGTGAAAATTTAGGTTGAGGAACCAGAACTAAATCTTAATTCATAGATAGGTATTTGGAAGGGGCAATGTTGATAAGTTTAGCATCCAAAAAAAACAGAATTAGAAAAATTATATATGACTCATGATGGATTTCAGAGACCTATTGAAATGGTAGAATCAAGGAGCATTATAGTTGGAAAACTACTTAGAGAGCATCTATTTCAACCCATCATTTTGCTGACTAGAAAACTGAAGTTTAAGAGGTAAAATGAGTTTTCTAAGCTAACTACTTGTGTCAGCGCTCAGTCTGTTGTTTCTTGGGTATAATATTCATGGTGGACACATCTTACCAAAGGCTGGATCATAAATATGCTTCCATTTGAAGCTACCCTCAGGTGTTTACTTCGGTTTAATTTAAACAGGTTCATTTAAGTACTATCCTCATGGCTTTCAAGGACTGGAAAATTCCAAGTAATTGAAGTCACTGAAATTAAATAACCCAAACCCAGACAGTCTAGACTAAGATTCTTTCCACAGAACTTGATATTTTAGGAAGCAAAAATGATTCTCTTTGGTCTTCATAGTTGGAAAACAGGCTTAGGAAAGAATATAGAATATAAATTTTTATAGATTCATGGAAATATGTCTTAACATAAGCATATCCTGAGACAAGGATTTGAGTAAAAATAGTTTCTCTGAAAGATGATCCCAGTAAGCACCAGTTAGGAAGTGGGCATGAGAGCCAAGGAAGGTCTATCTTATCACTACAGACAAGTAGGGCTCTATGCCTGATGGGGACCTCTGAGATTCTGTGTGGAATGTTATTCAGAGTTGTTAGGAAGCAAGAAAGCTGGGGTATTAACTCATGAACTCACTACTCCCACATGTCACTGATTGAAAGTTTCTCCTGGGAGGAGACATTTTGAGCCCACCCTTGGAATGGGCTGCACTCCAACTTCTATGGCCATAGAAAGCCCTCAATAATAATAATAATAAATTGTGGATAATTGCACTAAGAAACCATTGGCATGCACTGGCACAGTGAGTGTTTAGGCAATATGGGTGGGATATGGATATGTCTGCTACAGAACAGAAGTTAAGAGTGATAGGAATGGGGGATGAAGCATATAAGCTCAAGTGGATCAGCCAAATGCATTTTGAATCTCACAGTTTTTTTCTTCAGGACATGAGTCTGGGTTTAAGGGGTTTTAATCTACAAGACTGGCTTATTTTACAGATTAAGATTTTGTGAATTATTTTATGGAATTTGTTGAGGGTGCCCTCAAACAGTCATAATAAACTTCTGGTAAAAACCTCGTGCAGTACTTCTTGTTTTAGAAACATCACAGGTCTGGATAGTGAAAGGTCATGAGAAGTGTGGTTGGCAGCCCAGAGAAGGATATTTAGAGAGGGGGACAGCTAAAGATTGCTGAGTATTTTAGTAGCATTGGATTATACATACTCGAGTTAAGATTCACAATAAAATGTTAAAGGATGTAAAATTGAATGCAAGTTAATGTTTTGAGAAATATTTTGTCAGGGTTAATATCTTAAAACCTTATTTTTTCTATTGATGTGGGGATTTGGAAGACTCAACAATTAAGGGAGGTAGGTCAAACAATGGTGGCATCTTAAATCTGAATGTCCCAACATATCCTAGAAAAGCTACACAAGTCAACAAAAGTAAACTATAAAACCACAGAAATCCAAGCCCTCAGAATGACTATAAGTAAGACTACATCACAGTTCAATTTACTAAAAAGTAGAAAAATAAAAACCAATTTCAAGTGGAGATATTTCTTAACTCCCTACCCCAAAATTTCCAGAAAGCAAAGTGTGGAAAAACTCTGCAGAGGAGAAAAGGGAGAGAACCTTAGGGCAACACCTCTGGGAGATGAGAATAAAGGCAGGGGAAAAGAGCTCTTTGGAAACTGCATAGTGAAGGGAAAAATAAAGCAAGAAGGGAAAATTTAGAATCCTATGAGATAAATACAAATAAAAATATTATAAGACACATTTTTCTCCACTTTGCACCTACACTAAAATACCATTTGCTTTGCTACACCAACAGAAAAAGGTGATATAAAACTAGTAATCTTGTAAACCTCCCAAATTTCCATCCCTGATTATGAAATACAGAGATGCAAGCAGATTTCATTAATGCTAAGAAGAAAATAAAGAATTAGAATCAAAACACTTCACCTGACAAAAATGTTTCCAGAAGCCAACCATAAACCAAAAATAAAAAATAAAAGAAAATACTGTAATATAAGTCCATAAACTAAATGAAATATTCCCTAGTCAACACTGGTAATGTGGAAAAGAGTGCCTTCAATCACTTTTCCAAGAGCAGAAATAAAAATAAAAAGGAGGAACTAAAATGAGAACTTATTTCTTCCATTTAGGACAGATATATAAGAAAAATAGACTAAATTTCAAATTGCTCAATGATGAATAAATCACATGAAAATGAAAACTTAGTAAGTGTCAATGAAGAACAGGCAATAATCAAAGGAATGAAAATGAGATAAAGAAAGAAAGAAAGGGCCAGAAAGAAAGTAATTTGAATGGAGAACAGGGAAAGAAGATCCAATATATGAACAAGTGAAGCCCTCAAAGGAGAAAAACAAAATAATGGAACATAACTAATATTTAAAACAATAACCTAAGGTAATTTTCAAGAAATAAAATAAAACTTGCATCTCCATTTTGAAAGGGCCCACTGGGTACTGAGGAAAATTGACAAAGAATGGTCAACTCTGAGGCATATTCTAGTAAAACTTTTGAACATTAGAGCCTAAAAACTTCCCAGTGTTTTCAATAAAAAAGATCTAATGACTTATAAGGGTAAGAGACTTAGAAAAAGGCAATGGTAAAGCAGCATTTTCAAAAAATTAAAGAACAGAATGTGTGATCCAAGGCTTTTGTATTCAGCCAAGGTATCTTTCAAATATCAAGCCAAAAAGCACAAGCATTTTTAAACATGCAAAAACTCAAGGAATTCTGAGCAAATCCTGAGAAAATACAAGGCAAATGCTGTATACACAATATTTATAACATAAAATGACAGAGTTGAGACGAAATATATCAGTCATATCAATAAATACAAACAAGTTTAACTCATTTATTAAAAGAAAAATTATTTACAATTTGGCTCACAAAGCAAGATCCAACTTTATAAAAGGTGCACAATTGAGGCCAAAGAGGTTAAGAAATGCTGAAAATGAAGGGATGAGCAAAAGCAGGGGAAATCAAACAAAGATAAAGCAGGGGATACGATAAATACATTCCTGCCCCAAATACATGTAATCACAAGGAAATATCAAATAAGCTCAAATTGAGAAAGATGTTTACAAGACAATTGGCACATACTCTATAAAACTGTCAGGAGAATGGAAAACAAATACAGACAGGCATTGTCCAGATTAAGGGACTAAAGAGACGTAACTAAGTGGAATGTGTGATCCTGGATTAAACTCTGTGCTCTCTCTAGTACTCTCTCTAATCTTTTGTCTTCTCCCTCTCTCTCTCTCTCTCTATATATATATATAATATACACATATATCTTTATATATTATATATATTTTTATATACAGGGTTTCCAAAAAAATGTATACACACTGGAACAACTGAGAGCTCAATTTTGAAAATGAAATGTATTTTAATAAACACTGCCTTTATAACTACTCAAAGTGTGTGTATACATTTGGGGGGGGGATAATATATATATATGCTAATATCCCAAACTTGATATTCTAGTTTTATTATGTAAATGAATGTCCTTGTTCTTGGGAAATACACATTGATGTATTTAGGGTTAAAAAGGAATCATATCTGCAACTTACTACCAAATGGCTCTGAGACTTATAATAGTGAGGTTTTTTATACTATTATTATTATAACTTTCTCTGAGTCTGAAATTATTACAAAATATCTGCTCAAGGGAGGAATACAGATTAATGAAGTTAGGCATTTGTGGCCATTGGAAGGATTTGAGTATATTTTCTGCAAGTTCACTGTGTCATAAAATTCATTGTTCCTGGGGGAATCCTATTTCAAGGACTTGCTCTGCCCTTGTTATTGGGAAGTGACTGGCTGCAAATGCCACCAAGGTTAAAGTAGTGCCATTCTTATGAGAAAATGCACCTTTGAGTTTCATCTAAGCAATGGTGCCTTTTCTGGGAGAACCTCGGGTAAAGTGAAACTGGGTGTGAAGGCACACAGGGCAAGGGATTCGTTGGGCCTGGATGTTTTGGAGGGTTTTCTGAGATGCTAATATTTTTGATTCCCCTATGCTAAATAAAAGCTTTCCAAAAGAAAAAAACCTGAGACATCCTGGGGTTTTAAAAATTAACAAGTACATCTCTACTGCGTCATAGAGCTCAGTCTTAATGGTAAATTAAACAAAAGCAGAGATAATGACTCTTGGGAGCCATAGTTGGTAAAACAATGGTTCTTAGGCTGCTTGCTCACATTGTTAGCTAGGGATGCTTTCTTTGCCATCGATTTGAGAAAGAATCAAGGCATGTATGATAGATGCAAATATGTTTATAAGCCTCCAGAGCCAACATGAAATTAAGTTCAAACTGTATTAACAGAGTTACTTCACTCACTCAGCTGTGGGGTTGAGGGGGAAGAGGGAAAGAGGAATGTAAAAAATATAGACATTTCATTTTATGGCCTTTTGTTGTATTTGTCTTTAGCCTATAATTATCACATTTAAAATGTTTGTTTTAAAAACATTTTTGAAAGCTTTAAAGATATCGATAAGTACAAAAGCTAGTTTAACCAATATTTATGATTCTACCACCCAAGCTAATAAATATTAAACATTTTTATTTTTGCTTCAGATATATTCCTAATAAAAGAGACAGAATATTAAAAAGTTGATTACATTTATCTTTTTTCAGCCTATTTCCCTCCCTTCTTCTCTCCAAACAACTATCTCGAGCTTGGTGTGTATTTCTTCACGTTCGTAAGTATTACATGTTTATCCATATATAACATATTTTGGGTATGTGGGTATTGAAAACTTCATAAATTATATCATGTTAGATTTTTTCTAAATGTTGATCTAAGATCTGTTCAGTGAATACATGGTAATTTGGTTATTTCATTTTAACTGCTGTATAGTATTATAATCCATTTTACTTTTTGCTGCTACAATCAATGTTGTAAGAGCAATTCTGTATATGACTCTGGGAGCACATGTGTAAGACTTTCTCTGCAACAAGTACTTGAAAGGAGTACGTGTCTAGTACTTGGCATATTTACTAGATATTGTTGCTCTTTGAAGCAGTTCAAAGACATAATTGCTCTTCAAAGCCGTTCACAGACATAATTGCTCTTCCAAGCAGTCAGGCAAATGTACACTCACCATCTATAATTTATGAGTCCTTGTTTCCCTAGAAACTTGCCAATATTCAGCATTGTCAAATTTCACATTTTTGCCAAGTAATAGCACTTTTGCCTTTAACTTTTCAATTATTACGACTCTTATTTCTTTTTCTTCTCTTATTATACTGCTTAGGGCCTTAAGTATAATATTGACTTTATTGAGAATGCTTCTGATGTTTCACCAGTAGGAATGGTTATTGCTGGATTCATTTTATGAGGCAAAAGAAGTGTTTTCTATGATTATATGATTGATTACAGTCCTAATATCTTGCTTTATTACTGATGAGTGTTGGATTTTATCATGAGGGTTTTTTAATGGATTGATTAAGATCATATGCTGTTTGTTCTTCCCAGAGGGTGGGCATATGACTGAGGCTGGCTCACTGGGCTAAAACCAAAAAAGACTTTCAGCTCATACTTGAGGAAGTGCTTTTGTTGTGGTTGTTGTTACTGGACATGAAAATGGAACTATGTGCCCTACTTTCTATGGGAAATAATTCTGGGGAATAAGCTAATAAAAAAGAGGACCCAAGAGTGAACCAAAAGTAAAAAAGTAGACTCTAACCCTTAAGGTCCTGTACTTGGACCCCACCCTCTCTCCATCCTTCTTGCTAGGAGAATTGATAAATAGTCTTATTTTTTAATCTAGTTTTAGTTCTAGGTTATCTTGAAGACCACTTGTAGCCCAAAGCTGAAGGGTGGTAGACTTAAATACCTCTGCTGGTAACATTTAGAAGACAGATGTAGCAAGTCCGCCAGTTGACAAGCAACAAAAATATCTATGAAATACAGTTGTGAAACTTCACAGAGTTAAGATTACACTTTAAAAACTCATGAAATGGTTATCTTTACTTTTTCAAGGTATTTTCTCATATTTAAGGAGAATAATTAGAAAATATTTTCAAGAACAAAGATGCTCCATTAGAGACCAAGGCTAAGATCATCCACACCCTAATTCCCAATTGCTTTGCATGGGTGTGAAAGCCGGACAGTGAAGAAGGCAGGCAGGAAAGAGAAACTGATTCACTCGAAATATGGTGCTGGAGGAGAGCTCTATGAATACCCTGAACTGCCAGAAAGATGACCACCTGTGGCCTAGAGCAAATTAAGCCTGACATCATTTTACATTTTTGCTAAATAATGTCACTTTTGCCTTTAACTTTTTAATTATTATACCTGGAGGCAAAAATGACAAAACCAAGGCTGTTCTACTTTAGGCACATCATGAGAAGGCAGGATTATTTGGAAAAGAAAATACTGCTAGGAACCATAGAACGCAGCAGGAAAAGAGGAAGACCCAGTACGAGACGGGTTGGCCACAGGCGTGAGTCTACAGGAGCTGAGCAGGGCTGCTGAGGACAGGACGTTGAAGACAGTATTCCTTCATACAGTCACCAGGAGTCAAAGTGACAAAACAGTAGGTAACACACACAGAATATTTGATGGCCCAAGTAATGGAGGAAGTATAGCATATTTCCCTGAGCTTGGTTAAGGCATAGACTCTGGGACAACTACCCACTGTGATGCTGAACAAGGTACTTGACTTCTCTAAGCCTCTGTTTCCTCGTTGCTAATATAATGCATGACAAGCACTTGGCAGTGCCTGGCAAGTAATAAGCAACAATAACATGTTAATGATTATTGTTATTATAGAAAGGAAAAGAGCCTTTATTGCTATCTTTTAAAGGAAAAAGGCCCTCCAGATGCAGAGGTTAGAAACACGATGTACTTCTGTCATAGCTATTGACTGACTGTCCTTCCAAAGGCGTTAAATTCCTATTAGCACTGAAACTGTTGCAAATGTTGGGAAATCTTTAATAACTCTTATGTAAGTACAAAATGAAAATGTCAGTTTGAGGCAAAGAGAGCGAGGAGGTAGAGTGCTTATCTTTAAAGTAAAGTGGAAAATTTGAGAGTAATTTGACACTGTCCTTAACTGTGACAGGCTAGCTGTAACAACTAAATGATGGTGAAAGAAATTAAATGATGCCCGATGTCTGCTCATTTCATCTCCAGTTAAAGACCACGACTCGGTAACTATGCTGTGTTCAAAATACCGGTGATGCCTGGAAGGTTGCTGCCTTGGGAGAAAAGTGTGATTGGAGGTTGGTAAAATACAACCCACAACTGAAATTTGTCAAATTGATTGCATCAAGGGACAGTGACTAGGTGGGTGAATAGATGCAGGGAATTGCTACATGCACTGGTGAAACTATAATGATGATTTAGTTCTTGAAAATAAACTAATCAGTAAAATTTCCAGATAAATAGAAATTTCTTCCTGTGAAAAAGTGTCAAAGGAAGTAGGGTTAGCCCTCGGGGGAAAAATAGAAGATGAAGGGATTTGAGTTTGTAGGTTGCAGTGAGGTAGAAGTACCTTCTGGAGGGCCGGAGATACTCTGACAAGAGGCCTTAGATGGAAACCTGAGAGCAAGCAGGGCTGAGCAAGCACAGCCTGTAGAGCCAGACTTCTTGGGTCTCAAGTCCTTGTGCCACTGCTTATTAGATTATTGTGACCTTGGTTAGTTACTTATCTTAGTGCTTCAGTTTCCTCCTCTTTAAAATGAGATAAAATGTTACCTACCTCAAAAAGGTGTTGAAAGTAGAAAAACAATGCATCTAAAACACTTAGAACAGTGTTTGGCGCATGGTATTTTTGATATGCTGGCTATTGTTATCATTATTAGAAATGAACAGGGCTGCAATTCCTGATTGTTTGGAATGTTTATCTTTGCAGAGGTGGAAGCAAGACCGGATGTTTCACATCATTCAAACTGAGTCTCACCTTCAGGAAGCCGGCTTCTTTGGAAACAGAGAGGATAAAAGAAGCTCATGGGGTCAGAGGTTATGGGACTGTGCCCAAGGGTGGAATCTAGAGCCTTGTTTTAGGTGAAAGTGAATGTATTTTGCTGTCTTGGGTACCAACTCCCTGACAGGAAGAAGTTTGGACACTCAAAATTATGCCTTTGACTGAAGAACTACTTTGATTGGGGGGAGTGGGGGGGATCTTGTGAATACCAAATAGAGATCATATTACTTGATGTGCCTTCTGTTTTAGCAACCGATTCACTGTGGCAAGGCCAGAATATTATACAGATGTACAGATGTACAGGACAGCCACATTACTGTCCTTACCACAATTAGAGGTTTGGATGAGATTTGTTTGCTTCTATGCATATTTCTTTTTAGACAACTAACAAAAGATAAACAATTTGTGAATGTGTTTTGACTTTTATTTATTTACTTATTTAAAAATATGTCTTTATTGATTTCAGAGAGAGGAAGGGAGAGGGGGAAAGAGAGATAGAGACATCAATGATGAGAGAGTCATTGATCGGCTGCCTCCTGCATGCCCCCTATTGGGGATCGAGCCCAAAACCAGGGCATGTGTCCTGACTGGGAACAGAATCACGATCTCCTGGGTCCTGGGTTCATGCTCAACCACTGAGCCATGCTGGCCGGGCTGTTTTGACTTTTAGACTGACCTCCTGGACCTGAGGGACTGAGGAAAGCTTCCAGAAAAAAATGACACAAACTAAAAACTGAAGGCTGAGTAAGGCAGCCAGGGGGAAGTATTCCTGACCACAAACATCTTACTTCAGTACTGTCCTTTTTTTTTTCTGCCTCCTTAGTCAAGCTCCTTGGAATGGTCCAAGCCAGGCAACCTAGGCCTCTAACTTTTGAAAAATGAACACCTCAAATTGCCCAGAAAGTCTTCAGGGACCCCAAAAGGCTAGCTAGGGAAGCAGTCCCAAGCACTCCCCAGGCTCCCTACAATGAGGCACACTGTGGTGTTGACTGCACTGAATCACAAAGATTCTCTCTCTCTGGCCCCTAGGCACTGGGCCTAGTGTCACCCCTGGTACTTAGTGTCTGCTTCATAAATGTCTGATGAAAGAACAGATCTCCAGGAATTAGTTACATGATCTTTGCTGAAAGCTCCCAGAGAATGGAAGCAGCTCTTACTTACACATCAACGGCCTGCCCATTGCCTTCAGGACAAAGATCCTTCCTCCCTCTCCTGGCCTTTCACACAAGCACGGTGTGCTGTCCCACGTTACTCAACACCATTTCCAGGATGTACCTTGTTCTTACCCACGAATACATATTTCTTTTACTGCTCTCTCGCTCACAGAGAAGATTCATCCTTCAAGGTTCAGCCTTGATTTAAGTGAAGTTTTCTCAAGTCTCCTTTACAGCTCCTTTCCTTTCTCCAAATCGCCCCTCTCCCAATTAATCTCTTCCCCTCCTTTTCCTGGTAAAGGGTTTAGATATCATTACAGTAGCAGATTTCTTATTGAATAGTACTTCACCTGATGTTTCTCTTCCTTACAAGACTAAGAGCCCTTCGAGGGCAGAGAACATTCTTTATTCACTTCTGTAGCATAGCAGAGCCTGGCATCCTGGAGGAGACATGCACCAAGCTCCCTAGGCCTCCCCAAGGGTCCAGCTTCATCAGGGCAGGGCAAAGTCAGGGAAGCTCAGCCCACTCAGCAGCCAGCCTTCCACCTTGCTCTTGGCCAGGGGCTCCTCCATGACCCTGGACCCTGGAAGGGGGTGAAGGGCGGGGCTCAGCCTGTGGCTGCGGAGCTTAGCAGAGTGGAAGAGGTTAACCTCCCACCCTGGGGGACTGGCCCCTCAAGTAACTGCTTCAAGCGCCCATGCTTTAGGAGCCAGTTCCAGGAAGCAGGCCAGTGCGCCTGAGAGGCCACCACTGAGCACAGCCAGGGCCCCCATAACGTGCTTGCACATCCCTGGGCTTTTCTTTCCTTTTGCCCCTCCCTCCACCTCCTCACTTCTTCTCTTGGAATCCCCTTCCAAAGACACTATTTGTACCCAATTCTTTGCCCCAGATTCTGCTGCTGAAGAAACTAAGCTGGACCACGTATAATAAATGCAAAATATTTGGGGAATGAAAAGGAAAACGGTGGATAAACAAATGAGATGGTGAGTGAAGGAGTCGGTAGTTACAATGCACTCGTACCCGTGGCCTGTTGCACTGTGCACTCTACCCTGTTACCTCCCACTGACTCCGTCCAGGCTGACAGTGGAGCCCCACGTCCACAGCCTGTCCTGTGGCTTTTGGAGAAGCCGGGCTGGGCCTGCCCCCCCTTTCTCTGCCTCCCAGAGAAGCCACTGTTTCTAAGTGAACTTCCTGAGGCTCGCATTTCTTACACTTGAGGCCCTTTGTTTCTGACACGGATGTGAGAATGGAAGTTCCAGGGTACGAGGAAATTAGCCTTCTGCCAACAAAGCAGACCACAGCTAGTACATTTTTCACAGCTTGATGAGAGGAGTTTGCATCTCAGAAGGGCGTGATTATTACTTCTGGCGTCCAGGGAGCAGCTGGGGCCTTATTCCTCAGCCTGCTCACCATGGAGGACGCGCTCCTGTGGACAGCAGGTCTCTTTCCTCTACCCGACCTGGCTCCCACCTGAGAGCCTTCCTGCTGCCGGAGCCCTCAGCTCCCTAGCATCTGCAGTTGCTGCCCCAGCTGCTTTCCTCTCGGCAGCCCTTTTACTCTAGCTGACACCACTCTGGTGTGGTTTTTGAAATTTGCCTCCAGACTTACATTTTCTTAATTCTATTTCCTCTCAAAAGCAGTCGAAGGGCCCTTGGGCTTGTGTGTGAATCAGGGGGAGGCATTTATACATCACAAAAAGGGGCTTCTTTTTGTGAACTCGTTTCCCACTGGCCCGTGGACCTCCAGCATGGGAATCATATAGGGAGGGGTTGTGCAAATATGCAGGCCCCTGGGACCTACCCCACGACTCTCCATCAGAGCCCCTGGTGGCTGAGCCCGGGGGTCTGCATTTAACAAACTCCGCGAGTGATTTTCACGCACACTTTTAATTTGTTCTCTCTGCAATATTCCCACAATGTTTTCTCTTTTCTCAATGAGAAGGTGAAAAGGACTCACTGAAATGTCTATTTCTGTACCGATTTTGAGCCAAGCCAGAACCAAAGCAGATTTGCTATGCAGCTTTCTCATTAAATACAAGGCCAAGGAGGTAATTACTCATTTACTTTCCACGGTAGGCAAGCATAAAGGCCTCCTGTTTGTGACACATTCGCCTGCAGCTGGTGGGCTGTCGCTTTTTCCCTCGCTCAGGAGAGAAACCCCTCTGACCCACACAGCAAGGCTGAAGCCCTGCGCTCTCCTTGGAGCCCAGCTCAGCTACTGTCACCCCTATTCACCGGCTAAAATCACCTGGAGAGCTTGACACGCCAATGCCCAGGCCCGCCTCTCTAGAAATTCTTAGGTAATTGGTTTGGGGTGGCACCTGCTTATTTTAAAAGTTAGCTAGGTGAACGTCAAACTAAAGTAGAGGACTACTGTGTAGTTATTAAAGGCCTGGGCTTGGGCACTGTTTTGTGCTCGAGGTAGGAATTTCCGAATGAAGGTGCCAGGTTGAGGGAACTGTAAGCAATGACGTGGAGGCCCGGGGAGATCTAGATGGTAAGTGCATGCACATTTAATCAGGTTTTCTTACCAGAAAGCAATGTATATGGAGATAGAGATTCCCTTTCTCTCTCTCTCCCCACCCCCCATAGGTGTGTGTTTTCTATTATGTTATCTATCTCATATACTCAGTTTCTCATGAAAGGCCTTCACTAAGATAAAACTTTAGCTTTCATGAAATGGCATCTGAAAAAATTATTTCTGAACTTATGCAAAATGAGAGAAAATATATGATGTTCTAAATTACTTGATAATAAGCTTCCATTGGCCTAACAAGAAAAAGTCCATATATCTTAACACGATTTAAAGTTTAACTAGAAAAGAGATTACATGATCCACGGTATATTATTTTAGATTTTGACCACTAGGAACTCTGACCTCACTCCCTTGTCACTTCCTTGGTACACCCTACTCTTCAGTTACCCAACATACCAAGCTTGATTGGTTTTTCTTTTTTTTCTGCTTGGATTTGAATTTTCTCAACTGGAACAGTACTTCCCAATGCTTTTGATATCGTGCAACACACAGAAAATGGTAACATTTGCGTAACACACTGGAGTAAACAGCGAAGGTGATTGCTGATTGCCCAGGCCCTGCCCTATTGGCCCAAAACCTGAGATGATCAATATGTTATTATTGCAGCACACCACAGATGGTTGCCCCCTTTATATTACTTCGGTCTCAACTCAAATATCATCTCCTCAGAGAAGCCTCACTTCACCAGTTCCACAAGAATAGATGCCTCCAGTCACTCCACCATGTCACTCAATTTTACCTTCCTCATATCATTATCAGCCCCTGAAGCTCTCTCATTGATTTAGTTGCTTACCTATTTATAGTTTTCCTCTACTAATTTCTGTATTAGGTCCTTGAATGCAGGAATACTTGTATGTCTCGGTCATTATTATATATCAAAAGCCTAGGAACAATAGAAAGTACTCGATAAACACAGTGATTGATGGAAAAGTGAGTGAGTGAGCCAGGACCATCCCCATTCCCGATGAGGCTTTCCTCAGGGTAGCTGGGGAACACGCGTCAGTGGATGAGTTAGGGCAAGGATTCTGTCTTTCCATCTCTATGGCTTTAGTGGATATCATGCTGCCCGGCTCATAGAAGACTTACAGTATGTGCTTGTGTAAATGAATGAAGAGAGGAAGCCAGGAGGGAACTGATTACTAAATGCAAACTTCCACTCCTTTCATCAGTTTCAAGTCCTTTGGAAATTTTCAAC
Organism: Miniopterus natalensis; assembly: GCF_054644295.1. Lineage (NCBI taxonomy): Eukaryota > Metazoa > Chordata > Mammalia > Chiroptera > Miniopteridae > Miniopterus > Miniopterus natalensis. The sequence continues at coordinate 31,721,382 of NC_142083.1, read as the reverse complement.
TGGAGCTGGCAGCAGTTTAGTCTTAAACTTGGGTAATCATGTTAGGGGTCTTTTAACAGATGCAGGAAAGCTATTATGAGGCACCCACTGTGCGATCCAGGGCAAATCACTTAACTGTGAGGACCCTCAGTTTCCTTTCTGCAAACCGATTAAGTTTGGGTTAGAAGAACTCTGCAGTACCTCAGCATTTGGAAATATCTGCTGTACCGACTGACAGAAGGTTAGAAAGGGGATGCTGAGGAAGTCATCAAGTAGACTATCCAGGTAGTAGTCAGGATCCTTCAAGGTGGACTAGAGGGTACTTTTGAAAAACTCGATGACCAAGAATGACGCAGGCAGCCCTGGGGCATGTTTTCAGGAAGGCTGGGCTTTGACCTAGGAGGCCCGCTCTGTCCTCTCTCTGCTTGCCTGCTGCTGCGCTGCACCTTCTCATTAGTTGGTGATCTTGAATGAAAGAACAGCAACAGTTTCCACGGTCAGACAGCTGCATGTAGGTAGTCGTTTTGCAGAGTAGAGAATTCTATTTTCTCATTGTACTCATGCATTTAAAAAACAGACCAGCAGAGGCCTTTCTAGGCCTCCATTTAGTTATTTGAAAAATTGGAGAGGCTCAGGCTACTGTGAAGGTTAAGTAAAACAATGCATGGAAAGGGCCGAGCAAAGTGTCAGGCATACAACAGACCCTTAATCATGTCTGTCATTACATTATGCAAGTCAGGAGCTAGAAGCCAAAATATTTAATCCCAAATACTGGCATTTGATTCCATTTCTTCCTACTGAGGAGGAGATCCAGAATTGCACACAACAACAGTCACCTTCCATGAAAAGCCTGGTGTATTAATAAGCCCAGCCATGTTTCCCAAATAATCTGGAAAAGCTGCAAATCTAAAAATAAACCAAAATAAAGGGATACTCAGTCTGGAGGCAAATTTCAATTTTTGATTTCTTAGAGGAAATGGTTGCTATTATTGTGCTTGACATCAAAACTATATCAGCACCACATTTTGTGACAGTCAGATGTTATGGCATTCCCCTCCCCTCCCCTCCCCTCTCCCAGGAGTAGATGTTTTAAACATGTACATCTTTGAAAAATTATTTGTTTTTGTTTTATTTTGCATTAAATGATAAGCCTGGGATAAATGATTTCCCATTCACACCAGGATTATTGAAAGGCATAGCTCCTGCTTTAAAAAATGCTATTAATTTAATTTTAATTTTTAAGGTGGAATAGGAAACTAAAAATATAATAATTTTAGAAGATACTTATCATCATATCATGCAGTTTAAAAATGGGTAAACACTTTTAATGATGAGCTCTAAACTTTTCAGAATGTTTTATTTTTCTGTCACCATTTATCCCCTCTATGCCCTCTTCTACCTCCACCCATCCCTCTCCATCCCCTCAGTCACCACATTGTTAGTTCTTGAATAACTTCAAATGAGAAATTGTCTTTGATAAAACATTAACTGCAACTTTAATTTTAATTTTAAAAGGTCCCTTTCTGCATAATTTTAAGTGATTCATTATAAACTCAAATATTGTCATTTGGTATAATTTCCCCAATATTTAGTTTACATTAAATTAATTAATGTATAACTGTTTCATAAAATGTAAAACAAAAATTCTAGTTACTATTTACGTATATAAACGGGCACTTCTTTTCCTTATGGAGAACAAATATATTTTACATAAATGGAAAAGATCAAGAAAGCCCAATATAGAAAATATTTGGAAAACTTAAAATCTTAATTTTAAATGAGTTTTTACTAATATTACTAATACTATTTTATACTAATATTATTTAATACTAGTAAAATAATATTTAATATTGGTAATATTTAATATTAGTAAAATAATACTAATATTATTTTACTAATATTTATTGAGCATTTATAATATAAAGAACCAAGTTCTTTAGTTGCATTTTTCTTATTTAATCCTGATGCAACCTAAAAGGTAAAATTTTTCTACCTCCTGTTTCTGGTAAATCTTGCAGACTCTGTATTCAAAACATTTCCCATTGCAAAATACCAAAGAATGATGGGTAAGTTACAACTAACGGGCAGAGCTGAGCTCTTGAGAAATTAGTGAAAAATCTTCAATATCCCAAAATGATGGGAACACTCACCAGAGTAATAAGCCAGCACTGAAGTTATAGATACCTGGAGACATTGCTGATCAAAGTTACCTAAATCATGAAATTTTAATGCCTCTTCAGTGAACCAGAACAAATACGAAGGTGTATAAAAGATGACAGGGATGGAGTGGTGTATGGAGACAACTACATAAAGCTAGAAACCTCAAGAAGCTTCAGTGGAAACAATGTGTGTCTCTGGCTTGAATTCTACAAGGGAATAAAGTCTCCTCTCCTGATACCTACCCATTAAAGATGCCTTCACACAGATTATGAACATGCTGTTGTATGTAACAGAAGGAAACACAAATCTTTCTGGAGGTAGGTGCATGGAAACAAGATTCTTAGGATTCCCATAAGCAGAGATTGGTCAAATATAAACTCATACTTTCAACAATAAAGATAAATTAAATATATATATATTTACAATCTAAAACCATCAAACACAATAGTAACCAAGAGACTCAGCAGGAAAGAGAGCTAGACACCCAGAGATACAAACAATAAAATAATCAGAGACGGAATATAAACATTCTTAATATTTTCACAGAAATAATAAAATTACAAACATGAGCAAGAAACACAGGTCTATTAAAATAACTAGGTACATTTGAAAAATAAAACAAAGAACACTTCTGAAAGTAAAATATATACTTGAAACTGAAGGGTAAAGGATTGGCTAAATGGCGGACTGAACACAACTGAAGAGATCATTACCGACTGGAAGACAGTCATGGAAGAATTAGCTTGAACCACTACAGATAAATTTTACAATGATAATGTTGAACAAAAAATTAAGTCACAAAAGAATAGAGAACGATAGCATTTCTATATTATTTAGTGACACATACATATGATGTAAAAATATAAAGTCACTAATAGGAATGATAAACATCAAATTCAAAAGTAAACATGGAGGAGAAACAAGACGGTGGTGAAGGTAACAGCTGCCCCCGCCGCCTCCCGCGACCACATCAAAATCACAACTAAACTACAGAACCACCGCCACTCAGAGCCTCCTGAGATCCGGCTGCACAGAAGCCCCACAACCAGGGAGCTGAGGAAGCACCGAGACCGGGAGGAGGGGGGGAGACGCGGGCGGGGCGGGGCTGAATCGCAGAGACAGAGCCGGGGGCCCACACCCGGTGCCACAGGTTAAACCCGGAGGGAATCTCGGCGGTGGGGGTTTCCTGGAGGAGCAAGGGGTCCCAGCTCCACAGCAGGCCCCAGCCCAGGGCCCTAGGATCTGGAAGAGACGCCCCCACAACTCCGGGCTGTGAAACCAGCGGAGACTGTGCTGAGGGTCGCGGAGGCTGCGGGAGCCCCAGCAGCTCCCCTTAAGGGCCCGGCGCGGACTCACTCGGACGCTCCCTCGGAGCCCAGCGCCGGGCAGCAGCCTGAAAGGACCCGGGACACTCGGGGGGGAACTAACCTGCCTGAGATCCGGGCGAGAGGCGGAGGGCGGCTTCCTCCCAGGCAGAAGGGCTGGCGGAGGCCATGGCTCCTGTGGCGAGTCCCCCACACAGCCGGCAGGCAGGGGCCATGTTTGAATCGCCAGCGCCTGACTCACACCTTTGGCCCCGCCCCGTGATTCCCGGAGGCCCCGCCCCCCCCACCTGCAGCTCATCCAGGCCATTTCCAGGGGCTTTTCTGTGCAAGTGGCCTCTCAAACCTCATGCTTAGGACTTTCCTAAAATCTCCCGAACAAGCAGCAGCGGGCCCCATACGGCTTGATAAGGGGCCCCAGGCCTGGCACTAGAGGCAGCTGCATTGGCTCATAGCTTGGCCTCTCCTGGGCACCTCCAAGCCCAGCACAAGTAGCAGCCAACTACGGTTTGCTGTGTAGCTCATGCTGGGTGGCCCTGGGCAAGGCACTGGCACAGGCTGACTTTGCACCTCCGGGGAGGCCCCAGAGACAGTGCACCTGGTGGTCAGACTCGACCACGCTGGATTACAGCCCTACCACATCCATGAGTGACACACTCAAGGGGCACACTTGGTGAACACCAAAGCCCCACTGGAGTAAATCCTGCTCCATAGGGGTGTCTCCAGCACAGCAGCTCTTTGGCTGTAGTTGTAGCTGGTCCTCACAGCCAATTGACCAGGGGGTCAATTCCTCCCAGGGACGCCAACAACAACCAAGGCTCAACTACAACAGGACAGAGCACACAGCCCACACAGGGGAGCACCTAGAAGGCCCAGCTCAGGTGACTGGGGAGGCTGAGCCACTGGACCCTACAGGACACCTACTACACAAAGCCACTCTACAAATTCCAGGAGACATAGCAGCTCTACCCAATACATAGAAACAAACACCTGGAAGCAGCCAAAATGTGCAGTCAAAGAAACATGTCACAGAGGAAAGAACAGAAGAAATCTCTAGAAGAGGAACTAAATGAAATAGATCCAAGCAAGCTAACAGATAGAGAGTTCAGAATTTTGGTTATAAGGATGTTTAAGCAGACTATTAGGGAAATAACTGAGAAATTCAATAACATAATAAAGTACCAATTTGAAATGAAGGCTACAAGAACTGAAATGAAGAATAATTTACAGGGAATCAACAGTAGAGTAGAGTATGCTGAGAATCAAATCAGCAATTTGGCACATGAGGAAACAAAAAACACCCAACCAGAAGGGCAAAAAGAAAAAAGAATCCAGAAATATGAAGATAGTATAAGGAGCCTCTGGTACAACTTCAAGAGGTCCCACATTCGTATTATTAGGGTACCAGAAGGAGAGGAAAGGGACCAAGGAATTGAAAACAAAAAAATAATTACAGAAAACTTCACCTACCTGGAGAAAGAAATCGACTTACAAGTCCAGGAAGCACAGAGGGTCCCAAACAAGGGAACCCAAAGAGGCCCACACCAAGACACATCATAATTAAAATGCCAAAGGTTAAAGACCAAGAGAGAATCTTAAAAACAGCGAGAGAAAAGCAGTTACTTACCTACAAGGGAGCACCCATACAACTGTCAGCTGATTTCTCAACAGAAACCTTGCAGGCCAGAAGGGAGTGGCAAGAAATATTCAAAGTGATGAAAAACATGGAACTACAACCAAGATTGCTCTACCCAGCAAAGCTATCATTTAGAATTGAAGGTCAAATAAAGAGCTTCACAGATAAGGAAAAGCTGAAGGATTTCATCACCACCAGACCAGCACTGCAGGAAAAGGTGAAGGGTCTTCTTTAAGAAGAAGCTAATGAACAAAAGAATCTGACAAACTAAATAGATCCAGAGACATTGACACATGTAACAGACGATCATATTTCAGAGGAAAGAGGGAAGGGGGTGGAGGGTGGGAAGAGATTAACCAGAGAAGTTATATGCATAACCCATGGACACAGTTAATAATGGGGTGAAGGCCCGGGAAGGGGGTGGGAGGGAAGTGGAGGGGATCCATTGGGGGGAAAAATGGGACACCTGTAATACTCTCAACAATAAAGATAAATTTAAAAAACAAACAAACAAAACAAACAAACAAAGTAAACAGGTGGAGGGATTAGCTAAAGAACATATATACATATCCCAGGGACACAGACAATAGTTTGGTGAAGGCCAAGGGAGGGGGTGGCAGAGGCGAGTGGAGGTGGGCAGAGGGGAGGGGTATGGGGGACATCTGCAATAATGTCAACATTAAAAATTTTTAATAAAAAAAGAAAACAAAGGGTAAACAGGTGTTTCAATGGAATCATACTATTCTTGTTCTTAGGTTTTCCTAATCATATAGATATTTACTTTATTATTCTTCACACCATATTATTCTTTAAATTGTTGGTAATTCATATATATTGCATAATAAAATGGAAAAATGTAATGCTAGCAAGTGGCAGAGTGGTCATTTGAATCCAGAACTCTGGCCCTGAGCCACTACCCACTAACACATGACTGCTTCAATAGAGCAGATGGCACAGTTACAGGCTGGTGTTTTGTAATCATAATTGTTGTTTTTATATAAGTAGCATGTTTTTAAATGAGATTAAAATAATGCATTGAGTATTGTTTTTAGTTGTATAACAAAAGTGCTACTTGTAAAAGCTAATAAAAATGTAGGCATCTCCCCTAAACTATTATTAGATTAAATACAGTAATTAAATTTTGCTTTAAGTAATTGAGAAAACTGAGTTTAATTTCCAACTATCCTTCAGTTAACAGAAAATATTAAGCTAACATTTCAAACATTTTTCTTATTTGCACTATGCTCTTACCCTTTTAGAAATGAGCCATGAACATATTGTCATATAGACAGCAGTGTAGAGGAATTGAGGTTGGGAAAGTACACATATTAACACTATAACTATAATCACTATAATCTGATAATTACCTGTAACAAAAATACTACCTTTGGGTTTTACTGTACTTTTAAACATTTTATTGGGATCTGTGAATTTCAATGATTTATTTTATATTTTTGAACAAATGGTTGAACTCCCAGAAAAAGGGCAGATTCCTATTCAATACTGATTATTGAACTTTTGTTGACATGCCCTTTATTGCTTCCTCAGTAACTTCTGCTTTTAGTCAAGAAGTTCCAGTTTGATCCTGGGAGGAGGTGACTATAACATCCACCTACTCCACTGCATGAAACCTATATAATTTTATTAACCAATGTCACCCCAATAAATTCAATAAAATTTTTTTAAAAGAAGTTCCAGAATGCAGAGGGCATGCCTTCTTTCACTTGTATTCAGAATTTCCTAGAAAATTGAAAGCTTTCCAAATACTTTAAGGAGTAGGGAGAATGTCACAGTCATGTGCAAATTGTTTTCATAATAAATCCTTGACTGAAAGGGCCTTAATTCTTTTTCAGGCTCTTGCTCTTTCATTAAGCCCACATAATTCTTTCTCGAACTTCTCAGAAATTATCAATAGAGCGAGTATTATTGCTTTTGCATCACTATTATTACTATTACTGCTGAACCTATATTGGTTGTTTATTATGGGCTAGCAGTGCATTTAACCTTCACAAGTCTATTATTACACCCACTTTACCACTGAGAAAACAAAAGGGTTGAATAAGTTGCCCAAGGTCACACACTTAGTGAATACATGATGCTTTCACTTTCTACATGCTGTGTTTTTAGCATGTGTATTAAATGAGCCAAGCCAATGTTACAGGTCTCAGGAGCAGAGAGTGGGGCTTCCATTGTTTGTGTTTTCCCCTGAAAACCCAGTTCTGAGCCTCTGAGAAGTGCCTGACAGGGTAGAAATAGCACTGAAGGAATGATATCATCAGAGGAAAGTGGATAGTGAGGATTAGACACAAAAAGAAAGCATGTTCGGTTTTAAAGGAGAATTTATTCTCTGGCATTTTGGTCACATTTCTTACAAATGACCAGTTAATTCTCACTGATAATCAGAAGACTGCATTTCTAAGTTATTTAAGCAAATATTTCTCTTTAAAGTTTCTTTTCCTGGTGAATTACAGTAAAAATTCACAGTGCTGGTAAAACTACAATTGCCCTATGGCTCTAGTGTTTGAGGATTGAGGGAATTAAATTCAGAATGGTATTTGTAGTTTAAAAAATAATCTACTCTATTCCAATTACTTGAAATGTACAAAGGTTTTAAATAGGAACTTATAAATCACTTTTGTAATTTCCTATGTAAAATTTCAACTCTTTAATATACAGGTTAAGTTAAAAAATCAGCCATAATTTGAGGATGATGGATAAACATACCAATTATTAAGAACTCAGCCATTACTGAGCCTTCGATAATGATAGGACATTCTGCAAAACTGCATCTTAATATCTTTTTATCTTATATCCCTGGTCAAAGGACTACATTGAAATGCTGGGCTTATATCAAATTTCCTGTAAAAATGTTAAAAATCTTTATCTCCCATAAATGACATTAGAGGAATTTCATATGACGGATGATGTATCATACTCCAGATCTATAACTGACAAGTTCATACCTGCATCTAGTAAATTCAAACAAGAAATAAAAGTAAAATGACTGGAAGTTTTGTTTTCAAATGATGTCATCAAGAATACCTGCTTTAAGGCTAACTTTTCTTTAGGCTAATTTAAGAGGCTTCAAAGAACCAGAACCTAACTCTTTACCCAGGATCTTCAGTTTGCACCATTTTTTGTATGTGTTTCTTTATCTTGAAGGGTTAACACAGGAGACTTGGCAAAGCATGAACACAATGAAGTGCGACATCATTCTGCTTTTAATATATATCACAGAATCATTCGATAAAAGTTATACATAATTATTTATTAGTCACTATTAGTCACTTGAAAGGTATGGCAGGAAGCATAGTCAGTGCTATATAGCCTTTTATACTTTCGCTTTTTCCCTAGTGCTCATCAGAATGCCTTAGAAACTTGTTATAAATTTTAAGGAATGAAATGTTTGAAATAGTAAGTACCTTATTTTGAAGGAATGCATGATCTACTTGAGCTTTTATTTGACTTGAATGAAATGCTGCATCACAGAGTATTAAAGCAGAACAGCAAATGCCAGATCCCATGAATATTAAGTTCAGATTTATAGCATTTTACCTTTCTTGAAAAAAAATAAATTTGTGAGTTATTAAACCATTTGGGATCTAATAGAAGAATGCACAATTGCTGGCTGACATATTTACTGACATATATTTATTTACATGTGCTAAATCGAACACAATTCCTATTCAAGTCTGTCCTTGTACATATTTACTATTAAGTATGTATATGTATATATACTGATGTGTATATTTACTTTTTAAAATTTAAATTTATTTTACTCTTTGTTTATACTTATCAACTATATTTCCAAAGCTTTATTTTTGGAGAAGCAGGGTTTTAATTATTTTCCTATTATAACTTTTGGACCTGCAACTGTATTTTAACAAAGCTATTTAGTTCTGTATTTGTCAGGAAATTTTAAAAGGGGGAATGAGAACCTTCAAAAATTTTCAAAGAGTCTATAGCCAGAATCACCATGTTATACTCATCTCTGATTTTTTCAGTGCCATGAATCATTACAAATGCCAGGTTCATTACTGTGGCATGCTGAAGAGATTAAGTGGAAACTGTGCCCAGCACCGCACTGTAAAACAATCCATTTCCAAACACAATGCCCTTTACTGTGTGCATCAGCCCAATTAGATTCTCTTTGATGCTTTGGTGATTGCTCTTTTGTTTGGTCTTGAAAAACTGAAAGCTATGAAATTCAGAGCTCAAGCTTGAACACAATATTAAGACGATTGCTATTTGGAGTGAGTCTGTGCATGCTATCTAGAGTCACCTGCTTTTGGGGTGCATCCTGCACTTGTCCTTTACTTCAGTCATGCAGTCAGACTGTATAGGTAATTTTATTATGTTATATATCTAGCCTAGAGCTTCGGAATCTCATTCTGTACCCATGTTCAAATGGGATTAAATATGGTTTCCTCGGTAAAGGAAGCAGCTTAGAACCAACCAATAGCAGCCTCTTTATTTTTTATGTGAAGTCATCCCCATTTCGAAAATCCAATATTGGTTTTCCCCCCTGTTGGTGAATGTGTACAAATGTGTGAGTCCCAAAGCGCAGGCTTTGTTGGCACAAAACCCAACACAGATGAAGGTGTGAACGTGTTTGCTGAGGTCTATTAAAACCGCATTCCTAGAGAAAATTTGGGAATGATAGATGCTGGAGGCTTTCAAAAAGAGCTAGAAAATACAAGCTTGGTATACATGATTAAGAGCAAAAGAGGACACTAAATTTTTTTTAAAGAAAATAGGAGAAAAATGCATAACTCAATGTTATTTTTCTTTTAATAACCGTCTCTTTCTTGCTTGAAGTTACGGGATTTCCTCAATACCTGCTTAATTTTTGCAAGACAAGGGTTCCTCGATGGCGCTGCACAGCATTGCCGGCAGGTGGCGGCACAAGCCCTGACTGCCTGGAGCTGTCCCAGGTGCTGAACCGGCTTCGGAGTTTCAGAGAAACGCAGGGGCCAGCGACCAGGGATTCCGCCACATTCCCCCTTGGAGGTTTGCAGGCTCTGGTAAGAAAAGCAAAACGCCACGTGAAATGCCTGACCTCATTTACAACACATAGACAAACGATGCCCTTCTCTAAATTTACTCGCCACAAAGCTAAGGGAGGTGGCAAAGGGCACTGAATTTGGGTCCGGAGGCATGGATGCCTGGGACAGACTGACAGACCTTAGAGGGGAGGCAGGTGGTGGTGGTGGTGGGGACCCTGGAAGAAGTTAACCAAAGAAAATACGCGCATATGCGCGTAACCCATGAAGGCTGACGACAGTGTGGGAAGGCCTGGGGTTGGGCGGGGCTCGGTGGAGGGGGGCGGGGGGGGGGAATGGGGAGCATCTGTAATACTGTTGACAATAAATAAGAAATAAGAAGAAAAAAACCCCGTAAAGGTGATGGCGAGGCATGTGTGCCTGTGTTTGTAGAATACATACGGAACTGAGTGTTTTCATTTGGAGCTATTTACCCATCTTTTGACACGGCCTTTATACTCCTTTCCCCCCAATTCTCCAAGGTTAAAAAAAGAAGTCCCAGGCAACATCCTCCCCAAGGGAGTCCAAAGTAAAATGAAGAATGGGGGTGGTTTTTAAAAAGCTAAGACACTCCATCTTCTTTCCTTCAGTTTACAATAATTTACATGCTGACCCCGGGTTGACAGCCCCCCTACTCAGACTCCCCCCCCCCCCCCCCCCCGTGCCTCCTTTCCTTGTCTCCTATTGCCACTCGGTGGTGCTGACTCTACCCAAGAATTTGATAGGAATATAAAGGAATGGCGGGCAGAATGTTCCCCTGGAATTTGGCTGGGTGGGGGGCAGAGGGATTTGTTGCAATGCTGGTCTGACCCGGGGGCGGGTGTGTGTAGCCAGGAGTCCTAAGGATGTGGACAAAGGGGCTTGAGCGCTAAGACGCTGAGCCACAGGGAGGGGGCGGGCACCCCGAGGAGAGAGGCACCCGGGGCTGGGGACGCGTTAGGAGGGGAGGGTTAGCGTGGGAGGGAGGGAGGGAGACTGGCTGTCTGAGCAGCACACAGAGGGATGGAGAAAGGGTGCAGGACGGGAGCGGGAGGCTGGAAGGGAAGGCTAGGGTAGAGACGGGCGCGGAGGGAGGGGGCTCAGGAAGGCAAGAGAGGAGAGAGTGCGAGACGGAGGCAGAAAGCGGGGACACGAGGGTCACAGAGTGGCGGCGGGGGACGGGCTCCACTATTCCAAATACTTTAGGACCGGAGACTGTTGGGTAGCGGGGAGGCTCCGGCTCTGGCAGCCAGCTGGGCAGCGGCAAAGTAAAATGAACAGCGAGGGACAGACGCTCCAGTCGCCTCTCTGCCGCCCGGAGATCCCGGAGCTGTTCTCCGGCCGGCTCGTTTCCCAGCTGGGGTTCCTGAGCGCGCCGGGCCGAGGGAGCCCGCGGAGCGCCCCGAAGCTGCTCCTCGGAGATGCCTGCGCCTGAGCAGTAAGAACTTCCCGCTTGAGTCCCTGCACCCCCCCCCCAAACTCCCTGGAGAGAGGGGCTGCAGCCCCAGGGGGAGGGGCGAGGGGCCCCGGGCGCAGCTCCTTCCCCTCCCCTCCCCCGCCGGGCGCAGGCATGGCCGTGCTCAGCCCCGGACAGGGCAACGACACCGCATCCTCCGAAGGGCCCTTCGGGACGAACGGCAACGCTACCGGCAACGCTACTGGCACCTCCGACGTGACCTTCAGCTACCAAGTGGTCACCTCTCTGCTGCTGGGCGCCCTCATCTTCTGTGCGGTGCTGGGCAACGCGTTCGTCGTGGCGGCCATTGCCCTGGAGCGCTCCCTGCAGAACGTGGCCAACTATCTCATCGGCTCGCTGGCCGTCACCGACCTCATGGTGTCGGTGCTGGTGTTGCCCATGGCCGCGCTCTACCAGGTGCTCAACAAGTGGACGCTGGGCCAGGTCACCTGCGACCTGTTCATCGCCCTCGACGTGCTGTGCTGCACCTCGTCCATCCTGCACCTGTGCGCCATCGCGCTGGACCGGTACTGGGCCATCACCGACCCCATCGACTACGTGAACAAGCGCACGCCCCGGCGCGCCGCCGCGCTCATCGCGCTCACCTGGCTCATCGGCTTCCTCATCTCCATCCCGCCCATGCTGGGCTGGCGCACCCCCGAAGACCGCTCGGACCCCGACAAGTGCACCATCAGCAAGGACCACGGCTACACTATCTACTCCACCTTCGGCGCCTTCTACCTCCCGCTGCTGCTCATGCTGGTTCTCTACGGGCGCATCTTCCGAGCCGCGCGCTTCCGCATCCGCAAGACGGTCAGGAAGGCGGAGAGGGGCGCGGACTCCCGCCTCGGGGCGTCGCCGGCCCCGCGGCCCCAGAAGAGCGTCAACGGAGAGCCGGCGAGCAGAGCGTGGGGGCAGGGCGCGGAGCCTAAGGCCGGCGGGGTCCCGTGCGCCAACGGCGCGGTGAGGCTGGGCGAGGACAGCGCCGCCCTGGAGGTGATCGAGGTGCACCGGATGGGCAGCTCCAAGGAGCACCTGCCGCTGCCCAGCGAGGCGGGTGCGGTGCCCTGTGCTCTCACTTCTTTCGAGAAGAAAAATGAGCGCAACGCTGAGGCAAAGCGCAAAATGGCTTTGGCCCGCGAGAGGAAGACGGTGAAGACGCTGGGCATCATTATGGGCACCTTCATCCTGTGCTGGCTGCCCTTCTTCATCGTGGCCCTGGTCCTGCCCTTCTGCAAGAACAGCTGCCGCATGCCCACCCTGTTGGGCGCCATAATCAACTGGCTGGGCTACTCCAACTCCCTGCTCAACCCGGTCATCTACGCCTACTTCAACAAGGACTTCCAGAACGCCTTCAAGAAGATCGTCAGGTGCAAGTTCTGCCGCGGATGACGCCGGGGGAGCCGCCGCGAGTCGGCCCGCCCCCTGCTCCCCGCCTCGCGCCACCCCCTGGAATCCACACCTAGGAAAGCCGGCTGCTTCTCCTCCCTCTCAGCTGTCCGCCCGCAGCCTGCAGACCTCGTGCCCCTCGCGCCTTCTCGCAGGGAGCGCGCCCGGTGCCGGGGCGCGGGCGGCGGCGCTGGGCGCGTGGGCAACGTCCCGGGTCCGTAGGAAGCGACCTCGGCTCTGACTTTGGCCTCAGAATCAGTTTTGGCCCAGCTATCGCCTCCTCCCTCGTATGCGCCCACATTTTCGCGGCAGAACTTTAAAACTCGGCCGTTCAGGGCAGCAAATCCACACAGAAAAATAAAGCTGTGCCCCCAGCCGCCGCGCCCGCTCCTGGCTCCCGCCCGCTCGCCCCACTGCTAGAATTTGGACTTAAGTTCCAGGACTTTGCTCCGTTCCTAACCCCGCCACATTCCCGGCTCTCTGGTTCTGGAAACGGTCACTTTTTTTCGGTCTCATCTCTCTTTTCCTTTCCCAGCTTCCCTTCAAGTCCTCTCTAGCCCCGCGCACTATTCACTAGTCGGTAGGGCGCGGGGTCTGCTTTTCCCGGCGGCTGGGGTGTCCTCGCCCTCGGAACTCGCACGGTAACGCTCCCGGAGCACGGCCAGGCTTTGCTTTTTTGGCATTCAGAACAAGCGGCCAGAGCTGTCTCCTACAGTGGACTTGCAAGTGCGAGGCTGGGCCAGTGGGAGAGTGCGGGACGACTTCACCGCGCTGGCCTTGGCGTCAGCGCTCACCAAAGAAACTGACACTCAGTGGGGAGCGAGAGCGAATTCTGCGGGTCCGGGTGCTGGCGACTCTGCACGCGCTGGGTTAGCGGCTTACTTGCCGCGGGAGCGCCGGGACGCCCCCAGCCTGCCGTGCAGCGCGCCCTGGGCGCGCGCGCCGGGGACGGAGCCGGACGCGCACCACCGCCCCGCCTACGCCCCGGGACCCCCGGAAGCGCCGCTGGACCGCGTTTAGGATTTGTGGGTGCTGGTGGGGCTGAGGCCCGCTGGGCTCTGATGTCAGAAAGACCCTGACGGCCATAGGGTGGCGCTCTTCGGCGTCCAAGAGGGAGGGTGCTCAGTGTGCAGGACCCGGCTCCAGCTGGCACTCGCCGAGGCACCTGAACTGGGTAGTTTTATCCAAAGGATGCAGACTCCTTCCTCCTAATTCACCCCATCGACTTTCGGATAGGAAAACAGCTCGGTGCAGCGCGTCCTAACACCACACAGGATTTGTTCTGCAGGACGTCCAGGACCAGGACACAAAGTTACCAGGACCTTGGTTTCCAATAAGAATTCTGGGCTTTCAATCCAAAGGGTCCTGATAGGTTTAGCACTGTCTGCGATGTTGGAGTTGGTGACCTCAGATAATAGGGCCCTAAAGGCCTAGCTAGGGGTGCTTTTCCTTGGGGAGTCCCCGAATGATTTGTACAGGGCTACATTTGCTCCCTGGCCTGACTGTTTTTTGCCACAGGTCTAAGGGGGGGAAAAGCTTCTTGCCCTTTGAATTTGTGGAGCATTCCGAGCTCTCCCCGCCCCTGTCCCCCCATGATCCCCCCCAAAAAGTTATCTTTCAGCCTTGCCACTCCTGAGACCAAGGTTAAAATATTTGCTGCCCCCGGAAGGGAAGTTATTTAGGTGCTCTGTTTGAATGTAAATTTCCATCCAGGTGACCTGACTGGGATCAAGAAGTTTGTTATAGTTAGATCTAGCCTCTAATTTTTTAAAATTTATTTTTATTGTTGAGAATATTACAGATGCTCCCTATTTTCTCCCCTTTGACCCCCTCCCACCCCACCTCAGGCCTTCACCACTCTATTGTCTGTGTCCATTCACTAGTCATACAAGCATTTAAATTCTTCGGTTAATCTCTTCCTAACCCCCCTTCCCTCTGAGATCTATCAGTCTGTACTCTACTTCCATGTCTTTGAACTTATTTTGTTCGTCAGTTTATTTTGTTCATTAGATTCCACATATAAGTGAGATCATGTGACATTTCTCTTTCTCTGCCTGGCTTACTTCACTTAGCATAATAATCTCCAGGTCCCTCCTGCTGTCTCAAAAGGTAAGAGATCCTTCTTTTCTATAGCTGCATAGTATTCCACGGTGTCAATGCCCCACAGCTTTTGATGAATGCCAGTTTCGTTTTCCAGCAATTGCACAAAGTTATTTGTTCTTACTTCCCTCTCCCTTCAACTGTACCTTTTGAATGTTTGTATCGCTGTTTTGAGAACTGTGTTGCAAAAGTTGCTAATGAAAAGTTCACTTGTGTTTAAATTAAGGTGAAAAGACAGCTCTACCACTTGAAGCCATTTTATTGTTTGTTAAACTGAACAAAGCCTCCACTTGATATCTTTTTCTGTAACCTAAGCTGAGAGTAGGCATCATATCTGGTTGAAACAAAGAAAGTGTATGAACTCTGGGACCTCGGCAGATGGTCTGTCTATGCAAATGCAATGCTCATAAGGGGCTACGGTGGAGAAAATGAGGTCGACTTCTCCTGTCCAACAATTATTCATTCGAAAATTCAACTCCTTTTCTAACAATAATTTAAGTAGAGCTATATGAAAAAAAACAAAACATTTATGTTTGTCTTCCTAAATCTTTAGAACAAATAATATATTTAAAATAATTCACATCCAAAATTTGCTCATCTAAATTATGCCTTGGCCAGCAAGTATTACATTTGACGTTTTGAGACTTCCAGTTATTTGTATCTCTCACAGAACCGTATGGCAATAGTTTTTGGACTTTTATTCTCCCTGTCTTGGAGGATTTACACAAGAATGGGGAAGGAGCATCCAACTGGACTATAATTGCCAAGGCAACGGAGAAATTAGGAATATATGCAAAAGAGCTGCATAGCAGAAAAGTGACCCTGATGCTTTTTAAAAAGTATTTAAATTGAGGTAAAGTATATATGCATCAAAATTGGCTTTCACTCTTCCCTGTGACAATAAAGGACTTTAATAATGGCAATGCCACAATAAACTAATACTAGTAACACGTGCATCTTTACTTTAATCAGAATCACTGTCTACATGTATTTATTTATGTACTTTTAAAACTGAAGTCAAACAGTACAGTTATCGGGAGAAGATCCTGCTATACAGGTCAGGGATCTGATGGTTAGAGAATTAAATTTAATTTTTAGCACTGAAATTCATTCTAGATGAGTGATTTTTTTGATTTTTTTTTTAAATCCTGTCTCTGGAAAGAGATGATCAAGTCTCATTGGTTAGCCATGAAACCATGCATTGTCCCTGACTGCCACCTGCAGATAAGATTTAGGGATCTTTCCATTGAAAATGAATGAGGTGTGGGACATGCAGAAGAGAAACACAACCTCTGGTAAAAGCAACAGAGGCCCACCTTGTTTTTTCAAAGCAGTGGACAGTGCTGAGGCCCCTCATTGGTCTTCCCCACAATGTCCAGCTAAATGAAAATGGCCTCCTGGGATTCAAAAGAAGCAACTGTTCAGGGTTTGTCGATCAATTAAAGGTGGAGGGGCATTTTCCTTTCTGCGTGGGTCTCATTTGATAGTGGGGCTCAATATGTAAGAACTTTACTGTGTTAAAATTAATTCTTATGCTGGCTTTCTTTATCCCTACTGGAATTATCAACAATGCCTCTAGTTTCCCATATTATATTTGCTGATTCCACTGCTTTCTGGTATCATACTGATAGTTTCAAGGCAAGGTGAACTCGGGTAAACCCCAAGGGGAAAACAAAGGTTAGGGGTATTATGGCCACAGCAGAGAGCACTGTGAAGTTACATGCCTAGTTCAGGATATATATATATATATCTTAGTTTGGGTATATATACCCAAAAAAGGGTATAGGCTGTAAAAACAAAGTTTTTATTTGAGCAAAGGATTGCAATCTGAGAGAAGCAGATTCAGGTAGCAATCCAAACTGTGCTCTGGAGAGAACAAGGTTGATAAAAGCCAAACCCGCAAATGTAATTCCTGCAGGTAAATGAAGGCTTGCTGCCTAGGTTAACAGGGATTGGCCAGTTCCAGTGTGCACACCAGTGAGCTGAAACCTACAGGAAGGAAGGAAAGTCCAGATATGTCCACGCAGAGGTGGTTGTTCCAGGATGTTTGATTATGGCTCCAGGATGTTTAGCAGCAGGTTTAGCAACAGGGCTTTTGGAAATGAGGCACCTGAGACACAAGATGTGTGGAGGCTGCTTAGGCCTCACTTCCTTTATAGCCTCTTGACTAAAGTAACTCTCTTAGCAATGTTTATTTTACTTTACTTTCTCCATTATCAATATCCTCCTAATAATGAGAAGTAAAGGCAGAGGAATTGAGAGAACAAGAACTGTCTTGAGTTTACCATTTGAAAGGTATTACATCAATGCACCCCTGACCTTGAGTAAAATGATGCATTGGCACACTTGTCTTTTAGGTTCTGGACAGCTCCCTTCTTGGCTCACATCTTCTTCTCCAGGGAACAATGGTATTTGGCTCTCTAAAGGCCTTCTGAATCTCTATCAATACTCCAATAAAGAGAGAGACTTCTTATCATTGACTTTCAGTATGACTAACAAGCCCAGAAAATCAATTAGCAGCTCTCACATGTTGCGCTCTATTGAATAATGTTGAAATATGGAGCTACACATTAATATAAGATGCTCTTGTTACCTTAGAGGAGTTTTCAGCCTATTTGGGTATACTGAGGCTAAGTAAACATGCATGTCAGAATATATAACTATCAACTAAATAGGACAAATCACAGGAGTCTGGCACTATACGAATTCATAGAACAAAGATCACTGTGGGCTGTGGATGGATAGAAAAGATTGGGTAGAGAAAGCTGTGTGTGTCATCCAGAACTGAACTCTGGGCTCATGGTGGGGTATGAAAAAGCACACTCTTTACAAGGTGCCCAGGACAGCCTGATCCCTTCTTCCTGTCAGGTGGGAGCCCGGGATGAAATCTTTGTCTGGAGTGCTAGACTGCTGGTAGCTTGGACTGATTAGGGGTGGTGGTGATCCTAGAGAGAGGTGCGGACTCAAAACTTCCCATGTATTGTGTCAATTCAAAGGATCTGGGGAGAGAGAGAGAAGATGCACCTAAAGTCAAAGGACTGAGGGTTGGGGTCACTAGAGAAAAAGAGGAAGGTTCTGAGCGGACTAAGTGACAGAGCATATGAATAAGGAAAATATAATTAGGCCATTAAAGGGTAACAACAGGTTACCAGAGGTAAGTGCAATGCAGATTAATTCATACCCATGTAATGTTTGTGTTTACCAAGTACCTTCATACACTGTACCATTGAAATTTGAGGTAGCAGATCCTTCTGGAAATACCAGTTGGGCCAGTTTAGCCAAAGCAGAGGATTCACATAGTAGTGGGTAAGAATAGAAAAAAGTGCTAGCGATCATAGATGGAAGAATTATAATTTCAAATTAAAAAGCTGGAAATGTAGTTGTAGTCAGGGGGGATCATTAATGATAAAAGCAGAAGTGTTCAGTTTGAAGGCAATTTCATGATGCAGGTGTGAAACAATAAAGGGCTGGATGTGGGATGCTGGTGGAAGGAATGAAAGCAAGTAAGACTCTGGAAAATACATCGAAGGAAGAGCTGGCAGGACTTGGTGTCCTGATGTGAAGAGAGGGAGTTGAAGATGCTGATGAGGTTTTGAGCCAAGGAGATTTGGGCGAATAGTGGAAATGGGGAAGCCAAGAGTTGCTTTTCCTATGGGTCTTTGTTCTTTCAGGTTTATCTGTAACTAGAGAAAGGCTTTGTTTTCTGCTAAAAGAAGTTCCAGGCCAGATGGAAGGGGCCTGCTGGAAAAAGGTATTTATACATGTCCCAGCCTTTGAACAATCTGCCATTTGGGTATATGAGGAATGCTACCTCATAGAGCAATGGGTGGATCAATCCCCTGATCATTAAGATTTTTTGTTTTTGTTTTGTTTTTTAATAGTAGAACATACTGCTTTTGGGAGAGAGCATAGTTTCAAGGGACTACAACCACCTTTCAAAGATTTGTAAACCAAAAGCACTGTGTTGGACAGTGTTTTAAGAATGATACAGGAAGCCCAGAAGGTTGGGTCTGACTAGGTGACCAAGTGGAGAAGAGAGCCATCCAGTTCACTTTTCAGATCCACTTATCAAGAACTATAGCAGACCTGTCTGATTCTTAAACTTGATATTCCTAAAAAATCTAGATCCATGAGGCTAAAGTATCCAGTAAATTTTTTTTATTTTCTAACCCACTTTGCTTATGTGGCAATGGGAGGGATGGGGAAATGAACTGGGCCCACAGACACCTCAATATCTAATCCTATTTCAGTCATTTCCATGACACTTGTCGGTAACCCAATTCAATTTCCAGCCTTCCAGAAAGTTCCCCTGGCCAGGACTGCAAGGAGCTGTCTTGCACTGGCAAGTGGCCTTTCCATTGTGGCTCAGCTTGTTTCATTCTTAAATAAAGAAAAGGAAATGGACTGGCTGGGAGACAAGGGGGTGGGGAGGAGGGACTAGGCCACAGAATGCACCCATATTGTTATGTAGCTTGGAGATGATGAAAAAGTGTTTTGAAACTTCTGCAAGGTCCTAGGGAGGAAAACAGTCTATGAATTATGGTGTGCCTCAAGGTCTGTGTGAGCAATTAGTCCGAATTTACTAAAGAAGAGAGAAAGCAAACTGTGAAAGCTGGTTTTAACTTTAAAAGAACAGTAAGGACAAGAATCCAATAGCAAATATTCACAAGCAAAATACTTTCTTGCAAGCCTATACTATATTGTAAAAATTTGCAACAGAGAAGGAAGGGGCTACTTATTGGATAGCCTCTGGTTCAGGACTGGTGGGCAGGTGATTCATTCATTTATTCAAGTAGTAACTCTGGAACCCCTATAGGCTAGGCACTGTTCTAGGTGCTTAGGACATAGCAGTGAACAAATGAGACAAAGCCTCTCTGGTAGATTGTTTACAAAAATAGCCACAATTACTCCCCTCTCTGTATTCATCATTTTTGCAATGTGATTTTCAGCTTCTCCCATCAAGATATGGAAGCTTTCTTACCACTTGAATCTGGGTTGGCCTTGTATTTGCTTTGACAAAACAGGGCAGAACTGACATGATGCCAGTTCTGACTATGGAACTCACAAAGCCTTGCACTCTTCCAAATGTTCCCCCCAAACCCTGCCCAACCATCATGTGAACAAGCCTGTGCTCACTTGCTGGAGACCAAAAGATCATCTGATACAGAGAAGAGTCATCCCAGGTAAGGCCAACATGGTCCAACCAGATCTCAATTGACTCAGCAGCTGACTGCAGACACAAGAGTCAGCACAGATAACACCAGAGAAACCTCCCACCTTCCCTATTCTAAATTGTCAAAGCACAGACTTGTGGACTAAATAAATGGTTGTTATTTTAAGGCACTAAATCTGAGGGGTAATTTGTTATACTGAAAAGGCTAACTCACACAGTTGCAGACATTAAGAGTTACATTCTAGGAAAGAAAAGAGAAAATTAACAACAAAACCACATATTTATATAGTATATCAGACGGTGATCACTATTATGGAAAAAAGATGAATTAGATTAAGATACATAAGTAGCACTACTATTTTTATAGGGTGTTCAGGGAAGGGCTTACTGATAAGGTGACAACTGAAGGTGTGAGGTTGAGGCTTTGGAAAATGAGAACTGGCACAAATAAAATCTTAAACCTTAAAATATTTCCAATGAAAACTACAAAGGGTATATTTCCAATAGGAAATGCCAGGAAATTTCAGATTTGGGGATTTGTATGCTCAAATTCTAGGATTTTTTCAGCTCCTGACAGCAGACTTATTTAGGTTGAAAGTATTAGTATTCAACCTATTCAGAATCAGGCCTGCGCAGGTCATGGGAAGCCCTGAATGGGATTTTATTGAGTCTCAGAGAGCCCTGTTACCTGAAAATTCTGGCATATGCCTTACATGGTGAGAAATGTTGCCTTTGGCAAGCCAAGTCACCTGAATTTAACTTCCTACTGTGTTACCACTGCCGTCTTGCTAGGTTGCATAGTTTTCTTTTGAAAACAGGGCTACTGAGATATAATTCTCATTCTTTACATTAAAGCATTGAAAGTGTACAATTTGAAGGTTTTTAGTATGTTCACAGAGTTGTGCAGCTATCACCACAATCCATTTTAGAACATTTTCATATTCTAAAATGAATCAAAAATAAACTCTGTGTCCACTGGCAGTCACCCCCTATTTCTCACTCAACCCTGAGCCTTAGACAACCACGAATCTATTTTCTGTTTGGGACATTTCATATAAATGGAATCATTAATATGTGGTCTTTTATAACTGGTTTCTTTTTCTTAATACGTTTTCAGGGTTCATCCATGTTGTAGTATGTATCAATACTTTATTTCTTTTTATTGCCAAATAATATTCCATTTTATGGATATGCTATATTATATTTACCCATTCAACCATTAGTGAACATTTGGGTTGTTTCCGCTTTGGGGCCGTTATGAATAATGCTGCTATGAACATTCATGTACAAATTTCTGTGTAGTCATGTTTTCATAATCTTAGGTATAAACCTAGGAATAGAATTGCTGGGTCATATAGTAACTAACATTTTTGAGGCACTTCTAAAATGTTTCTCAAAGTTGCTTCACCTCTTTTCATTCCCACCAACATAAAAAGGTTCCTTCCCATTTCTCCTTGCCAATACTTGTGACTCTCCCTCTTTTTGATGATAGTCATTCTAGTTGGTCTGAAATGGTATCATATTGTGGCTTGGGTTCGCATTTCTCTGCTCACTCACAATGTTGAGCATGTTTTCGTGTGCTTATTGCCCACTGGAAGATATTATCTAAAAAAATACATATTTAAATTATTTTCCCATGTTTAAACTTAGGCGGCCTTTTTATTGCTGAATTCTGGATATATTCTGGATATTATACAGATAATATCTGGAGATAGTTAGCAAAAGGTCTGTTATATAGTATTTAGTTAACAAATGTTATTTAATCCTTACTCAAGGCAGAAACTGTGATTGGGTCATTCATTGGTTTTGTAGTTGTAGAGGGGGCAGAAAAATTATATTTAATATTAAATGTAATACTTTGATTTTTAATCACAATTTTTAATCACAGAAGACAGTTAAGTAGAGTTAGACTTACCTAGCTTTTTTTTAAAAAAATAGATCTTTACTGATTTCAGAGAGAGGAAGGGAGAGGGAGAGAGAGAGAAACATCAATGATGAGAGAGTCACTGATCGGCTGCCTCCTGCACGCCCCCGACTGGGGATCAAGCCCTTACCCCGGGCATGTCCCCTGACTGGGAATCGAACCAGGATCTCCTGGACCCTGGGTCAATGTTCAACTGCTGAGCCACGCCCGGCCGGGCTTGCCTAGCTGTTTTTAATGGCTTTTTCATATGTCTGAGGAAGAAAAAAGAGGGCATTTACAAACTATCATTGCTCATAAAATAGAGATTTTATCGGAAAGAAATAAGATAATAAATGAGACTTCAGAATGAGCATGGTAACTGGTAAAATACTAGAAAGTGTAGCATCAACCTTCTTCCCTTCTTGTCTTCGCTTTGCCTTTGCCTGACCTTGAAGTGAAAAGTTTGTTCCCCCCGCCAGCAGGGTTGGGGAGCTGGTCATTGCTTTAATTCCTGATCGTTTCCACAGTGGGCCAGACTTACCCCTCTAAAGCCTCTCCGGAGGAACCAGATGGCTGGTATACTTGAGCTGCCAAAACAACAGAAATAGGAACCATAAAATGTGAACAAATGATGTTTTTTTTCTTTTCTTGCATTTCAGTCCGGACAGAGTGCCACTAAATAATGGAGACTTTAAGAGATGGCTGTGAAACTGAAACAATGCTGGGGGTCTGGGCCATGGCGCCCCTTCTTCACTGAGCCTTGACCCTCTCACACACACTTGACTGGGGCCATCTGATGGCACTACAATTTTTACTTTAGCAATTTATGGAAAAAATGAGCTGTTTCCTATTTTGCATTTAAGCTTTAATGATATAATATCTGATCGTATTAAAATATTCAGTTGGTAGGAATTTCTAATATTGTGCTCGTGCCTTGATAGTTTTTTGTTGTAGAACTTTTCATGATGCTTGGTTTAATATGCTTCTTACCCTTTTAATCATATTTTAACAATATCTAGTAGGCTATTAATGGGTTTGGTTACATTCTCACTGATTTTTTTCATAAACATTTACATATATACTTATATAATCTATTACTTGTCATACTTAAGCATATCTTATAAAGTCTGATGCACTTTTAACAAAATAATTTTTATGTTCACATGTTATAATTTACATGTATAAAATAGGACATAAGTAAGTCAGTGGTTCTCAGCTGGGGGTGATTTGCGCCCCCACCCCCAAGTGACATTTGGCAATGTCTGGAGACATCTTTCATCATCATGACTGGAGGGTGCTACTGGCATCTACCAGGTAGAGGCCAGAGATGTGCTAAACATTCTACACCATGCGCAGGACAGCCTCCACAACTTAATATGGCCCCAATTATTAACAGTGCTGAGGAAATCCTGATTTGGATGAATGGGTATGTGATTGCCTTTTCATGGCTGGGAGAAAAAAACTGAGATGCTTTTTAAAAAATGATTTTGTAAGTGATTTTTTTTTCAATTACAGTTGACATATAATATTATATTAGTTTCAGGTGTACAACATAGTGATTAGACATTTATATAACTTACGAAGTAATTACACAGATAAAGCTAGTACCCATCTGACACCATACATAGTTGTTACAATATATTGACTCTATTACCTATGCTGTACTTTACATCCTCATGACTCTTTTATAACTGGCAATTTGTACTTCACTCCTTCATCTTTTTGATCTTTCCCCCCAAATTCCATCCCATCTGGCAACCACCAATTTGTTTGTTTCTGTATGTGTGTTCATTTATTTTGTGTTTTAGATTCCACATCTAAGCAAAATCATATGGTATTTAACTTTCTCTATCTGATTTATTTCACTTAGCATAACACCCTCTAGGTCCATCCATGTTGTCACAAAAGGCAAGATCTCATTCTTTTTTATGGCCGAGTAATATTCCATTGCCTATATGTACCACATCTTCTTTATCCATTTGTCTATTGATGAATGCTTGGGTTGCTTCCATATCTTGGCTATTATAAATAATGCTGCAGTGGACATAGGAGTGCACATATATTTTTGAATTAGTGTTTTGTATTTCTTCAGATAAATACCTGGAAGTGGAATTGCTGGGTCATATGGTAGTTCTATTTTTAATTTTTTTGAGGAACCTTCATACTGTTTCCCATAGTGGCTTCACCCATTTACAATCCTGCCAACAGTTCTTTTATGGCCAGCAGAGAGGCAGTGTATGCATATAGGACAAATCCAAGATCAAAAATGCCATAAGATCCACCTTGTTTTTGTAATGCTTGTTAACTTTTCCAGGAGCTTTCACACTTAGAACATCCTATAATTCTTATATCATCCCTGGGTGTGCAAATGGAAGAGTTTAACATGCCTTTTTACAAACAAAACAGACACAGATTATCTTATTAAGTGATTAACTTATATTAAGTGATTATCTTAATTTCTATGACTGGTTAGTGATCCCAGTTCTCTGTTCACAGAGCATCGAGGCCCCCAAGATGGAAAGCTATCTACCAGCCTAATGGTAGGAGTGGCATTAAGACAGGGACTTCTTATATTCCCAGGAAGAAAACAGGCTAGTAGTGCAAATGTACAAAGAGGCCTGGTCTGTTTTCTTTCTACTCCTCTCCTTTCCTCAGTTGTATGAAAAATCCAAGGGGAATGAGGTCACCATACTATTATTAAACACTGAATAATCTCAGATTACCATCTTAATTAAAATGTTTCTTTACTGATGGAGAATTAAATTTGCTTGTGTTAACTCTAAGAAATCATAGTATTCAAAGGAAGTAAATCTCAGATTGATGCTGTAAATTCGGCTCATGCCCCCATGATGAAACAGAGACGGTTCACGCAACATGGCCTTTTCGTGTGCTTCCTCGGCAAGCTCTAAGTTCTGGCTTCTTTTTCAGCTATTGGATAATAAATGCCTTGTCACAGAATACCATCAGTCAGGGTACGAATTTAAATGAGAACTGGAACAAGCATTGATGCCTAACAACTGTGGTGCTAACCTTCGATAATGGTGTCAGTGATTTGAAGAATATTTAACCTAGAGGAGAAATCCACTGTCATTTCTATCATGAATCTGCTCCTACTGTGTTATTTTGGCAAGAAAATAAGATCATTAAACTTCAACTTAGGAACTGTTAACATTATGACATAATATCTTCTGTTTTAATAGTAGAGGTAATTAATTTTAAATGAAGTAGAGCTGTTAGTCTCAACTATCTTTGGATAAATATTGATCACTCAGAATAAATTCTATTTAAATGCTTTCCAACAACTTGTAGAAACTTTCAAAAGTGAATGCAGAGGGAAAAGTTACAGAATCATCCATCCTATCTTGTCAACTTGCCCATTCCAAGGTTTCCTGAAAATAGGGTCTGTTGATTGGAATAGGATTTTTTCTCAACATATTTACTAAGTTTCTGCTAGACATCTAGCACTGTGCATACACCAGAGAGGGATAGGGGTTTCATCCATGTTTTCTGCAGTTAAACATCTACTAGTTAAGTTGTAGATTGGCAAATCCTGGAGCACCCATTGGGAGATGAAGGTGGCCTAGCAGCAGAGAGGAAGACCTTTCAATGAGGAGGGCCTTCAATGTCCAAAAATAGAGAAGAAAATCCTAGGAATTTGCCACTTAGTGGGAGGTGGGAAAAACACTGAGATAAAGGTAAGAGAATAAGTAAAGTCTGGATGAAATGGCACAATAGCAGTATTTCTGAGACATTTATTTAGTTGAGTGGCTAGGAAGTGAGTTGTGATCAAATTCTCCATATTATCCACTGAAGTACTGTTTTGAAGATGGAGTTGTTTGTAAATACAGTACTTATATTCCAATGGTTGTTCTTAATCATAGCTAATTTAAATTATCAGGGAAGCCTTTAATATATATGAGTGACTGTATCCCATGGGGGGATTCTGGTTTATTGGGTCTGGAGTTAGGTCTGACAAATTTCTATTAAAAAAGCAAAGAAAATGGATTGGGAGATCAAAATACAGAAAACCAGGGATACAGAAAGGTGAGACAATATCTAATGGGATCTCAGAAACCTCATCATGTGTGAAGATTTGGTAAGTGCTTCAGGATAATATTTTTATGGGTCTGAGACTATAGCGATTAATATTTAGGATATCTACATTATACAAATGTATCAATTTTAGATCTTGTGAAAGTGAAAGATGACTGCCAGAGATCAGAAGGTTAACGCTGTCCTCTGGCAACCAAAATAAGGCCCTGTCATTGCACAGCACTCACTGCTCAGTGTCAGGAAGGAGACACATACATATACACAAACACACTTATTGTAGAAATTGCATTTGTAGAAGGTTAAAAGAAGTTTTCAAATCTGAATCTGTGAATGACCCACCTCATTCCTAGAGCTGTAGAATGAAGGTGATTGATCCTTAAGAACAAAGGAAATATCAGCAAGAAACAGGAAGATAGGTCAATGACTATTTTGACAAATAAAATTTTGATCTTTTGCTGGCCTAAATCTTTAATAAATATGTCTCTCAGCACCGTTTAGAGACGTGAATTGACCTAGGTGGAATACTTTATTTAATCTGTCATCATTTTAAAAGGAATATACTTGGAAATGCAGATTATTTGACAAAACTATATTCTCTGGGGGAGATGTAGGACTAATTTAGGAGTTAGATGATTAGACCATTAACATGACGAATGTTAATTTTGTTGAAGTATAACTCTCCTTGCTGTCCTATGCACCCTAATAAATTTGCTGTTAAAGGTGTTTATAGATTATTTCCATCATGCCTCCAATTTAATTTGTTAAAGTTAAAAACGGAAAACTTTAAAATTATACAAGAATTTTCTACTTTCTGATAGTCATTTGAGTTTCCACATTTAATTCTCACCTTTTCTAAATTCCTAATACAATCACTGAGAAAAAGAAAAATAGAGAAAAGTACCCACATACAGTGTATCTGTGGGAATAAAGAGGTAAAACTGCCATAAACTAGCCAGGTAATTTGAGGAATTTCTGAAAAATTTAGTAGAAATAGCACCAGATCTGAGGGAGATACCTACATGCCTAGAATAGAATTCATTCATCCATTCATTTATTCTTTTACTCACATAGTTTATAAATGCTTCTCGAGCACATGTATGTGTCCCACATTTCTGAGGCTCCGGAGATCCCAAAGGCGAACCTTATTGACACCGTCTTTGCTCTCATGGGGCCTAGTGCAAGAAGACATAGTGCACGAATCAATGAATGAATAAACAAGATACCTCAATACTGATAAAGGACTGTGAAAAACAGAACAGAGTCTAGCCCAGGAGAGGATTCCTGGGGGAGAGGGAGTGGTGGAGGGGTGTGGAGCTGAGTTCTACTGTGTGTCAGGAAAGACCTCTCTGAAGAGGTGCCGGGAGAGCTAAGACTCAATAAGAAGAATCATAACAGCTCAGTAACAACCAATCAGGATACGCAATTCCGACCAGTCAGGACAGTGCCATGTGGGCCAGTCGGGGGGATGCAGTAAGAGTGCAAAGGCGAGGAGGGCTGGCAGAAGCCCGGGACTGAAGACGGATAGAGGAGGGGCTTGCAGGGCGTGAGGGCCAAGCAGAGGCAACTGCAATACAAAGGAACCAAGTGTAGCTTCAGGGTCCCTCTTGCATTAGTTCTTGCAAGACCCTGAACCTAAGTTTGTATTATTTTAGTTGAACTGGGCCCCCCAAATTGCATAAACTTAGGTTCCTCAAAATTTGGATTCACCCCGTGTCAGAGGCCTAAGGGCAAAATGTAAAACCCTGTATGCCCCTGGCAAGGGCGTTTTGTTTTTTCTTGTGGACATGGAAACCCTTGCAAGGTTTGGGGCAGTAAAATAGATGGCCTGATGTGCGCCTTATATTGTAGAAGGATTTCCGTGGCTCCTGTCTGTTGATGGATTATGCAGGTGGGCAGGAATATAAAGAAAGGCCCTTAGGAGTTGCCCAAATGGCTTGGGAAATGGCAGCTTGGAACAGTGAGGTAGCAGGGGAGATGGAGAGAAGGGGCCTGTGAAAAACTCACCTGGAGAGCATCTCTAAAAATATGTTCTTCTAAGATCAAGAGGAAGGCTTGGGGGGAAGTGGCCAGTGAGTAGAAGTCAAATCTTAATTCTGCTAATGACTTTGAGAAATGCACTGGTGGACAAAATGACGTAAAAGGCTCATGAGATTTTTTTTTAAAAGAATGCTATTCTTCATTAGTGAAAGTGTGGTGAAAATGAACACTCATACATACAGTTAATAAAATGTAAATTGGTGCAAATTTTCCAGAAGAGAAATTGGTGCTATATATCATGAACCTTTCAGTGTGTATTATTTTTGGTTTAGTAATTCCACTTTTAGAAAACTCTTCTGTAGAATTAATCAGATCACTGATTGAGGATGCATTTATGGAGATGTCCATTTTAGCACTGTTAATAATACAGAAAAACTGGACAGAGGTTAATGTTCAATAATAAGAGTTCAGACGAATTCATTACAGTTACCCATACAATGGCATACTATGTAGTATTACATATTTCAAAATAATATGTAAGCATGTATGTATTGTTTTTAATGATGTTTGTAATATGTTGTTAATGAGAAAGCAAGTTACAAAATATTTATATATTTTGTGCATATGAATAAGAAAAAGTCTTGAATATATACCTACTTGTTAACAATGTTATCTTTCTGTGGTAGGGCTGGTGATTTAAAAAAAATTCTATCATGCATTTTCAAAACTTGTGCAATATGAAAAATGAAAAATTGAATTAGAGATAAGAAATGCTTTATTTCTATTGAAAATTTGTATTAGCAGATTTGTTTGTTATAGCTTTTGAGACTCTGAAGCAAATGTCTTTTGCCATGTGGGATGCATTTTATATATAGCTATAATCCATTAAAATTTATTTTCATAATATGTTATTTGTGGAGATAAGCATACACAAAGGAAACAATTGGATGGAATGAAATGAAAATAAATAACTCAATGTAAGTGATGTAGGTGAGACAATTTGCATCAGGAGATCAGTAAAGAGAATTTAAAGGAACCCAGGGAGTCAGCTCATTCTCCTTTTTTTTATTAAGTGTGATGAGCTTGACCTTTATGGCTGGTAGGATTGGATTCAGCAGATGAGAAGTTTTTGGATGCAGAGATTAATGTCTTAGAAGGACAGAAGTACATGGTTGGTATAATTAGAACTTGTTTGCATTAGAAAGAATAAAAGCTGTAGAGTTCTATCTGTTGATCTCTAGAAAGAATATATCTGCCAAGAAGCACTCCTTGTCTTTAATTGGGTTCAAATTCATAATCAGAGTCTAGCAACTATTGGTGGCAGTCCTCTCATGCACTCTGCATTTCAGGGAAAAGTCACAAACTGAGCTTCCAGCCTCCTATATTGTGTAACTGCCCTCTAAGTCAACCTTATAAAGGAGTTTCTGGAGTCACATTTTGATCAATGGGCTGAGACCTGTCCAGTCCAATTGGAGCTGCTGTTATATCCTCATTTGCATCTTTACTGACCAATAAGAGCAGCTCAATAACAACCAATCAGGGTATGCAATTCTGACCAATAAGAACCATGCTATTTGGGCCAATCAAACTGTGCAAATTTGGATTCCTCTTTTGCATAAAAATGGACCAATCAAGGACCCGGGGAGGCATTTCCTTGATATAAGCGGGGAACCTCCCCATTGTCTCAGGGGAGCCCACTTTGGGTGTCCACAGGGGGATGCCTTTCTCAAGTTTGTAAACTGTTCACCTGAATTAAGCCTTTCCTTTTCCTGCACCCCAGACTGGGGGCTCCTGTTGGCATTGGATTGGTGGCAACAATCTTTTTGTTGACAGATCTATAGTAAGCTGGGAAGAACAATTCATAAATTTCATTAGGAATCCATCATTCACAATCGACTAGGTGTCAGGAAATTATTGTGGCTTCTTGAAGAGTGGAAAAAATAAGATTTAAGTGGCATTCTAGTAAAGTTATTCCATGCAAGAGGGATTAAGTGAAGAGAATGGTGACCAGGAGAACAGTGACAAAGCTACTGGCCTGTGACAGATACAGGGCTTGCCAGGATGGTGGCTGTGAAATCATTCAGGGAAGTATCAGCAGTATTGTTTAATACACCAAAAACGGGAGACCAGAAAGACCCCTGTGTTTCCAAACTGGAATAATAAGGTAATGGGAAACCAGCCTGGAGAAAGTGGGAGCTGAAGCTCAAAGAGAAAGGGGGTTCCTTCCTAGAGGAAGCAAGAAAGAATAAAATCCACAGTGGATTATCAAATCCTGTCCCCTAACCCACTGCGGCTGCCTGTGAAGGCCTTGCGGAACATGATATGAAAGGACATATTGGAGATATGTTTTTTTATTCCTGAACTAAATTGTGTCACACATACCTCTAATTGTCCCTCATTCCATATGTCATGCTTTGGTTACCTTGGCCACAGAATTGGTTATTAATTCTTTGATACCCATCATTAACTTGACCATTAGTTGTCGTGCTTAAGGTTATGTACCCAGCCACAAACCTGGCTGCTGTGGCTGAAAATGCTGTGTCTCTATTCTGTGTACATGGCTTAGGTCTCTTGGGGTCATTTCCTTCCCAGTTTTTAAAACAATTAATTCAAAATAATTTTAGATTTACGGAGACTTGGCAAAAACAGTCCTAAGAGTTCCCTTATACCTTTCACCCATCTTCCCCTAATGTTAACTTTTCACATAACCGTAGTATCAAATGAAGACATTAACGTTGGCACAGTGCTCTTAGTTAAAGACTTCGTTCTGATTTCATCCTGTTTCCACTGCTATGGATTCAATCCAGAATCTTATGTTGCATTAGCTGCTACTTCTCCTTAGTCTCCTTGATTCTGGTACTTTCCCAATCTTTATGACCATAACACTTTTGAAGAATAGTCAGTTATTCTGCCAAATTTCTCTCACTTTATATTTGCCTAATGTTTTCCGAAGATTGAGGTTATCCAATTTTGTCAAGAACACCACGGAAATGACGTTGCGCGTTTCTCATCGCACGTGTCAGAGCGAATGCGATGCTGATACATCTTATCGCACATTTATATTTAATGTTGTGCCTGTCTCTCTGTATGCAGTGAAAGCCCTAAGGTTACACTGAGATCTCTTATTCCCGTCCAGCACTGCCCATTGCGGCCTTCCAAGTGTGCGACGGGGAACTCAGCTCTCCAACAGTGAGGAACATCATCTGTGTTACTTGCTTGTTTTTCAGCTCTAGTGCACACAAATGTTTCTTGAAATTGCTAACAACATTTTGTTTACTCAGTGGTGGAAAAACCTCTGGGTTGTCTCCAGTTTTTGACTGTTATGAACACAGCTGATACAAACATTCCCATACAGGTTTTTATGGGAACGTAAGTTTTTATTTCTCTCGGGTAAACGTGTAGTATTGGGCTTGCTGGCCCACACGGTAAGTAGATGCTGAACTCCGTGGGAAACCGCCAGTGCGCTTTTTAAAGTGGTGTGCGTCTTCCATTCCTGCCAGCAGTGCAGAGTTCTGGTTCCCCATGTCTCCCCAGAACTTGATGTAGTACGGTTTTTGTTTGTTTGCTGTTCTAATAAATGTGTAGTCATATAATACTGTGGTTTTAATTTACACTCTCCTAATGATTAGTGACGTGGAGCCTTTTTTAACACGCTTATTATCCATCTAGACATATGTTTGGTTGTCCAGAACTTTTGTTTATTTTTTTTCCTTTTGCTCATTTAAAAAAATTAAGTGTTTGTTTTCTTATTGCTGAGTTTCGAGAATACTTTATATATTTTGTATACAAGTCCTTTGTTAGGATGTGATTTGCAAATATTTTTTTCCAGGCTTCTTTTTTCACTCTCTTAATAGCGCCTTTCATAAAGTAGAGGTTTATAATTTTGATAAAGCCCAATTTATCATTTTTCCCCATAGATTGGACATTTGGTATCATATGTTAAATACCATATGCTAAAAATATCTTTGCCTAACATGAGGTCTAAAAGATTTTCTATTTTTTTCTAGAATTTTGAGTGTTTTCCTTTTTACATTTAGGTCTATGGCCAATTTTTGAATAAGAATTGAGGTATATACTGAAGTCCATGTTTTTCTGTGCGTTCAGTTTTCCAGTCACCAATTGTTGTAAAGGTGATCCTTTCTTTTCTAAAATTCTTTTCCTTTTTTAATCAAATGTTAGTTGACTATATGTGTGTAGAATTATTTCTAACCACAGCAGTATTCTTTTTCATTGATCCATGTGTTTATCCCTTTGCCGATATCCCTCTTTGATACTTTGTTTTACCCAGGGTTTTGTTTGATTTCCTACCAGAGATTTTTCATATATCATTCTATTGATATTTAAATTCTATTTTTCTTTGAAAACATGCCTTGTATGATTTCCATTCTTTTAAATCTGTTGAGATTTGATTTGTCATAATATCATCTCTCTCGGTGGATGTTCTATATACACTTGAAAAGAATGTGTATTTTGCAGTGTGAAGTGTTCTGTCAATGTCAATTATGTCAGGTTGTTTGGTATTGCTGTTCGGGCCTTCTGTACTAATTGTTCTCTCTCTCTGTTCCCTCTATCCAGCTATAAGTGTGGATTTGTGAATTCTATCACTTTTTCTTTTATTTATTTTGAAGCTCTGTTGTTATGTGCCTTCACAAATAGTATCAAATAATATTATTATATCTTCTTAAGATAATTGACCCCTCTTTTTTTTTTATATCTGTCTTCATCCCTGATCATATTTCTTATTCTGTATGTCTGATATTAATTCAGCTACTGCAGTTTTATTTTGGCTAATGTTAACAAGGCACATAATTTTTCATCTTTTTACTATTAATCTCTCTGTGTTTCTATATTTAAAGTGGGTTTCTTATAGACAGCATACTAGTTGATTCTTGTTTCTTCATCAATCTGAAAATCTATCTCTTTTAATTGGTGTGTTTATACCATTTATATTTGTGTGTTTATTAGCATAGCCATGCTGATGCAAGATGGTTGACCTGCTCACACCCTCTCTGTGCTACTGAAGAAGAATCTCATCCCTCCTCCACAGGGGGCAGATAAAGCAGTGGGGTTGGCCTGGTGCCACATGATACACATGCTTAAGCTGAAGAAAGGAGCATACATTGTGTCTGATACAGGATGAGATATTCCTACACAGAGTGCTAAGCCTGAGAGGATTCTATCTCTTGGTAAGAAACTGCTCCAGGTCCAAGGCCCATTCTTATGTGGCTGAGTTGGGATCAGAAGAGTGCATGCACAAGACTATGTTTCCCAACATATATCTATCGTAGAAAATTTAAAGTAATGCATAAGAGCATAAGGAAGAAACACACTTCACTCATAATCCTACCAGCAAGAGATAACAAGTCTTGGCATTTTTAATATTTTCTGCCATCTGAATATATTATATACACATAATATTTGATATACTTGAGATCATACTGTACCTAGTTTATAACCTAATATTTTTCAACTTGTGAGCATTTTCTTGTACCCTTAAATATGTTCAAGATTATTTTTATATGACTCTACTATAAATTATTTAACCATATCCATGACTTTGGATACTTAAGTTGCCTTAAATTTATTTTACTTTTACAAATATTGAATAATTACTATCTTTCACCAAAATCTTTGTGAATAATTTTTATTAATTCCTTAGATAAATTTTTAAAAGTAGATTTATCAGTTCAGATGGTTTGCCCTTTTTTTTTTTTTTTTTTTTTTTTTTAGGCTTTTGATGCTAATTGCCATATTACCTTTTAGGAAGATCATACCAATTTACTTTTCCATTGAGATTAGAGAAAGTGTTTGTTTTTGGAAGATGCATTTCTCTACCTACTACTTCAAGACGAGGAACACAATTTTCCATAATAAAAGAAAATTGAGACAGTTTCATGGATTATGAGTTTATCTGATACTTCCTAGTTGAAAACACAGTAAGAGCATCTCTCTAAACAGTGAAATGAATGATACAATTTGAGTCTGTGTATCTTAACATTCTCTAAAAACAAAATTAAAGTGAGTGCTTTTTGCTGCCTTTAAAAGTTATTTGAAAATCTTGAATTTTCAAGTATTTTCTTTCTATTTAATGTAATTTGGTAGTTTCCTCTCCTCTTTTATTCATTATTCAAGGTTCTTCACCTTCCTTGGGTTCTGATTCCAATACCTATCCCTCCTGAAATTATTTCTAATTTCCTCAAATCTGGCGATTGTTCAGTCACTCTTAGAATTCTGTACAGTACCAATCATTTGTACTTTTTAGCGTCAGTCATTTTGTGTACTTGTCCTATCTTAGCTATGCTTAAACACCTTTCCAGGATTTCAAACACAGGGCTCCTGCCCTGCATTTTTTCTGCTTCCCGGAGGAGTCTGTTGGTTTGCATCATGCTCATTTGCGACTGTAAACCCTACAGCAGCAGGACAACACTTTCTTTTCCTCACTATTCTATGTCCAGTGCCTTTCACACTGCTTGAAACATAGCTGGGGCTCCATCAACATTTTCAATAAATGAATAAAGAAGTACATTTATCATGAACGTAGTAAAGCAGGGTGACCTCCTGAAACCTTGCATGCTTCACAGCCTTGCAGCAGTCTCACCAGGAAGGAAATCGATTTTCTCCCTCTCTGAGGAATCTTTGGGTTCCTAATGCCCGGGTTTTTCTTACTCACAGAGGGTCTTCCACTGTGGTGATGCTGGCAGGCTAGAGTAGGCCCTTCTGAAAACAGACATTAAAAGGACTTGTGTAGAGTGTGTGTGTGTGTGTGTGTGTGTGTAAGGAAATTAAAGCAATTAGGTCTAATTTCCAAAAAGGAAGAACAAACCAGCCTGGGTTTATAGTGTTGAGGGGAGAAAAAAATGTCTATTTGGGTTTCTTACCCAGGATTGAGAAGATGAAAGGATGATAGGCCTCTTGGGAAGTAGAAAGCCCCAGACCCACTTAGATGCTGCAGCTCTGAGGGTCAGGAGTCTGAGGTGATACCTGTGAGGACAGACAGAGCTGTGGCCTTAGGGGCAGGCAGTGCGTCCCATGGCTGGGCTTGGCCTGGAATTGAGTGAAACTGCCAGGGAGCTGCCCATCAACATAGAGCTTGTTGGCTTGGGCCACAGATGGCACAGCAGCTTGAACAGATGGAGAGAGACTAGTGCTTCACAGAGGCATCATGTGGCCCCAAACAGCAAATGGCAATTGTGGCAGCCACAGACTGAAGCTCTTCTCTGCTCAGAAAACGGAAGGCTCAAAGGACTGTTTTATCTGTCTGTCAATCTGTGTGATCTGTTTTGGCCATCCTAAGGATGGTGCAGAGAGCTCCAAATGACTGGATATATCTTCCTGCCAATTTGAGTGGGTGGGAAATTGAGCTCCTTCTAATTAATTTGAAAAAATGTAAAGGACTGTAATACAACATGTACCTTGCATGTCCCAGAATAATTCATACCTCATATAATTACAATTTTGTTTTTCTAGTCACATCCTGTCAGCATTAGGAGGTTCTTTTTCCGATCTATAGGGTGTTCCAATCTAACAAGCCTTCTGCTGGCAAGACGAATATTCCAGCTTCAAGTCCCACTTTCAGTCTGGGAATACGTAGGTTTCTGGAATAATGCACAGGCTTTAATGTCTTTAAATTATTGCTGTTGACCTTAGTTTCCCTCTTTTCTGTATGGAGCAATATTGGGTGAATAAATGCTAGAACGTGTCCCCATACCTGCTGTGGAGTGTAATTTTCACTAACAATGTAGGCTGTAGGGGTGTTTTAGGAAGTACTCTTCCAAGCTTTACATTTAACATTAAATAAACGGCTTGACGAGTAGCTTTTGTTTCAGACCAGCTGTTTAGCTTAAGTTTAAATTACTTTTTGCAACACATTTCCCTGTTGAATATGTGCAAATTACATTTCAGATGGGAAAATGGTGGTATGTAGGTGAACTGTCTTCGCGAGCATCCTTCCATCCAGCTTCTCTCCTTTGGCTTGATTCCGTTTTCCTCCCAATTAAATAAATGAGGTTCTCTCCGCATCTTTGGTTATAAAGGGTTGAATCACTTGTTAAAGTCTGTAAGGAGGGTCAGGGAACAGCTGTGTGTTCCTCCCTTTCTCTTCCACGTGGGAATAAGCATGGGACTGAGGGGCACACTGCTGGATGCCCTCACACTTCCAGCATTCCCATACCATGCTCTGCCATTCAAAGAGGGAAATAAAAATGATGCCTTTGGAAATGAGATAGATCAAGCAAAAGTTTATGAAATCAGTAAGTAGTTTAAGAATGGAAAGTTGAAAAATTCTATTTAACAGTGTAAGGGTGTTTTTGCCCCTGAGAAAGAATGAAACCAAGAATTATGAATTTATCCTATGGAGAGATACTAGTACCGGTTATATAGGTGCCCTGCACCCCACACTAATTGCATCCAGTGTGACTTCCAAGATAGCCCCTTTGTCCTCTGTAGAAGCATCAGAAATGCCACTGTTTTGCAAGGCATAAGCTGGTCATTCTCCACCCCATGTCCATTTTTACTCCTCTGCTCCAGGCTGTGAGGAGGCTCCCTTGCCTTGGCTTTTAGTCAGGGTCCACCGATGGGAGTTCCCACAGCATGTAACAGAGCCCGGGAGACTGAGGGTGTGGTTTTGCTAGGTCGCTCCCACACCCTTTTTCCCTCTGGGTCAGGATTCCTGCCTTGGCACTTTCCTTCTGAGACTGCAACTGCTGTACGTCTGACACACCTTTGGTTGCATTGTTTTGCTTCTCTAGCCTCTTTAGGGTCTGGAGGTGGAAACATTTCCTGCTGATTAGTCCCTGAGCACTGCTTCCCTTGTGGGTTACTTAACCCTCACTCACCTGTGTAAATAGTCTCTTCACTAACTCACCTTCAAAATCCCAGCTGAACATGTCTCTGTTTCCTTCCAACACACTGAGTGCTAAAGCATTAAGCTTTATCTCCAAATACTTGGTAGATGAGTTGGGAATATTGACTTTTGGAATGACTTTGAGTTTACAGCGCTTTCTGATTGCTTCCTAGATGGTAAGTGGTAATTTTATAACATATTTTAAGTAGGGACCAGAATCCCATTTCACAGTTAGTCTTAAATTGTTGAGGGCCGTTGTCTTGAGCTTGAAGAAAGGGAAACTTTAGTGAAAAGAATGTGGATTATAAAAACTGACTCAACCAAATTGGAACTCTATCTCTGGCTCATGGTGGAAGGACTGGATGAGTGAGTTTGGGCTCATTATTTGTTCTGGGTAAAATTAGGATCTTGACTTGGGTTTGAGGGGAGAGCCAACAAACAATACTGGTCCATGTTAGGAGCTGTTGATGAGTAAGCTTGTGGCTGTGTTTGTTTGTAGGCAGGACAAATATTGTGCAGCCCACTGAACACCAAGCGGATTCCAATCCTGTTTTTGTGGTTTCCAAGGCAACCTGTGCCCTTACCATATGGTCCCAGAGCTTTGTGAACTGTTGTTGCCCATGACTGGTTTGGGACCAAGTAGCCCAGAGAGGTAAGAACAGTAGAGGTTGGAGCAATAGCCTATGATGTTGCTTTTTCCTTAATTTCTGAATAAATTCCAAATAAAAATGAATGTGAATGAGGTGATAGAGCTTTGTTTATTTTGTGTTATATTTCAAATAATCTTATCTTTCCTCTTAATGTGAGGGATGGGAAAGAGAAGAGGTTGAGAATGAATGACCATGTCCCTTCACACACCTGGGAGAACTGGCTGTGGAGGGGGGGACACATCTGAGGACTTAGCTCAGGTAACCCTTGAAAAGAATAGCAGTTATTCCTAGGGAAGCCTTAGATAAATAGGGACTTTAAATGAAATCCAGATAAAGATCTCGGAGAAACTTTGAATCACTTTTTTATAATTGTACTTGTTAGAAAATACCTTGAATCCACTTAATATTTGTTGAAAGTTTATAGAGTGTTTTTTGAAGGCTATACTGACCAACTACACTTCCAGAGCCTATGAGATATATTCCTGAGTAGCCAGACAGACACATGCTTGCTTGTACTGCATCATTTTAGCACCCCTCTTCCCAAGTGCTTTTAACCAACTGGGTTTCGGGGGATTTAGCATTGTGTTTTTGTTGACCTGCTGTGAGAGATATTGTTAGAAACAGCCCTGAGATTCTTATTTTTGTATGTACTGCAGGGGTGTTGTTGAGAATCCTACTTACATTTCACACAGTCTTGTACATAAGGACTCATGGGAAGACTGTCTCTCAGGACTTTGTTTTAGGAATGCTTCCTATTTTTGAACAACCAGTTTTTTAAAAACTGAGTTATAGTTGATAAATAACATTGTGTAAGTTTAAGGGGTACAGCATATTGACTTGAAACATTTATATTACGAGATGATTACAGTGAAGCTAACATCTTTATCACATAATTATATGACATATAAGTTTGTTTATATCTTATGGACACTATGGGTCACATAATAATTTTTCTCCTTGGTCTCTCTCTCTAAGCAACGGGGTTTCTATTCTAACTTAACTTCTTGGTTCTATCTCTTTTCTTTATTTCATTTTCTCCTGGATTATTGGACTCAAGTTATTTTCTTTTTTATTCTGTTGTATGTTTTTTAAAGCTACCTCAAATTATTTTGAACTTAGTCAGGTAGAAACAAACTAAACAAGACAGTAAGGAATATTTTTAATATGTTTTCTATGAGAATTTTTTTATGTCTACAGAGTCTCAAAGAAACAAAAAACAAAATATAGCACTGACCAAATGTAATTATTAAAATCATTGATTATTTTGCATGATTATGTAGCAAGAAAATAATATTTATTTGACTCAATAAAATTGCCCCTCCTTTGCTTAGTTCATTCAAACTGGTTTATGTAATTTGATCCCAACCATACAAGACAGAATCTTATAAATGTCTTAGAATTCTATTCTAATTGAAAAGCATTGTTAGTGGGCATTGGGTTGATTGGATGAAGAAGAGTAGCTTTAGAGCCCTGGCTGGTGTGGCTCAGTTGGTGGAGCAGTTGTCCCGTGCACTGAAAGGTTACTACTTTGATTCCTGGTCAGGGCACAGGCCTGGGTTGCAGGCTTGATCCCCAGTAAGGGGCGTGCAGGAGGCAGCCGACTCCCTCGCCCTTCCTCTCTCTTTCCAAAAAAAAAAAAAAAAAGAATAAAAACATATTTTTAAAAGAGTGGCTTTAGAAAAAATTCTTGAGGCTAATGAAAAATGTGGGTTGACCAGAATTTTTGCTGGTAATATTCATTTTTGTTAATATGGTAATATAGTTATTAAAATATTAACCAATTTACATATCCAGTCAGTCTTTTTCACATTTGAAACAGAAATGTGCTTTATTGATCCTAACAGAATAATTTGAACCACGGGAAGGTAAGATACTTGGTCAGACCCTTTAGGCGTAACTGATTGGAATTCATTGGGATTCAAATTTCAAACAGGTGGAGTTTTAAGGTTTTAAGTGTTTGATTCTCTAAAGAATAAGATGGGGCAAAGTAGAAATCATAAGCTGACAAGTGGTTAAGTCATTTCATTATCAAGTTTTGCAGAATTGATGAGTTAAAATCCAATTAGAGCTTAAATTTAGTAGGCCAGAGAGAGGTGGAAAGTTCTAAATGGCTCATTTGATTGTGTCACGTATCTGTCCCACACTTTCATGTGCAATATTCAAGTTCTCAGATTTTAAATTCTAACAGAGCGCCGCAAAAGGTGCCCACAAGGCTAAGGAGGCAGCAGGGTGGACTTCTGTCCCCTGGGCTGACATGCTGATGATGTCTCCACATCCCATGAGCCCAGGGAAGCTGCGCAGCAGTCCCTTCACTTCCTTGCCCTCCGTGGACCATTCTTACTGTTTGTTCTCATAAACATCTGCTCTGCTCAGGGCTGTAGAACATGACCAGGGTACCAAAAACAATGCTGCTTTCATTTCGCCTAGATGGGAAATGGTTGGCTGGGCCCAGCACGGGATCAGACAAGACAACCGAACCCGAAGACATGAAATTCACAGGGCGTGGTAATAATCAGAGTATATTGCAGACTGCATTATACTCAAATGTTGTACACTTTAATTTTTTTGCTGAGAATTGGAAAAAGTTTAGTCATGACTCACTGCCTACATTGTAGCTCCAAACTGCAGAGAACATTGTAATTTCCAGCAAATGCATCTTGTAAAAGTTAATAAAAGTGGAGTCTAGAATTAGGAAAGAGGGAACTTAAAGAATAAGGAAAACTGCTTCTTGAACTGTTGCTGTGGCCTTGTTGCTACGGCCTTAGCTCCTTTCTATTTTGGCCCAGTGATAGGGACCGGGTGGGGCTCAGGGTCTACAGCATGAGTGACAGCTTGGCTCTCAAGTTCTCAGATTCTAGATTCTAACAGAGCGCTGCAAAAGGTACACCTACAAGGCTAAAGAGAAACTGTCAAGCCTTCAAGGCAAAAGAGAGAGCCTGCACCTGACTCCTTGTGTCCCAACACCAAACGCTCGAGATCTGAAAATGTCTGGAAGGTATCACTAATGAAGTCCGGGGTAGGGAGGTGTGTGTACACTTAGAAATTTAAGATCAGTGATCTTAACTATGGTTGTGCTTGAGAATTATATAGAGAGATTTTTTTGCCCTATTATTATTTTTTAGAAGTCCTAATGGTTGCCTGGTAATACCCTTAAAGGCCCAGTTTTAGTAGGTTTGGAGAGGGATCTGGGTATTTGTATTTTTAAGAAGTTTTGTAAAAAAATTATGTGTATCTGAGGCTGAGAACCATTTGGCTTACTATTAACTGACATGAGAATTTAGTCTGTAATATGACTTTCTCCCTTTCTGACTTAATCCTTACATACAGGGGTGGGCAAAAGTACGTTTAAAGTTGTTATATGGAAAAAGACAGTAATTAATAAACAATAATGCAAGAATAAACTCTCTGTTTTGTGTACCCACAACTGTAAACTTTTGCCCACCCCTGTACATGTATCTGAGTGTTCAGCTCAGGATTCGAGCACATCAGCTCTTAATTCCTGACTTGGAATTGTACTATTTACCACTCGGACAGGAGTAAGAAGCCACGGGTTCCTGGCTGCTCCGTCTCAGCAGTTTCAGCATTTGAATAAAACTCTAACTTGCCATGTCTAATAATAGTGTCGTTAGTGGCGGCGGATACTGCCGACTGCGCCAGGGATAGGAGGTTACTGGTGCCAGTACTCAGTGCTGAGAAAAAGAAGCCCCAGAAATGCTGGTCTCAGCCCTGTGAGTTCCTCCTGATGCTGCAAGCCCTGGTCACTTCCCCAGTCCCCGTCAGCTCCTCTCCTTCCAACCTGGGAAGGGTTAAACTTGGCATCGCAGGGGCCCTCCAGAACATCTGGCCCTTCCTGTGGCTGGTGCGCGTGTTCTACTGTTTCAAGTTATTTCTGAATATGCCTCTGGATTCGAAGACTTTTAGAGAGTGGAAGCTCAGCAGAGCAAAGATGGGAACTAAATAGGCCATTAAAATTTGGGGCTTTCTTGACTGGAAGCTTTCTTTTGTTTGAAATTGGGTGAAATACATTATTGCAAAAGTGAACCTGTGAATACAGGGGTTATGACAGTAAAGCTGTATGTGTTCTCTGGCAAAAGAAATGCCAATGGCACTAATTAGAAAAGAAAACTAAACTGAAAATATTGAGAGGGTAGCAAGGCAAGGCAATTCAACGGAGTTTTTGTTTAGTGCTGCTTAGTCACAGGCTGGGAAAGCGGGGGGCAGGGGGGAGGCTTAGAAATATTGTTATCAGAAACATGCCTATGACTTTCTCTACTAAAATCCAAACTGTTTCTCCCATGAGTGCTAATTTTAAACCCTTCCATTTCGTAGTGAACTGACTGCGAGTGTTTCGGCGTTAATACTCTGTTTGGGCGTTTAGGATCCGCTTCAGAGCGGCGCCTTGTAAATCACTCTGAGATGGATTAGGCAACTGGATTGCATCCCCAGATGATCAGCTCTGATGAGTCTCCGAGGAAGACATTCGGCCCTGAGGATTCAGGGGTGTAAATGCTTGGGCTTTGTCGCTAGCTTTGGGTCCCAGGTACTAGGACACTGGCCTGGAATCTCTGGAAACCCTATGAACTTCCTTTTGCTCTTTTCCTGAGACGTATGGTACTGCGAGCCTGAGTAGGGAACACCCTAATCTTCCCATGAGCGCTACCTAGGCTCCTCTTAGCCCCCCTTTCCCACAGAGGAAGGGGAGGCAGGAGAAGGCCGCCTGGGTTTGCCGCGGAATCGGTGACCTGGCTGCAGCACCATCCCGAAGAAGGTGAATTCTAAGAAAGAAGGTGGAAACTGAGCTACAGGAACCAAAGGAGGAACGTTGCTTCCCAGAACCCCATACATGTAGTTGTTTTTCTCTACTGAACCCTCTGAGCATTTTTGAACCAGTAGGTTTCTTGACCTTTGTTCTGACTCATTTTGGGGAGAGGATTGGAAGAGACCGTCTTGAGCTGGGTGCTGGGGGCCAATATTAAGCCTCAGGATGTTTTCACCTGGGAAGAACCCATGCTCCTTCACCAGCCTGCCTTCCGTCAGGCCCCAGCCTTCTTACCTCTGCTCCGAGGAAATGTAATCTTATTTTTGGAACCTTTTAAATGTGGTGTAATATGCCTAAAATCACTGTTGGAAAATTAAAAACGACAGGGTAAATTTTAGATAATATTTCTGGAGAACCCTTTAGTCGTTAATCACCAACTGTCTGACATGCATTTATTTTATTTATTATTCAAGGAATGCTGTAAAATAGGTAAGTCAGTATTAATGAGATAAAGAATGGCAGAGTACTTAGAAGTATGGATTTTGGAGCTGACCTCCCTGAGTTTGAACTCTGGCAAGTCACTTACTAGACTAGCTGTGTGAGGTCAGAAATGTTTCTTAAACTTTCTGTGCCAGTTTTCTCATCTGTAAAATGGGAATAAAAACTGTTGTTGTGAAGGGTAACTGAGTTAACATCTAAATATCTAAAACTCAGTACAGTGCCTGGAATATAACATACACAATAAACATTAGCTATTATTATTTTCTTATTTTTCAGATGAGGAAATAAGGTTGGAGAGGTAAGAGAATGTGTTTAGGACCATACAGATGGCCAGTGACAGAACCTGGTTTCACATCCAGGTTGTAAGAGTCTAAAGGCCTGTAGGGTCATAGTCCTGACTACCGTGCTTACTGTTAAAAGGGCCAGAGACTTTCAGGTCAAAGAAAATGTACCAGGTATCCTCTGTCATTCTCTAACTGTGATCTCAATCCATGCTACTCTCTGTCCCCAAGGAGCTGACAGGTATGAATTGTGTCGTTGGAGTCCCTTGCCCTCTATTTTGGTCAATGGGAAGCCCTGGCAGAAAACAGAGAAGGAAGAGTAGAGTAAAGGTATGGTTTTCCTCCCTATATAATGGCTTTGGGCTGGCTGTT
Source organism: Miniopterus natalensis (assembly GCF_054644295.1). NCBI lineage: Eukaryota > Metazoa > Chordata > Mammalia > Chiroptera > Miniopteridae > Miniopterus > Miniopterus natalensis. Next base: position 31,677,808 of record NC_142083.1, on the reverse strand, counting down.
ATCTTTATGGTATAGTAATTGTGGTGGATCAATAAGATTGTTTAAAACAAGGCATGTGGCGCCCTGGCTGGTGTGGCTCAGTTGGTTGGGTATCCTCCTGTGCACCAAGGGGTTGCTGGCTTGATTCCCTGTTAGGGCACATGCCCGAGTTCTGGGCTTGATGCCCAGTAGGGGACATGCAGGAGGCAGACAATGGTGTTATGTTTTCACATCAATGTTTCTCTCTTTCTCTCTCCCTCTCTCTAATAATTATATACATATGGAGAAAGACACAAGTCATATGGCATGTCAGCTTTTGGAATGACTAGACTATTACTCTCTAGCTGCAAGGATGTCAAGGAATTGTGACACTTCAGGGAAGACGTAAGCAAAGCAGAGAACAGACTCCCTGTGGAGGTGTGGCCTTCAAGTCTTATCCCAAGATTTGAATCTATGTTTTTCCCTTTGGATGGGAAGAGTCCTGGGTCCCATCCTCCATAGTCATGGACTCTGGCCCTTCTCTATATGCCTGAGATAGAGTAGGGCAGGGAGTCATAGTAATACCCTTAGAATTAAAGACATTATTACTTGACCTGAGCTCCTGTAGCTCCTCTCTGTGCATTTCAGATAAACTCCGGCCCCACCCAGAGTTTGGGGAATTACACAGGGTACATCACATGGACAAAGGGTTGTGAGCTGCTTCATTGATTTTCTTGCAAAAACATCACTAATCTAGAATCCTTGTGAGGAAACAAGTTTGCTCATTAGCATTATAACTCCTGATATTTTTTCTGTTCTTGACTAATTTAGATAGATTGGTTCAAGGTTTGTTAGAGAGCTGGTGGATTAATTTGCTTTATTGTCAAGAAGATGCATAATGAACTGGGTCTTGTCTGAACTAGTACCTATGAATGATTTATGCTGCCAGCAATTGATCGATCATTTTTCATTTGGAAACTTCTACTTTCTGGGGAATATGAACGTGATCTATATAATCCAATTAGGACCAAAGCCTTGAAAAAGGAAATAGAAATGATTTGCAACTTGCCCATTGTGCCATTAGCAAATGAGTGCTCTGCACTTAGATTGAGGATCAGGCTTTAGTTTCCCAGAAGGTAATCTTGGGAAAGAAACTCAGTGTTTGGCTTCAGTTGCCCATTTGTGAAAGGAGACAGCAATATCCATGCTTTTTTCTTCCCTTCCTGAGATGTTGAGAATTTAGTGACAAATAAAAACAACGTAATATTTATTGAATGTCTACTGTCTAGCCTTCACATGGAATGGTAGAGAAGATACGAGATATGTTTATAACTTTCTGAGACTTGGTTTTGTCATTTGTAAAATGTGAGCACTGGATTCAACGAATGATTCTGTCAAGCTCTAAATCTGGTGAAAATTATAGCCACTTGTTAAGCATTTATGAGATGCAGGCACTGTGTGAAAGGCACTTCATATAAATATATTTCATTTAATCTTCACAGCTACCCCGAGAAGGTGTATTTTTTTTTTTACCTGCATTTTAGAGTTGAGGAAAATAAGATTTAGAGTAACCTGTCCAGCCAGGAGAGCATGAACCTAAGCCCGCTGACTTCAGCTACTACCCTACACTTCCTCTCGAGTCTAACCTCTGCTGGGCTGTTATATTTGCCTTATGGGAGGCACCTGATCTGTCCCCAGATAGCTATCTACCGCTCTTCATTTTCTAAATTTGTAACCAACACCATTACCACCAGCCAGTCACGGAGGACTTTTGAGTTATTACTCATATAATTAACCTAGATCAGGCTCTCTCAACTATTAACATTTCGGTCTAAATAATTCTCTTTGTGGGGGGCTGCTGTGTGCATTGTAGGATGTTTAGAATCACCCTTGGCCTTTACTCAGTGGATGCCATTTGCAACCTCTCCAGTTGTGACAACTAAAAATGTCTCTGGAAATGTCCTCTGGGGACAAAGCTGCCCAGGTTAAGAACCACTAAGTTAGACCTTGACTGTGGATTCAGGTTACCCCTTTGTGTGTGTGTGTGTGTGTGTGTGTGTGTTCTGCGAAGCACTTTAGACACTTAGTAATGTCGACAGGGGCTAGCTGGAAAATGAATTTATAGTTGCAGAAAACTTCTCTTTTTATACTGTTTAAAGAAAATGATTGTGTTACATGGAGCACACATAAAAGGGGAAATGAGCTGGATATGCAGTCATTCTTCTGTGCTCTTTTATGGATTCTGTAGACTAGCCTGTTGTTAGATGGGCCAAATACAGAAACCTGGGTACAGAAACTAGGGTATGGAGACACCAAGGCAGGAAACCCCAGATGTCTATCAAGGGGCAAAACAGGAAACAAGAAACTTGTCCCCAGGGTAACCTTTTCTCCCCTAGCATATCGCTGGTCATGTGGTTTAGACCCCGTGAGTTTTTCCTCCCTAAAGATAACACCTAGGCCTCAGTTGTATTTCAGCTCCAGGCCCAGAAAAGCAGCAAAACCAGACAAGTGACGCCATAGGTGCCTCAGGACCAGATACATTGATTAATGACCCCCTGCCCTGGCACTGACCAATCAGTGGAGACCAAGAGCACCCCTGGAAAGTTGATGAATATTCTATTAAGACCCTCCCCTGAGACCTCCCCTAAGATTCCCACCTGCAAGAGAGATAAATATGCTCAGGACAAAGGACCCAGTGAGTGCTTCCCACCAGGGGAGCAGGCCAGCACCATCTCCATCCCTTCGAGGGAACCCTAGGACACTTGCAACTAGGGAAGCAATGGGCAGTGGCAGCTCATCCAGGGCTTACCCCCAAACCTGCCCCCAAGGCCCCTTCTCTCTCTGACTTCTCTGAGCCAAGGCAGCCCAGCCGAGGCTCTCCTGTTGCCTCCTCTACGCCCTTCCTTGTTCCACCGTCCTAAGTACATCTGCTGCCATCATGGACCCCATACCCTTTGACTCAGTGCTGTGTAGCCCTTCCCTTTGAATACCCCCAACCCTTTTAATAAATTTAATTTTTCTTTATCCACCGTCTGAGATGGCTATTTAGCCTGCCCGCGCGCCATCACCAACTTTAACCTTTCACCTATGAGTTACTTCGTAGAGAAGTTGTATAGGTTAGTAATTAGGTCACAGGCCTGGAGTTAGGTGGCCTGGCTCCTATACACAGCACCGCCACTACTTGACAAAGCATTTAGCCTCTTTGGGCATTAGTTTCATTTGCCAAATAAGAAAATTAGGCCAGATGATCTCCAAAGTTTCTTATTGCTCAAATAATTAATGATGTTATGCCCAAATACTGAATAACTCATATGGCAAATTAATTCTTTCTGAGAACATTGTAGTTTGTGACAGTGTGGCTGCTTACTCAATTATAATGCAGCAATGAATGCCACCCTCCCACTCATTCCTGGATTTTTTATGTCTTTCCATATATAAATCTTTAATATTACTAGTCAGAATCTGGTTGTTGGTCTTGGAGAAAGTAGGAAATTTTCCAGTTGGGCTAGAGCTGGCCCAGTGGAATGAAGGAATCTTGTCCCCAAACAGGTTTGTGCCTGTGCTTCACAAATTGTATCCAGCAAGAACTCAATTGTGTTAAAAAAAAAAAGAAAGCCCAATATATTGGCCTTCCCTTCAAGTACCCAGGTAAGGATGATCTGGTTTATTTCCCTCCACCACAAAGATGTTACAAGAGTAGGTAAACTCTGCAGGGAATCTGCCACATGGCCCCAGAGTCTCCCTAGTTGGAGATTCCATGAAGGTTTATGAGATAGAAGGTACATTGCGGAAACAACACTCTAATGTGAATGACAGTTCTTATAGTTGTACCGTGTGGAGGTCTGGCCAGTATCCACTATTTCTGTATAGCACAGGTTTCTGTAGCAGTGGTAGGGTGCTTTAAGTGTTGGGGATCGGCAACTATGCTTGTGTTCAATTCAAGAAGAAAGGCCATTACAGAGAATACTGTTGGATACACTAGGGCATACTTTGCCAAAGGCCTTCAGTTGCTCTTAAAGGGTATCTCAAGCTCAGAGTGCCCACAACCCAACCAACCATGTTCTTCCATCGATGCTGTTCTTTCTTCTGTGTACTTTTAACTAGTAAATGACACCATCATTCTCTCACCCGCCCAGCCAGAACACTGGGGAAATTCCTTTATTTGTCTCTCTTTTCCTTTCCCTACATAAAATATAACAGAGTCTTATCATTTTTTCCTGCTTATTTCTCTCAAACTGGCTCACTTCTATCCTTCCCCACCATCCATAATAGTTAGTTCAGGCCACCATCATCACTTGCCTGGCTGATTTCTATCACCCCCTAAAAGGTCTCGTAATGAACAGTTCTTCCCTTTTCCAATCCAGAATCTATATTTAAATCACAGTGTTTTTCCCTAAACTCCAAGGTGACCATGATATTCTCATGCTTAAACTACTCTAGTGGCTTCCCTTTGCCCTCAGGCCTTCTGTAATGAAATTTAAGGCTTATCAGGGCTTGGACTTGCTTACACCTCTAACATCATCTCTTACCACTTCCTGTTTTGTACTCTGTGCAACTGAAGAAATAACTTCAGTTCCTCCATGACACAGTGTTCCCTCTTATCTCCAGGCCTTTGTCCATGTTCTTTCCTCTGCCTCAGATGCAATAAAGCAGGGGTGGGGAACACCCAGCCCGAGGTCCATGTACAGCCTGCAAAATCATTCAGTCTGGCCCTGCCAAGGCAACTGCAGGTGGGACTAAAAATTCAATAAATCTAGGAGCTTTTTTCATAGCTAATTTTATTAAAACATATCTTCATTGATTACAGGGAGAGGAGAGGAGAGGGAGAGAAAGAGATAGAAACATCGGCTCCCTCCTTCACGCCCCCCCACTGGGGATCGAGCCCACAACCCGGGCATGTGCCCTGACAGAGAATCGAACACTGATCTCCTGGATCATAGGTTGATGCTCAACCGCTGAGCTACACCAGCCAGGCCATAGCTAATGTTTAAGTTGATAATTTATGGCCTGCAAGTGATGTTATAAATATCCAAATGGCCCTAGGCAGAAAAAAGTTACCCCACCCCTGCAATAAAGGAACATTAGCAGCTTATGGTTAGGAAGGTAAGAATATTTTGTTACTGGAAAAACTGGTATTCGAAGAGCATTTCTTAACAGGCCATTTATCATTTGGAAATTTCTGGTTGAGAGCATAGAAAATCTGTGGTTTAACTTCCAAATTTTGCACCTCAGCACCTTTTCTTATGTTTACCTGTTCTCTCTAATCCAGGCTTATAAAAACAAAAGTAGGCCTTCATGAAGGTGGAATTTCAGTTTTTCTGGTGATGATCAGGTTACAGGCAGACTCTGAGGCAGAAAGGCCTGATCTGCATTTCCACCCTCTGTGGCATCTATGCATAAGGCAAGCTTTCATGCTTATACTGGTGGGAAGTGGGTTGCAAAGCTGTGAAATTTGTGAAAATCAAAGACTAGGGTTAAGTTAGATAATAAAGAGCAAATGTTAGGAATGTGGAAGATAAAAGGAGTAAAGATGAAGGCATGAGTAAAAAAGTCCCTCGTTAATGACAGGCTAGAAAGAGGGATTAAATCAGACATCACTAGAATTGGAAAGAATCCCCATTTTTTGATGAGAAGATTGAATCGCAGAGAGATGAAATATCCTGGTCATCATCACACAGCAAAGTCTGGTGACATCCGAGTGCCACTGTGGCCAGTAGAATGGGCCTTCTTGGAACATTTTAGATTTTCCCTATCAAGTTTTCCTTTGACAGTGGAATGACAATGTATTTGTATTCTGTAAAGTAATTCGGTACGCCAGAGCGTGCTGTGGATGTGTAACTGGGTAGTAATGACTGCTTATCATAGGGATCAGAGCAGCACAGAAGCACCCAGGTTGAGTTCCATCCACCTTCTGTTGCTGAAGGACTGTCAGCTGTGCAGTGTTGGGGAGAGGATACGCCCCCCGTCAGGCTGATTTAGTGTTTAATGTCAGTAGGCGATGCGGATGGAAGTTAAAGTGCAGTTCTGAGATGGATGGTTAAGGCAGCCAGGGTAAAAAGTAGAGAAAGTAATTGCAACATGACCATCAATTTCTTTACTTATGAGATAATTTTGGTGTCACAGATGACTTTGACATAAGGGACTCAAGCTTTTTCACTGTAATTGAAAAAGAAATAATGCTTTCATAAGCTTGAGGTTCCATCCAAAAGGCTAGTAGTGGAGTTAGAAATAACCATTGTTGGACTGTCTCAATCTCATGACTGATTGAGAACCATATTCTAGAAAAATGATTTAACAAGTAAATCACATCTACCTTCATTGTGGTTGAAATGTCCTGCAAGGAACCCACAATATCCAAACTACCTCTGTTCCCTCCCCAATTTTGATGGTTCCAGAGAAAGTAACACCAAGTTCCCTCACAGCCCTGGTGGCTGAATCTTTCCAGGCCAAAATTATAAGGTCTTTTGTACCAACCCTTCAAAGTATACCAGATAAGAGAAAGAATTCTAACATAACTCAATATCTTGGTGTACTGTCCAAGTCAGAAGTGAAACTTATGAAATTCAAGCGCAACAAATGTAAATCATTAGCAATTAGGATTAAAAAAATCATTAGTAATTACAGGTGTCCCGTTGGGTGCCCTATGAAGCAGACACAGAAACAAGATTGGACATGCAGATTTCCTGAGTGAAACAAGTGAGGGATGGAGACAAGAAGCAGCAGCAGGAGGAAGCAGAGAGCTTGCAGACCACAGTACAGATCCGACACCTGTGAACGGAGAGAAGGAAGGAGGGAGATTGGGCAGGAAGGGCTTTAGTCTGCCGTGTAGCTCTGAAAGACCTGTGGCCGACATAGTCCCTGAGCAAAGATTTCCTATTAATGAAGTCTTGTGTTGATCAGAAATGGTCTGGCTCTAGTTCCCTGCTGTGCTTAGTCATTGGCTGGGAGGAAGCTGTAAGGAGTGAGACCTTAGAGTGAATGCTACAGTGAAGCCAAAGACTTGGCTGCTGTAGCTGTCAGTCAACCATACTCTTCAGGGAAAGCTCTCTTGAAGGGAGATCTGCGGGGTGCACCCCTATGGCCATCCATAATGCAGAAAACCTTTAAAGATGGCTATTGTAATGCTTCAGGAAATACTCTCAAAATCTATAAATCTCTGTTAAATCATATAATGTGAGTAGAGATGCCACTTTTTTAAAGGCAAGTTTTAAAAGTCAGCTGCAAAAGGAACCGTAGATGTTTCCCCAATGGGAAACAAAAAGACAAATTGCATAAGCTTGAAAGTTAAATGGATGTCTCAGCCAGTCCTTTGAAAAGTTTGTCTTCTTTTTTAAAGCACAAGTTTCAGGTTATAGGACATCAAGACACATTTATCGCAGCCTCCTATGTTTTCTGTGTGGTACAGCTGTTTCAAATCTTTCTCATATCCTTGAGAGAGTAAGGTGTTACTGAGACCATCTGAACTGAATCCAGTTAAAACTTCTATAAAAAATTTTAAGATTCTGGCAGGTGAGTGGCTGCCCCAAACAAGCCTCCTATGTAAGTTCCCCTGCTTGGTAAACCTGCTACCTGCCAATCTGGAGTGGCCTGCTTCTTTCCTCAGCCTCTCCTTGTCCTCCATGTACAGTGACCAGTTTCAGATTTCACCCAGGAAACTACTGGGGTTTCCAACCAACAAAAGTGACATAACAATCTGAAGAGGGCCACATAAAATAAGTTATAGAAAAGGAAGGGGAGAAAGAGCCCTTTAAATGTCATCAAGATATGATACCCACACCCCTCCTCTTTCCTACATTAAAAAGATAATGGTCGGCATTAGTTTTTAACAGCCTAATCTTTTCTTCTGAATAAATGAAGCGGATTCCCTTATGATTGCATATTTTATTATTAGAATCCATTTTAGCCTTGAGAATTTCCTTTTATCTAGTATATATTCTGTTTTGGACAAATGAAAATCAGTGACTCACTTTGCACGTGGTTGGGGACAGGATGGTAGGCACATCTGGGCAAGGTAGTGGGAGTTGGAGTATGAATGAGTTCTCAGAAAAATCAATAGAATCTGTTTACTAACATCATATCCTCATTGTACCTCATCAAGTTCTAGCTGATGTGTCTCTAATGCGTTTGGTGGATAATTTTCTATTTCCTATGGTAAAGATGCTCTAAGAACACATGGCCCCTATTGGCAGTTGTTTATGTCTGAAACCTCCCTTTAAGTACCTGGGCACCATGGAAAGTTTGGAAACGCTTCCAAGTTCATGAAATCTTATAAATTTAAAGCACTGAATTTTTTAAAAAAGAATTGCTTGACTTGAAAAACTTGGGAAAGGAAAATAATTTAAAAGTTTAATAACCAGATGTATTAAGTAACTATCAAGAGCAAGACATGGAAGGAAAAAGGGAGAATCTGGATCTACAAGTCCACCAGTGTGTATGCACTACTACTGTAGTCGTCTGGACGAGGGAGAAGAGCCATAGACCTTCATACTTAAGAGAGTTTGGGAGGCGCCAGGAGTAACAAGGATGCTGGTGGTACCTAAAGAGCAGGGTAGTTGACAGGATGAGGTGAGAGAAGACATCCTTAAAATTAATAATGAGCTAGGTAATGAAAGGCCTTGAATGCCAGGGAGTTTAGGATTGTTCTGTAGACAAGAGCATAAGGAATGGGGAGTCATTGGAGGGGCAGAAACAAGACAATGCTCAGATTTATTATTTAGATACATTATTCTGATTGGTGGGGAACAGAGTGAGTAGAGGATGAACCAAGGGGATGGATTTGGATCAGTTGGTGGGTAAGCAATTCAGATAATGAAGGCCTGAACTAGCTCTGTGTTAGTGGGAATGGAAAAGACAGATTCTCCCCAATTTTTGTGGAATAAATAACAAGGATTATTAACCGTCATTTTCTCCAGTGAGTATGGCAATGTGAGGAGAGGAACAAAGTATTCAAGCGCACTCATTTATCAAATATAGTTTCTACCTACATACATCTTCCACTTTAGGATAAGACAAAAAAGTAAATCAACTAAAAACGAAAAAGTGATTTAGGTCTTTGAAGACCAGTGGTTCTCAACTTTACAGAATATCAGAATCAACTGGAGGGCTTATCAAAATACCAATTGGTAGGCCCTATCCCCAGAACTTCTGATTCAGTGAATGCGGGGTGGGGCACTTTGCATTTTGATCAAGTACTGAGGTGATGCTGATGCTGCTTATCCAGAGACCACACTTTGAGAACCACTGTCCCAGATTATTGTTTTGAACAATAGTTTTCAATGTGTCTGTTTCTGGCAGACATGGTCTACCATGATCTGTAGTGACTGACAGAGTTGCAAAAATAATGGATGTATATTATTCCTTTTTGCCTAATACGTTTTCCCCCAATACATTTTAACTTGTGTACTCTGGTCTTATTTTTGTAAGATCACCATTAATTTACTTCTATCTAAATCCCAAGGCATTATCTCTGTGATTCTCAAGGAGTGAAATCATTTAATCTTTGCCTTGTAATTTATCAGGCAACATTTAAAAGCCATGGATCCAAATAATTCTTGAAATTATGTCTGGAACATTTATACTCGTAACCAATTTAAGAATTATAATGTTGTTTAATTTCAGCTGCTTTTGAGATTTATTATCATCAGAAGTCACAAGCCTAGAAAGTTACCATTCTCGTTTAATGTGATTTTCCTTTCCTGAGTCTCAATAATCACTGTAGGGTGCTTCAATAAAATAAAAAATTACATATATAGTGTCTTCCAGGGAGTTGAGAAAAGAGGCAAGATAAATATGGAAATAAAGCTAATGATAACACTGGAGCACATTCCATGACTGGAAAACATAAAATGCCTTCATACTCATTATACCAGGGGAACTAAGGTAGAAGAAACATGCATCAGGTGGGATAATTCTTGTGTTTCTTTAACCAATCAGAGACCTTTGAGGATGAGAGAGGAAATTTACTAGGAAATGGAATAATAGTGGTGACACAGAGAGATGTACTTGTTATGGGGGCTCCTGAGTAACAATAAACGCCAGCTTGACCTTGGAACCTGGGATGTACCTCATGTGGAAAGAATCTATGTTGCTTGAGGAGTAAAACTATTTCATAAATTTCTCCTTTTGGGAATTATGTGGATAAAAGGCGTGGTATTTCTGAAAATAAAACATTTTCATATTTTCCTTTCAAGCCCAGATGAAGTTTTTCAACTCTCGTCCAAAGCTGTTGAGTTTTTGTTTCCTCACTGGCTGACTGTCTCCACGATCCTTTTTTGCACTCATGTCCCTTCTATATGTACTTTCTTCTACCACCCCCTGAGCTTAGTGCAGTCAGACCAACCCACTTTATAATCCAGTTCTATCCTCCTGATTGAGATGTATTTTCCATTTACTCAAGACGGAAATTAGCCTTGTGGGGAAAATGACTGAAAAAGCTTTTAAAACACTTGCTCCCTTAAAATTGCTCAGAAAAGTTCCCATTTTGTGACTCCTGGCTTTTCACTGAAGTACTCCAGCAGAGAACTCACACAGTGAGAACAGCTGCTGATCTGTCATCATCCTGCAAATACGCCTTGCCACCGAGGCACAAAGATTCACCAGTATATTAAACAGAACTCTCAAATGAGGTAATCAGAGCTGTTCAGTGGCTTTGCTTAACCTAGCAGTTTGCTACAAAATCATTCTTGTTACTCAAGGCCCTAACCTCCATCCTTTAGGGAAATTGTTTCCCAACTGGAGAAAGTAGTCTGTTGAATAAAAATATGCTTAGATGCACTTGCTTTGCGGTAATTATTCATCACCCTGTTAGATCAGCAATCCCTTTTTCTATGGATAAAAGCTCTGGCCTATTTTCCAAAATTTACGTATGTGTGTCATCTAAAACTGTCCACAATTTTCTAAAGCTTATAGACCACAGGTGAAAGTCTCAGGTAACCTCCATGGATGTCTGAAGAACATTCACTATCCTTTGAAATTCCAATGTTTTAAAACAGAAGGTAGTTTTGTTTGTGTATTGGCTTCTTATATATGTAACTGACTTTGTAGCAGAAAATTAAGAGAAATAAAAATATTTGCTTTTGCCTTGATTTCTTTTAAAAAGTGAAAACTATGGCAGACTTGCATTGTGTTGTGAAGGAACTGCTTTAATCTTAAACCGTGCTTTTCATGTCTTGTAGGAATTCCCTGGGAAAACCTAAAATAGAAACAGAGTGTATATATGTTTATGTTTCCCACTCAGTAATTGTGTTATAGAACCTGAGTCATCTATCACTATGTCATGGAGTCAATGAACATTCCCCCTCCCTAGAATCTTGCCCAAAGGTTTTCTGTGTGATTCTCAGAATAAAGATTAATCGAATCCAGGGTAGCTGATGTTGTAGATCACATCGTGACTCATAGCTTTTTTTTGACGTGTGTCTCTTCTAACTCAGCATTCGCTTCTTCCTAGTCAGATCATGTGGATTCTTCTTAATTCCCCATTGTCTGTTCTCCAGCACATCACACATAGCTGATCACGTTCTCTCTTTGTTATTTCCTGGAGCCTCTGTGTCTCAGGGCTTCTTGACCATGGCTGCACATTGGAATCGCCTAGGGATGATCCCATCCCTAGAGATCTTGATTAATTAGTCTGAGGTGTGATCTTAGTACTAGGATTTTTGTGTGCAGTGTTTTCTTAAACAGCTTTATTGAAGTCTAACTGACATGCAAGAAATGGTATATATGTAAAGTGTACAATTTGATAAGTTTGACATATGTATCTGCCCATGAAGTCATTACCATAGACAAGAAGGTAAATATATACCACCGAAGGTTTTCTTCTACTCCTTTGTCCCTTCTCCTTTTCTCCCTCCCCAAGCAACCACTGATCTCCCTTCTGTCACTATAAATTAGTTGTGTTTTATAGGTTTTTATATAAATGGGATAATACAATTTGTTTTATTTCTTGTCTGCCTGTGTTTACTCAGCATAATTATTTTTAGACTTACCCATATTTTCTGTTGTCCCAGCTGTTCATTTCTTTTTATTTCATATTAGTATCTCATTGCACGGAAGGGGAGGAGTGCATCATTGCTGACAGGTGGGGGTGGAAGTCCAGGCCCCCTAAGTAATCTTCAGTGATCCTGCTGGGGAGGCGGTCTTATTACTATCTAGTAGGGATAAAGTATTTGCTCTACAAAGCAAGAACATGGTGGTTATTATTTAAAACTTTTATCTCTTATTAGCCTGTCCCTTTCCTGATCTTTTGGCTAGAGAGGGTGGACTTTTTTGGAGGGGTAAAGGGGCTGTTTTTGTCCATGCCCATTGGCATTTGCTACTTGCCAGCTTCTTAAACTGTAGGTCTGGGATAGATAAGACAAATCGAAAACCCAGAAGGATCATAGGTTTTTCCTCAGATCTTGAGGTCCCTCACCAGTCTGCCTTCTCTCCACTTTTCAGAGTCTTACGTTTATTTCATATATAAAATGTCCATGGATTTTAGTTGTGCTTAGTGAGAAGAATGTGGAAAACTACATCTACTCCATCTTGCCAAAAGTAGAAGTAATCCATATGCAAGTTTTTGATTAGGAACCTTTTGTGACAGAAAATCAAAAGATAATCTCAGCCCTGGCTGGGTGGCTCAGTTGGTTGGAGCATTCATTACCCCATACGCCAATAGGTTGCGGGTTCAATTCCACAACCACTTTTCTACTTTTTGAAATTATTTTCTACTCTTTGTACTTATTATTTTCCCACTAAAGTAATTGCACTTTAGAGAAATTAAGTAACTGATAGAAGTCACACAGCAAGAAAGTTAGAATTGGATATGGGGCCTGGTCTAACTGCCTGAGGTTGGCAACAGCGACAAGATCAGGAAAGCTGGTTTCATGGGATGTTAGAGAAGAAGCATCTATATTACTGGAGGCTGTGGAAGGTCAGAGGTGTTTGGTAGCCTTGGTGCAGAGCGCATGCACCTTGGGTCATGATTTCCTCAACCTCCGCCATTTGAAGATCACCCTTGTGTTTATGCCATTTCTAAAGACCACTTGAATTATTATTTACTTAAATTTTCTTTAAGTTGTGTCACTTCTTTTACTCAAATATCTTAAGCAAAAATATTTATATAACCATGTGCTATATTTATTTGAAATAATATGTGTATTTTAATACATATTGAAATAAATGCCTAACTATTAAAACAACCGCCAATCTATATCTCAGCCAAATGCTTGTCCATAGTCACCCTGCTGTGTCATCCATACTTTGAGACCCTGACTTTGGTGCCTGAAAGGACTCTAATGAAGGGTTATTGCAGACACATATCTAGTGTCGTGGCAAAGGAGTAAGAAGGCTCTTCCCCAACATTGCTGCAATTGTAGTGATGAGAAGATTCAGATGGAGGGCTACGTACGTTTCTCTTCACTCCAGCTTCTTCTGTGTTCCAGATGATCCTGTACTTTCCTTTCAGTAAGACTTGTTGTTAATCAAGGGTACGGCTTTATGAAAAGTTGTCTCATTAGATAGAAACTTACGTGTTGGTGTCTGATTGGCTCAGCTGGATCCAAGACTTATAGGAGACAAACCCCTCTCAGTAAAATAAATCAATATTTAAGAAAAGATATCTAACTCTCTTCAGTAAAATGTATACTTAAAAGCATGTTGTCCTGCTTCTTTCTTTCAGCGATCTCAAGATAAATTTAGATTTTCTCCAATGATGAGTTCATCTGATGTTGAAGAAAAGGTTCTATCTATGGAAATAAGCTTTACAACTCATGAAATAATGCCAGAATAGAAAAAAACCAACCCAGCTTTGATCATAACACAGAGAAAGAAATTTGACTCATTTGGGAAAAAATATAGAAACCTTTGAAAAAGAACCCTTTGTCAATCATATCACCAAACAGCTGAGCTGTTGCAGGGGAATAGCATAGCAGGGGTTTTATTTATTCATTAGGGGACCTCAGTCTCACTGGCTTAGACGCAGGCCACCCCAATCAAAAGAAACTCATTTCACATCTGTCTACCTGCCAACAAACTATAGTTGGTGACTGATTGCATTTGAGTATTTTCTTTCTTCCCTGACCTTTTTGTCCAGATAACCTGGCCATTTCCTGCCAGGGTTTGAAACAGAGCACATTTAGGCAGAAAGTGCTTTCCCTTTGCAGAGATGAAGCTCTTCCTTGGCACCTTGAAATGTTTCTCATTTGCAATATGAAATGAATTTTTTTATGATAAAAGTATCTGGAAAGGAGAAGAAAGCACTTTTAGACCAGCTTTTAGTAAGGGATAATCAGCCACACACTTGGCTGAGGGTATCACCAGCCATACCTGAATCGCTGTAGCCAGTGTCTGAGGTCCCTCATTGCCTCCCTTGCTGCAGTTATAATCAATGGCAAACAAATCTCAGCCATTAAAGAAGAAACTGAAGGCAAATCTGACCTGGCAGGTCCTTTGGGGGATAAAAGGTTGCTGTTTCTGGAACTGATTCACCTGAGATGTGAAGCTTTAGTATTTTACTTTCATTTGAAGGGTAAAGTAGCTGTTCCCGTTTCTGCAACTGGTTAATGAGACTACAGAGAACAGTAGATTTCTTCCTTTTACACTTACATTCTGTTGTCTTTGAAATTATTGTGGTAGGCTTAAGTACCAAAAATAAGGCCTTCTGTGGCTGTTTAATGCTTTTGCCAAAAAAGGGAGGTCCAAAGATGGAGAGTAAGTCCAAAATTTGAATTCAAGAAGGAATATCTTGAGATATATTTGGAAGTCAGTTTATATTTTAATTTTAATTAATAACAGGCTGATTCCACATTTGTTGAGACTGTCAGTATGCTGGCCAGGAATCTTGTTTCTGTCCTTTATTTAAAGCAAGTACTTCTGTTGTATAGAGAGAGAGTAGAACATCCATGCCAATATGTCTTCTTGTTTTTCCCTCGGACAGTTCTGAATGGATATTCGAAGTTTATTTGTCATTTAATTGAAGCTTTAATTGATAATTAAAGACATTTAATACTTTTTTACTATTAAAATCATAAATGTATCATATGTACATTGTAGAAATAGAAAAAGTACAAGTATGTATTTGTAAAAAGTAAGTAACATTCCCACCACAACCCCTATTCTCACTCTTTTGAGGTGGCTAATATTTATAAGCTGGTATGGTGTCCTTCTGCATCTTTCTCTAGACTCTTCTAAAAATATACATATATACATATAGTATACATCTCTTAAATTGGCACGCTCCTCTATACATGTAGCAGATGCAGTTAGTTACTCAATGTGCATTTTCCAGTGTCATCTTAGAACACACTTTCATAAATAGCTACTTGGAGTCATTTGTTCCCTTGCTAAGGGGAAAAATAACTCCAAGTCTCATCTGTTTACTTCACTGAACTTGAAGTCTAGGGTGTCCAGGTGGTGGGCAATCCTCTCCATCAAGTCTTCATGAAGCTCTTCATGGTTCAGGAAACTTTTTGGTCATCAGTCTATGAGCCTTGGTTCTGTTCTCTGGGGCAAACTTCCTTGCCCATATATAAGCGAGGCATTAGGAATGCTCTTTTGAGGAAATGTAAAACTTTAGCAACAGCCCCTTCCTGTTGGTACAAGTTCAGGGACCTGGGGATTACCTTGGGTTTGAATAATTGCAGGACAGATTTGGGCTTGCTTTGTCAATACAGATCCTTTGAAATTTAATATATTTCCTTTTAAATAATTCCATTGGTTAATAATCAGAAAAAAAGCTTGTGTAGATACCTTTGATTCTGGGAATTGGTGATGTCCGGCCATAGGTCTTTTGGTTTAATAGCTATAGTGTTAAAGTAATTTAAGCCCATGTCCTTTCACCATCTGATCTGTGCCACTGGGCTTGACCCCTTTTTGAAGAAGAAGACCCCCACCACATGCCTACAGGAAGTCCTTGGGAGCTTTGGCTCTTTCTTTGTTTTAGGTTTATATTCTGCTAAGTCTGCATTTTTCCCTTCAGCTTTTAATTGGGGTCACCTTCAGCCTAAGTTTGTGCCTTTTTGTGTGTGTGTGTGTGTGTAGATATCACTATAGACAGTAAGTCCCTAACTTCACACAGAATTCTAAAGGTCATCCTATATTTTTCTTTGATTTTACCACCTGTGTAAATACTTTGCAGCCCATCGCAAAATTTACCAACTTCCCATTCTGTAATAATAGGGCCCCTCACTGCCCTTAGCTCTATCTTCATACCACAGCAAAAGTCAAATATTAACACCTTTTTCCTGATATTACACTTAGAATCAGTCAGAGTTGTTAGTTGCAAACAACAGAAGGCACTTTGCTGAAAAAAAATAATTAGTAGGATATTGGGTAGTTCACAGAAATGTACTTGGAGGGTTAGGGCTACCAGGAAAACTGGCCCAAGTCATTTTGTTGGACTGGTCCGGGTAGTTTGTCCTGAAGGACACAGGATATTGGATGCTGCTGTGGGCATTGATGCCGCTACTCCACAGTAATGCAGGCTTAATGCTACTGCACAGCTGCCTGAGTAGATTCACATTTGTCTTGCTTCTCTGTGTATATGTGGGGGGGGGGGGTGTCTGAATACATGTTGATAGAGAGGATAGGAGAAAAGATTTTAACAATAAAGATATCACGCATTTATGGTAAAAGTTCAATAATTAAAAAAACATCTCCTATCCTGTACCTTTAGCCCTCTGTCATGGTTAATTTTATGTGTACACTTGACAACTTGGTGCGGTGCCAGTTGTTTGGTCAAACACTAGTCTAAATGTCGCTGTGTAGATATTTTTTAGATGTGATTAACATTTAAATCAATAGACTTTTAGTAAAGCAGATTACCCTTTATGATGTGGGTGGACCTCATTCAATCAGTTGAAGGCCTTAATAACAGACTGGGGTTTTCTAAGAAGGATTTCTGCCTCCAGACTGAACATAGAGACCCTGCCTGAGTTTCTACCCTTCAGATTTCAGTCTCAAATTGGCCACATCAACTCTTCCTTGAGTTTCCAGCCTGCCATCCTGCTCAACAAATTTTAGACTTGCTAAACTCCACAAATGCATGAGCCAATTCCTTAAAATCACTGTCTCTGTATCTCTGTCTGTCTCTCCTTCCCTCCCTCCCTCCCCCCGATGGTTCTGTTACTTTATAGAACTCTAATACACCCACTTAGCACAATTTAAAAGATTACAGTAATCCTTACTGTATATAGTTTTTGCTGAAGTATTTGAGAATAAATACTTCAGCATGTACTTTTCTCTCCTAAATATTTCATTCTGAATCTTCTAAGAATAAATAATTATTAGCTACCAGGAAACACTGAACAAATTTAGGAAATTAAGCATTCATATAATACAAGTGTCTAATATACAGCCTTTATTCAAATGTCACCATCTGTCTCAATATTGTTTAGAGCAATTTTTTAAAAACCTAAGATCCAGTGCAGAACCATGAAATACATTTAGTTGTCATACCCTTTTAACTTCCTTGTCAGACTCCTTTAGTTTTCTTTAATCTGAAATAATGGTTAAGCATTTTTTTTATCTTTTATGACACTGGTGTTTTGAAGAGTAAAGACGTATTGTTTTGTAGAATGTCTCCCAAGTTGGACTTCTATGATTTCCCCCCTCATGATTAAATTCAGTTTATGGGTTTTTGGATAGAGCACTGCACAAGTAATGTCAGGTCCTAGTCAGTGCATCGCGCTGGGGGGCATATCCCATCATTTTTCCCTCGTTATTCGTGGTGCTAACTTTGCTGTCTTTCTTAAGGTGGGAGACAATTGAAACAGTGTGTCATTCCACTTACCACTGTGTTCAATGGTCCTAGGCCTCCAAATGAGAGCAAACAGATCTACAGACAGAAATCTATTATTGTCTCAGTTGGATTCAGTTTCCTACATGCCTTCTATTGTGAACATTTTAGTGTACCTAGTTCTGTAAATTATTTTATGAAAAATTTATGGTATTGAGGATGTCTTTATATATGATATGCAAATTGAACATCACTTGCTTACTAATAACCCAACCTCAGAGTTAGAAGCAAGTCTATGGTCCAAACATCCTTATACATCTATCTCTAGGATGGAGCCCCCAAAGTCAATTTGTAGGTCAAATATTACATATTTTAAAATTCAGTTGGTATTTTCAGATTTTTTCTAAAAACAATGCAGCAGCTCATATTAGCAGTGTATGAATGCTAATTTATTCATTTCTTGGCCGATCTGATTCTTTTCTTTATTGTAATTTATATCTTCCTATCAGTGATACTGAGCAAGTTTTCATGTATATCCTGCCATTTGAATATTTTTTTCCTTTTCAGAATTAGCTATTCATAATCTTTTCCATTTTTATTTGATCATACTTAATTTATGGAAATTCTTTGTATATTAGAAAATGTAATCTTTTGATTGACATATGTGTTGCATTCTTTCTCCCAGTCTATTATTTGTCTTTTATCTTTGGACAAAATTTAAATTAAACACCTTTGTGTAATCAATGGCATATTGTTCCAAAATTTCCTATCTTTTTTAAGGAATTTGTTTCCCACACCAAAGATGTATAAATAATCTCTATAATTAGTATATAAATTTATTGTATTACTTTTTAACCTTTTAATATTTAATCACCCTGAAATTTATTTTTATATAGAGAGTGAAGTAGGATTCTACTTCATCATTTATTAATAGATTACATTTGTCTCCTTGAAATAAAATACCATATCTGTCATATAATAAGTTCTCTTAATTTTTATGCTACCATAAAAATCAATGGAAAAAATGGAGTAGGCTTTTTATTACAAAGGACTCTATAGTTAGTTTTGAAGTTGAGAAGTATAAGTTCTCTAACTTTGTTTTTTTAATATTCAAAATTGTTTTCAAAATTGTTCTAGTTTTTCTTTTTCGGTGCTAGATTAATAGGATTTGGAATTAAGGAATTATTAGCTTCATAGAATGAAGGGACTTTTCCTCTTTCACAACTTCAACAATGAAAAAATCATCTTTTCTTTAAAAAACATTAATGCCTTTGCAAAACTCTCAGGGACTTCTCTAAAATTATGGGTTCCTAATTACCTTACCAACTTCTTCCATGGTTATTGGTCTATTAATATTTTTACCTCTTCTCAGTAAATATTGGAAATTTATGATTTTATTAGAAATTATCCTTTAAATTTTGAAATTTGTTATGTAAATATATTGTGTAATTGCATTTCAGTGTTTTGATGTGTAAAATGGTTAAGTATCCATGTCAAAGTGCATTTATTTTGGTGATAATTAAATGATATGTTAAGGGCTTAGAATAGTATCTGGCACATAGTAGGGACTAAAATGTTGGTTAATATTGCTACAGAATTGCAGAAACATTTTGTTATAATGATTTTGTTTAATCCATTTATTATGGCACATTTTTCATTCCCGGTTGAGTTTTACTATCTCTTGTTTTTCTGAATCAAGTTTGCTATTGATTGGCTATTTTACTGGTCTTTATTAAGAACTTCCTTTTGCTTTAATTGGTACTCTCTTCTAGTTCTAAAATTTTCATGAAGATATTTATCTTTATGTCTATTTTCTTAATTTTCTAATTTCTTGAATACTCAGCTTGTCGTCAGTACTTATTGTTAAATGATAAAAACACTTATTTATAAGTGTCCCTGTAATTGTGTAAACTATTCTCTTTTTTAATATGTTCAAGATAATTTTATATTTGTTTTGGTTTTCTTTTTTATCCAGGGGTTATTTAAGAGAGTGTATCATCATTTTCAAGTGGTTAGCATGTCACTTTTTGGTTGTCCTTTTTATTGTCTACCCTAATTCCTTTGGTAATACTCAGGAAATGTCGCTTTTTAATCTCAAAGTTTAGAGAATATATTAGAGGGTGTTTTTAAAAATAATTTCCTTATAATAATCAAAATCTATAATAAAACTTATAGCACATACTGGGTAGTGAAGGTTGGCTATCCCAGGCATGTAACATTTGTGAAGCTTTCTCACAGGTTTTCTTTCTCTTAAGTTTCATTTTAGGAAAATGAATCTCATGTAATAAGCCAAAATATAAGTGAAGTCTTGTGCATTGGAAATGGAAAAAATAGTGTTGGGGTCAGATCCTCCATGGAAGCTTTATCAGGTTCTCTGGCAATTCATGAGCTCAGCCAGTTTATAATTCAGCTGGTTGGTGAACAAGGCAACATGCAGATGATGTATCATAGGACTATAGACTTGAAACCTATACAATTTTATTAACCAATGTCACCTCAATAAATTTAATTAAAGATAAAAAAATTTAGAAAAAGATAGTTCTCTTAAGGTGGATGTTTTTTCCTGAAAAATTCTTTGTTGTAGTTAGGAGTTTGTATACAAAAAATAGAGCAATCATAAAACAATTCTTGTTCTGTCATCATTGAAAATTGCAAAGTAATTGAAGTAATCAAATTTGTTAGAGGCATTGTTTTGGAGCATAGACAATAGTTTAACATACAGATCAATTTGCACTGAGTGTGTTCCTGTTATGCTAGAAAATAATTGAATTTGTTGCTCAGGTAAAGATAGAAAAGCAATAATATTCCACAATAATGTCACATAAAACTGTAAATTTGGCTATGATATGATTGGCAATTTGGCTTCTAGCCTCTGGTCAGCTTAGTAGGGTTAGGGGGTGGTAGAGGGTTGGAGGATGGGGAATAGAGTTACCGTCTGCAGGAGGTCAAAGGAGGCTTAGGAAGTGACTGCCTTGTGATTTTTTGGGATTTGCCCATCTTTACATAAGTTTCAATATTTTTTATACTTTTTGATTTTTTCATTAACTTTGCAATAACAAGAGCACATGTTTTATGCATTTGATATTTTGGTCTCAACTTTGAGCTTTTATGTAGGGGTTTAATTGCTGCCGTCACATACAGGCTACAGAGACCAGCCTTCTGACTTAGAGCGTGCTGCATGCCGGTGGTGAATAAAGTCAACGTCAGTGGGTGATTATCACCACAGCCGCCTCATTGGGCTGTCTGCCTCTGCTCTTGCCTCTCTTCTGTTCTTTATTCTTAACACAGCAGTCAGGGGAATTCTATTAAAATATAAGTTAGATTTAATCTGTTCAAAACTCTCTACAGGCTTCCCGTTCCGTCCATGTCCATAGGTTCACAGTACTATAAGGCTCTCTGTGATTCCACCTCTCCCCATACCTGTGTCTTGATTCATTTATTTGCATGTCAATTTATAATAGTTCCAGAACCATTTGTTGAAAATTCTTTGGGCTTTAATCAAAAACATCTTGTCAGGGAGATTTCTCTACTGGGCCTATCAAAATTTTATCATCATGCTCACTATAACTCATATATCTCCATTTTTAGATTTATTATTTTCCCTTTTAGCATTTATCACCACATCTCATATATTTTACTTATTTATGTTGTTTACTGTTTACCTTCCTCAGTTTACATTTTTGAGGGTACAGATATGTCTGGTTTGTTCAATGCTGTGTTCCCAACACCTACCATAGTATGTAGCACAAGTAGCTACTCAATAAATATTTGTTGAATAAGTGAGTAAAAGAAGAAATGCTCTCATCAGTACTGTGGTAGCCAAACCAGCAACATTGACAACACTGGGAGCTTACTGGAAATACAAATCATTAGGTCCTCCTAAATCTACTGAATCAGAAACTCTGGGGGTGGGACCTAGCAATCTGTATTTTAACAAACCTGGCAGATGATTTGAATGCATCTTAAAATCTGAGGACTATTGACCTAGCTTTCTGCATCATCAATGCTTTCTTTGGTATTGAACACCCACTGCCTTTCTTCTGTATAAAGTAAGGTTGATGGCTATTCTGTAACAAGGTATTTACCTGTATTTTAAAAAAACATTTTAAAAAGTCAGTTTCTCGAAAACCAAACTAATTATTTTATTTTAAATTATAAGGTGGAATTCATCTATTAATGTTCAACCAACTGAGTAAATTCAATACATCTATGAAGGAAATGGAACAGACTCAATAACGGCTAGAGGAAGATGTTTGCTATTAAGAATCTTTTAGTTTGGATAAAATATGTCCAGAAAAAACACTTTACTAATTTATCTTTTTAAAAATAAACATTAGTTTCATAAAACAAAAGTGATCATAACAATCAAAGTGAAAGTTAATTGGCAAAAATTGAATGATAATTTATATTTTGATTGTATTTTGTAAATAAATTCATACAAAAACATAAAAACATACAAAAACAATAGTTATTGTTTGCTTGACTTCTAAGTGAAACATGAATCATTTGAGAAACAAGTAGTCAAATAAAAAAAATATCCTGATTTATGTAAGGAGAGACCTTATTCAAAAGGATTATTGCAAGAGGTGGGAAAGGAACTATTTCAGTAAGAGGAGGGGACTACTGTGATAGGAAGAATGCTCTGATTATGAGACCTGTGAGAGTCTCAAGGATGAGGCAGAAAGAGATTTTCTTTAATGAGGAGGAGTAAGCAAAGCTAGAAACAACCTGTTGGTGGAAGTGAGATGAAGGTATAGGTGGCTCGATGGGGCGGTAGGTGAGAGTATGTTTTACTCCGAGGTCAGCCTCTTAGTGTGTTACATGCCCCATTGAGTCAGCTCTCACTCCTGATGACCCTATGAATGAGTGACGTCCACAATGTCCTGTCCTGAACAACCCTGCTCACTCTGTAGACTCCTGCCTATGGCTTCTTTTAGGAGTCCATTGGGAATTGTTAAGGACATGTTGTATGCTGGCTCAGGCTGAAGGTTTGATCGAAGTTCAGGACTTGGACAAAAGAAAAATTCAACCAAAATTTGGTTAAAAGTATTTTGTTGTAATTGATCAGTAGGAACAAAACAGGTTAGCTAATATTTGTGAAGGAAAGAATGGGAATTTGAGGGTCTGTGTCTGACCTTGTTATAAGTAAATGAGAGCTGTTATCTAAGTCATATGGGAAGGGTGGTTCTTTGCAGCAAGCCATTTCCTAGAACACAAAAAGATGGGGGCATTTCTTAATCATTGCTTTTTTTTTTTTTTTTTTTTACAGGAGCTCAGGTAAAATTCAATATTGGCAAAATCAACTGGCAAATATGAATGTAGTCTGAGACAACGAAGTTTGAGAATTTGTGATATGCTTAATTAGCTGTTAACTATACTATCTTATGAGTAAGACAGTATTGCAATTTTTTTTCCCATCTGGGACCATCTACTAAATGACTTATATGTGTTGAGGAACTATGAATTCATACTTTCTGAATGGAATCTAAGCAATTTAATTTGTACAACTCACCCTTAATGATGCCAAATTTACTTTTAAAAATCTGGGTTAGAAAATGGGGTAGAAATCCTGGGATTTACTAATAAGATTTTTGTGCTTGCCTCAAAGTTCATAGGTAGAAAGTATATACCCTTGAATTGTATTAGCATGAAATAGAGAAAGGGAAGGAAAGCTGCTTTTTGCCAGCAGCCCAACACCTGCTGACAGTGACAAACTGCTGGGAAACTGTCGTGTGGCTCTTTCCCCCTGCAATATGATCGGCTCCTACATAAACAATATTAAGGGCAGAAGTCTACCTCCAGGGCTTCTCTAGGACAGCAGTTCACTTCTCTGTGTTTCTTTGCTCCTTTGGCACCATTGTGTAGACAGGGATAGAGACTAAAGAGGTTCAGTAGGATTCCCTCCCCTCTCTGAATACTGACAAAAGAAATACCATTTAGGAGGCTCACATTCTTATAGCCTCTTCCCTGAAATACTTCAGAGTGAATGTGAAAGGTTTTTGGGTAGAGGAAGGGTCTTTACTCTTTCAGGAAATCACCTGAATTTTAAAAGTTGATTCTAAATTATAAAGCAGTCCCTTAGAGTCTCTGCTGAATTCTTATAGTCATCCCAAGTAGCTATCAATTGTTTTCTAGACTTAAGTCCTTCTGTTAGGCTCTTGCTCACTAGAGTCTTATGATATTTATTCCAAATGGGAACTGACCCTGAGAAAGCTCTATATGTACGTTGTTCTTGACAGCACCCCCTCCTGCGCCTCACCCAGTGTAGCGTGAATAATGGGGCTCTGGATTTCTAGGCTTCAGGGGAATCATTAGATCCTTACTTTGGGTTCAGGACACCCCCTGGGACTCTGATTTGGAAACACAGTAACACACAGGAAAATAGCACATCCCTACATAGAGCACACTCACTGCTTAAGTGAGCTCTACAGTAATTCAGAATGACAGCAGGATCGTTGTTATTACCTCCCATTGACAGCTTAGGAAATTGAGGTTTAGAGGATTAAGGGGACTCCATGAAACTTGGACAAGGTTGGTCAGTAGGTAGGAGAGTTAGTGCAGGAATGTAAACCCTTGGATTTCTCTGCCCCAAATTTCCTTAGAGAGAGGGCACTGGAGCTGTTGATGGTTCTTTTCTTATAGCTGCAGACTTCAGATTTCTTCTAGGGCAGGGAGCATAGGATGCTTTTAAATCCCACTCAGTCAGGGGAATGCATGCACCCAGGTTCAGTAGCCAAAAGACCAAAATCGGAGCCACAGAATCTATCACACAGGACATTTCTCAAACTTTTCCACCACCCCAGCCTCTCCGTCACTTCCTGGGTTTCCAGGCCTGCTTCACAGTTCCTTCCTTCCCGCACTCAATTCCTGTGCAAATGCATACTCTTCTTTCCACATAGTGACCATCACCTTCTTTCACTGTTTTCTGGCTCTCCTGCTCTGATAGCTATTAAGGCCACCTCTGAAGTCCACTAAACCAGCCCTGCAGGTGGAGGTGCCACTGTGCACACTGCCAGTGCTGGGTGATGGGGGCTGATGTCCAGACCAAGGTGTGTTCCTTAGGCTGCTATAGCCACAGGCACTGACACAACCTGTTAAGGAAGCTACCAGCTCATGGTCCTTAAATCAAAGTTAAGGTCCCAAGCCATGTGGAGAATGAAATACACTAGCAAGATCACAGGAGGCCGATCCATCTATAATTAGGCTCATTACAAGATTAAACACATTTAACAGTATACTCATATAAGGAAAATCATATTTTTCATATCTCTAATTTTAAGACCTAGAAGGGCAGTGAATTTTACTGTAGTGCTAGCACAATGCCATGTGCTAATATATTTCAAAATCTCTTTGATGTGACTGAGTACCAGCAAATATTTTGTTACTAAAAAGAAAATCTTTTTATTATTTTTTTCTAACTGTAGAAGTATCACTGGTATGAATGATCTTACAAACTCAGGTATGTAAGAATTGGCACCTTTTCTTTAAATCAAATAGATATAACTTTGAAACAATATTTTAGGGCCCCCTTCTATTGCCTAGGGCTACCCCAGAATTTTATGTGGTAGTTGGAGAAAATATTCTAGTCTTCAGCTCTTTTAAGTTTAAACTGTTATTTTGTCCAAGACCATATAATCAATGGTAAACAGATGACTGTAATGTTTTGGTACCAAAATGGGGGACATGCAGCTTTCTTAGATGAGGCTGGGAGCTCTGGTGTCTTGAGACTAATTTCTATAGATGCACTTACAACCTTTCCCTCTAAGGTTTCGGAACTTCCCTAGAAATCAACAAGGCAAGAGGATTTTGGTCTCCATTCCTTTGAGGACCCTCGGAAATCTGTATTCCCCCCAAATTTGGGTAGATGTCCTCTGTTTCTCTCTCTGTTTCCATTTCTTTGCGCCTATTGAAGCTATTCTTCCACTGTCCTCTTTCTTGCTCAATACCATCAATGAGCTCAGGCTCACAAAGAGGAGAACCAGAAAGTGAAGCAGGTGTCACACCACTAAGATAAGGGAAAGACACACATACCTTCTTGAAATATGGAGAAAAAAAGTTTCTAAAACATAGTTTATTCATTCTATTCTTCTTCAGTGATGCAAAGAAAAAAATAGCTTTATAAGCATTTCTTCTACTGAAGTTATATATGTGGAACGGAATATAAAATAGGATTTTTTCCTATTGACTTTGAATTTTTATCAGCGGATCACCTGAGGAAAGGAATTAGACGTATCTCTATAGGCTTTGCTGGGGTGGACCAAACTGCCCCAGGGCACATCATCTCCAGGAGCCTGTTTAGAGGACGATTGGCACTCAACGCTCAACTGCTCACACCTTCCAACTCCCAAGGCCAACTAAGCAGACCCATTGGAGATACAGGGCTTACAAAAAGGGGAAACTGGCCTCAGATTGTCCAGATGGCTGCTTGGTGGGCTGGAAAATCTAGGCCTCGCCTATGCTGCTCACTAAGTGAGAATCTGGGAAAGTTTGGCGTGTGCCTCCTGGTGATTGGGGGGATAGGTATAGTCAAATGTCTTTTGATTGGCGAAGTCAAAAGGCAGCCCTTGATGGCAGGGCAAGATGAAAGGGACTGTGGGGACAGGCTGCACACCTGTATGAGTTTCCAGTGGGCCAAGCAGCTACTATAGCAGACAGTCGGGCGGGAGTAGGTCAACCGCAAAATGTTTTTGAAACTTTTTATTTGGAAATCATTTAAAACTTACCAAACATTTGCAGTCTAGCATAAAAAACTTCTGTGTTCCTTTCACAGAAATTAGCAAATTGTTAGCAATCTGCCACATTTGCTTTATCGTTTTTGTTTGATTGGTTTTTTGCTTACTATATCCTTCCCTTCTGTTTTTCTGTATGTATAACTTTATTTACCAAACTATTTGAGAGTAAGTTGCAGCCATAAAGTCCCTTTTACCCCTTACTGTTTATTCAGTGTTCACTTTTATGAACGAGGGCATTCACTTACATAACCACAGTCCAATGATCAAAGTCAGGAAATTTAATATTAAGTACAGAAAAAGAAGTGGGACAAGGGAAACAAAAGGACAGACTAGGCCTGTTCTTTGTTACTTCTGTCCTCAGGCCAGGGATCAGAATTTTGCCAGGGCAGGGAGAAGCTTTATTAGGATGAGATTAAAACTGGGAATTAGATTGGAGAAAACCTTTCAAAAGTTGAAAACAAAATTACTCAAATACCTGAAAGTGATGGGAAAGACAGCAGGATCTGCCCCAAATATCACTAAAGATTAGAAACAAAATCCCACAGGTCATGTGTGAAGGAAGTAATGAGTGAAAGATGACACTGTTTTATTATTGTGATTTATCAATTCCTTCATGTCCAATAAAGTGGCTACACGTGCTTAAAAAAAAAATCAAACATTGCCTAAGTGAAGTAGAACTAAAATTTCCCAATTCTTACCTTTTAGCTCCCTAGCCCTCTGAAAAGCTATGCTTTACATATTTGTATTACTCTTCTACTCTTCTGCTTTCCCCAAATTTTCTCTTTTTCAGTATGAGATTAAATATATACACACACATCCTATTGTAAAAGCTGCTTTGTTCACTTTACAATATACTATGGATATCTCACAACATATCATAGTCTCTTCACATTATAAAGTACCAGGATCCCTTCATTGTATGGACATACCATTCACTGAGTAGATTATTTACTTAACCAATGAGCTATTGATGACAATTTGTTTTCCATTGTTAGCTATAATAAATAGTCCATTCAATAATTTAAGATAAATTCCTAAAAGTGGGTTTGTGTCCAATGTGTAATGTAAAGATTTTGTGATATATATTACATTGCCTTTCTTAGTTTGTATCAATGTACAGTCATCACACCAGCAGTAAACAAAGAGTGCCTCTTTCCTCACACCACTACCAAAAATGTAGCAATTATTATGTGTCCACCAAATACTTAGCCATTTACAAAGGGTCACACTTCACTTTAGTCCAGTTATCACAATGAGAAATAATACAGTATCATACAGAATCATCATCATTATTAGTGGGTTGTGTTTTATTGGCAAAGAGTTCTTCAAATGTAAAACCTGAGAAGCAAACAAAATTATTCTAAAGCACTGCCAATGTTGAATATATTCACTGCTTTCCCAAATGTGATAGCTGGATCTGAAGTTGTTTTCTGCATTAGCACAATTTGGATTCTGACTGATGGTGTGGATCGCTGCAGAGCCCACTTCCACTGTGAATGGTTCCTCTCAGTGACATCTGTGTGAGTGGGATGTTAGCACATTATGCAAAAGCTGCATTAGGATTGTGCTTCATCTGATGCTGTGACCATTCTCTGCTTTTCTTTTACTCTTACATTGCCTCTGTAAAGACGAACATTTAATAACAATAGGTTGGGACAGCACAACCACTGCCCTTCATGCAGCTGAGCTCCTAAGGGCATCTCAGCTATGCCTTTGAACACCATCTGCTTTGCTTATAATGGCAACAATTCAATTTCTGTGCCTTATGAAACTCTATTGTCCATACATGGCATGCTTCTTGCTTATTCGAGCTAAAGTCGTGCTCAAGTTTCCAAGGACAGTGTACTTCATGGAGCAGAAACATGGATCGGTGTGGGACTGAGAAAGGCCTGGCTTGCTGCTTCCGTGAAAACCTGCCAATGGGCCTCACCCATAGCTCTAAAGAAGCAAATTCTTCAGCTTTTGGAGGTACTTTAACTTTTCATGCATACCGAAGTCTAATTAGGCCATCTGACAGTATATTTATGTATATTATATATCTTTATTGATTGCAGAGAGAGGAATGGAGAGGCAGAGAAAGAGAGATAGAAATATCAATGATGAGAGTCATTGATCGGCTGCCTCCTGCAAGCCCCCTGCTGGGGATGGAGCCGGAAACCGGGCATGTGCCCTGACTGGGAATCAAACCGTGATCTCCTGGATCCTAAATTGATGCTCAACCTCTAAGCCACGCCAGGCCGGGCTATTTATATTTTCAAAGAAACAGTACACAATTAGAGATTGAAAGTCTCTCTAAAAGAAAGTGAAAATTCTTTCCCCTCAGGCCATGTATTTCCAAAAGCTGCATTTCTAGAACATATCGGCTGTCTTTGGGAAGTTCCCACAAATATGGAAAAGATGAGTAACTTTTTTAATATAACTCAGGAGTTTTGTGACAGAAATGGCCTACAAAGTACAGTGCATGAGTTCTTACCCATGGATCTATCACCTTAGGGTGCTATTAATCTGAAGGGAAAGCTAGAAGCTGCAAACCAGTGGGCAGTGGGCTGATCTGGCCTATAGGTGTTTCATTTGTCCAGCACAAGACTTTAAAAATGTTGAGTGGTAGCCAGCATTTAAAAATCTAGTTTCTTTTGGAAAACTAGGAGATGTAGTATTGGCAGGATGGCATTCCTATACAGTAACACTTCATTGGAATGCGAATAGCACTGGCCTTTCAGAACAGAATATGGGCTTCACTTGTTTATATTACCAGCCTACATCCTGTAGGTCCTTGAATTTACATACAAATGAACAAACACACACATTTTTGAGAGGTAGAAAGCAAGAAAGGATTCTCTAAAAGACCTCAATTTGTATCTATCTTGCTCAACAGTTTACAAAGCCCTGGAGCAGTCTGACAAATTTCAGGGGGAAAGTGGGGGTGGGAAGTGGGGAAGGGGGGAGGGGAGTGGAGAGTAATCAAGAACTTAGATGCATATATGCATGACCTATGGACATAGACAGTGTGGAGAAGACGGCGGGGTGGGGGTGGGGCGGTATGCCGGGTGGAAGGGATCAACAGGGAAACAAAGGGGACATCTGGAATACTTTCAACAATAATACAAAAAATAAAATAAATTTTTTTAAAAAAATGTTAAGGCTAAAAAACAAAAAGAGAGAGAGAGACCTCAATTTGTTATCACCTCTGTAAAATCTCGACTTCCCAGCTAGGAAATGAGTTTGTGCTCCAACCACACTTTGCACATACCTCAATGAAGGGACTTTTCACAATATGTTATTTTTTCCCTAGTCCAATTTCTCCCATAGACCTGGAGGGCAGATACTGTACCCTGATTGCCACTGTAATGTCCCAGTGCCTATTACTGCAGGTAGGTGCTTGGACAGCTGCTTTCCGAATGAATGAATGAATGAATGAATGAATGAATGAATGCTTACATGGATGAATGAACAAAGGTCATTGAGCATGCTCATAATAACTTGGGTTTCCTAACCAAGGGCACAGAAGTGATTTAAACTGGATTTATCGCAACATTTGGCACTGTTTGGGCAGTGTGCATATAGAGCTTTAGAATCAATGTCATTAGAAGCCTGAGCTATATATTAGAGCAATACTCTTGCCAGGAACAGCTTTATTTTTCTCTGAATATCGGGAATAGCAATTCTTATTTGATATCCTATTAGAGTTAACACAAAACATAACAAAAACTCATTATTTCTGTCAAGTTTTTAATTATTACCTGACAAAAGAAGAAGGTGAAGTCATCCAAAAATATCCTCTCTCCTCCGTTTGGAAGGATAGCGTGCTCATGTTTTCCCTCGCTGTAACTTTCTTTGAATACACTGTTCTGGTTTTAGTTAACACTTATGAAAAACTATAAAATCTTCTTTCCAATATCACTTTTGTGAAGACTCTATATACAAAGTGTTCAATGTTTTGGAAAAATTTTGATGTATTTCTCCTTCAAATTAGAATTATAACAGCTGGAAGATGCCATAGCCTTTTAATCAGAGAGTATTTCAGTGACTGCAGTGAAAGGGAAGGTGCTGAATAAATGGCACTTGAGGATGTTTACTCTAATTGGAATTGTTGCACAAGAAAGAAACAACAATTCTCTGTGTGAAAAAGACAAATTTTCACATAGTTCATAATTTGTAATTTGTTCGTAATTCAGTCATATTACGAACAGGTCTATTGTGAATGAGCTTTTAATCATTTTTAACAAACCAGAAGTTAGTTTTAGGTTTGTTTCTCACACAGGGACTTTAATATTTCTCCCACTTTCATCTCATGTTGTTATCAATCACATTGACATTGATATATTTTAGAAATTAAATTTAAATAATTTGGAAAAACATATATTGAACTCTATTTTGCATGAGCTTACATTGTAAAACTGAAAATAGGTTTATTTTTATGAGGGAAAATTGTCAGAGTACTGATTAAAACATTATTTATTAGGAAAGAGTTAAATGAAGTATGGCCCTGAGAAATTCTGGGTAGGTTCTATCTCCTAGGAGTAGTGCCCACTACAAAAATATCAAAGCCTTCTTAAAACAAAATTTTGCCTGAAAATTTTGCCACATTTTTCTCTGTGAGTGTAATCTTTGGGAAAGATCTGTTTCCTTAGACATTTGAAACTTCTTCCCATTTTGGAATGAGAGCATACCAGCTTACTCCTAAAATGTGGCTTTAATGTTCTTTGTGGGACTATTTAGTGAAGGAGTACAAAGGAAATCCATCCAACTCTCCACTGGAAATTAATTCCCCATCTTTTTGATAGTGACTTCCTATGGTATTCAGGCATTGTAAATGTGTAGCAATTACTGAGCCTGTGGAGTAGCAATTTCCCCCACACAAATATAATTTTGTGTTTCTTTAAAGAAGATTTTTAAAATATCTAACAAAGAGAAAGTCTGCCAAGGTAATCTTCTTAGGCAAATCTTTGTTTGGTGTGGAACAGTGGAAAGGAAAATAGGAGTAGCAGGCCACGTGGAGCCTGCTGAGATGTTCTGTCCAGCATGGGACTTCTCCTCAAAGAAGCTTTGTCAAGGACTAGTTCCTGGTCTCTCAGAACTCACTGTAAAGCTCCACCCTGGCTCTCAGGAGGCCACTGGCTGTCAGAAAGAAAGAGTGTGAAGCTCCCCTAGAAAGGTAGGGCCATGACTTCCTCTGGCCCATGTTTATGAAGCAGAGTCCTGGATTCTCTGCTGCTTCTGCATGGCTCAGGGAAGCCCACGTTTCTAAAACTGGAACTCAAAAGGACTTCTCATTTACTTCAAATTTCAAATGTACTGCTTGGCTCTGGCAGTGGGAGGGATAGTGCAATTCAATGTCAAATGAAGGTTTTCTAAAGGCTGGTTGTGATGAAAAGAAAGCAGTTCTTTTGTACGCTCTGAGGCACTTGCCACTTGCCCCAGATCTGCCTTCATTAAGCTGTTCTTACCAACAGAGCAACTTCACTAAGTCTCCTTGCTACTGAATAATGGACTGCCATTTCTCCGGCATGGAAGAGATTGTCTGCATCTACAGAAACCCAACTTCTCCCACAACTCACCGTAGGCATCCCCAAACAATATGGATGTGTTCATTTTAAAATAAAAATCAAGATTCCAAATTATTCCCATACTCCTAAGCTTGAAGTGGCACATTGATGGAGTTATGAGAAAGATGTATATTTAGTTTAAATAGATTATGGTAATCCTTCTCAGTTATCAGTATTACATGTTAGCAAGTTGATTTTAAGACACGTGCCAAACAGCTGTATGAGCTTCTGAAGAAAAAGAAGTGAACTATCTCCTGAAAGTGCATCCCTTATTCTTTTACAATATTTTTTTGATCACTACTCGATTTTTATCATTTATCACCTCTCACCTAGACTAGCAAAATCGCTTTTCAGCTGATTCTCTTGTTTGTAGATCCTTCTGATCTGCAACTGCACACCCTCATGATAATGTTGTGAGAGAAATTTTCTCCTAAAAAGTTACTTGCATGTTGAAAAACCTTCAGTAGTTCCCAATGTTTAGCAATAAAGTAAAAACTTTTATACTTGTTAAAATATAAAATTTGATAATTTTTTCTCCTGCTCAACAAACCTTGCTGGCTCTGATGGCCTTTAGAATCAAGTCCACGTTCCTTTAGATGGGCCCACCCGGCTCCTTTTGACCTGGCTCTGGCTCCCAGTACTCGGTCCCTGATTCTCCATTCTCATCACTGCATCTGAGATGCCCTGGCGTTTGTTACAGGGCTGTGACTTTTTCCACAATTAGCCATGGTTTACTTAAGGACCTTAAGGAAATTGGGAGAAGACAAAGCCAGTGTACAGTCAAAAGGCTTGATTGGAAAGAACTGCCCCTAATCTGACTGCTTCTCTCTAACACCCTACTTCAAGTCTCCATTATTTCCTATTCTGGCTGTGTACCTTCTATCTGGCCTATTCATACCCACTCCTGGCTTACTCCTGGGTTTCTTTCAATCCTCAGTGCTTGTCAAAGGGCCTGTGCAGTTGTGGATCACTCTGTCTCAAACCCTGCTGCTTCTCCTCAATGCCTAGCTATATCATTATTATTTACACTTTGAGTCAATTATGCCTCCTTCAAAAAAGCTTTCTCCATCCTCTGATTACATCGAATGCTCTTCTTATATGCTCTTTAGCTCCACGTGCTTCTTCCTCATGGCACTTTTCACAGGAACAGTTTTACATTTATTCTTCTGAGTGTCTGGTTAGTATCTGTCTCCTCCATGATACAGTAAGCTCCTTTAGAATAAGGACTGTATCTATTTTCCCCCCTTTAACAAAACAACCAACTACTCTATCTCTAGTGTCCAGTGTAGTGCTTGGTCAAAAATAGGTGTACTCAATAAATATTTTTGGAATGAATATTGAATGACAGGTAAAAGTCATGCCTTAAGCTTATATAAAACAATAAATTTTGATCCAGATTTCCCCCCATAACAAACATCACAATAGATTTTATTAATGTTCAACTTCTCTAGAATATTAACATCTGTTTTCTGAGAAAATGCTGCAGTTAAGCCAGATTCTCTTATGTCCACTGATTAGCCTTTCCAGAGCCAAGCTAAGTTTCTTGTGTGTTTGATTGCTTTTAAAAATTCAGGTTTCAAGTTACCAAACTTTTACATGACAGGAGTTTCATGTCAGTGTTCCTAAAAAGCTTTAAGCAATAAAAATATGAGCATTGCTAGACAACTAACGAGGAATAGGAGAAAAATGAATATATATATATATGTGTATATATATATATATATGTGAGATATATACATATATCATATCATATCATGCAGGTATCTGCGTATCCAAGCTTTTCTGCCATACGTAGGTTAATACAGAGTGATGGTTCTGCTTAGCTGCTAGTTTATTTCGAGCCTCTATGATTTAAAATCTTATTTTCAGTTCAGATTATACTTGGGCCCTAGGTCCTTTCACAGCCAATTTTCCAGCCTGGCATGCCCTACCCTGCCCCCTTCCCCTTCCTTATTTTGCCCTACGCCCTTCAGGTGTAGGTCACAGTAGCACTTCCTAAGGGCGTCCTTCTCTGACAACCTTGTCTTCTCCACCACAGTCCAGTTCCACACATACTCTTTCTTCTGATCCACCAGCTCCCAGTGGGTGGAACCATGATTTGTTTTGTTCTGTTTTTTGCTGTATCCACAAGCATAATGCCTAGCATGTAAGAACTGCTAATTAGGACTAATTGAATGAGTAAATGAATCCCTCAGATTACAACCTATATCTCCCACTGCCTCTGACACAAATATTACACCCCTTTCTGTACTAGTAAGCGCTTCTACCATATCTAGACTTTCTGTGACACTCCATTTTCTTAAAATAACACTATATATATATGTTTTGTTTTGTTTTTGCTATGGACTTCCCTCTATCCCTATCAATAACGGTCTCTCCAACTCAAAATGACAAATGCTTTACTGTACTTTTGTTTCTCTAGCCAAATGACCCTTTTCTCCTCTGTGCTCTCAAAGCAATTAGTTTTTCACATTACCTTAGGGTAAAGATACTTTGTGCTACAGGCATTAAATGAAAGGTTCATATATCTTCAACTTGATTGTAAATTCTTTAAGAGCACAGGCCATTTGGATTGCACCCTTCTATTTCCCATAATTCTCAACATAATATTTTGCACATAGCCTGGCTGGTGTGTCTCAGTTGGTTGGGCATCATGTTGTGCACCCAGAGATCTTGGTTTCGATTTGAGGTCAGAGCAAATGCCCCAGTTGTGGGCTCGATCCCCCAGTGTGGGGTGTGCAGGAGGCAGCTGATTGATGTTTTGTTCTCACATCCATGTTTCTCTCTCTATCTCTCTATCTCTCTTTCTCTCTCTCCCTCTTTCTCTAAAAATCAATAAACTATTCTTTAAAATATATATATATTTTTTCACATATACTCATGTACTCTTTTAATATTTGTTGAAATAAATGAGTAATGGCCATTCCAAATAATCCAAGGTTTTCCTGGTCATACTGTTTAGTTTGTTTTCTTAATCTAAGTGTTAGGCTTCCTTAGTGTACTAGAGATTCTTTTATTGTAGAGCCTATTTAGGCAGGTACTTAAAAACACTTCTTTTGTCATCTGATTTTAGGAACTCCCTTTAGATTTAGTGGCATAAGAATCTTTCAGAAATAAAAATAGTGCCAACCCAAGTCATGAATCTCCTAAATGGTAAACTAAGCAAAGAACATTTTCCCCTGCTTTATAGAGAAGGCACTGAATGTAAGAGTCAACCCTAAAGCCAGCATGATTGGACTCTATCCAAGAATTACTAGAATTAAACTGAGCACAGCAAGTAAATTGAAAAGTCAGCATGGTTTCCAGTCTGTTTAATTTCCAGCTTGCATGGAGCAAAGCATATTTGAGAATGGTCAGTATGGTTAGGAATTTAAGAGGTTGAGAAAAATTGCTGATTAAAATATTTAGAGAGAAAAACCTTCGCTTAAAATAAAGCAAAGAATTCCTGAAGAAACGAGAATGATACCTCAGAAATGAAGTCTATCCCCCATCTCCCGCCCCTCTCTCCAAGAAGTAAAGCACTCTAGGTTCAGGGAAATTAGGAAGAGTTTTATAAGCAGCACACATTCAAGGCTTCAGGGTTATGACTGAAGGGACACAAGGGGACCAAGTATGCCGAATATTCCTAATGATTCTAGAGAAAAGAATATAATAATGCCTTCACATTTGCCTAGAAGTCATTTGCAAATGCATTAGGGGACTGGGGCAATGAGTGAGGAGGTCTCAGGGATCAGATGCCCCATTCCTATGGTATTCAGCACTTTAAGGGGAAAGTTGCCACTGTTTATATTAGGGAAGTTATGGATGTGAAACTACCTAGAATGAGAAAAAGGGGTGTATCTATGGGTCTAATTCTGCCCTAGTCTCTGTGAATTGTTCCCTGGTTAGAAAGCAAATGTCTCTCTATAGCATGGAGCTGCCTTGGGAACGGTCAGGAAAGTAAGCTAAACTTGTCCTGCAGAGGATTGATTTTGTGGACTGTAACATTATCAAGGTATGACCTCCCTTCTCCCTTTATCACAAAAGGACCTAGGAGCTCCATGTTGTAAACCTGCTGTCTTCCACATTGGGGAGCAAAAGCAGTGGTAAGAACTGAAATCACAGCCATTGCTGACTTACTGGTTGACTTTGGGAGGCTTAGCTCTATGGGGCAATTTCTTCCAGACCCAGTAGTAAACTTCCACCCACATTCTTTCCACCTTTATAACATACCTTGAAAGGCTCTTACTCTACATATCTATAGAATGGGAGCATTTCCAGAATTTCTTGAGATACTTCTGTCATTAGAGAAAGAGTTCTTGGGTCAGAGCAAATGAACAGTGGAAAAGTTCAGGGCATTCTGAGACTGCCCTTAATTGGTCAAACCAGGCTTCAAGAGGCCCAAGGGACTGAACAGAAACATCAGTGATTGTGCATGACAAAAATATAGAATTTACAGAAGTCATTCAGGAAAGTTGCTAAATAAATAAACACACGGCGCCAACAAACAGTAGAAATAACAAACCCTGGAGAATGATGGAATCTGATTTCTAGAATTCCCACATCATTATTTCAGATGTCCAGCTTCCAACAAAAATTACGAGACACAAATAAATAGGGAAGTGTGACCCGTCAAAATAAATCAACAACAACACAGTCAGTAGAAGCTTTCCAGATGTGAAATCTCTTAGGCAAGGACCTTAAAGCAGCTATTATAAATACGCTCAAAGAACTAACACAAGTTATGTCTAGAAAAATTAAAGGAAATAATGAATAAATAGAGAATATTAATGAAGTGAAAGATTATAAAAAAGGATCAGATGGATAATCTGGAGTTGAAAATTATAATTGAAGTAAAAATTTCTGTGAAGGAATTCAATAACAGATTTGATAGTTTCACCTTACCAATTATTAAACTGTCATCCAGCCCACCATTTCCCCTTTACAGATGAGAAAATGTGAAGTGGCTTGTACAGGTCACACACATGGTGACAATGATTTTTTTATCATCTTCTGCCCAAATGGCTGGGCCATTTCAAAATTGAATATTTAGAGTTATTTGATAAATACCTTAACATACTTTCATTCTACATGTTTTTATTCATCTATTGCTTAGTTGTGTTTTGGAGATAAAATATTGGAATCCACTCTGGAAAGTGGGGTGTAAAATGGGTAACTATATGTTTTTTCAGGTGAGTGTTGGGCATATAATAAGTTAGGACTCCATTCTCTTCTTTTTAGTAGGGCCTTTATGTAGGGACTGGCTTTCAGAAGTCTGGCTTAAAAGGACTGGGTCTATGTCTGAATAACTGCATCATTATTTTCACACACTCAGAGGCTCTGTAATAGGCATGCAGCTGAATCCTGGAGTGAGTGGCAAGCAATGAGAGTGATCATCCCCATCTCCCCCTCTCCTGTTGGGCACAGTTCAACAGCTATTTATTAACTCTCATTGCTCATTTTAGAGGTGAAACTTCAGCTTAACACACAAAAGCCAAATGCATTTTATTCCAAAGATGCACAATAGTGTCTGGATGAGTTGCTTAGCTTTTATTGATGTGCCAAAAAGAGAAATAAAGAAAAAAACCAGCAAACACAGGCTAAGCTGTGTTTGGGAATGGGAGAGTAAATCCATGCCCTGTAATATTTGCTTCATTGCTTTTATGTTTAAAGGTTTTATGCAATGTCTGCTTTTTTGCTGGCTTGCAATGTAAGTTTATAATTTTACGTCAGATGATAGAATTATTCAATTAAAAAATGTTAGCCTGAACAAGCTAGCCAAGACTGTAATATAGAATAGGTTGTATTTTTAGTGGAACATAAACAAGAGTATAAATGTAATCCTGGGAGCCGTTGTCCAGGGATATGCCACAGCTGGAGGATTTCTGGTCAAGCTCTTTATTTTCCTTTCACACTCCATAGCAAAGAGCATCAGCTCATATATGTGCTTAGTTTGCAAGTTATAACAATTCTTTAGGGTCTGTTTTGGGTCAGATACAGGTATTCCCTTGGTCATCTCCTCTGAGCCTCTTTATTAAATAGCAGTTTTCCTAATGGTAGCAAATTTGAAATGAGAGGTTGTTCTGTGAGCACCAATCACTGGGTAAGCTTTTTTCCCCAAATGCATATTCACAATCTCCACCCAGACATTTTGCTTCAGGAGGTCTGTTTTGCTAGGAATCTTCATTTTGAATGTAAAGCACCCCCATGGGGGATTCTAATATAGGTGATCAGGGGATCAGCTAAAATTATAATGTAAAAGTGAGACAATACCAAGGCAGTGGCCCCAACTTAGTAAGTACAAATTGAGATTGACTCAATACGGCACACCTACTTTCAGTCTCTTCCCAGAAAAATTCAGACTGGAGTAGTCCTTGATGTGACTTTCATCTGGGTAACATTCCTAGAGTAGGATCAGGCCCTCTCATGATGAAATCCTGGAAGGCATATGTTCTTGGTGAAAAAGATCTGTCCCTATTTTGCAGAAAATGGATCTCGTAACCATGGCCAGAAACCATGGAAGATATCTAACATGATAATCTTTGTGTTCAATGGTCAATGGTTAATTTTGTCCAAAGGAGACAAATAAAAAAAGAAAAAAAACCATAAGCAATTAAAAAAATAGCTAAATATTGCAAACAGTGGGTTTTGCCAGTGAGAACAAAAGTATTTAATAGCACTTACAAGTCACTGAATAATTTGTTGTTTTAGTGATGGCCTTAATCATTAGTGTCTTGGTTAAAATGTCCAGTGGTTTTAATTCAACTCAGTTGTGCAACACTGGGGTAAAGTCTCTGATATTTGTGTTAGCGTATTACACATATAAAAAAAAGTACAAGCTTATTCACAGAAAAGATGAAACACACAAAAAAGAAGCTGTGTATTGCTTCTTTGTAACACCCTCCACCATTCTTTTAATATTGTTTCTGTAAATGATGACTTGTAAATACACATGTAACTATGGATAAATAGCCTGTTTGCTTAAAGGAGTCTAGGAGCTAACCTCAAAGAAAGCAGACTCCAGTCTTCAGTCATTTCTGTTCCAGGCTCGCACATAGCACACTCAACAAGAGCCCAAACCTTCTCTGGTCTTTGTTCTGGCTTTCCTTTCTCTGCTCGTACAAACCCCTGCCTGTACTGAGATGTGAAAATGGTCTTTGTGTCGAAAAGTCCCCTGTCTTCTCAAGCTCTTGAATAAACCACCTTTCCTTGCACCAGCACTTCCCTCTCCATTATTGGCTTTTTGAGCAGCGGGCAGTTGAAACTGGGTTCGGTATTATCTTGTGTATTGACTTATAACATATGATATTTTCCCCCCTAACTTTTTAACACATTCTCATAATTTGGTGATTATTAATATTAACCTTAGGTTTTTGGTGTATGTTAGATATTTAGTCTGAATATCCAAGAAGATATATAGACACTTGGGTTTTCATTAGCTGAGTGAGGACATTTTAATAAGTTGAAGTATAATTTGTTTTCAAATGTAGTTGAGAATAAATCTTCCTTTAAAATGCACCTGGTTATTAAGTTTATTATTAATAAACTTTAAGTTTGTTTTTAAAAACCGAGAACATTTTATGAATTTTGAGTAGACAGTTTCTAAAAGAAAAACTCGTACATCAACAAGCTGTGTATTAAATGGCTTTGTCTTCAGTTTTGTTACCCACAAAATACTGATTAGCATATGTAAAGAAACATGGACATCAACTTTGATTCTCACTCGATTCAAGTGTTTCCTGATTGATATATTTTAAATGTTGGGGGAACATAACTATTTATCTGGTTTCTATTTTATCTTTTGCTTAGGTTTGTCCTCTGTTGTCTAAGCCATCCAGAAATATGGCATGACATATGGATGAAATGTTAAAATAAGTACATGGTTATATTTGTATTTTTTGTTTTTAACGTTGTCAATGTGCCATGAGAAATTAAAGTAACACAAAAATAAAAATAATAAAAATAGAATAACTAAAAGAAAAAAATAAATCTCTTTGGCTGGTATGTGTATTGAGGCAAGATTTTAGAAATCAAGGGGAGAATTTGGGAGACTTGTCAGGAGGCTCTATCCATCTACCCTTTCTACAATAACAATAAAATCACAAAATTTCCATAGCACACAATAGTGAGCATTTATGTCTCATAGATTTGTGAGTTGGGTGAGTTCTTCTGTGGAGCTTGACTGAGTTCATGCTCTCATCATTCATCCTCAGTTTGGCTAAGGGATCTGCCAATTTAAGCTGGACTTGGCTGAGGTCAGTTCCTTCTCTTGAGATCAGCAGATGGGTTAGGTATATTCTCTTGGTGATGTCAGAGGCACCATAAAGGTATCTCTACTTTACAAGTGCCGTTTGAGACCCTTATTTTGTTACTTTTTCTAAAATTCCATTAGTTACAGCAAGTCATGTGACCATGCCCACATCAAGGTGTAGGGAAATAAATTCTGCCTTTTTTTTTTAAGGCTCTGCAGTGTTACATGGTGGCAAAAGGCATCACTAAAGGAGTAGAGAATTGGGGCTCATGATGGAGTTTACCACAAAGTCTCCTGCAGTGTCGAAATGAGATTTTGGGTTAAGACCAGGCATGTAGCTACCACAGTGATGAGAAGTGTAGGATTCTGGATATATTTTGCAAGTAGAGCCAGTGGGATTTACTGAGCTGAGGACAGATATTAAGGATGATCCCAAGGTTTCTGGTATGACCAACTGGAAAGACAAGGCTGTCATTTACTGAGATATGAAAAGTCCTAGTTGTAGGATTTTGAGGGGAAAAGATAAAAAATTCAGCTGAGAAGAAGAAACAAGATGGCGGCGTAGGGAACAGCTGCCCCCGCCGCCTCCCGCAACCACATCAAAATCACAACTAAAATACAGAACCACCAGCACTCAGAGCCTCCTGAGATCCGGCTGCACAGAAGCCCCACAACCAGGGAGCTGAGGCAGCACCGAGACCGGGAGGAGGGGCGGAAACGCGGGCGGGGCGGGGCTGAATCGCAGAGACAGAGCTGCGGGCACACACCCGGTGCCAAACTTGAAACCCAGGAGGGAATCTCAGTGGTGGGGGTTTCCCAGAGGAGGGAGGGGTCCCAGCCCCACAGCAGGCCCCCAGCCCAGGGCTCCTGGGCCGGGAAGAGACGTCCCCACAACTCCGGGCTGTGAAACCAGTGGGGACTGTCCCTGAGGGTGGCGGAGGCTGCGGGAGCCCCAGCAGCTCCTCTAAAGGGCCCGGCACGGACTCACTCGGACGCTCCCTCTGAGCCCAGCGCCGGGAGCAGCCTGAAAGGACCCGGGACACTCGGGGGGAACTAACCTGCCTGAGATCCGGGCGAGAGGCGGAGGGCGGCTTCCTCCCAGGCAGAAGGGCTGGCGGAGGCCATGGCTCCTGTGGCGAGTCCTCCCCGCACACAGCCGGCAGGCAGGCGCCATGTTTGAATCGCCAGCACCTGACTCCCACCTTTGGCCCCGCCCCGTGATTCCCAGAGGCCCCGCCCCTCCCCACCTGCAGCTCAACCGGGCCATTTCCAGGGGCTTTTCTGTGCAAGTGGCCTCTCGAGCCTCATGCTTAGGACTTTCCTAAAATCTCTCAAACAAGCAGCAGCGGGCCCCATAGGGCTTGATAAGTGGCCCCAGGCCTGGCACTAGCAGCAGCTGCATTGGCTCATAGCTTGGCCTCTCCTGGACACCTCCAAGCCCAGCACAAGCAGCAGCCAACTACGGTTTGCTGTGTAGCTCATGCTGGGTGACCCTGGGCAAGGCGCTGGCACAGGCTGACTTTGCACCTCCCGGGAGGCCCCAGAGACAGTGCACCTGGTGGTCAGACTCGACCACGCTGGATTACAACCCTACCACATCCACGAGTGACACTCAAGGGGTGCACTTGGTGAACACCAAAGCTCCACTGAAGTAAATCTGGATCCATAAGGGTGTCTCCAGCACAGCAGCTCTCTGGCTGTAGTTGCAGCTGGTCCTCATAGCCGATTGACCAGGGGGTCAATTCCTCCCAGGGACGCCAATAGCAACCAAGGCTCAACTACAACAGGACAGTGCACACAGCCCACACAGGGGAGCACCTAGAAGGCCCAGCTCAGGTGACTGGGGAGGCTGAGCCACTGGATCCTATAGGACACCTACTACACAAAGCCACTCTACCAATTCCAGGAGACATAGCAGCTCTACCTAATACATAGAAACAAACACCTGGAAGCAGCCAGAATGTGGAGGCAAAGGAACACGTCACAAAGGAAAGAACAGAAGAAATCTCTAGAAGAGGAACTAAATGAAATAGATCCAAGCAAGCTAACAGATACAGAGTTCAGAATTTTGTTTATAAGGATGTTTAAGCAGATTATTAGGGAAATAACTGAGAAATTCAATAACATAATAAAGTACCAATTTGAAATGAAGGCTACAGGAACTGAAATGAAGAATAATTTACAGGGGATCAACAGTAGAGTAGAGGACTCTGAGAATCAAATCAGCAATTTGGAACATGAAGAAACAAAAAACACCCAACCAGAAGAGCAAAAAGAAAAAAGAATCCAGAAATATAAAAATAGTATAAGGAGCCTCTGGGACAACTTCAAGAGGCCCCACATTCGTATTATTGGGGTACCAGAAGGGGAAGAAAAGATACCAAGGAATTGAAAACCTATTTGAAAAAATAATTACAGAAAACTTCCCCTACCTGGGGAAAGAAATCGACTTACAAGTCCAGGAAGCACAGAGGGTCCCAAACAAGAGGAACCCAAAGAGGCCCACAGCAAGACACATCATAATTAAAATGCTGAAGGTTAAAGACAAAGAGAGAATCTTAAAAGCAGCAAGAGAAAAGCAGTTGGTTACCTACAAGGGAGCACCCATACGACTGTCAGCTGATTTCTCAACAGAAACCTTGCAGGCCAGAAGGGAGTGGCAAGAAATATTCAAAGTGATGAAAAACATGGAACTACAACCAAGATTGCTCTACCCAGCAAAGCTATCATTTAGAATTGAAGGTCAGATAAAGAGCTTCACAGATAAGAAAAAGCGAAAGGAATTCATCACCACCAGACCAGCACTACAGGAAAAGTTGAAGGGTCTTCTTTAAGAAGCTAATGAACAAAAGAATCTGATGAACTAAATAGATCCAGAGACATTGACACATGCAACAGACGATCATATTTCAGAGGAAAGAGGGAAGGGGGTGGAGGGTGGGAAGAGATTAACCAGAGAAGTTATATGCATAACCCATGGACACAGTTAATAACTGTGAAGGCCTGGGAAGGGGGTGGGAGCGAAATGAAGGGGATCAATTGGGGGGAAAAGTGGGACA
The DNA here is from genome assembly GCF_054644295.1 of Miniopterus natalensis. Taxonomy (NCBI): domain Eukaryota; kingdom Metazoa; phylum Chordata; class Mammalia; order Chiroptera; family Miniopteridae; genus Miniopterus; species Miniopterus natalensis. Next base: position 31,634,570 of record NC_142083.1, on the reverse strand, counting down.
CTTGTAATACTCTCAACAATAAAGATAAATTTAAAAAAGAAAATTCAGCTGAGTTTTGGATGTTAAAAGACACCCATTTGGAGATAATAGGTAGGTCATTTTACATATGAATCTGGCTTTATGGAAGAATGGTCTGGACTAAAAATGCTAAATTGGAAATTGCTGTCATATACATGCTATTTAAAGCCATGAGTCTGGATGAGATAACTAATTGGAAGTATAGATAGAAAGAAAGAAAGAAAAAAGGAGGGCCAAGGACATTATAATAGGTTTTGATAAATGTGAGAAATCAGCAAAGGAGACTGAGAAGAAGTGATCCATGGGGGAAAAAAATGAGCATGGTATGCCATGTAAATAAAACATATCGAGGATAAAAAAAAAAATACCAATTGAAGAAAATGTGGGGTATAGGTCAAAAAGGTGAGAACTAACACCTGCCATTAAACTTTAACAACATAACAACATGAAGGTAACTGATGACGTAAGAAAGTGCTGTTTCAAGTGATTATACCATAATGAGAAATTATATTTGGGATTTGCTGGGCTCCCTAAATCTGAGTATTAGATTCTTCAATAAACTCTGAAGAATTAGAAAGCTATTATCTTTTAAAATACTAACTTTCCCAGTTCCCCAAATTATCTTTCTTTGTTACTTCTGAAATGTCTTTTAGAAATTCAGTAGACCATGTCACTTTGAATAATTATAAAGGCAGTGTTTATTAAAGTACATTTCATTTTCAAAATTGAGCTATCTACAGTGTGTATACACTTTGGGGAACACTGTATATATATATCATATACATTATATATACAAATTCTGTTATTTATTTTTATTTTTAAACTTTTCCCTGAGGGTATGTTTTATTGATTTTAGAGAGAGAGAAAGGGGTGGGAGAGAGAGAGAAACATTCATCCATTGCCCGCCGTATGCGCGCTGACTGAGGATCAGACCACAACCTGTGTATGTGCTCTGACTGGGAATCGAACCTGCAGCCTCTTGGTGTACGGGATGACTCTCCAACCAACTGCACCACCTGGCCAGGGCCTGTTATTTATTTTTTATGTTGACTTAAGTCATACTGACTTGTTTGCCTGTGTGTTTGCTAACTTTGTATTGGGATCTCATGGTTGATGTGTCCTAATCTTGATAATTCTGTGCAGCCTAATTTGGAATTTGGGGTGTGTTTTTCAAGCAAAGTTTCATGTGTAACTCTGCCAGCCCTTTCAGGATTATCGTAGATCATCTTGGTGCCCTGCCAATATTCTACCTGCCTTACCATTTCTGTACATGCAGGACCAACCTTCATCTGCCAGTGTCTGTATCTCTTTATGTGAGAGTTTTCTCTGACCACCCACTCTTACCATAAATGTGGCAAATTAATGCTCCCTACCTCAACAAATGACTGACAGGAGTTTGGTATTGCTCCCTTGAGATAGTTTTGATGTGTTTTATATTAGTCCTCAGATTTCCCCAATGGGAATAAAATCCACTCGGACTCGGGAGAAATTCATCTGATAATGCAGCCTTTAATGACTGCTTCCTTTCCCTGCCTCACCTACCCACTCCCCTACTCACTAAAATAGTTATCTCAGGGTCTATTTCAGGGATACCCAAACCGAGACAGTGGTGTTAGGAACCCAGACTACCTTTATGCTAAGAAACTTAATTTTCAGAACTACTTTTTAACGTTAAGTGTCAGCTTTGGGTTCTCTGACATGTGGAGATGGAATGGGATTAAATCCTGAACTAATGCAGAGAAATGCTCTGCTTCTGAGTCTCCAGGGAAGATGCTTTTCCTTACCTAGTGACTGGGCAGAGGCAGAGAAACTGTTCTGATATCAACTTAGGCTACTGGAAAGATTCTTTTTAGTCTATATTTATAGCCCTTGAGTTGAAGCAAGAATATTATTCGTATTCTGTGCCTTGTTCTGGGCCCAAATTGAGACTCCTAGAAATGGAAATATCCCCCCAATAATTTAGGATTATTACCAGGGTAATAATCAAGTTATGTGACTTCTTGGAGCAGGAAACTTGGGATATTAATCAGAATGGTATTGGCCTAGTCAAGTTGACACATAAAATTAACCAGCATATTTAATAATGATTTGTACCCTGTTTTATCAAAAATATAAGATTATTCAGTTACTTAAAGATGTTGGATATATGTTATTTTTAGCCTATGTGGTGAATTTGGGCATCCAGCTACTGGACAAATTATAAAACCTTTACCCTTATCTTCCAACATGTGGGTGAAGGCTTTCTGAGCTTCCAAGCTCCTTGTCATTCCTTAAATCTCCATTTAATAGAAGTTCTCAAACTTTGGTTTGCATAAACATCATATGGGGATGTTAGTAAAAATACAGATTCCCAGTATCCATCCCTAGAGATTCTGATTTGAAAGAACTGGGACAGGCCCCAGGACTCTGTATTTTTAACAAGTCCCCCAAATGATTCTGATACCAGCAGTCCATAGTCACACTTTGAGAAACACTGACCATTAACAAAAAAATAGGAATGCATGGCTTTTCAGGCAGCCTGTGACATTAAGAGTAATATTCATATTTTTTCCTTTTATCTTGTAAGGCTTACTTTAAAAAATATCTTTTTCCCCTAAATATTTTTAACTGATATTCTTTCGAAGCCTTACACAATGTGTTTGTCATGGAGCTGGCATTCTTGAGCCTTGAGGTGAAGAGCATTTAATAGATAGGCATTTCAGTCATATTGCCTTGCTCTTGGAAACACAATTTCTTATTTTGCACCTGACCTTCGACATATCATTAAGCAGCCCTTCAACCTCACTTGATGCGATTTGTTGTTAGCCTGAGAGAGGTGGTGGGATCAGCTGTGTCTTGGTGAATGATTGCTGCAGCTCCCACATTTATTTTCCCCTTAGCTTTTGTTCTTCCTCATTTCTGGACTTGTCCACATATTTCATCGAGACATAACAGAGAAAAATAGCTGTTGAGATAATGAACCTGAAAATTAATAATCTCCTTTAATAAGCTTTCTTTCTTGTTGGTGCTCTTTAATGAATATATCTAAGCTGTGGGAAGGGGAACCAATATAAGGCCGTACAAGGGCTTTCTCATTACTCAGATTCTGGATGGAAGATGAAAATTCAATGTCATCTCCTATAACTAGCATAATTGTGTTATCGCCCATGTCCTTTACCAGTAAAATATCTGTGATAAATTCATTAAACTTTTGTCTTTGTTCTACCTACAGAGAAGATAGATAAGCCACCATGAACCAAACACCACTGGTTTGTAATTTTTTACCACTTAGATACCTTCTTAGAGGATAGCTACTGTCATATGAAGGTGAGAAAGACAGATTGTGTAGAAATAGCAAGAGGTCTATAATAGTTTAAGACTTGGGATAGTTATGAGACTATGAGATCTATGCTGACCAGTGTGATAGCTGCCAGCCACATGTGGCAATTTATGTATTTATTTATTTACTTTTAAAAATTTTATTTTTCAATTACAGTTGACATTCAATATTATTTTATGTTAGTTTCAGGTGTGCAGCATAGTGGTTAGACAATTATGTAATTTATGAAGTAATTCCCCCGATAATTGAAGTACCCAACTTGTACCCTACATAGTTATTACAATATTATTGACTATATTCCCTATTCTGTACTTTACATTCCATGACTGTTTATAACTGTCAATTTGCACTTCTTAATCCCTTCACTTTTTTCACCAAGTCCCCCACCTGGCTCCCATCTGGCAACCATCAGTTTGTTCTCTATATCTACAAGTCTGTTTCTGTTTTGTTTGCTAGTTTATTTTGTTCTTTAGATTCAACATATAAATGAAATCATATTGTAATTATCTTTCTTTGTGATTTTTTTCACTTAACATAATACCCTCTAAGTCCATCCATACTGTCACAAATGGTAAGATTGCATTCCTTTTTTATGGCCGCGTAATATTCCATTATATATATGTACCAAAATTTCTTTGTCCATTCATCTATTGATGGACTCTTGGGCTGCTTCCATATCTTGGCTATCAGAAATAATGCTGCAATGAACATAGGGGTGCACATATCCTTTTGAATTTGTGTTTTGAGTTTCTTCACATATATATATCCAAAAGTGGAATTCCTTGGTCATAAGTTCTGTTTTTAATTGAGGAATTGCCTTACTGTCTTCCACAGTGACTGCACCAATCTGCATTCTCACCAACAGTGCAGGAAGCTTCCTTTTTCTCTGCATCCTTGCGAACGCTTGTTGTTTGTTGATTTATTGATAATAGCCATTATCACAGGTTGTTAAGTTAAAATTTAAAAGTAAGGGTCTCTAACCACATTTCAAGAACTCAGTAGCTACATGTGGCTCGTTGCTACCATATTAGACCAAGTAATATAGAACATGTTTATCAGAAAGTTCTATGAGCCAGTGACGCATTCAATTTTTCCAGCCTAGCTGATCATACCTGAGAAGAGAGCAAAAGGTAAGTGCCTTCTGTGTAAAATACTGACGGTATTGGTTAATTCGGTTAATCCTTTGGGTTAAGGTAATCTTAAAAACTGTATTCCAGAAATTTCTAGTTAAAGCCATGTGCTGAGGGGCCTAGGCCTGTGCCGAGTGTAATGTATTTGTGAAGTGCAACTGTGTGTTTTTACCAACAAATGAGCAGGTAATTGTTCTTCCCATAGATTCCCTGGACTCAAAGGTAGTAGCTGAGGACAATGATTTAATGCTTTGCAAATTTGCGTTACTTTTTGTTTGTAACTGGAGTCCAAAAATAGTTATTTTAAACTATATTTATAAATTATTGTGTGGGTATTTCCTATTTAAGAAAATCTGAGAAGCACATATGGAAATGATTTTTCACAATGAAAAATAATCATTTGCTTTATATTAAACAAAGAAATTTATTTTTTATTTTCTTTGTATTAAAAAAAAGAAATTCCTGAAATAGCAATGCGCTATAACACAATTAAAATCCAACCTGGCAAAGTTTTGTCTGGGCTCTTAAGTTCTATCCAAGAATATTAATTTTCTTTCTGTATTGTTTCCAAAGCATATGGATCTACCCTTCACTGACAATTCCACATGTAATATTATTGCATATTATTTAATTACTTTACGTTCTCATCTGTTGCAATGAGAAGGAAGAGTACCTCATTACCAGTATATTTGAATACTACATACAAATTTATCTGCTAATGATTAAGTGATGAATAATTAGGTAACTTGCATTTAAACTTTCTTCATAATGTATATATACAACATATATATATATTTAAACTTTTTTCATTATATATGTATCTGTGGTGCAAATAACTATATAGTATCGAAGAGTGGTTTAGTGATATTTGGGGAAATCGGAGGTTTTGTATGGACTCTGAACACCTTACTGTTTTTTCCTGTTTAGAATAATGAAATATAGGTTCCTGGTGTCTGAATACTTATTTTTCTCCACATTTAAAAAAAATGAACTTGACTTAGATAATGAGGGTTACCTGTGTATGTATTTTGCCAATATAATGAGTGAATTTGTCAATATAATGGCTTCTGGTTTTAGTATGTATTTTTCCTTGTTACTTGTGAGATGATATTCTTTATATATGTTAATTATCATTTGCATTTTTCTCATGTCTACTTCTTTCTTGTATATTTTCTCTTTTTTGTATTGGCATAAGTATCTTAACAATCAGCTTTGGTTGAAAATCAATTTCACTCTGAGACTTTCTTTGGATATTCATATCCCTGTGAACCTGTCGCCACAGTCCGGATAACAAGTATATCCATAACCCTCCGAGTGTCCTGTGCTCTCTGTCCTCTCCCCCTTAGGGGGTCCGCCTTTCTCAGTCTCGCTGATAGGAAAGCGGGCCATTTCTGGGCAGCTGAATCCCTGAAGCCCTTCCCTACCACTTAGTTACTAGATATTTTTAGAGTTTCCCGTATGTCCTGTCTGTAGAACCCCATTTGAGAAAGATCCAGTCATTTCTGGGCATTCCAGTGAAGAAACCAAAGCTAGACATGCAGATAGAGATAGAGATATTACATCCCTGTAAAGGTCAGAGCGAGATGGACACTGGGGAGACCATGACTGATCCTAGAGGGCACCCAGAAGGTAGAACAGCTCCCTCCGCTCTCACGGCCCCACCCCTTCCCCCGTCCACTTCCTCTTCCCTGAGTCGTCAGTGTCCCTGTTGTGACCGTTTCTGTGCACCCTCTCCCTCCGTAAGCAACGCTCGTTCTTCCCTTATCCACCTTGCTAGCCCCCACTCAACATTTATATCTGAGCCCAAATGTCATTTCCTCAGGAAAGCCTCTGAACTTCTTGTTTTGCTTCCTGTGTCATTTAACATTTATTAATAGCTCTTACCACCTTGTGATTTTGAAATGTTATATTATTTGATGGATGCCTTTACTTCCCATTAGAGCGTAAGACCCCGGCGTCAGAGGATGTGCTTCTGCATAGTATTGTACCCCAGCAGCGCTCAGCATGAAGGGGACCCTTCAGCTCACAGCTGCTTTGTTTTGATGACAGACCTGACACGGTGCCATCGGTTCCACCTGTTTCCGCCCCCGAGCGCATCTGAGAGCCACTGCAATGCTCGGTCTGTTTATTCGTTTCATTGTCATCAAGATTTGTTGTTTTGAATAGAATTCTACTCATTTAACTTCATATTTTAGTAATATAAAATTTTAAAAAATGTCTAATGGCTGTTTCATAGTGGCTCCTCCCAGATGTGCTGTAGATACAACATAAGGTCCCTGGATTTATCTATTTATGGGCCTCTTTGGAGGAAGGAATACAAGTTTGTCTGGGATTTGGCACTGTGATGATTTCCTGGACTGAGTATCTAGAAGATCTATCACAAGTATCTCTAGATGGAGCTATTTAACCTTTTCTCTTACAGACTAAAGCCATAAGAAATGAAATCAAAGGAACATGCCGATATTATTTCTTGGATTTTAGGCCACGGCTTTTGACGATGACTTAATGCTGCAGGTTCTTGATCACAGGCACTGACTTCTTTTCCTTCTGTTCCTTACCACCAGCACTAGCTACCCCAGTAACTGCCATGCGTGAGCAAAATAATGCTTTCTTTAGTCTGATATAATCGAGAGCATTTACAATTACATTTTTACTTAAATTGTTATTTTTCCTGAAGGATCCAGGGTGTTTCTCTGACCAAAGTAGCAAAGCAGCAAGCGTTGCTTTGTGGAATGGCAGACTTAAAGAAATTTGTACAAATGTACTAGCAAAAATGACAACAAAAACCTCCCAGAAAATATCCATAAGGCAATGAAAAAGAAACTATGGTTAATTTTTTATTTTAATAGCAGCACAGACTTCAGTGGTAGGACAATACTTATTTTTAAAATAATGATCGTGGCCTATATAGAGTAGCTCTTACTATATTCTAAGTGCTTTTTATATATTGTCTTTTAATCCTCAAAAGCCTTTTTTTTACCTAGTTACATATGAGTTATTAAAAGTTAAATAGGAAACACTGTCTTTAGCCCTTGGAAATATCATTTAGTGTGTCTTAGATGCTATATTGAATTCTTACTAATGGTTAAATTTTATGCTTTATCCTGCATAAGCGGTTCAAATGCCTCCTGATTTATGAAAACTTGCAATGATTTTTGAACACGTTTTTATGGACATTGAGCTCCTTGAAGGCAGAAACTGTGTTCTGATCATGATTATATCCCTAGTATCTAGAACTGTCCTACCCAATATGGTAGCCGTTAGCCACATGTGGCTAATTAAATTTAAGTTAATGAAAATGAGATAAAATTAAAAATTCAGTTCCTTAGTTCACTAGGCACATTCCATGTGTTGGACAGTCACCACATGTGGCCCATATTTACCCTATCAGATGAACATTTCTGTGATCACAGAAAGTGTTATTGACAGCACTATCTGGAAAAATGATTTTTCCATGTATTAATTCATCAGTTGAATTGATTAATGCTTACCAAGTCCCTTTTTTTGATATAGACATTGTGTAGACATAGCAGATGGAGTGAAAAACATGTTACAACAGAAACATGGCATCTCTCCTATTAAATCCGAGCATTTTGTGGAGAAGACAGAAATTAAGGAAGCAGGAGTCAATGGGTACACATTGAACAGCTGACTATTTCAGATTCAATGTAGAAAGGTCTATTTTGCAATAATCCGTGTAGGGCTTGTTGTCAATCAGAAGCACCTCATAGTGAAACTATTTTACCTGCCTTTTGCTCCTGTCTAGGGCAGGAAGGTTTCTAAGCAGTTTTGGCAACAGAGGTAGAAATCTGTTGTCTTCTTCCTATAACCATTAAAGGAATAAGAACTTAGCAGATTTTATAACTTTAAAAAAATTTGTACAATTTTCCAGCTCAGATGAGTAGGGATCCAAGCCATATTTCCCATTAGAAGCGGAAGGAGAGAGGTGTTTAATAGAGCAGGAGGACTATTAGTAAGCTGCAGTAGGACTGAGAGTAAGCAAAATTGTGCCTGATTTCCTGTGCCCATAGTCTTGGGGGTTTTTATTTAATTCACTTTTAGTATTTTCCTCTTGTTCCTTTAGAAAACCAATTTAACTTACGCTCTGACATCAGTGTCAGACAGGGAATAATAAAGATGCTTCATGAAGGATTCTAGACCATTACGTGATAATAATATACTAATTATTTGAGAACCAGCCACAGTTCTTTTGGTTAATACAGAGGACTCTCTTCTGCTGTTGGCTGCACAAATAGATAATGCAGCTGTACATTTTCGGGTAATTGGTGTGATCATTAGTTTAAGTCATCCCATTTGGCTAGACTGTACTCCTTGGGCAAGTGTGGAGGGGTCTTGATGCATGATTGCTGTCTGTGGAAAAACTGCCCCTTGGATGGGCTTCCTTTATAGCCTGAGGAGTGAGACTGTAATTGCCGACAAAGGGAGGGTGGAGGTAAGACAGTGGCAGTCACTTAAAAGAGCAGGCGCGTAGGGTACACGGAACTCTGCAAATTGGGAGAAGAGGGAGTTTCACTTGAAATAAGTGTTGCCTTTTAGGAATTTCTGGATTCTAAGAAACAGAATAATTCTATAATTGAGGATAAAGTGGTTGATGGTAATTTCTTCCAGCATTTAGAACAGGCCAGGGTTTGATTTTGTGCTTTTTCCACAACTGTATGTAGAACCTATAGAAGGAAAATAACACAGACTTGCAAATTAGGCTAGAATATCTTCTCCCCTACCAAAAATGAAAAACAGTCATAAAAAATTGAAATATATTCATGAAATAATGATTCCAACATATTGGAATATATTACTTGATATATATAGGTGGGATATATATTTTTTATAATGGAATATTATTTGAGCTTTTGAAAAAGTATGATCTTAACAAATTGCATCAGTAATATCATTATTTACCCAGGAGTATGTTTTCTTTTAAACTCTTCCAGCTGCTGAAGCAGCCCTTTCTGACACTACACTAGTAGGGTAATGACAAAGAGAGTTGTGAACTAGTGTTAGTTAAATATTTTCCTCTGATATTTTTATCTTCAAATAATCTCATCTCTTGTTGGATGATTTTAAGATCTTTTTAAACAACTTTTTTTTCCAGGAACTGGAAACATTTTATTGGAGTCATGTTGTAGCTTTGTTTCAAAAGAAGAATTTGCAGTTTGCACAAAACTTTATTTTTGTTTTGTTTTCATCGTGTATAGCATAGATTCTCTCATGTGGCGTTACTAATGTCAGTTTCAATATAATCATGGTCATATTCTACATGTCCAGAAATCTTTGAACTGGAGTAAGAATTATTTCTGCAATACAGGCTTTTCCCTGTGGACTGCTTTCCACCCTCCTCTCTACCTTGTTGAAGATGAGGGAGGTTATATAAGGGCACTTTTTTTTTAAAAAAAAAATATACCTTTATTGATTTCAGAGAGAGAAAAGGGGAGAGAGAGAGAGATAGAAACATCAATGATTAGAGAGTCATTGATTGAGCCCGCAACCCGGGCATGTGCCCTGACCAGGAATCGAACCCCGATCGCCTGGATCCTAGGTCGATGGTCAACCACTGAACCACGCCCGGCCGGGCGAAGGGCACTGTTTAAAAGTGTGAAAGTATAAATATTCAGCTTGAATTTTAGTGAAGCACATAACTCTCTGGATATATCCCAAGATGTAAATGATTTTTTTTCAAATTGTTTAAAAGGACAAAATAACAGCATCACACCAAGAGACGTATGATATTTTAGGAGATAAAAATTTCATGGTATACCAGAATAACAAAAATTTGCATGAGGGTCATGAAGCACCACCAGCTGAGACTCTCTTCAGACCCTGGATAGAGAGGTGCCATAGGAAGTCATAGAATCATGTCCCCAAGAGACTTCATACCTACTCATATGGTCCCAGGACACTAGGACTAACCCACAGAATGAGTCAAACCACCTACCCTGATCGTGCGGAATAAATTGGGAGTGGAGAGGCGTTCGAAGTTGGAAAGCATGAGGTAAAGGTTTGCATTTCAAAATAAAAGAAAAAAATTACCGTACGACTCAGTGGACTAGCATTTATGCTTCGGATATAACACTTATGACTAAGGACCAACCAGCATTTCCAAAAGCCTCCTTGTCAGCCAAGTTTTACACCATGTGTGTGTGCATAGATATTGTACACAATTGCCAGGAGAATTGTTTTTAACTTAGGGAAGGATTTATTGAGATGCCTTGAACCTCATGTATGGAATTACAACTGGACCCTTACCACTGTGTGTGTTGGGAGGGTAAGGATGAGATATATTCTGGAAATTGAAGCACTAATTGAATCAAGGTCATTCAGAGGTGTTTTATTCCAGTTCATATGTAGCGTATTTCTAGAATCATGCCATATTCTCCTATTCTTTTCACATGTTTTGAAATACTTATATGCCTCTATTTATAGTTTATTCCAGTTTTTATTCACACAGTGGTATTTGCCAACTTCCAAGACTGCAGTGATGTTTATACTTCATCACATCAAATCACTTCTTTCAATCCATAATTGTTGAATTCTTGCCCTTTTGTCCTTGGCCATTGCTTGGAAATGAGTGGAGCTGCTGTCAAATTTGGATTTTAATACTCAGGGTGTTAATGCACTTTGAAACTTTTGCAGTCTCTCAAGCACATTTACACTTTTTATCTTTGTCACCCATTGTGGGTTAAATGCTGATCAGAAAACAAAATAATGACAGGAAGTGAGGCCACTGTAGGGTAAGCAAATGCATTAGTGAGCTTCCGCTCCACTGAGAAGAGCCACTTGTGATGGACACCTCAGAGTTCAATGGCAGAGAACATTTGCCTGGGTTTGCCCTGCTGTGCTGCTTCAGTGATCATGAGAACTATCTCTATGAGCTTTACTGCTAATCTTGCAATGGATTTGCATATTTAAATATAAAAATATTTGAGACAAATCACATTTTATTAAGTCAGCACTGTATAGAGAGTTTCTCTAAGAGGGAGCATGCCAAACATGACTTGTAAATGCCACCTAATGGAGTGCTCAGATGAATTTTTAATTTCTCTTCACAAGGAATTTTTGAAACCCAAGATCCTGTGTTATAGGAGCATTATTTCTATTCTGGCTCAAGTCTGGATTTCCCTTTTTCTGCCCTGCTCAATAGCTTATGGCTTATTTATTTATTTATTATTTTGCCAAGGCTATTTCAAGGCAGGAATATGCTTTTTCAGTAAATATTTTCTGGTCACCTATTGGCATGAGGTAGTGTTCTAGGCTTGAAATACTATTGCATCTGAGAAGAAGGGATCATTGCAGGTTAAGTTCACTTTGTGAACAGATTTCTCCATTTGGGAGGGACTAGGGAGCACATTCTCCCTGATAAAGCTTAGGATTTGACTGCTTTATTTTTAAAATGTATTTTCAAATTAAATGTATTGGGGTGACATTGGTTAATAAGATTATATAGGTTTAAGGATTTGACTGTTTAACCCCTGTTAACAAGTAGCGTACTCTCTGGGGAAATGGACTTCCCTGCTTCTGCTAGTACATAGATCAAAGGGAGCGGGTCCTTTTAAAGATGTTACAATTCTCCCCTTGGAATGCAGTGAACTGAACCGATGTAGCTTTCAAATGTCCCCCAGAATGCTGAAAATCTGATAAACCAAAGAACACTTGTTCCTTAGCCATCTGTTAAGACATAAAAAAGAGGCTTGCAAATGAAGAGCACATGTGCACACAGGACACATCAAAGTTGTGAGAAACCTGCACCCTGCGTGGAGGACACGGTTCCAGCCCTGCCCTTGAGCTCACGTTGCTTCGTTCCTGTTTCGCTAAGTGTTGCAGCAGGTGGGAGATCTTCAAACAGCAAGAGCTTGTTAGAACAGTACCCACTTACCCAGGTCATGGGGTAACATCATGTTTTGAAGCGGCACCTTTTTTTTTTCAGTAAGTCTTTAGGTCTTACATTAATCTTTTAAACATTTTAAAGGAATACTATGTATATAATATTAGTACAATATAAAATAAAACTTAGTTTCAGAGACAGGCATTATAAGGTATTGATATGCACTACAGGAGCTCCCCAAAATGGCTCTTTATTTATTCTATTTGAATTTGCCTGTGAATATTCTATTTAATTATATTGGTTGTGGAGCGGAGGTGTCGAGGAGAAGTCTAAGTGAAAATTATCTGCCCAAAAATGTGTGGTTGTTTATTTTAGAATAACAGAGAACCCAAATATATTTAACTGAAGGATATTGCATTTAAATTTGTAGTTTGGCCCTGGTCAGGTAGCTCAGTTGGTTATAGCATTGTCCTGATATACCAAGGTTGTGGGTTTGAACTGGTCAGGGCACATGCAAGAATCAACGAATGAATGCATAAATAAGTGGGACAACAAATTGATCTCCCTTTCTCTCCCTCACCAATAAATTAAATAAATAAATCTGTATTTTGTCCAATTTTCACATATTCCTCACTCTGGGATACCCAGTAATGACAATCAAGAAACCCTGATTGCTTCCTTTCAAAATAATAATTGTAAATTATATTATGCAATTTATTCAGTATCCCTTTATTCAATTGGTGAATTATCAGCACATTGTATGCCTTTTGGCATTTTCACTGCTCATTAATACCTCTCTCTCTGGAAAAGTGGGAAAATGTAAAGATATGAACAAAATGATCTCTTTCTCTTTTTTGTTGTTGATAGCATCAGCACTCTCTTTTTTTGTTGATGGCGCTGGCATTCTCTCTCTCTTTCTTTTGGTTGACAGCATCGGCAGGAGATTTGGCAAAGGTCATGTTGGTCTCTGACCAGCATCATGTCCACGAGAGCAGAAGCCAGAGCCTCTCCGAAAATGGGGCCAATGCAGCAGAAGGAAGAGCAGAGAGAAGGAAAGCAGGTGGCTACCGTGTGTCATCAGCACATTGGGTGTGTGGTTTGATGGCTTATGCAGTTTGACTTTGGAGGCATTCCTCAACCTCTCTTTCTACAGCAAAAAATATGTACTATATCTAGTAGCTAATGCTTGCAAAAAGTTTTAAGGACTTATTTCACAACCAGAAATGAGGCTAAAATCTCTTGGGAATAGTAACAATAACAAATGCAGTACAAAGTGCAGATTATTACTCTATCAAGATTCTTTCCTTAGAGTTGATATTGGGGGAGGGGGGCGGAAGCTTGTTTTAGGAATGAAAAGAGAAAAACAGGAGGATGCAGTTATCTTAAGGAGTGCGGATGTAATAGTATACAAATCTGGGAGGTGAAGGGACATCGAGAAGAGAAACAGGGCAAATAAGTATTTTCATAATCTGTTCAGGGCGAGTTTCATCCATCAGCTTAAGTGATCTAGAAAGAAAAAGACTTTCCCTAGAGTTCTTATTGTCTAATCTGCAAAATATTTTCAGCCTAAGTTCTAACCATATATGAGATGTGTAGATTTTTCTTAAGTTTGTTCATTTACCTTCCTAGTTTGAAAAAGAAAAAAACTTATTAAAAAAAATGTCATCCCTTTAAGAAGTTACACCACCAAGAGGAAGTGCTTGTTTCTCCCATTATATTCTCTTTAGACATTGTTTGTATGTATCCCACTTAGTATCAGAGAGACTGAAGACAGACTTACTTGCATGATGGGTAAGAACATGAACTTTAGAAACACAATTAGTTTTGATTACTGACTTTGTCATCTATCAGTTACGTAACTTTGGACAAGTTTCTTATCTCTCCCTCAGTTTTATTGTCTGTCGATTTGTGATAATACTACCATACCATGAGGTCAGGGGATTCAATGAGACCGTATCTGCAAGGCACTTTGCACCACGCCTGTCATATTTTAAGCACTCAGTCAATGAATAGAAGCCCTGTGGTTGATGATGTTTATAGTGATCATGATGAACTTTAAGTGTTATATAGAACTTCAGTTGCTCATAAATTGTTAGCACATAGAGGTCCTTTGGAAACCTGATGTATTGATGAGATAACAAAGATTGAAGATGGCAAGTTGAATGATATAAAGCAGCATGTCTAAGGTGTTTGAAAATGGTTCTCATAAAGTAGATGAGAAATAATTTGTATATTTTTCTTTTTTTTTTTTAGTCTTATTTTATTCAGTAGACATTAAGGAGCACAGTAACAAAAATCAAAAGAAATTTGGTAAACTTTTTAATATGAGTGAAAATTAAAGGAATTGAGGATTTTTTGGTCTGAAATAATATAGGGAGGAAATAATATCAATCTTCAAATATACATAGACTGTTGATATGTGTGAAATAGTCAAGATTTTTGGGGGTGTAAGTGACAATAAATCCAATTCAAGCAAACTTAAAAAAAAAAAAAAAAAGGAATGTTTTAGTTTATATAATTGGAAACTACAAGGAGGTACCTCTATCTTCATACTTGGTTGGGTATTTCAGGACTCAGTCACTCTTTCTCTCTGTACTTTTTTTTTTTTAATTTTTGTTGTTGACAGTATTACTGATGTCCCCAATTCATCCCCCCCAACCTACCTTTTCTCCCCCTCCATCCAACCCCTGTCCCACCCCAGGCCTGCACCACACTGTCCTCTGTGTCCATGGGTTACACATATATTTTCTTTGGCTAACCTCTTCCCGTCCCTCCCCCTCCACCTCCCCTCAGAGATATGTCAGTGTGTTCCATGCCTCTGGAACTATTTTGTTCATCACTTGTTTTTTTACTCCAGTCTCATTTCCAGAGAGGCTCTCGCTTCCCATGGACAAGGTGGTGTCCAGGTCTGCTGAAACAGTGAGTGTTTCTCTTGCTCAACAACTCAAAACAAAAGTACAGGCCTGAATTAGGTCTCATGTTCATTCCTGAATTAATGACTGCTGTCATGGGACAACTATGAGTCATGTTTAAATCAAAACCCCACCCTTGGAAATAGTAGCAATCAATAACCCAGATTCCAAATGTGCTGGTAAGGGGTCGTTCTTCAGAGAAAAACCTGAGTGCTGTGTTCTAAAGAAAATAAAGAGAATAGATGGCTACTGTAACATGGGAAGTGGAGCTCCTATAGTCTGTACTGCTCCATAGGACAGAACTGGCATCAATTTGAAGAAATAATTATTAGGCAGATTTTAGTTCAGCAGAGAGAAAACTAAGAGTTTAGAACTTGTCAACGTAAGAAACAATCCAAACCTGTAGAGAATTATTATGAGTTTTGTTTTTTTTTTAGCCAAACTCATGGCAATTGCCAGGAAGAAAAATCTCAACAGATAGAGAAAATGTTCCAGGGAATGTCAGTTTTGCACTTTATTTCATACATCAGAATCAAAGGAGAAGACATAATGGGGTTACATGAAATCCAGTGGTGATAGATGAGGGAGGCAGAAGAAAGCAAAGAGAGGGATCTCCGGGACTGGTTAAAAAGTAAAACGAATAGACCCACACTTCTTTTACACTGGTTGGTACAGGAGAGTTAACAGTTAGCAATTAACAGGATAAGTGGTGCAGTGATTGTTGCATCTGGAAAAAGGAAATTATCCTGACATTCCAAAGGTTTGTTATCCTAGATGCAAAAAGACAACAGAAAGGCTCAGTTAAGGTAAATATTGACTTTAGTCAAGGAAGACACTGGCCTAGGACATGACTACCTGCCATGACTTGCTTTTAGTTAGGAAGTTTTAATTTCAGACCATCCTATGTGGTTACTTTAGTCTCTGAGTTTGTAAGGCCTCCATGCAGGCTCTCCTGAGCTCATCAGGTTCAGTATGTGACCCCTTTTTTGTTCACATAATATAAATTCACTTATATTTGTGTCTTTACTTTTGGAAGCATATCTACAGAAACATTATGAGAACTGTATCGCCAATAATATAAAACAATGAAATAGTATTACATAAATTGCTACTCTTTGGTGATTTCAATATTGTGCAAAATGGGAATATAATTTTTGGCTTTTATACAGTATTTTTCAAATGGTTTTGCGAAGTTGTTGATATGACAATTTCTTTCTCTAAAAGGTGTCTTAACATATTTTACATAGTTGTCTATGTAAAACACTGAGAAGTTGAGTTGTTGTTTGAGGGTAAGCCACCTGCCTTCCGTGAAAGCTGTTTATTTTATGGCCACATATGTTAATGTTAGTGGCTTGGAGGAAACCCATGATTTTTTGCCTCCTCTTGTCTGGAAAAGCAATGAAAAATACAAGCCTGTTTTCTATCAATTCCTGAGAGTACTAAGAAGTTCATTATTTCTTATTTACTTGATATTTCTGTTGATGTTCAAATGTAGTTCATAAATTGAAAGGATGGTACTACAGGGAAATTAATAAGTGCAGACTACTAAGGCAAAAGTAGAAATCAGAATTGAATCCATAATTCAGTAGACGATACAGAAGAAATTGGTAATGCATTTTACAGTTTTGGAAGATAACGGCAATTGTTTCTGTAGGACTCAGTATCCAAAATTACCTTACATCTCCTCTCCTCTTCATGGAATTGGAATGTTCACATTCTCCTTTTCTCTGAACTGCTAAAGGTGAACCCAGTGAAGGTTTGGCATGTGGATTCAAACTGTTTGTTTTTATCGAACAGAGGAGGGAAGTAACTTTTTAAAAATTTCATCCTTGCTATGAATTTGCTGCATCAATTTTCTAGATGAAGATTTATAACAACTCAAAGAGAAAGTACAACATTGAAAAGCTTTTATTACTTAACATGCTGAAGAACTAATTCTAATATGAATTCCCTAGAAAGGTTAACTGGCTTTCTTTCCCACAATACAGTACAATGTGAATATAAAGGGGAAAAGACTATTGGCATTCAACTATAGTCTCTAAGGGCTTCGGTTCTTAAAATAAAAACTTACACATGTAAAGTGGTTTCAAGAAAATTAATTACTTTCTCCTCTATGTAAATGTTGATGTATTGTTATGTTAGAGGAAGGCTTTTGAGAATTTTGAGGAAACTAGTCAAGGGAAAGGAAACATCCTAGAAGGAATCAAAGAGGCAGTGAGATAGGCACCTTGGAGAATCATCTCTTGCTTGGCAGAAATGTGCTTTGGGTTTGTTAGGGGGGTATTTATTTTACATTATATCTTATCCTCAATAAATGAGTTGTTGCTTCATTCGAAATCTTAAAGGATATTTGAAAGAGTTTATAGTTTGCTGTGGAAAGTAAAAAATATATGAGATCTTGGTTGAAACTTTAAGAACAACCATCAATCCTTACCTGGCCTTAGGTCTGGCTATGGGAAATAAAGAAGAAAAACAAATTTCTTACTTTTATTTTGGTGGGGTCAGCTATTTAAAAACAGAAGACAGGCCTATCTTCTGAGTAATCACGGGAAGTGTGGCCTGGGCAGGGATGAACTGCAGTAAAGTGTCTAAGTGATACCACCGGGGGTAACGTGAGAGAAGAGGATCTGCATGTAGTTTGTGTTTGACTCTGAAACTTCAAGACTGTGTGACCTTGGGTAACTTACCTCTTTCTCATCTGTCTCATGGAGACAGAGAGTAACTATATTGTGGTGTTGGTGTAAGAATCAAACAGATGCAATAAATTTTTATTCCAACTTGATTGAAATAACTAAGAAAATTAGAAAGACTTAGAGAATAGTGGAGAGGACACTTGACAAGAAACGTTTAATATTTATGATTGATCATGTTCTGTTAATACGGAATGCAGTTATTATGTAAATAAAAAATAGCACAAGCTTAAATGGTGGAAGATAATAGCTAATAACTAGCTGTGTAACTTTCACCTGCCACACGGGGAGGGTGTTAGGCTAGGTTAGATTTAAGAGTTCTTCCAGATCTTATTTTTAATTTTCAAATGATTTTCAAACAGGAGAGTTTCTGGAAGGGAGAACGGGTAAATGGTGGTGAGAAAGAATGTAAGATGTAAATGAAACAATTTGGAAGCCGTTTGGTATGGAAAAGGAGGGCAGTCTTACTGAAGGTGTCAGGTAGAAAAAATGATGAAGCACACTGTAGAATGAACGTCTCACTTAAAAAACAAAACCAAGTCAGAGTAAATTATTGCTTTAAGAAGTTTGATTGTGAGGGCAGGAAGAGATTGTGCAATATTCCAATGGAGATCATTGGATAGAGTGCAAAGAGGATCACAGACGTGGAATTAGATTCCAGACTTTTAGAATATTTGTGTAGAGTTCTCTTGGTTCTTTACTATATCACTGTAAGATGGAAATATTTAAACCTTTATTTTAATTTTTGTGGTTAATGCTATTCAATCTACTCAACCAACACTTATCAGGTAACATTTTAAGGACTTTCCGCAGGCGTCCTGCAGTGCTGTTGTGCTTCATGATTCACTAGGAAGACTTATGGCCAAACAATAATGTTAATAGACATTGAAATATGTGACCTGAGTAATATATTGTGTCTTTGTAAAATCGGCTCTAGGTATTTTTTCTGTAAGTATAACAAAGCAGCTTTCTCTTACGGGGATTTAACAGGGTTCATTTAAAGCTCTCACAGTACAGTCCAAGAACTCGGAAGACCTTCTCCAGTGAACTCTGACCCAGTTCACATTCATTTATCAATACGTCTTGAACTTTTTCTGTTCCTTTCCTATGGAGTGACTTGCAGTAGTGAATGGGCTCTAACATCTCCCTGTGAGTTCAGCTTTAGCTTAATATGTTGATTTCCAATTCAGAAGAACCAGTGGTTTGGGTGTAGTGTATTCTTAATAGTTTTTGAAAACAGGGTGATAGCCACAGTGAGGGACATCTATGGCCTCTGATCTAGAAGGTCAGACCAGCAAAGGATGTAAATCTGGACACCATGCTGAGATTCCAGGGCACTTGTCTTGCCAGGAGATTTCTTCAGTCTGCTCTCAGGGACAGCACTGTACCAGCTTCTGGCTTGTGGATATTTGTTTTCCCTAAACTTTTTTTTTCTATTTCAGTAGTTTTAACAATGTCACATGGCAAAAGGGCTGATGTTCTTGAGTAGGCACAGTTCCTGCCCTCTAGCAGGCAAAACTATAATGGCAGCACCTGCCTCATATCCCTTTATCTTTCTGGAATCTCACATCCCACATATGTAAGGACAAAGCCATTCCCATGTGTCTGCCAGTCCTCATGTAAAACAGTTTCATTACTTGATGTCTTGAGGCATCTAGATAAGAAGGCACCTCTTGCTGGATACCTTTTAAAAGAGAAAACCCATTCACTTTGGAATTTTACAACAATTCATATCTGTATAAGGAAGAAACTCAAATATAAAAGTCCTGTAATTTATATTCAGCTTGTCATAGTCATCAAACTGCCGAAACTGATTCTAAAAGTACCAGTTCAGTGGCCTATGTGAAGGCTGTGAAGAGAACATGCATCTCTAAACGTTGTGTCCTTTTGGAAAATGCATTATAAGTCAGCAAAGGCAGACTTGGAGAGAGTTAGCATATGCATTTGCAGCCAAATCTGACAGCATTAGAAAAATTGATAGATTTGCATTGCCTGACCAATTCGGTCAGTGAAATTTCTTCTCTTAACTTGTGGGATAATTGTCAACTTTTGCTATACATAAAACACTGTGGAGAGCTGCAAAACAGTGGAGATATTATTGGTCTCTGTCTTTAAGGAGGAATGATCCATTTTATTTAAGGCTCCTGGAATACCGAAGGAGTCTTCAAGAATATGCAGGGGGGAAAAATTGTGAAGAAGGAGAGGTGATCATGGTGTTTGGGGTGGTCAAAATATACATTATTAGTGGTGGGTGTGTTAGGGAGAATTTGTCACTAGCAAGGTGGGCTAAATCCCCAGATAGTATCAGAAACTTTTTGGTCCATGTAGTCTGTGAAGATGTAACAGATGTAACAAATCTATGAGGTAGACAATGGGCATCATGGTGAGGGGAAGTAATGGGTAATTTCATCATTTTTTGAAAAATGTTGCCAGCCATTACACTTTTGGGGGTAGGTTCAGGTAGCAAGACAGCTAGAAAAATGAAGGGGTAATGTAAGGCTATCAGTTTTTTTCATTCCTATTACTTTCTCGTAATTTGCTCAAGTTCAGTTGCAGTTATAATGTTTACATTGCAAGCATGTCACTTTTTGCTTTGAAAAATGAATTGTTGACAAATTGGTGTTGGCATGCAATTAATGCAATTTTAGAATTAAGAATGATCTATTCCAATCCCCAGTTGTATTGATGAGGAACTGAGGTCCAGGGACACTGACTGACTGGTCCAGGGACACACAAATATCGACTGGCAGAAGATGTAACAAATTGGTATTCTGACTCCAGCTAGGATTCTTTCCACCTCCTTACATTGCCACACACACCCAGAATAATTTGTGTGTGTGTGTGTGCATGTTGTTCCACAAAGTCTGACATGGTGTTGTATACAGCCCAAGACACTTGTTCATGAAATAAAGCAAAATCTTTTATCTCCATTCCTGCTAAAACTATCGCATTATGAAATTGCTCTATTGAGTGAAAATGAAAGAGAAAATTATGGTAAGACCACTGTACATATAGTTGTGTGTATGCCTATATTTGCACAGGATTGGAAGGTGTGGTGCAGAATAATGGCCCCTAAACGTGCCCATCCCTTAATCCTCAGAACATGTGCGTATGTTACTCTATGGGACAAAGGGGACTTTGCAGATGTGGTTAAAGACATTGAAAAGGAGAGATCATCCTGGATTATTTGGGTGGTACCATGTAATCACATAAGTCCCTAAAAGCAGAGAAGCTTTCCTGGCTGCAGAATACAAAAGAGATAGTATGAGAAGGATTCCACCTGCAAAAGCCAAAGGGTTCCAAAGCCAAAGTCTTATGGCTTTGATGGTGGAGGAGGGGCCATGAGCTGAGGAATGTCGGTGACCTCTGGAAATTGAATAAGGCAAGAAAACAAATTCTCCCCTGGAGCTCCACAAATTAATACAGCCCTACTAAAACCTTGATTTCAGCCCGATAATACGCATGTTGAACTCTGAGCTACAGAACTGTAAGAGAAGGATATATTAGGAGAAGGTAACTGACACGATAAGTGAAGACGATGAATTATTGAATGAGGTTAAGATGAGTGAATATTTTTATAATGCCTGTTATGCACCAGACACTTTTCAAAGCACGTTAATTTTCAAGAATCCACTATCTTCTTTGTTTTAACTTGATTTGGCCTAAGAAAGACTGAAATGGAGAGATTAATTTGCTTAAGGTCATGCAGCATGATGGAGTAGGATTTGAACCCAGACCATATGAGCTCAGAGTCTAGCTTCAGAATCAAGTTACAGTGTTCATTCTGTTACCCACTATACCCAAATTACCACTACTCCCATTTTGGCAAAACCAAAGTGCCAAGAAGTTTGGTTTCTTTCCCAGATTTATAGCCCCTATAACCACTCCATTTCATCAGAAATGACTTTTTTCCTCCCTCCCTCCCTCCCTCCCTCCCTCCCTCCCTCCCTCCCTCCCTCCCTCCCTCCCTCCCTCCCTCCCTCCCTCCCTCCCTCCCTTCCTTCCTTCCTTCCTTCCTTCCTTCCTTCCTTCCTTCCTTCCTTCCTTCCTTCCTTCCTTCCTTCCTTCCATGGATGGAGCAATAAAAAGGGAGTCAGGAAGTGTGATAATAGTTTTTAGTTGAACCTTAGCTGGCTCTGTGACCTTGTTAAGTCAATTAACCTCCAGGGTCCAATAAAATGAGAAGTTTTGTTAGGTCAGCCCTGTCCAACAGAAGTTTCTGTGATGATGGAAACATTCTGTATCTACACTGTCCATGGGCCAATTGAGCACTGAAAATGTGGTTAGTACAACTGAAGGGCTAAGGTTTTAATCTATCCAGTAAATATAGTGGATATTGGCATTATTTGGTTGCACATAATCTGAAACCTTCCTGATGATCTATATCAGTCTTATGATGATGCAGATCTTATCTCTCGCTATGAACATTAAAAGACCCAGATACTTGCTTTCTAACTTTCTTTATATTTAGAGGGTGGGCATATGGCCTAGGCTCACCAATAAGATACAGCCACTGAGTCTCTGAAGTAGAAGCTTATTGTGAAAAGCAGCAGAAGCAAAGGGGAGGATTCTGGAATAGTGGCAGCCACATCAGATGTCCAGGGCAATAACAGCATTTCTGCTGGGGGATCTATCATTCAGAACTAGTGATGGTGCAAACTAGGGTGTCCTTTGTTCACTGTTGTTTAACTATAACTTTAGGCAAATGACTTAACTTCTCCAGTCCTCAAGGTAAAAATGTATAAAAATAGTTAAAGTAATATCTACACTCTCTCTGTAAATGTAAGTCAAAAAATTTGATAAAGAGAAAGCTTTGGAGGCATAAAATAATCTCCTCCAAGTTGTATTTATTTCCCTCTTATGTGTTTATTGTTGGGAAGGGCCAGGCCTCCCTTTATGATAAGTAGTTATTGTTACCTCCATACATATTAATTCCTCTGGACACAAAGTTCTCTAAGCATCTATTAAATAGAGATGCTGACTAGCACTTAAAAGAAGAGGTTTTCTTAGAAAAAATACATTGATGGTAAGTTGTTTAGTGTCTTTCCATTCCTCTTGTGCCTCTATTTCCTTATTCAGTAACTCTGCCCACAAGCCAGGGCCCTCCCACCACCCAGCCTACGCAGCACCAGGAGCTCCCAGTCTCCCCTGCCCTCTGCCCCACTCACAGGTTGCTTGCAAGACCCCTGGGCCCTGTTCTCAGTAGGAAATTGATATGCTCATTCAAGTCAAGAAATTAATGGCACACCCGAGCTCAACTAGCCATTCTGCCCACATGGAAGTTTCATTTGAGCTAAAGCCTCGATATTGTGGTTTGAGGAAGATAATTAATAACACACTAGACCCATTGCAAAATACACACAGGGGAAAACAGGTACTGGCCTATTCACTTTAATGCAAGTAAGACTAAACTAGAGAATCTGGCTTGAATCTAATGGTAAAATGGGTTACCTAATGCTTCTTCCTCCCCCTCCCCATGGCTACACCAAGTTCAGACCTAAGACCCATCAGAGGCAAGTGTCTGTTTAGAGAAGCCTAAGCTGGCCAGCTGCTTGTCTCACGAAGAGTAGGGACAGGGAGTGGGAGGTCCTGCATACAGAAAGACCTTTAGCATGTACCCCCACCAGATGGAGACAGGAATGAACTGAGGTCATCCTCTCACTGTCTCATCAATCAGACAGACTACTCCTTCTCACATAAGAAAAGCAAGTGAGAAGGGGAAGAACGTTGGGACACTTCTAACCATTACATGCTGGAAGTCAGAGCTTCCTATTTGTAGACCAACAGAAACCTGGGTCAGGAAAGGGTAGTTCCCCCCACTTTCCCAAGTCTTGAGAATGAGAGTAGAAGCACAGGAAATGGAGGCACTTTCCAAGGGCAGATGTGGCATATAAAAGGCTCTTCTGGTGCCATATCTCACATGTAGGAGCTTGCTATGTTTTTGTGATTATCTGTTATTTTGAGTAGCCTCTGTGTCTTGACTTTTAGAAATAATCTATTTTAAAAATAATTCACATGTTTTTCTCTTCACATAGTGTAAAGGGCCAGTGGAATAGAAAATAATGCATCTAACTGTAATGAGAATATTTCAGGTTCACTCCTGGTTAGAACTAACATTTATGACAGATTAACAGTTCTTTGAGGTCTGTAACAAGATTTTCCTTTTCTTTATAGAAAAGACTTAGCCCAGTGCTTAGCGCATTGTACACAGTGGATACCCAATAAATGAATGAGTTAACCTTACCATACTCCCTTGCCTCTCGTCTCGAAAGGTCACCTGAATCCTCGCACTTCTTTCTTTCAGTTTCCTGTGATCCCTGCAAGTACCCTCATGTTCTCTTCCTTCACTCATCTTTCTTTCTCCTAGGCAACTGTTTGTTTCTACAATGCTTTCATTTTTCTGTCTTTCTTCCTCTTATTTTCTCCTAACTTTCATTCACCCTTTCCTTCCTTTCTCTCATCTCCATAATTTTCTTAAAATCACCTTTCCAGATCTGACTTGATAGCAGGAGAGGAACATCCTAAATCAAGGGATATTGAAACTGGTACATTACTAATGGGTCATGGGGAGAAGAGCCAGAAATCTGGGCTGCTCTGAGACAAAGCTGTACCACTTTCTATTTTGATCTCACAAACATCTTAAATGGGCTGCCTGTCTTCCTTGATGGGGACTTTTCTTGAATCTAAAGCTCACTTCCAAAAAGCTCACCCATCCTTTACTGACATGCATATTTATACAGATGTACCTATAAAATAATAGCTATTCACAGAATCTTTATCTAAACACCTAAATTAAGAAAATCTAAATTAGTGAAAGGGACAATACTTTCCTTCTTTATGTACCTATAAAAAAACAGAGCCTCCCTTAGGGCCTTATATAATACAGTAAATATTAGTTTGAAATAATCAGTTCAAATGATCACTATGCAACCCCCAATAGACAATGTTTTTAATTTTCCATAGATGTGAAAATATACAAAATATTTTCTGATAATTTTCCCAATCATAAGACTATTGAATTTGATTAAAACCCAACTAAAGACAAAACAAATAATAAGAAATAATACAGTTACCTGGGGAGCCTTAACTTTTTCATGAGAATTGTGTGCTAGAAAATTGAAATGAAGCTTAATATTGACAGATGTAAGTTAAAGAACAACACACTAATAATCCTGTGCACATTAAGTCAGGGGAATTACTCAGGGGCTGTTGACTTGAGGCTTTTGGCCTGAAGAAAGAATAAGAAGGATGGGGGGATCAAGAGACAGTGACACGTGGTCGTGTGGCCATGAGAAAGGCTTTTAGGGTTAGAGTAACCCTGGAGCAGAGTAAGTGACAGTTCCAAAGGGTGGGCAGCAGGCAAAAATTCAGGCAGGTCTGGAGTTGACAGAGAAGGACAGTGATATTTATTGGGGACCAGTTACTGGGTTTCGGGAGCAGAACTGTTGCCATTTTAGTCACGTAAAGAGTGGAAACCCATCAAAATAAATAAATAAAAACCAAAAACTTGTACAATAGGAAGAAAAAGACAGCCAAGGACAGCCAAGGTTTGGCTTCTAGGAATCAGAGGAGAGCTTAGTTCCTACAGCTCAAACCCAGGACAGAGCCAAAGCAGAAGTCCTGCTGGCTCACTATCTAGTCTCTCAGCTACAGTTTTACAGATTCTGAAATTTTCTGTAACCAGGGACAGAATTAGTTTCAAGGGTGAGGGATGAGCCAAATTTACAAGAAGGGCTATAGTGTCACCAGCTTTGAAATTTAGAGGAGAAAAGAGACAAACATCATCATGCGAATTACTACATAAAGTAGAAAAATTCTATTCTAAGAGTTATGCGCTGCAAAAAAAATTCTGAAATTAGTGGTGGAACCTCACTTAGGGTGAATGGGATGATTCAATGCATAAACATATGGAAAGTGCTTAGAACAATGCCTGACATATAGTAGGCATTCAATAAATGTTAGCTTACTATTGTTAGTAGTATCGATCTATGGCTGTTTTGAACTTCTTAGGGGGAATTCTGTGTCTGTTCAGAGCTTCTGAAAGAAGCCACAAAGGGGACTGATGGGCAGGAGGTTCCTTAGGAACTCCATGACACGCAAGGCTTTATGTGAGCACATTTTGGAAAGCAAGAGATGCCTGGCTTATAGGAAATGGTCTCAATCAAAGTATGTGAAAGGAAATGGTCTGGAAGACACTGAAGACTTCCTCTGTCATGAAAGACCTGGATTCCACAGCCCCAGATTTAATTTCCAGATGTCTTGTTGCAAGTTGAATAGAGGTTTGCAATCAGATAAGTTTAATTCATTTAGAGATAATGAGACTAGAGTCTTTGGTAAAAAAAAAAAAAAGTGGAGGTAAAAATTGTCTTACTTACATGTGGAATCTAAAGAACAAAATAAACTGATGAACAAAATAGATCCAGTGACATAGAAGCATGGAACAGGCTGAGGGATCTCAGAGGGAAGGTGGGGGTGGGAGATTAACCAAAGAATTTATATGCATAAATGCATAACCCATGGACACAGACAATAGTGTGGTGAAGGCCTGGGGGGTACAGGGTAGAAGGGTTCATTGGGTAAAAAAGGGTACATCTGTAATTCTTTCAACAATAAAGATAAATTTTTTAAAAATTGTCTTTAGGTCCTCCTCACTATATCCCATTCTAAAGGCGGTTCTGGCACTTACAGGTTTTCTCCGTCTGCCCAACTGATCCCATTATTGACTCTCACCAACCCCGTCACCACTTTGCTTTTGTTCATTCACTGATTGATTATTTCATTCAATCATTCATTCACCATTTTTAATACTAGTCAATCACTGGTGGACTTACAGATTTCATGGGCCAAAAATAATATTTTAAGAATAGAAGCACAAATGGCTGCTGTACTTAATTTTACACAGAAAGAATATTTTAAAATCATGCAAGTAAAATTATTACTTTACATACTAAAAGATAGTATAAACTCTTAACAAATAAGAGATAAAGTCATATTAAAGGACTTTAAATTTTTTTTTATAAAAATAATATTGAAAAATAATAGAATAAATATTTTGTCTTGAAAAAGCACACAAACAAACAAACACTAATTTCCTTGCCCTTTTGCTTCTCACTCAGTCCTGGTCCAGGGAAAACTTGGTTTTAGATTGGTGGTGGCAAAATTTTAACCACTATCTGAAGGCACAATCTCCTTGCTTTCTCTCCTTGCCTCCTTCACAGTTCACCTGCAATGCTCATTGCTTCTGCTAGGTGCCTGCTGAAGCATGGCCTGATAAATGTTCTGGTCTTTAGACATTAATCCTTAGGCTTAGTCACATTTGAACAAGATGGCTGGAAGGCTGCAATTGCTCAAGACAGCACTTGAGGTACCTTGAAGACAAAAGGGAGATATATATATCCCTTTTGGTACTTCTTTTAAAAATTCACGAATTGTGGCAACCTCCTTATCAGAATGACCCTAGAATAGGGTTTTTCTCATATTTTTAACTGCTCCAAAATCTCTATATCTAAGGTTTTAACTCCCTAGACCAGCCAAACAAATCTAATGATGCCAGACCTACTGATGTTTTATATTCAAAATGTGTGACTTTCTGTTTCATCCAATAGTGACTGAGCCTGGATTGTTTCCTCTCCCCAATCCCAAGTGTTTTACTTCTTAAGTGTTTCAGAAAATACTTATGACGTGTGCATGTCCTTTAAAGTAGTTTAAATATTATCTAGATTTGGCATCAAGAGACTAATATTTGCATTGTTAATCATCAGGCCACTTACCTAAAACAAGCTATGGTTGAAATCATTAATGAGCCATATCTTATAACCATACTTTGAGGTAACGCAATGAGATTTCTCTAAGCAGTTGCTCTCAGGATTAGTCAGAATTGGTATTGGGGCTGACATCACTTTGAGTCAGATAGCATCCACACATAAAGCTGCTTCAGAAGCCCAGTTTTATGATACTCTCAACCTAGCACTTGAAGTACCTTGAAGACAAAACCTAAGTTTTTAGTGAAAATACCAAGTGCTTCATAACCTACAGTCAGTGTTTCTTTAATTAGAATTAGACCTTCATATTTTGAAACTAACATGTCAACAAATGCATTCAAGGCAATAGCATTATTTTTAATTTCGGGAGTCCACTATGGTACTTTAAAGCACTGAGACACTACTAGAATTTAATTTAATAAGACATGGTTGAGCAGATGGACCATGGAAAGACAAGCTGTGTTCTAGTTTATTTTCTAAGCAGTGCTATTTTCTCATGAACCAATCACTCTGTTGGTTTTTGGAAAACATCATCAAATCAGAACTGTAGGAGAAGGTGCCAGTAAATTAAGCTTTATTGCAAAACATTAAGAGTAAAGTGACTCATTTAGAACCACAAGTCCTCTTTAAGGAACTACTAATTTAGTTAATCAAGGTGATATGGTTTTAGAAAGTAAATTATGCTTAAATGAGGCTCTGATGTGGCTCTAATCCTTTAAATGACTCCCAGAGCATGTCTACACTGATGACAGAATTACAATGGTTATTTCCTGGGATGTTGTATGATCTAAGAGTTTAGTGTCAGAAAAGGAAAGACTAAAATTCTCAAGTGAAGCTGTTATGTGTTGGATGATGTATAAAGGAAAGGACCCCAAAGCATCTCCATGGAATTCCAAAGTCAGAAGTAAAGCACACCTATCCCTTCTCCTACCAACTGCAGTGAGAATGATGAGTTTTCTTTTTCTCCCTACTTTCCATCACCAGGCATGGGCAGACTCTCTTATCATATGTGCTAGATATGTAAGGGCTACATGGGGAGAATTAGGAAGAAAAATAAAAACAGAGTGAAAATGAGAAGTTGAGTATTAGGAGGATAGAAGGAGCTATAGGAGCCAGCTGATCTTGCTGGGAGATATCTTCCATAACCACCCTTGTTTCCCCTTTGCCAGGACCTAAAGATGATCCCAGCTACTTTTTCTGTTTACTTTGACACTTTTACTTTTAGACACCATTCCTGCATAACAGTTGGGTCTAAGACAAGTGCTCTTTGTAGCATTTTATTAAAAATATATTATGAGAGGACATCTGCTTCTAGACATGGTGAATAACAGGACAATATTTACCTTTCTGCCTTATCCAACTGAAAAACAACAACATCCAAAATGTATGAACCAACTGTTTTCAGACATTGGACAACTGTTAGCATACAAGAGTAATCCCTGAAAGAGGCAACACACATGAAATGAGCTCTATGATGGCTCAGCTTAGTGCCTAGACAGAGTATCCAGCCTGTAGCAAGGGGAAGGCAACTTAAACACAGCCAGAGAGAGAGGGGCAGAGAGACAGAGAGACAGAGCGAACACTCTAAAGAGAGGCAAAGATTCCTCTTGAGTCAACAGCAACATTCTGATGATAAATCCATGCATGCATGAAGGAAGCCTCGAACTCTAAACCAAAACAGAGAAGTTATCTGAATCACGACGGTTTGCCATCTTGGGGTAGGTAATCCTGATTTTGTGCCCAACGCACACACAGACAAGCCCAAGTGCTCTGAATTCTAACAAAGAACATTTAATAAAATCTTGGAAGAAAAAGTGGAGCTTCTCCAAAAAATCCCATACATGCCCTAGATGAACTGTTCTCCTGTGTGTCTCATGGCTTCAAGCTCTAGTAAAGTGGATGGGCTATATTAATATGGAAGAAACACACTGTTAATTATGCAAATCATCTCAGGGGAAAATATGCACATTTCAGATAAGGTGGGGCATGAGTTAGGAAGGATTCATGCAGGCTTCTCACAGATCTGTTTACTTTCTCACAAGTGAACTGGAGATACAGCAGGATGACTGTGCCCATATAAGTCACCCCTTTGTCTTAGGAGGAAAAAGAGAAAATGCAGATAAAGTAAACAGTTGATGAAAACAATCTAAAGTACAAAAGAATATTCCTCATTAAGATCTTGCATTGTAGAAGCTAATAAAAGGACAAATTCAATAAATCAAGAGATTGAAGTCCAGGAAATAAAACAGCAAAAGAGAATGTAAAGAGAATTTATAGAATTCAAGAAAAGCACTTGAAGCCTAAAATCCATCCTTATGGATCTAAGAATATAAATTAGAAATAGTAAACAGCAAAAAACTGGATTGAAATTTAATTGAATTATTTCAAAAAAGAAAGTCTTAATATAATCACTGTGAGCATATAAGAAATAAACATATCAAAGCAATAGGTCAGACATAAAAATATGGGGGAGAGAGAACACAGATATAAGAAAAATTGTGTTGCTAAATTACAGAACATAACAACTCAATAATAATAACAAGAATTAAAAATAAACTAGAAAATAAATCTCTTGAATTAATGGCACAACAGAATATAGAGATTGAAAAAGCACATCCAGTTAAAGAAAAATGGTAAGGAATGATCAATAACAAGACATGCCTTAGCTAAATTATTGAGCTTCAAAGAAAAATACATCATTCTTCAGGCATCACAGTGAAAAGTACAAGTCACCTTCTATAATTAAAAAATAAATAAACCAGTCTATTTTAATATTTTCTTCAGCAATAGGCAAATGAGTTAACAAGGTTCTGAGGAAACGGAGACCCAAAAACATTTTAGCTAGCCAAGTTGGTTCATTTGTTAGGTCAAATAAAAAAGAAAGCAAACAACCAAACTTTCAGCAAGGGCCAGCTCTGGCCCCAGGACCCTTGTCAATCTTTGATATCATAAGGGACCACATTTGCATATATATGAATATGTTAGTTCACATGTTCAAGCTCTATCCATACCTTTGTCATCTGTGGGGTGCTTTCTATATCCCCACCTGTTGCTGGTGGAAGTGAGCTTCTTGCAATGTCATGAGAAAAGGAATTTTCTGAGACTTGAGCGGGATTATGAGTGATATTTATTTGTGTGGAAGTAAACCCCTGATTTTCCAAGGTCCCATTTCCCTCCATGCAACCAAGGAAAACATGGGCAAGTGCAAGGAAGCAGGAGCGCAACAAGAGGAACAAGAGAGAGGGTTCCTTTATATGCTGATTTTAATCTTTTAAGATTTCATGCACTTGTAGTGGCTCTACCTGCTCTACCAATCCAGAGTTCTCCAGGCTAGACTAACAGGCAAACACCTTTCAGACATCACCCTGACTTCATGGCATATGCACCCATCTTCCCCTTTGTTGGACCCTTCCCCCAGTGATTTGTAGGGAATGAACTGGTGGTTCCCCAGGGAGTGTGAAGTTGCAGCTTCCTGGTGAAGCTGCCCAGATGACCATGCTTATAATGTCTGGCCTTCCCTTTGCTCCTTTCCTATTATTAATATTAATAATTAGCTAATTACAACCATAACACCTTCACAAACAGTGATGTCATTCCTGGGCCACCCCTTGGTCTGGGTGTGGTAGCTTGGTCCATATTTAGCAGAACAGATCGGGAAAGATTCCTGTGTAGGCTCTGAAAACAGGCTCAAAGCTGTTTGGGTAGAGAATATTGGGTTCCAAGGTAACCCAATGTGATCCAGAATAGGCACAAGGACAAAGTCCCTCGAACCTAAAACCCCTTACTCTATGGGGAAAGACACATGTTGGGGATAAGCTAGAAAGACACGTGTTGGGGATAAGCTAGAAAGACACGTGTTGGGGATAAGTTCAAGGCCCTTTAAATTACAGAACTTGGGGCAGGAGCACCTCTTCCCTAGGCCCAAGTGTTGCACTGGTGTCCAGGGCACTCATGAGTTCTTGAAGAAACTACTGAGGATGAAATCCTGCCAACCAAGAAATGAATGGGTAAACACTAAAGGATCAAAGCATCATCCAATTCCAGAAGATGGTGGAGGAACTCCTACAGCATTAAGCAATAAAGAGACTGAGCCAATAACTTTACACCCTTCAACATGTTTTTCCTGTAGTATAAAAGGCAACAGACTAGCATTTTCAAGAAGATAAAAATTCAGCAAAAACAGGAAATGTGGGCCTTTCTTTAAAAAAAATATTTAATGATTAAATCCATTCAACCAAGAAATAACTACAGAAAAATGTGATAAAGAGCTGGTGATTATCATTGCATCTATTTAAATATAGAAAAAGACTAAATAACAGGGAATTATGATTATATAGAACAAAATATAGATGTTATAATCCTGTAATAAAAAAAATCATATAACCAAAATTAAGGGGTAGGAAGTGAACGCTAAAGTATAGGTAAGAGTACTAATTTCCTCATTTTTAAAAGCAGGAGCCAATTAATCTGCCTAAAATTGAAACATGTCATTTAAAAGAAATCATAACTCTAGATGTTTAATGTTGCTCCATGCCTATGTTTCTTACTCATGGAGGAGTAGGGAAATTATATATTGAAATGAAGAAATATATTTAAGGTTCAACAGTTTTGTCGGCTTCCCTAGGTTTCTTCTGTTAAGTGCAAAACTTAAATCTAATACTTTCTCTTAAAAAGTAGCATGTATAGAATTATCAGCTTTATATAAAATTACTTTTGTCTTTTGATTAGTCTATCAATCTATCTTTCTCTCTCTCTACTGATCTTTTCACTTCTCCATATTTCTATCCACCTACTTCTTTGTGGATCTATCTGTCCATTCCTTGACCTTTAAATCTTCAACAAGAAATGTCTAGAATGTAACTTTGGACGGGTCCCTTAACCTGTCTAGGTCTTTCCCTGCAAAATGAAAGGTCTATGGTTCATAATCACTCAGGGTATTTTACAGATGTGTGGCTGTGTTACATAATGAGGTCTGGGGGCACTCAGACATCATAAAGGATGAAAAAAGAGCTTAATTACTATGTTATATTTCCTATAGCAGGATGTAACGTAGTTTAGAAAATTTTGAACAGAAATTAAAACCAAATATTTAGAATAACTCATAGCTTCAAGTTCTTGTTAACTAGAATTTATATGCCTGGCTAGAAATTAGGATTGCATTTTTCTGTACAGTTTTGTACTACAAAATAGACACTGGACTTGGAGTTCACAAACATATTCCTTTTATCTACTTTTCAAAATTATCTATCTAGCTGTCTATCTATGTGTTTGTGTCTGTATAAAAAACATTCATTTAAAATATATTGAAGCAACTCCTATTTGGGTAAGAATTTTATGATGTCTGAGCTTTTCTGGAAATAACTGCTCCCTTGGTGGAAAAAAAAAAAAGAATTTGTTTATCTGTAATGATACTGAGTTAATGAAAGCATAAGCATTTGTAATTTTTATAAGCAAACCAGTCTTGAGAAATAGATCTTTAAAAAGGAGGAATACAGAGCAAATAGTAACATTCAAGTCACTAAAAATCACAAGTTCTAGCATATCCAAGTGGGTTGGGGAAAAAAAACATTCTTTTGTTCCATTGATTTTTTTGTGACCCCAAGGAGCTCTTAAGAGAGAGGGCAATATGACATGAAGAAGGAAACTATAGTTTGATTCTGCCTACTAAGGAGAGAAAAGGAAAATATATTACTTGCTGGGAGGTAAACAGGTAAGAGCAAGTGCTGAAAGCTGGAAGCGGTGCAGTCTAATTTTGAAAGGAACAGAAGAGTGTCTCTGAAGCCATTATGAATGTTACCCACCCACACGATAGAAAGGTAGTCAGTAGCCTCCATAGAGCAGGCACCAGAGATACAAAAACAGTAAGTCCCAGACCTCAGAGGGCTAAGGAGCTGGAGGACAGCTAGAGAAACAGTAAATAGGTAAGAATGTAAAGTGTAATTGGTGATGCAATAAAATCATGTGTAGGAGAAAAGGGACAGCGTAGTACTTTTTAAAAATCCAGGTTTCAGTATTTTGTGATGCTGCCTGGTGATTCTGATATTCTGTCAAAGGTAAGAACAAGTGTAGAGGTCGAGTCATTTAAGGGATGTATCTAAAGTGTATTGCTCTGGAGTAGCTAGGAAGAAATAGCAACTCATATCCATGACTGGCATGATAATTTTTGTTAAGTTCAATGGACATGTTGTAGTCCCTTTTCTTTTCTTGACTTATGATGTTGACAGAAGAACCTGGTTCTTTTCATAATTTGTCTTAAGGATTTCAGTTGTCTCAAATAATTTTCAACTATCATAAATTTGTCCAAAACTATCTTTCCAAAATCTCTATGGTATGTATTTGTCACATGTGTAAGACCATGTATGAAATTAACACTCAATAAGGGAAAAAGTGAGCTCACTGAAGTAATAAAATTAGAATAAAAACCCTCTGTGGCTTTCTAAAGTGATATGTCGATGTAATAAACTTTTTATGACTCTGAACAATCAGATATCTCCTAATTAGGAGCAGATTAAAAATTAAACCTAAGAATTGAAAACAGATAACCAAAACAACCCAGAACTGAGGGTTATAAAGAATGAAAACATGTACATTAAGGTGTGGTTAATTTAAAGGATGTTGGCTGGGGGTTGACCATTCAAAGCTTTAAAAGATGATTCATTAGACCAGCAATTCTCAACCTTTCTCATCTCATGTCACACATATACTAATTACTGAAATCTTGCTGCATATCAAAAAATATATTATTTCTTGCCGATCTGACAGAAAAAATAGGTATAAGTTTGATTCATTCATACAGGACGGCTGTTGTTATGTTGGCTGTTGTCATTTTTTCATTTGCCAACCTAAGGGAAAAGAGGTCAATGCCTGTAGTGTAAAGTGAGGGTATGGCCCAGTTGCCCCTCCCAGTCCATGGAAAGGTGTCTGCCTGGCCAGCGGCCACAAGGAGCGGAGAAGCCCAGATCCCAGTGTTTCTCAAGTCCTTGATGGCTAAGGAGCTTCACCAGCCCCTCTGTTTGGCCTTGGCATGCAGGAATTCTCAACACAGCTCCCTGCCCCTTTGCTTGACCTTGGCCAGGGGCAGACTGGCCACCATCAGGCTTTCCCCACTGTTTACGTAATAACAAAATATTACTTACACAGTGTTTCCTCTGGTCTTTTTGGGGGGTTTTTCAGACTCACAAAGAACAGTGTGGTACTCCAGGGTTGGAGCTTCTACAGTACAGAGCCCCTGACTAAGTAGTCAGGCATGGCATGTTTTAGAAATTCTCGTGGCATACCAGTGTCCCTCTGTGGCATACTGGTTGAAAATCGCTGCATTAGACTGTTCTGTCTAGGAAACTTCTATTTCATCTCATAGGCAACCACTGTGATTGGTATTTCTTCTCCAAAGTTGTCTTATTTCCCTTTTCCTGGACCTCTCCTCAAGATTACAAATGTTTTTCTCTCATCTGCTCTATAGCAGGTAAGACAAAGGATGAGAGTAATTGAGAGTAATTGAGAGTCCAGGTCTTGTTCTTTTTTCCACCTAATATCAGCTCTGTAACATCCTGTCTTTTCTCTAATTGGCCCCAACCAGTGTATATATGGCCTAAATTTCTAATCTCTTCTCTGAATACTTTCCTCCATCCATATATTGAAACCAAGGCAAAGCATGATTATCAGTACCGTGGGAAATGAAAAGAGAAATTATTACATGGAAAAGCTCTTGGAAATTTTAGCCCATTGTTCAAGGAAATCAGGATTCCTCTGGAAAAGAGAATGGCTTTGTCTCTTTGGCTCTTCTTTTCTTTCTGTGGTTTTCCATCCCCGTCAAGATCCCAAGAAATGTTTAAGTTCTTTGTCACCTGGACTATTCTCTCCTGCTGAAAGACCTCTGGATTTCTCTTAGGAAGTTTCTTCCTAATATCTACATATATCTCAAACACTATCTGGGTTCCGCTGGAGGTAATCATGGCGGTTTGCTCTCTGAGAGCCTCCCTTTCTTCTGTTAGATTTCTCCCTGCTCCAGTGATTCTCCATAATGCATGATTCCTAGTAGCAACTTCAGGACATCTCCCTTTGTCTTCCTTCCCATGTCACATCCTCCTAGACTGTCATTTAATGAATTAGCCTTTCTTTTGAATAAGATCCTCCACTAATCCTGACTTGACTACAGACCAAAGTATGTTTTTAGTGTGACTCTTTTCCTTTTTGAATCTCTGGAAACCTTGATTTCTAGGGGAGGTATTCCAGAGATAAAATTTTCTAAAAAACTTTCTTAACCTTTGGACCTAAACTTTTGTTTCCATGAGGTTTTCTCCCCCTTAGTTTATGTGATGTTATCCTTGTGTTAACATGTTTACTGATAAGATGCTCTAAACACAAGTTGAACTCAAAGTCTGAAGTCCTACAATCCATAACTCTCATGAAGAACAACCAAAAGTTTAGATTACAAGTGGTGATCATGTTGGGAGGAGTGGAGGGTTGTTTAAATCTATGAACCTGTGGATGCACTGCACAAATCCAACATTAGCCCTGAATCTCACCCTCTAGGAACTAACTCATATCTGCTCTAGCTCTGGAGACTTACAGTCTGCACTGAAATGCAAATAAAAGGTCCATCTAACACCTTAAAACATCTGTGCACTTAAACTCTGCTTATTTTTGTTCCCAAGAGGTACTTAACACTGTTTTAAATGAGCAAAAGCTCACCAGAGCCGTGCCTACCCCAGCGCTGTGCTCCGGCTGCTGCTACCTACACACTCCAAAAACTTGGCACATTTCATTATGATCCTTCATCTCAATTAGGGGTTCTCAGTGCTTTTTGCTTTTTGCTTTTCTCAAGTTGGTTTGTTGCTCAATGCTTCACATGATATTTCTGCTCAGTGCTCACATGATAAAAATTAGGCAGTATTGCCTGGCCGGGTGTGACTCAGCACTTGAACATTGACCTCGGATCCAGGAGATCGAGGTTCAATTCCTGGTCAGGGCACATACCCAGGTTGCAGGCTCGATCCCAAGTGGGGGGGCGTGCAGGAGGCGGTCGATCAATGATGACTCTCTCATCATTGATGTTTCTATCTCTCTCTCCCTCTCCCTTCCTCACTCTGAAATCAATAAAGATATTTGTTTTTTTAAAAAAAGATTAGGCAGTATCAAACATCTATCCCTCCTACCACACTGGTTCGAACTGGTGGAATATAAGCATGATGATACCTAATAGGCCTCAAAGTATTGGCTTTATTAATAGCTGGGAGGCATTCTCAAACCCCCAAAACAGAGCTATAGAGTCAACAGTACTGAAAACTGCTACTTGGTTTAAAGTGTGTGCCACTGACTTTCTTCCCTTGACTTCTAACTGTAAAGTCAAAAAAGGGCTGTAGCTGGGCCTGCTAGATGCTGCACTGTCTATATTGACTCCTGCGACTTTCAAATGAGTGTGCAGCAGAATCACCTGGGGGCTTGTTACAACAGACTGCTGGCCTCACCCCCAGAGCTTTTAAGTCCGGTGGGCCTGGGGCAGGAATGAAGAATTTGCATGACTAGTAAATTTTCAGGTGATGTTGCTGCTGCTGGTGTGGTGACCACACTCTGAAAACAGCTGATGTACCTTGTGGAAACTAGAAGAGTAAAGCTGATCAACCACTCTCTATGACAGAGGCCCAAGTGAGAGAGAGAAAGCTGGATGGCTTTTCCAGTGCGACAATAATGCACTAGCCCCTTTCCAACCTCCAAAAAGCATGGCCCCGTGGAGATCAGATTTAATCAATTTCACCCACCAGGAGGGTTACTTTTCCTCCTAGCGGGGGGAGCAAGCAGAAAGGACAACATGAGAAGCCAAATGTTTTCCCTTCCTGAGGGACTGTTGCCATTTTGAGAAGAGAAAGGTCAAGTAAGGGTTTCTCCCTAACAGCTAAGCAGCGATCAAAATTTTGCTGCTTGAGGAATTAGGTGTGGGAAGAGTGTCACTCCCCGAGAAGCCTCCGGGTCATTGTGAAGGGAACGCTGGACCCCTCGGGCTTTGTGTGATGGGAGTACGTGTGATTCCAGGAGACCAGAGGACTGGGGGACCGCTGGATTACACAAAGGTGAGCGAGGTTCTGTACTTAGGATCTTACACTGGAGTTTTACTGTGTGATCTTGCTTGGGAAAGTCCATTTCTTTGAGCCTGTATTTTCTCATCTAAAAAAATATGTTTAATGTCCTCTGAGGAGGATGTTTGTGGATAGTAAATGAAATGCTTTAAAATGCTTGGTCCATTGCTTGGTCCATAATATACCTAGTAAGTGGTGCCCTTTAAGGAGTGAGAGGTTAGTGACATAAGAAGTTAAACACAAAAACAGTTTTAAGGAGTATATTAGTTTCCTGTCGCTACTGTTATAAATTACCTGAGACTTGGTGGGTTAAAACAACACTATCTTATACTGCTGTAGGTTAGAAGTCTGATACAGGTTTCACTGGTCTAAAAGCAGCATATCAACAGGACTGTATTCCTTGTTGAAGACTCTAGGGGAGAATCCTTTCTTTGCCAAGTCCAGCTTTTAGAGGCTGCCACGTCCCTTGGCAACTGGCCTCCTCTTCCAGCTTCAAAGCCAACAGCACAGCATCTCCCTGGCCCTGCTTTTTGTCAAACTGCAACTTTATTTGAAGCCTAACATACTGCCAGGTTTGGGAATAGGACATGGATATCTTTGCTGGTAGGGGGCACTATTGTGCCCTCCACAATAATTCTTTGAGGCATGGAATTGTATTTGTTGATTCACCAACACACATTAAGCATTTATATGTATCTCACTAATCACTACAGATACAAGACAAAACTATTTCTTAAAGTAGCTTAGAGTTCACTGATGAGCTACAGACTTGTACATAAGCGAAATAGTGAGAAACTATACAATGATGAAGCCAATTGAGGACCCAGCGAGGGAGCAATCAATTCTACTGTGAATGGATTTGGGAGAACGTCAGGAAAGATTAAATAGGAAAGATGCTCCAGCCTTGAAATTTGATTGTGGGGAGGCAGGAAAACATTTCAGACAGATGATGCAGAGAGAGCATAATGGCAGGACATATGGGGGCTGCATGGAAAATTACAAGTAATTCAGCAAAAAAGGAACATGCAGAGAGATAAGGCTGGAGAGAGAGAAACCAGGATTGCAAATATCCGTTCATTGCTCTTTTGGCATAAGCTTGCTTACCTGCCTTATAGCAGTTTGGGGTTATCTAAAAGCCAGTGAGGGACCACAGTGCTAGTGATGATGAAGCCAGATTACAGAAGCCCGTGGATTCCATGCTGAGGCTGCTGCTTGTTCACGGTGTTCTCTCCCTCATCTGATTCAAATCATCGAACTACTGCTCATCAACTATAAGCCAACCATATGATGCATGTTTTTTTCCGGGGGGCAAAGGAAGCACTGTCCCTGATCTTGAATGTTGCCAAGACAGAAAATGTAATTCTGCCACATTGTGACGAGCAATGGGAATGAGATGCTCTCACTGCTCATTTGGCCTTTTTACCTGCTGCTTTGTGATGTTTTTTTCCACGTGTTTATTGGTTTTGGCTACTCGCCACTCTTAATGTCTGTGAAACCAGGGGCGGCTGCTCAGAAAACCAGTTTTAACTCTCTTCCCCTTCATTTGGCATAGCAATGGGGACTGGTTGCCATAGGCTGCTTTGCATGTTTATTTGCCTGGATGTTTAAAAAAGTAAAACCATTCTCTTATTCCTCAATCATTGTAAATCATTGTTTGAATTTTAGTGTCTGTCTCAACACAGTCTCTTAGAAATGTCATGTTTCTTTTCTCTCCCCAAGAACTACTTTTGTAAGTTAACATTCTTTCTAAACTGCAGCTTTGGGAAGTGTAGTGTCCTTTAGCCTGATCCCACTCTTGTG
This sequence comes from Miniopterus natalensis, assembly GCF_054644295.1. Taxonomy (NCBI): domain Eukaryota; kingdom Metazoa; phylum Chordata; class Mammalia; order Chiroptera; family Miniopteridae; genus Miniopterus; species Miniopterus natalensis. The sequence continues at coordinate 31,595,027 of NC_142083.1, read as the reverse complement.
CTGCAATCATAGTTATTTTTAGGTATTTCTGTTTGGCATTAAAATAAAATCAATGCCATAGCTCTGAAGTCTCCTATACACCATCCCCAAAAGCTGCCTTCCTCTTAACACAGACCTGGATTGAGGCCTCTCAAGGAAAGCTGTTCATTCTCAACTTCTTCTACAGTGGACAACAGGTAGGGGAAGTGCCAGACCCCACTGGGCCTTATACGCCGTTATATAAAACAACCCCTTTGGGCCACTCTTCTTTCCCCCTATTGGTGTTTACTCCTGATCTCCTAGCATTTACCCACATTCAGAGAGGGCTTTGGGACTCTCCCATGCTTCTTTACCTGGGCACCACCACCATGTTTGATGACTCAACTGCCCACATAGGCTATCCACACAATCCTTGAGCCTAACCATACCCAGGGCTCCGTGACTGGAGTGGTTATCTAGTCTATCCCACTTTAGTCACCTATTCCTAATTATATACAGAAACTTTTAATCTTTAAAAATGACCACATCTCTAAATCTTAAACCCCTGTTGGCACAAATGTTGTTTTTCCCTTTGGATACATCATCCATTGCCTCAGTCTATTCAGGCTGCTGTAACAAAATACCATCGACTAGGTAGCTTATAAACAACAGAAAATTGTTACTCACAGTTCTGGAGGCTGGGAAGTCCAAGATCAAGGGACTGGTAGATTTGGTGGCTGGTGAGAATCTGTTTCCTGGTTCACTGTGTCTTCACATGGTGGAAGGGGCTTGGGAGCGCTGTGACTCTTTTCATTAAGGCACTAAACCCATCCACGAGGATTACACCTCCCAAAGGCCTTATCCTCTAACGCCAGGATTTCAACATATGAATTTTGGGGGGATGCAAACATTCCATTGCATTTGGTCTTTTCTACTGTGCACATGAGGCTGAGGTGCTTGGACTCCACCAATGGTTTTCCTTGCTCTCCAGCTTCTGGTTTGCTCCTGCAGATAGAGAATCAGCAGGTCAGAGAGAAGACAAATGGAGTCAAGGAACTAAGTCCCCCTGTACCCTCCATATGTGGTTGCTATCAGGAGAAGCTTTCAATATAGTTAAGCTCTCTTATTTCTGGTAACTAAACTTCCCACTTACCCCTTCAGGTCTAGGCCTGATAAAACTACCCTGCTGTGGCTGGGCCACCTGAATTTGTCTTAGTCCTGTGGTTTTCATACATCCTGTCCTTGCACGCACATTTGCGAATAGTTGCTTTATTAAATTCTTCTATAATTACCCAACACGGGGGTTTCATGTTCTCTACTGTAACACTGCTGCCCTCGCCTTCTTACTCGTATTCTCAACAAACTACTGTCAAATCTTGTCACCTCTGCCAATATATAAATTCATTTCCGATTTCCTCTTCTTTACTATCTAAACCAGATGACCTCAGCTTCCAATCTAGTTACTCTTTCCCGTGTTCTTCTAACTTTACTATCCCCTGCAAAACTCCACTCCTGCGACAATCCAGCTATGTGAATAATTTGTTTCTATTTTCTGGCCTCTGAAAGTTGTTGGACAAAATCAAACTTATCTGGTCCTGTATCTCAACTGGGTTTTCAATAGCTGCCTAGTTATATCTCTTAGTGGTTATTACAAATTCAAGCGTTCTTCCCGTTGCTTTTATCTTACTTTCAGCACATGGGCTACCCTGATAATTTATCAGAAAAACTCAAATTCAGTAACCCATTCCATAGCTTCTTCACTGTGTCTACTTACATTCTTTCCCTCTTAAAGTTCTATATGTGTAAGAAAGATTTTGGTGGCAAGCAACAGAAAATCTAACCCCAAGTGGCTAAAGCAAAATGTTCTTTATTGACTTAAATATTTGGAAAAATCAGGAGAAAGGCTGACTTGGGTAACGCAAGGGGCTGAGATCCTGCCACCAGAACCCGGTTCCATCAGCCTCTTGTTTTGACTCTGTCTCTCTTACGCTGACTTTGTTTTGAATGGGCCGTCTTCTGTGGTCACAGAATGTCCATACCATTTTCTCTTATGTTCATGTCTAAATGCTATGATAGGTAGGTCTAGTTTCTCTGTAGCACTCAATCAGAAGTTCTGGGCCTATCTCTAGTTAGCTTGAATTGGGGCAACCAGCCCTTCCTGAACCAATCAATCTAGTCAAGGTATATGCTAATTAGCTTAAGTCACTCAATGCCTAATTTTGGATATGAGGATTTTTCCATGTACCCTTGAGATTTGTGTTGGGAAATTCATCTGGTTTAATTGAATTAGCTACTGGGGCAATGGAATATGCAGTCTTATGTCCAGTCAGTGAAGAATGCAGCAGAGGCCCTGCTATCAGAAAAACTATTTATACAGGTTTTGACCCAGAAACTCAATAGCAAATGTTTCTGGGCTCTACAAACCACCATAAAAACTGGAATCCCCAGTTCTGCTTAGCTAAGCTTCCCTACAGTTCTCCTCAGCCATGGTCACCTGCAGGGAGAAACATGAGCATCTGTCCAAGAAACACAAATCTAATAATACTGTATCCAAGGTACTTCCTAGAAAAGAATGGTTTACAATTTGACAATTTCACTGATAGAAATCACACTAAAAGAAATATCACCACATGATAGTATTAAGCTATTTATTTTCTTCAGTACTTTTGTTTCCAACCTAATCAGTAAGACAAGATTAAAATAGTTATTGTAGTTAGGCCAACAAAAAATCTAGTTTTTCTGGGGCTGTCTAGTTAATACTCCATTTCAGATGGAGCACTCCTGAAAATTTAATCAGAAATTGGATGAGTTTTTCTCTTTTACAAGATTTATATAAATTAAGATTGGCAAAAAGAATATAGGTAATCAGTATGAGAACTCTCAGTTTTGTATCATAACAAATAGACCTTCAAGAGAAACAGTGTTCTCTCATATTCATATGCAAGTACTGAGCTAACAAAGACATTTTGCTTCAAGAAACTTCAAATATTTTAATGTTTCTCTTATAGTGAAGAATTTCTGAGCTATTATGCACACTGCCTAATAGAAAAAAAAACATTTTAAGCTTTCTTTTTTTTGTTTTTCAAAACTGTGGAGTTCAACATACTTTTAGCTCTTTTCCCTACTTTAGCTCACTTGATTTTGATAAAGAGCCCATTAGACCCAGGCATTTTCTTAGTAAAGAAAAACTTAATTACAAACATTGTATTGTAATGCAGTTTTCAATCTAATTCTGAGTGAATTACATAATTTGCATTTACTCATGTTTCTGGCTTGTTTTCATGTATGCAGATGGAGGGGAAAGCAAAATCCTTCATAATTCGATTCACCTTTTTCTCCGAAGCATGGTTAGGAAATGGTTGGATCGCTGGTTTCTTTATCTTTCCCCTCACTCCTGTGGATAATAGTTATCTACACTTCAAACTAAAAAAAAAATATGATTGGTGAGGACTATATGACTTGAGCCCAGATCTTGGGTTTGAGCGTTGACTTTACCACTTACTCTGAAATCCTGAACATTTGTACTTTTTTCAAGTTGTTTTCTTACCAAGAAAACTAGGAAGATAGTAGTCAGCTCCCCAGTTTGTTATGCAGAGATGGTCAGATAAGATAACCAAGCAGAATGCATTTAAATAATTCCTGGTACCCAGTGGAAGATTTTGAATCCGGTTTATGAGGCAATTTATTTATTTATTTTTTTACTCTTTTCTCTAATGTTTCAGTCCTACCAAGTATATTAATTGGGTAGTTAATACCGTACTTTTTCCAATGCTCAAGAAAAAAGAAAAAAAGCTGTTAGAATATAGCACTTTTATTCTAGAAGGACAATTTGTTCCCTCCTTAACAAAGAAATTATTATTTTTTAAATAGTAACAACATAGCTTAGTTTTACAGTTTACAAAACACCTCATTTTGATCTCACTGTCGAAGCCAAGTGAGAAACATGGATCTGAATCAAAATTCAGTCTTAGCTCACAACAAGAAGTATGTGGACTGTTTTATAGTGTGAGGTCTTCAGGGTCATTTCTGGCAACTGGCATTACTAGGTAATGAGACAAGAGAATATAGTAAAAATACTACAGGCTAGATACCCTCGGTTTTTCTCTTGCAAATGTCATCAATCATCTCAGAGAGATGCTTTCATTGACATATTGTCAACAAAGATTCATTTGTCTACTATCTCGATGGAAATGTTTATTAACCACTTTCTTGGAGTGAACAGCTTGTGAGATAAGGGAAAACTGATTGCTTTTTTCCAAGCAAATGAATTTTATTATTTGACAGGTTCTCCAACTTTCCTTTAATTCCTGCTCACCTGTGGCGCCTGTAAACCAGTGAGCATTCAGACCAGCTGGCATTCCTCCTTTGCCCCGCCTGTTGCCTCAGCCCTGCTTAGCTAGTGCAGAGAGGCTGCCATAGGCCCCAGCAGCCCTGGCCCTGGTGATTTGCATCAGTTGGCGCTCAAACACCTCTCAGGACTTCACAGCCTGGTAGCTGCTACTGTTCTCACTTGTGCCCAAACCCTGTCTTTGCTCTAAATCTTATAGGGACTCTGCTTCCCTCTCCCAGATTCCTTATATTCTAGGAAGCATTTTTATAGATATATACTTATTATTCTAAATACTAGGCAGGGAGAGATCTGGTTTGGAATTGAGGCTTCACCACTTTTCACCTGTGGCCTTTGGGCAAGTGACTCATATCGCCTACCATCACAAATGTCCTCAACTTTACACCTAAGATAACAATAAGGACCTTGAGATTTTCTGTAAGGAACAGATAAAATATATCTAAAGATTCTGACACATTATTGATGCTACAGGTGAATTTAAAAATAGAGGCTAATATTTTTCTCCCAGGTAGGAATGAGATGGGGTGAAGGCATGGGGTGTAGAGTAAGAGGGGGATAGGGAAGTATTGGTAGCACTGTCCTAGATTCTGGGCATGTGTCAGTGGACAGAACAAACAAGGTTCTTAGCCACATGAAGCTTAAATTCTAATAGATTTAGATAGCCAGTTGCTCTTCTAAGAACAATTTCAGTGAGATGAACAACAAAATGCTCATTCTAGATATTGAAGAGAAGGGCAGGGAGACATTAGTCCCCAGCAGAGGAGCGATTCTAGAAGATGGAAGGCAGGAAGAATGGTGGGTGAGGAGGAGTGAAGGAAACCACAGCCAGAATGTGTCCGCGGAGGGCTGCAGCCAACGAGGACCCTCTGGCCTGTAAGGCAGCCCTGGCCAGGTCTCCCTGCCCAGTTCTTCTCAAGGTTTGTAAAGCTGGGTGCAAATGGCTCTCTCATCATCATTAGACAGAAGCACCCAAACAGGACCACATAAGGGATGGCTCTGGAGACATAGTATGAAATTGTACCTGGAGCCCAGCTGTGAGACAGCCATATAAATTCATTAGGCTAGAGTTTCTGTACGATGGGTTTGTTTGAAGGTATAAGAGGTTTCCCTGGCATAACCTCACTCTGGAAAAATTACCACCCCAGTTGTCCTCTATAAGGAAATTATAGGTGAAAAGAGAAGTCTCATGACCTCTGGTATCCTTTGCCGAAATGATCTTTTGAGCCTATCACAGTAAAATGTAACTTGCATGTTTGAGAATTTTAAACCATTCTCAAACCCAGTTCCCTATGATATTAATTTCAGAACCAGAAATACTACCTCTCTTAAGTCACTTGGGTAGCGCATGAGGTTTGATGGAGTGCTTCTGATGCCTTCATCATTTCCATCAGCTTCATTCTATGATGTGGAGGCTTCATGTGTGTACTGTGATTATTTTAATGATACCGGATAAGAATTTCAGAGAACAGCTCATAACCTAAACTTCAGTATTCACGAGGAGGAAAATGCACATTGGGGATGGTCCGCGGGGGGTGATGGCAAGTTTAGTGACCGCTGCTTGGTGCTCACACAGGTCCTGCAACCTGCTGCTATCTTGTTCTGCCCACATATTCTAGGACCTGGTAGGAGACAGAATCAAGTCAACATTGCATTTTACATCTCTTCTCCTAAATGTATTCATGCTTTTCATGTGGATTTTATGTAAGTCTGCAGAATGGAGTTCGGAGGTATTTGGAAACGTTATTTTGCTCTCAACTACATTGGCTTCCTTCATGCTCTTGGGATAACTGTGAGTGGAGATTAAATACCAGTGGTTTAGATAGTACTTCTTTTTTATCTGCAGCTGTGATAACTGAGCATCACAATGCTTGCAATTTCTTTATCATCTAGTGCCACTTGTTGAGTCTTTTAATAATATCAGTGATCTCGGAACCATTTCCTGAGAATAAAGATGTGCCTGTTCCTTCTATAGTGTTAAGAGGGCATGTAATCAACAGGCGAGCACCCCTGCAGTCCTGCATTGCCCTACTTTCCCAAATTCATCCCTGGCTCCGCTTTAATTTCCTAAGTAGCATTTTCCTGATAATTTTTATTAAAAGGACCTCCTTGGTATAGAATGGTGATCGCATTAGGGATGTATAGTCAGCTTTTAATCAACAGAGGGGGACGTTAATACCATTATAGCTCATTTTCAAAGCTCACTTTAATTTTAGGTTATTTTCTATTGCTATTTCAGAAAGAAATTAACCTTCTTAAACATTTGAATGAGTGGAATTCATGGACTTTAATGGAGTTTTGCATTCCAGTGCCTGCTCTACCACTAACGAGCTTTGTATTTTACCCAGTTGGAGCTGTAGTATTTTACATCTATCAACTTGTGCGGAGGGAGGGAGTTGGTGTAGAGTATCATGATCTGGGAAGTCTCTAATTTCACTTTAATATCACATCGCATAAGCACCCACTCTGGTTATACTGACCTACAATTTAGAACACTTAAGAGTTTGCACACACAAAAAATTGTTTTTCATTTGATCCTTAAGACAACCTCATAAAACAGTCCAGGTATAGTTTATATCCTTTTACCGATATGAAAACTGAGGATAAGTTGAACAAAATATATTCTTTTTAAGTGGAAAAGAGGTGCCCTGCTTCATTCAAGGTGTGCAAAACCTAAGCCTAGTTGTTCCTTTAAAAGCATCTCCCCTTGAACATAACCAGTGATCCTTATTTCCATTGATTCTAAATAAAGAAGAAAATCCTAGAATTTGGGTCATTCTAACTACCTATGACAATGTGATATTTCTTGGTTAAATTCTTTGCCTTTGCTAATCAGGAGAGTCAGGAGGCAGGGCTGGGGTGTGGTTAAGTGAGGGGCTTTATCTCTGGTTTGTGGTATAGTAGTTTGCCCAGCCTGAAGCTGATATATCATTCATTGTTAGTGAAGATAAATTGAGCTTCCACAAGGACCATAGATTTGTACTGTGTGTTTAGAAATGGAGAACAAGTTGGGCATTACTTACACCTTGAAGTGGGAAGAGGGTAGATCCTGGTGCCAGATGGATGGAGCTCATTCTAGCTGCCACTTACTAGCTGTATGACCTGGGAAGTCACTCATCCTCCATGTGCATCAGTATTGTCATCAGTAAAATGGAAATAGGAGTGTTATAAGCCCCAGAAAGTTGTAAAGAATGGATTAATAAATATGTGTCTTTGCCTACTATGAAATATGTGCTAAAGAAGTATGGACTGTTATAATAGAAGTATATATTTATTGGCTATTTTCTGTGTCAGACATGAGTTCAGTGATTCATATATACAGGGTGAGGCAAAAGTAGGTCTACATTTGTGAGTATGCGAAACAGATTTTCTTGATTTTTAGAGAGAGAGAGAGAGAAACATCCATGTGAGAGAGAAACATCAATAGGTTGCCTCCGCACACCCCCCGACCTGGGATGGAACCTGCAATCTTTTGGTGCCAAGGATGATGCTCCAACCAACTATGCCACCCAACCAGGGCCACAGAGTTTATTCTTGTATTATTATTTATTAATTATTGTATTATTTTTCCATACAAACAACTGTAAACCTAATTTTGCCCCACCCTGTTTTATGTCAGGAAAAAACTATGGAGAGGTTAAATGATTATCCCCAAATTCACACAGCCAATAAGTGGCAGTGCATTTCTTAAAATTATACCCTCAACTTCTATACTAAAAATGGTTGATTTTTTTTAGTACAAGTAGCTTAGAAATAGAGAGGGTAAAAGTAAGAAGCCCATTTCAGAGCATTTTGGGCATTTAAGCTGACACAGTAACATCTACATTGCAAACTTTGTCTTGAAAAGAAATGTTTGATATTATTGCTATAATCTCAGTCTTCAGTATATTAGTTCAGAAGATTTCCTTCCGGGTGTCATGTTTTTTTAAATAATTTTTTTTTTTAATATCTTTATTGATTTTAGAGAGAGGAAAGGAGAGGGATAGAGAGAGACAGAAACATCAATGATGAGAGAGTCATTGATCGAGCCCACAACCTGGGCATGTGCCCTGACCGGGAATCGAACCCAGATCGCCTGGATCCTAGTTCGGTGCTCAACCGCTGAGCCACGCCCAGCCGGGCCATGTTTTTTTAAATGTAGTGACTTTGATTTAATTTTTAACTATATAGAAGAAAACGGATGTTTAGCACTGATGATCTATGATTTTAATGTTAAAAATAAGTTTATTAGAGTGAAAAGAAAACATGCCTCAGTATAGTACAGATGCCTGGATGAATTTGGATTGCAAAGAGATGTGATGATTCAGCTATTAACATTGATTATTTCCATTGTGCTCTGCGAGTGAAAACGCTTTACAATCACCAATTACTTGCTCTCTTACATCTCCGGAAGCTTAATATTTCCATCTCCTTTTTAGCAAGAAAGATGGTTCATTGAGAATTACATATGTTTCCAAGTTTAAAGGTGGTGAGTGTTTTGAAGAACACAAGCTTTAGAAAACTTAGATCCAGGTTTTAATTTGAGTATCTTTGATCAAATTACTGAAACTCTCTGAATCTATTTTTTTTTTTTTTTATATAAAAGGAAGGGTTGTTTTAACTTCACTGAAAAAGCCTATGTCAAATACAAATACTGAGCGAGGTACTTTATGATGCTCCAATAAAAGTCATTTCTGTGAAGACAGGTCTATGTAGCAAAACAGGAATTGGTGCATGTTTATCTACATTAGTTAGGGTTCTCCAGAGAAACAGAATCAATAAGGTATTTCTCTCCTCTCATGCCCACCTACCTACATCTATCTGTATATCTACGTATATATGTACACACATCAAGAGAGAGATCAGTCTCTATCTAGATATCTCTACATATCTGTCAGTATATATATACCTAGATAGATAATATCTATTTTATTTATATATCCACATCTAGATTGCTCTCTTGATAACTATTAGTATTAACTAATTACTAATATTAGCTCTTATTAACTATTATCAAATATTAACTATTATGACAGAGATGGTGGGGGCTACAAGTGTGACATTTGTAATGCTAGCCAGCAGGATAGAAATTCAGGAAGAGTTCATATTCTTGAGTATGAAATCTGCAGGTGGGCCAGCAGGCTGGGAAATCAGGCGGTACTTCTATGTTGCAGTGTTCAGGCAAAACTGCTGCTACTTTTGGGGATCTCAGGCTTTTCTTTAAGGCCTTCAACTGACTGGATGAAACCCATCCACATTACAGAGGGTAATTTGCTTTACTTAAAGTCGACTCACTGTGAATACAATGTCCACAATAACCTTCACAGCAACATCTAGATTAACATTTGACTGAACGAATGGGCATCATAGCCATGCCAAGTAAACACATAAAGTTAGCCATTACACCATGGGACTTTGTGGTGGGGGGGCACCACTACACTGGTAATTGTTTTAGTCTGCTACGTTATGTTATTAAAAATGTCTTAAACCCATCCCACAGCCAACTGAGATGGGAGGATTGTTAATGAAGGTAAATCATAGGAAAAAGCACGACTTCGGTGCTGGAATTCCTACTGCTGCCTGAGTCTGTAGTTAATAATTGGACAGGGATGACAGATAGGGTGACATGGGAGCAAAGCCTGGGAAAGTGTACTTGATTCCTTCAGAGGTGCTTCTGGGATCTTATCTTCACCTCTGCTCAGTCCCTTTGGGGATTGAACACTCTTTCCACAAAGGTGTCCTTATTAATGTCAGGTGAAAGCGATCCCTAAAGTTAGCACTCTGAACCACACTATTATGCCAGAATGATGGGGTTACTGCTCCCTTTGCAACTGCTGCGGCTGCCTTGTTTCCAAGGAAACACTCCTGCTGTGCAGATGTCAGAACATCAGTCACTTATTTGAGTCACATCTGAGATGTAGCTGGTACTTTGGAGGGAAATGTGGGAGTTATCCATCCACTCTCTGTTTCTGATGGAGCAACTTAAGACATCCCTCCAAAAAAAGATAATTCCAACACTGCCTTTGTGAAATGAGAGTCTCAAAGAGGGTCATAGGTTCCTTGTTATGAGTACTCAGCCCACATTCTCAGTGGGATCACTACCATCCATTTGGGGATATACATTCTCAAAAGAAAATAAATACCAGCCACCCAAGCCTTATTGACAAAAATTCTCAGATTTTTGAGAGTGTGTTGCTGGCTTTAGCATCTCAGATACTCTACTCAGAAAGGTGATCTGTGGTGTCATAGGTTGATTTGGGACTCATATATAGTATCTTTAGTTTCTCACAGTAATTTTTCCATAGGCAGATTACTCTAGGATACAAGGGGCCTGTGGGTGCATTGACATTTTTTCCCCAAAATAAAAATCTGTTTCTACAGGATAAGAGAGTTCAGACACTGGTATGTGATCACTGATCTGCCCATGTGGGCTATCTCTCCACAAAGACCTGTAAGGAAATAATACCACTAATCATTGGGGGAGAAAATTCCCATTGAAGTGCTTCATCTTCACATTTATCCCTCCTATTCTATTGAGAACTGACAGAAGGCTGCTATGAGGTGGTCGTATAGCCTGGCTGTTGACTTTGACACTTGTTACAAAAGGCCCAGAGTGAAAAAACTCCTCCCTTCCCCTGTGGCTGGAGGCCAGAAAGGCTGCTACCTGCCCATGTGCTCTACAGGGGAGGTGTGATGGTAATGGCTTTGGAGGCGGCTTGGAGGACTGCTCCTACAGACACTTCCTCAGATCATATTTAATGCCCTTTCATATTGAAGGAGATGGGTTCAAGCTCAGGGTATTGAAAGTGAAATCAAAGTTTTGTTGCACACTATATTATGGGCACTAGTGTGCCTCTTGGCAGTCCAGCTGCGGTCTTTCATTAGGCTGGGTTTTTACCTACTTGCATGTTTCATTTGTCCTCTTGCTTGATGGATAGAGAGAAAGGGGAGCTGCTTCCACTTCCTTGGGCACAAAAGATGTCTGTTGATGTGGGAGGCAGGTGGGGATTATGTGTGCCCACTGTCCACAATTTCTCCCCTGGGGAAAACTGGCTTTCAGTTACACAGAAGATATATGAACTTTGATGACTATTTAAAAAACATTTTCTTTGACCATTGAAGTCTGGATTTGTTGAAAACTCGAATGGTAAAAAAGCAACAAAAGAACATTTTGCCTATTGGCAGATCTGTTATCTTTGAGACACTAAAAAACATACTTTCCTTTGCCTACCCCATCTTCTTAGTACAGTGATTTATTCTGACATTGTCAGATTAATCAGAGGATCTGATCATTTTCACAAGAGAAAACAAATGTTACTAACTCTACCTCTGGAGAGAGAGCCTGATACAAGAATATCAGGGTTTTGTCTCATGGGTCAGAGCTTTTATCATTTAGTTCAGTCCTTACCTAATACTCACATCTGCACACTGCTCTCTCAGCCTGGAGTTTAAAAGGGGAATGCTTTGGTTCATGGGGGGAAGATTTCTTTCTGGGAATTCAGGACCTCAGTCAATTTTTCAAATGTTTTCTAAGGGATGTAGCTGTGTGTGGATGAGAATTTCAAGGCCCCTGTATTGTGGAAATTGGGTAAGTTTTTACAACTCTATTTGTCCCCATGTAACATAATCTTCCATTAACATTCACACAACTCTGAGGTTAATAATTTTGTCTCTTGTGTTTTGACTATCTTTTTAAAGCCTCTCTAGATGTTTCTGTGTTTGGCATCTGAGTTCCCATTTTAATAAATACCTATTGATGTTCTTTCTGCTTTTTTGCTAGCTTTTTTCCTCCCTGGAGAAACCTCTTTCTTTTATCTTATTAAGACAATTAGACAACATAATTAGGAAGCCTTGTCCAACAGCTGCTAGAAAGAATAACAGGCAATGGGAGCACTTGTGGAGCGAGTGTGGACATGGGAGGGGTCACACATGTGCTTAGAATATTATGCCTCACACCCTAAAATGTACAGAAAAATCAAAATAATTGCACTCAGAGTGACCATGTTGTAGAGGTCAGTGATATACAATAAATTCCACAATCTCTGGGTGACCTTAGTCCATGTGCTGCCTTGTCCTTTGCTTTTGTTTAAAAATTGCAATTAGTCTTATCACACAATTCTCAATTTCTGAAAAATCTATATTGCTTTTTGATAGTACATAATTTTCTCATTTTTATGCTAGATTTTTATTTGCCTAAATCTGAATATTTGGCTAACAAGTAGTAGACTAACTTCCCACTGTTAGCTACGGAAAGTTACACTTTAGTTCAAAAGCTTTCTCTATTTTGTTTTCAGGCAAAGGTGTTGAATACCTTCTCAGGCTGGAGTGCTTTGAATTAACCTTGTGCCTTTCATCTGAGTGTCTTACAGTGTCCTGGCTGTATTTTCTCATTTAGACATGTGACTGACTTAGGAGACAGGAGTAGAGTGGCAGCAATCCTTTGTACATAAAGACTTGGAACATAGAGAATTTGAAACCATGTGATATCAACTAGGAGAGATAGTAATAGAAGCTAGGATCACTACGAAGTGCTGAGTAATGGACTGGAATATTTTCTGTACACCAGGCACATGGGCTTCCCTTGTTTGCAGCTCAGAATGAGGGTCTCTTTGGCTGTCAACTATGTGGAAATTTTATCAGCCATTCATCAGTGTTTATTCTGGAACTCCTGAGCTTGAGGTTCCTGCTTTTGCAGCCAGACTGTGGACATCATAAGGTTCTCAACACCCCCTAGAACCTCAGCTTTTTCTGACATCAAAACTATCTATGCCAGAATTGCCCTTGGAGAGTTAGGACCAGTCAAAGCATCCATTCCTCCCAATGGTGAGCAACCTCCTCTAGAAACCAAAGTTCCATTTTTTGACCTCCTGTACTTTTGTACATTAATTCCCTACTGTTCAGTGATTCTTACCGAGGTTCATCACTGTGCTGCTGACCTCCTATAGCACTAAAATCACGATGCCCTCTAGGAACCCAGTTTAATTATAGATCAACTTCCTGCAGCTTTAATATATTTTTATTACTCAGTGGTTGCTGGTAAATATTTAATAACTGGCTCTCTGAAAACACATGGATATATACACATAAGTTTTTAATATATTTTACTAAAAAAATATATAGTACACATTTTAAAAATATTATATGATATTCTATTATATATTCCATATAGCCAGTTGATATGCACAGAACACTTCCATTGCTTTTTTTCTGCTCTTCTCTCATATCTATACCCAATCAGTGGTTGCAAATATATGTAGTTCCAATATAAATGTTGATTGATATTTTCATTTAGATTGATGAGTAAGGTGAAAGTGAAACAGTGAAGGCATCTGTCAGAATAATGCTTATTTTTCAATGGTGTGTCCTCTTTGCTGAATTAGATAGTGGTTTCATATACCATGAGCATGTTTACTCAGATTTTTCTTTGTGCTACTTACAGTGAAACTCATTTGAGTTATTTTCTTCATTATTTCCTTAAGTATAAACCATAATTTGACAAACTTTTTTTAATGAGCCAGGTAGTAAATATTTCAGATTTATAGTCATACGGTTTCTGTTGTAATTACTCAAATCTGTCATTATAGTGGAGACATAAACAATACTACTGAGTATTGACTGTATCCTGATAAAACTTTATTCACAAATACAGGCAATACGTGGGCAATGGTTTGTCTAGACAAATGACAAAACAATAAATCAAACCCTGATCTGTCGCATTAACTGGCTTCCATGGTATATAAACTCCATCACGGCAAATTTCAGGCTATTAGTATGATGTTGCTGAATGTGCATTTGGAAAGGTATATGCAGTAACATAGGGCTTACCTATGTTTTTAATATTACTTAATTCTAAGGTCATGTAGTTTAATTTTAAGTAATTATTATGTTTAACAGTCGCCTGTTATTTCTGAAAATTTTGTAATTGGTTCTTGCAAGCTGGTATGAGCTGGTTCTACCACATCACTTCTTTTCCTGCCACATGTCCCTTTGGAATTTTATTATTTCATACTCTGTTTACTAGGGAACTGGGAAGACGACCCATTCATTTATTCCATAGACGTTTTATTGACTGTCTACTGTGTCAGACACTCCATAGCAATTCCCTGATCCCCCTCTGCTACTTTTAGGTACATTTTCTTCAACTCTCCTGAAAAATGCCCACACCTTGGAGCTTGACTTTGTTCTAACCTGCAATTTTCAACCCTTTTCATCTCATGGCACACATAAACTAATTACTAAAATTCTAAAATTTTAGTAATTACTAAAATTACTAAAAATATATTTTTTGCCGTCTGACAAAAAACAAAACAAAAACAGGTATAATTTTGATTAATTCACACTGAATGGCTATTGTCATGTTGGCTGTTGTCATATTTTTATATGACAATCTAAAGGGAAAGAGGTCAGTGTCCCCCAACTAAATAGTCAGGTGTTGCTCGTTGCCGGGACACACCAGTATGCGGTGGAACACTGGTTGAAAATCGCTGTTCTACCCCAGTGATGACACGGGCGTTCTGTTAAATTCATTGATTACTTCCCAGCCTTCCTCTTCGTCTTCCCCTGACTGCCACTGCCTTGCGGATGATCTTATTAACATTCCAAGTAATGTAGTTTTAAAATTTTCAATGGCCTTCAACACTACTCTAGCAAGCTACTTTCGTACATGTTTCCTGAACTTATCATCTCGATGAATAGTTTAATATCTTGAGCTCGGATATCTTTGTAACTTAATCCATAAACCATGTTATCTTCCTAAACTGACGCTGAATTTTTAACCACCGTGAAAAGTGTGAAGCGCTTGACATGTTTCTCCCAAGCAGCCTGTTCTGATTCAACCTTATTACTCATCGTGGGCCACTGACATCATTTCACACAGTGTCACCGCTGTTTTTAATATGTCATCTTCTTGGTCTACTGCCATACTGCGAAAACAGCCCTGGATATATGAAACCATCTTTTTCTTTCTTTTTGCTTTTCCTGTACCTCTGCCGTGGGTCCCAGGTGATGAGCGATACCCAAATGCATGCATTTCCCTCGTAACTACTCTAGCCCACTCCCCGCCCTAACCATTGATTGGGATGCACTCCACGGCCCATTGCGGGAGCCTCTGCTCTCAAGAATGATTCCGGCTCTGCCTCCCCCTTCTCAGCTGGCAAGCTCGGCGTTCCCACCCAGGGCCAGGTGAGGCGGGCTGGGGGGCCAGAGCGTGCGTCAATTTTCTGGAACAGTTTCCTTAATCTGACCAACCTACTCCTGGGGAGAACGGAATGCTGAACCTCACAGTCTGAAGAGGCCCAAGAGGATACGGGGGAGTGGAGTCTTGGGGTATATTTAGCCCTAAATAGGCCCAGATCCGCATTTCCCCTGAGGTTTTCCCTTGGCCTGCTCATCGGTCACTCTGCAAGTCCTCCCTGAGCAGTCACATTCGTGACTTTGGCTACAACCAAGAGGCTAATGACATACCGGTCTTTACTTGCAGTTCATACCCTCGTTTGTGCTTCGGAATTTTATTTATGTCTACATGTCTTCCTCTGCAATTCCCAAAAGCAAAAGCAGCTTAGCATCCCCATTTCCCCAAGCTACGCTAATGTAACTCAGCCTGCCCAGAGGCTGCGCTTCGAGTTTCCCCGCTTGGTGATCGGCGGGTGGGCACGGAGCAAGCCCTGCTCCTCCCTCTCCTCATTCGCCACGTCCACGGGTGTCCGAGTCCAGAAAACCTCACCTCCTAAGACCTCTTTCCTTTTTCTCTGCCTTTGCACCGTCTATCGCTTCACCTTTAGTTCAGTAATTCTTCCTTCTACACCTTCCTGTAACTGCTCTCGTCCATTCTGCTAACCCTTTTCTATGCTGTTACCAGTTATATCCCAACATAAAAATTCCAAATCTCTTTTGAATGACCTCTTACCGATCAGTCGTACCTTCCGAGAGGGCTCTGCCTGCCTTCTGACCTCAGTTCTTTCTACTCCCTTTCCTGCGCCCTCAGTTTCCTAAGATCCATTCTTTTGTGAATTTTCACATTTTTGTGTGTACCATACCTCAATGAGAAAACAAAACAAAGCATTTGAAGTGAGTAGCAAATAGATACAGTACCTGATTAAATAAGAAAGGAGGGATTATTTAAAAATTACTTCGTATTAAGAGAAAGGAAACAGCATTTTAAAGGCCAGAAGAATGACCATTTTTCTGAAAATCATCTCCTGCAGCCTCTAGGAAATTCAGCAATTTTAACTGCACACAGGAAGGCATGATATTAAGGAAAATGAACAGATAAAAGAGTATGTGTGCTGAGAGGGACAGGCTTCATCAGGATAAAATGCACAGTGAGATAACTGATGCATGTCAGAATTGCTACAAATTAAAATTCACTTGGAGGCAAGCAAAGCATAGACATGCCTCTGAAAAAGAAACAAATTGTTTTAATGTGAAGGGAAGCCTCTGTACTGTTCCAGAGGGAAAGGTCATTTAGATGAAAACGATGATGGAGATCACAGATAGGGACCAGGAAGAACAGAGACTCGATTTTCTTGTGGTTTGGGTTTCTGAAGGGAACCCAGAACAAAGAAACAGAAACAATAATCATACATACTAGATGGTAAGTTTCCAAAATGAAATAAATCAAAACAAATGACCATATTTCAATACATTCTGGTGAGTTTTGAGTGTCAAGAACATAAATATTATGTACAAGCACGTAGGCAGGAGAAAATAAACTTACACAGAAGCAAGTGGCGGCACCAAGCAAAGTGTAACCCCCACCTCTGTCCCGATGACCCCCAATAGGTAGGCAAGCCACCCCAAACCAGGACAGAAATCAAGTAAAATAGGCTTGCAGTGCAACCGTGCTTCTACGTCCCAAAACACCTTGCCCAGCGCCCACCCCTGCGGGATGCTACACCTAATGCTTCCTTCCTATGGAACCTGAAGACAACAGCCTTACAACATACTGAACCCAACGGAAAAGGGAGCCAAAAATACCTGATGGGTGGGGACCACGGTATAGAAAAATCACTGGCGGTGAATGCTGACAAATACGCATTGAGTTTGTTCATTCTGAAGATATTGACCCAGTGTTGTTTAAAAGAAAGTCACCTTTCTAGGCACTAAGGATACAACAAAGAACAAAGAGCAGGCCTCTGTTCTCATGGAGGAAACAGTAAACAAAATGTAGGGGACTCTACTTGAATGCCCTTCAGGATGGGACACCTGCTTGTTTCCAAGAAAAGTTGAATAGATATAAAGAAGGTTTAGTCTCAGTTCATTTCTTTCCCTCACTCTACACACTCGACCTGTGTGATGTCACACCCTCCATTAGCTTTACCTGCTGCACATATGTTGCCGACTCTCAGAGCTATGCTCTTAAAGTGTGGTCTGTTGTATTACTGTTCATCCATAATGTCATACAGCCCCGTCCCATTGACTTTGGCCTTAGCTGCAAGACTTGTTTCAGCCAAAGGAATGTGAGTAGATGTGATATACACCAGGTCTGTGTGGAGACCTTAAATTTGGGATGCTACTGTAAAGGACATAGCTCCTATGCAAAACATTGATCTGATTGGTGTTAAAATGTTTGAAAAAATTTTTGGTCTATTAAATTAGTCAAAATCTCTTATAAAGATAATGCCCAAATATGTCATTTAATCTAAAAAGATAATAGTACTGTTAAGTATATTATGGGAATGGATCTCAATGCATTTCTGATAACATTGAAAATTAAGATAACAACTGGGAAAGTAATTTGACTCAAAAATATTCGGGAACATTTGTTCAGAAATTTTATTTCTGGGAAATGACCTTATATAAAATAATTAGAAACTATATTAATGTTAAATACTCAAAAGATAAACATATTAAACCACTAAATGTGGTTTTACATTTTTAATGTAAATTAACATTTGATGTTAATTTAATTTAAATTAATTTAACTTGGAAATGTGGTTAGTAGAAAAATATTACTCCAATCTTATAATTGCTGAGAGAAGGACAATGATAATAGCAAACCTATACTGAACACTCTGCAATACTGGAGAGCAATAAAGGAAATTCTGTATTATCACCAACTGCTCATTAGCACCTATTATATGATAGGCGCTGTGCTAGGTACTGGGTATACATAGTTGCCTAAGAAACAGGCCCTGTCCTCAAATCAATTCATTATTTAAGTCATCAATCAGCAGTCATTAAATGTGACACAATTAAATGAATGTAGTTATAAAGGTTGATGCAGAGTTAAAAACCAAGAAGGCATAATACAGAATATGTGCAGTTATCTAAATATATAAAAAAATATTTGCATAGAAAAAAAATGTTATCTAGAATGCTAGCAGAGGTTGATTTCAAATGGGTGTTTTATTTTGATTTTCAAATCTGTATAATGTATAATTTAAAACGTCTTGATAAAAGCGATGACTGCATCTTGTAAATGGTTGAGACTTCAGACAGGTTGCCCTTTCACTCGCTAGCTCATATAACCCTATAGGCTTCCAATAAAACCAGAGAACATTGGAGAGGGCCAGGAGGTATTTATTTTAGCAATTTCCCAAACATAATAAGATCATAAGAATCACTTTAGTCCTTCTTAAAAGTACAGATTCCTGCCTCCTTTCTTGACTTATAAGTCAAAATCTCCTACAAAAGGGCATGGAAATGTGAACTTTTAACAAGTATCCTGGTAATTCATACAAGCACGAAAATCCTTACGATGACTCTCAATTCTGTGCACTAGAATGAAGCTGGGGAGCCTTAGAAAAACCAGGCTTACCCCACAGAAGAAACTGTCAAAGCCAGAGTATTCTGATGCGCAGCCATGTTCCCAAAGCAAAGCTGCTAAAGAGCAAGCCTCATTTTGCAATCAGTTCCCTGCTATAAGCCAAAGACTAAAATGTTATGTGAGGATAGTGGCTCAGACAGAGCAAGGACTCTGGACTCAAGACAGCCTGAGTTTGAAATGCTACCTTGTCAGTTCTTAACCACAAGACACTGGGCACTTTAATTCTGCTTCATTTTTCTTCTATATAATATGGGCCTATTGGGATCGTACACTATGGTTTCATTATGAAGTTTTAATAAGTTAGTAAATGGAGGGTAAGGATGCCATAAGGATTTACATCTGTGTTTCTCAAGCCTTAATATGAATGCAGATCCTGTGGGGACTTTGTCCAAATGAAGATCATGATTCAGTAGAGATGGGGAGGGGTCTGTGGTTCTACATTCCTATCAGGCTCCCAGGGGGAGTGGAAACTGCTGCTCCACAGACCACAATTTGAGTAGCAGGGAGATTAAACTCAGTCCTGGTTCTGCCTCTTCTAAACTGTAGGAATTTATACAAATTACCCAACCTCTTTGTGCCTCAGTCACTTCACTTTAAAATGGAGATGGTAACAGTTGTTTGAAAATTAAATTATTTAGTACTTGTGGAGAGTTTAGAATAATGCCAGGTCACCTGGGGGACACCTAATACACGTTGGCTAGTGTTACTACTTTTACTATTGGGTGATGTGAGGTACCTCCTCCACCCTTAGACAGGGAATATATGTGTATCAGTCAGAGTAGAAGGATGCTGATAATGCCGATTGAAACGCTTTCCAGGAAGAATGCAAAGTGATACAGCCTGTCTAGCCTGGTGGCATATTTATAAAGGGCTTACTATATAACGGGCATACTTATAACTGCTTTAAATACATTAATGTGAGACAAAAGAGTGGAGAGCTTTGGCTCAATATGCTACCCTCCTTACCTAACACCATCCTCTGGAAGGGAATTCTTTTTTAATATCATATACATTTTTCATATAAGGAAACTGAGACATGTAGCTTTCAAAAGCCTTGCTCAGTGGACTCTCCTGCCTTACAACTTCTGCTGATATCTGGGAAGGCTGAATTACAGCCAACATAGCTGTACGACTAATGCAACTTATTAGTGGAAGCGTCAGGATTTGAAGGCTGCGGTCTGGTTTCAGAGTCCATGATCTTAAGCACTACACCCCTTTTAGTTTAATGCTATTTATCATTGTCTCTTAGACTTAATTCTTTTTGTTCTGATTCCACATTTATATAGCAATTTCTGATTAATACTACCTTCTCATTTAGAAATACCCCCAGAGAGAAGATGAACCAGCCAGGCCAAGCTGAGTTGTTCTGATCACATGGCGGGTGTACTTCTGCCTTTAGAGATACCCGTCTGTCTCCTTAGGCTTATTTCATGTGAATTTGTTCTTGAATAATGGCTCAGCTTTCAGGGGACCAGAAAGAAGGCTTCCTGAGCCTGGAGAGCATAGGGCCACATCCCGAATGCAGTGAGTTACCAAGTAATAAGGTCTCCTGGGAAATAGCCAGCGGCCTTCTCCTGATGATGGTTTCACCATTACACAGGCCTTTCTATCCACTCTTTAGAAACATCACCGGTGAAGAGGCTCCAAGGACAACCAGCCAACCAGCCATCGAGCTATGCTGGCTGTAATTCAACCTTCCCAGTTATAAGCAAAGGTCTCCAGGCAGGAGAGTCAACTGAGCAAGGTTTTGAAAGCCATGTGGAAATAACATATGGAAAAAAAATGGATGACAAACAGAAGTTGAGATAGATATAACACAAAGGAGATAGATATATTCAATTATACTCTTGTAAGATTCTTTTAGTATACATATACAAGTTGCCCTTTCATATATCTCTTTTGGAGAAATGTCTATTCAGGCCATTTGCTTACATTTTAACTGGACTAATCGTTTTTCTTTTTTATTTATTTATTTTTGCTACTGAGTTGTATGAGCCCTTTATATATTTTGAATATTAAGCCCTTATCAGGTACATGTTTGCAAATATTTTTCTCATTTCATAAATTGTCATTTCATTTTGTTAATGGTTTCCTTTGCTGTGCAGGAGCTTTTTAGTTTGTTGCAGCCTCACTTGTTCATTTTTTATTTTATTGCTTGTGCTTAGGTGTCATACCCAAAACTTCATTACCAAGACCCATGTTAAAAAGCTTTAGTCCTATGGATTTTTCTAGTTTATGGTTTCAGGTCTTACATTTAAGTCTTTATTCATTTTGAATTAATATTGTAAATGATGTAAGATAAATGTGTAGCTTCATTTTTTTTTACTTGTCAATAGCCAATTATCACAACACCATTTATTGAAAAGACTGTGTTTTCTCCATTGAATATTCTTGTCTCCTTTGTCAAATATTAGTTCACCATTTACACTTGGGTTTATTTCTAGGCTCTCAATTCTGTTTCATTGGTCTATTTGTCTGTTTTTAATGCTAGTACCCTATTGTTTTGATGACTGTAGCTTTATAGTATAGCTGAAATCAGGAAGTGTAGTGACTCCTGCTTTGTCCTTTCTCTGGCTATTTTGTGTCTTTCGTGACTCCGTATAAATTTTAGGAGTGTTTTCTTTTTTATCTCTAAAAAATGCCATCAAAATCTTGACAGGAATTGCATTCACTCTAGAAATGGTTTTTGGTATTATTGACATTTTAATAATATTAATTCTTCCTTTCCATTTATTTGTATCTTCTATTTGTTTCATCAATGCCTTGTGGTTTTCATAGTAGAAATCTTTAACCTCCTTAAATTTATTCTTAAGTATTTTATTGTTTTTGATCACTATATCATAAAATATGGTTACTTTGCCTCCTCTGTTTTTCCCCTATGTTTTTAAGAAAATATAGGCTTCTGTGCTCTTCACTTTGAACTCATACTTATCAGAATTTTAGCTTTCCATTTCTTGTACTGCCTTTAGTTTTTATTAATTTTGTAATCTTGTAGAAAAAACCTTAGCCTGCAAGTAAAACAAGGTGCTAAGATAGTACATTGTGTAAACTGTGGTCCCATTGTAATTTCCTTAGCCGAGATTCAACAATGAACCTTCAGGTCATTTTCAAATATGTTCTTAAAATTTAATTTCCTTTAGTTTTCATGGCGGCATAAAACTAAGATGTCCCAGTTAAGTAAGGTCATTTTATTAGTATACTTCATGTATTTTTCAGCTATAGTGAGGTACTCTGCAGGGCTTTGAAATGTGCTTAGCTTGAGTGCAGCCTGAGAACTGGAGTGGATATGAAAAGCAGTGTTTTTCAAGTGTTGAGAATAATGGAATCCTGGACAGATCCTGATTTTAGAAATGGTTTTAATATGTTTCTGCAGCACAAAAATTCAGTGCAACAATGTTAGATATATTCTGGGTAAAACTCACAAACATTTTAATACAGAAATATGACAGTGCTCTTAGTTTTATCCTCATGTAATCAGTGAATTTCCTTTTGTACTTGCTTTGAACTACAGAACAAAAGTGTCCTATGTGTAAATGTCATTGCTACGTTTGAGCCTCCAATTAAAAATCAAGAAAAATGCTTTTCCTAAAAATTTCTGAAATACATAGTACTCATTTTTAAATCACTAGTCATGCTATCAATAGATTTCTTGAATTAAAAAGAAAGATTTTTTTTCCTGTCCAATGGAAACAAAACATTTCGAGAGTGTGTGCAAGGTAGAGTTGATGAGCATTTGCTTTGGCAATCCAAAGGACTCTTGTTTTTATTTCTTTTGATATTTATTTGTTAGAACATAAGTAGTCAGGCCCTCAAAACATGTGGAAGAAGAGTTAAGGCAACACGACCTGCCTTGTCCTTTGTTTCCTTGAATCCTTACCACTAAATGTGAAACCATGTTTTTTTGCCTAGTGGTAAATTATACTTGTCTGCTTTGATTTCTAAATTGCCTTGTCCTTCAGATGCTTGCATTTTCCCAGCGAAGTTGAAGTGCAGCAATCTCTGTAAGTCAGAAAAATTCCCATGATGTCAGAGCTGCAGGCAAACCGCCCCCCAGTGCCGTAGACTCTATGTCATGCACTTTGTAAGTCACCAGCCAGAACACCTAATATATATCAGAATTTCAGCAGATTGCATTACCTCATAGGAATTCCTAGGATTGTATTCAGATTTTTTTTACTCAGGTCCAGTGAGAAAATCCTAGTATATAAATGTATGTTACCTACTTCTATATCCTTAGATCAGAATTCATTAGAGTATAGAGTGCGAAACAGGAAGATGAATGCATTCAAATATTCCATTTTTTTATATGAAAATTTAAGTGAGAGACTTGTGAATGACAGTGCAGCCAGTAGATGAAATCCAGGTTATTGAATTTTCCAGAAGGTCACTTTTATTTGGACTCTGTAGGAGCTTAATAACATTTAATCTAAAGAAACAAAGACGTGAGAGCTATGATATCTGTTTCAAATAAATGAGGAATTGCCCGTTGAATGAAGGGTTAGACTTACTTCATTTTGCTTTAGCAGGTAGGACTACATCCAATGGTAACAGGTTATTGAATGCTGAGTTCCACTTAATCTTAAAAAAAAAAAAATCTAAATATTTAGTGGTAGCCTACAAGCCTTCCTAGACAAGCAGTGACTATTTTAGAGTTTGAATGGCCATCAGCCAGCGATGCTGCAAAGAGGACTCTTGATGTGTAGAGAATTTGGACCGCTCACTTCAGAAGTTCATTCCAACCCTGGTTCTGCTACATTTACTCTAGGATCATTGATAGCACCATCTCATCCTTTCTCCAGTCTCTAATTTTCCTTTTGTTTCCCACAAGATAATACACAGACTGGGAGAAAAGAAGCCTAAATTTACCTGTTAATTACTAGCAGAATTATTAATGAACTCTCATAAACATCTTTTTACCATGTCATGCCTTAGCTGCCTCTGAGACCATCTTTTCAGGACTGTAATTCCCAGATTCTTTCACCCATTTTTATGTGGCTCCACTTTAATTCTTTTCTGGGGTCCTGTGTATTTGCTTTCTCTATTCTTCTGTTGGTTTTAATATAATAGTTGGTCATGTGCGAGTGTGATGTTAGAAACTTCTGTTTCCATTTATGTAAAAAAACTGCTTTTCAATAAAGCAGATTATGTTTGACTTCTCAGTGGTCTCATCAATGCTCTCAAATTCAAGGCAAGGGATTGAAAGTGGCATATTTATGGCCCAGCATCAAATGGGCCAAAGACAAGTGAACATACAATTGTTTCTCATTAAATAGATCCCTAATCCCAAACTTTGCAAAATAGATTTCCATGGCAAAATAAGTTCGAGAAATATTTATAATACTGTTTAACATTTATTGAGTATTTACTAAGTGCATGTATGGATCAGGTTCAGTGTTTTACATATGTTATATCATTTTATTCTCAATCTCCCTGTGAGGCAAAAGTTATTATTCTTGCCCTTATTTAATATCTGAGACAAAGAAAAGTGAAGTATCAGCACTGCCTAGGTAGCAAATGGAGGTGCCGGGAAGTGAGCCAAGCAAGTATAACCCCATCTTCACTAGAAGACTTCTCATGACCTAAATGCATTCTTGTGGTTTGTTAATCTTCACAGGAGAAACACCTTATCAACTTTATTCTAAAAATATTTGATTACAGGAATCTTTCATGGCACATGGTGAGAATTTAGTGTTTTCTTTTGAAAAGCACCACCTTAAATTATCCTTTAGTTGTCTCACTAGTAATTTTTGTCTTTTTGATTAGAAATCATTTCAATCGAGGAAATGTTCTAATTAGGAAAAAATCTTCATTTTAACTTGTTGGACTACCACTTGAGATTATTTTTTATTACTGGAAGTTACCAAATAGGACAGAAATTATAGTGTAAATAGCAGTATGTTCAGACCAAGGTTTTGTATGAGTGATAATGATGACAATTGTTTTAGGATGAGTTTAGGGATGGTCTGTTAGGCAGCAAGGGCAAATCATATAGAGAGAATGGGAGTGAGTTTTGTAGGGCTCTATGATAGGGGGTGACAGCTACCTCACAATCCGAATGGAGGTTACCTGAGTCATAGGGCTTGTGACCTTCTCCAAAAATCTCTGCTTCTTGAGAAAGAGTTCTAGTGCATGGTGTTACTGCCATATAGCAAGGGGGTAACTACCTCTGCAACTTCTGGGTTGCTGAGAGATATGGAAGACTGATCCTGTCATATTTACTTAGGCCCAAAGGTGGGCTCTAGAAATACATGAGCTTGGAGGCCACTGGAAACTGCCACAATATGGACAAAAATGATTTGCCTCTGAGGACTACAGCATCATGCCTCATGCTGAAGATGAAGTTAAATGTCACATGGGATGAAAAATGCATTTGAGAGCTGCTTGGGGTTTAGTACCCCTATAGACAGTGAGCTTAATAGGAGTTGATAAGCAATGGAAAGGAGACACAACCTCACCACCATGTACATATGATGCTCATATAAGGAAACAGCAGTTACAACTGTAAGAAAGGACACCAACTTAAAAAGGGCTGTTCCTCCTTCCCTGCTACAACACCAGAGTGGTAAGCCCAGGAAACAAGGAGGGGAACTCTAAGAAGAATCCTACTGCATTTACCTACACCTCAGCCCATGTTTCCTGAGCAAGGTTAGCAATACCAACAACTGGTATTGGTGGCAGGATGAGGTGGGCTCTGCATCAGTACTCCGCTGCTTTAGTAAGTGCAAATACCTGAAAAGTGTTGAAAGGGTTCCAAGTTATTGTTAATGCAGCTTATTATGCAAATTTAAAAGCAAGTTTTCAAAGCACCGTTGATGGCAATTACTAGAAAAATAAAAACAATTTTGTGTTTATGTTTATATTTGAATAGATTGAAATTCCTCAGTAAATTTGATTAGTGAATTTTGATTAAATCTATTTAGTTGTAAACAGATCTATACTTGAAATGGTTCAGCATAATTTGGGGGTTTTGACAAAACGGTCTGTTTTTTCAGTTGTAAAAAGAACATCAGTTTGGAAGACGCTGAGTCATGTTTCATCAGTCACCCAAAGAGACACGGAGTAACCTAATTAGAACAGCTGAGGCACATGGGCTCTCATTTGTCATGAAGGAAAAGGCTGCTTTTAGCTGTAACCGAGGGCCAAACTAAGATGCCAGCGTGTATTTCTGAGGAGGTCTGAGCTATTTTTTTTAGCTTGAAGAACTACATTAAATATACCTTATTTAAATAGGATTAAACCTAGGTGACTCCATGCCAATTGTTCATGGTGTCAGGGTAAGGAGCATAGCAGGTGAAAAGAGCGGAAACATCTCTCAGCTGTCAGCTTCTTAGCTCAGAAATTCCAGAAGCCCTTGGAGCTCCTTCACTCCTCCCGACCTCGGAGGTAGACAGCAGAGTCTCACTCGTGTGCTGAGCAGTGTCATCTACTGTCTGTAGCTCCTTGTCAGAGTGCTGAAGATTCTCCTTCAGAGGGTTTCTATGGAACTTGACCATGAATTTTGCTTTCTCATTTTTCATCTCCAGAGACATCACCCTTAGCTTGTCCACCTGCTGGGAGAGCGACACATTCTCCTGGATCCAGTTAGTGGCCATGGGCTCACAGCTGGGGTCCAGGCTTGCCACGGTGTCCTGGAGAACCTGAGCCTCTGTCCCCACTCTCCAAAGCGAGCAGGTAAGCCGGGTCACCTCTCTGAGGCTGGTGAGCTCGCCACTCTTCTCCTGGAAAACGAATTGCCCTGAAAAAAATCCATCTGAGTATAGCAGAGTTAATTATTACTCTGAAAGTGCTAAGGTAAAACGGTTAGCTTCTGACAAATTTATCTATTTAAGACTTCAGAGTAAGCAAAGATTATGTAGGTAAAATATGTATAAAGGCCTGAGGCAACTAGTAGGAACGTGAATGTTGCAACCAGGTGAAAAGAAAGTTTTGGGTCTTTTTGGAATTATTGTGGAACTCTGGTTGTTTGTAAGGTAGAGCACCTATTTTATTTAAAATCATTTGGTTTCTTGTGCATAAATATTATTGTGTGGATTCTCAGAAAGTGGAATGGTGACTCTCTGGCAATAACTGGTATTGGCAGCAGAAAGAAGATGCAAAACAAAGCTTTGAGTGGATTGGAAGGGTGGGGTCGGGAGAAAACGGAGCATCACAATTTGAACGCTGAGAGCACTAGCTCTGACAGCAATAGCACAATATGAACCGATGGGCCGCTGAAGCCCCATGTGACTTCAAAATTCTCTCCAGCTGGTCTTCTGACTCAGAAAACATGGATAAACAAATTTTACATAAACTAGAGGACTGTTAAAGTTGTAATATACTTTCAAGGAGAAGAGAAATTATCCGTCTTGCATTTTCCACCAACTCAAAATGCAGGAACGTACCATCTAGCAGACATTTAGCCACAAAGCTCCTAGACAAGACCTTTAAAACTAATTTCTTCTTCATTGGGGGTTATTATTTGTAATCAAGAGCCTTTGAACCTTTTCTATCAAAGGCTCATGTGTAGGTAGGAGTCTTGCAAAATGGGAAATATGATGCGATTCCTCAAACTTTTCCTTTATCCAGCAGTGACAGTAAGTCAGATCTTAGAATTATGTAGCCCACACCATCCAAATTAGGCTGAGGGTTGTAACAGCTTACAGTTCTCTGGTTGTCATGAGCTAAATCAATTTCCTTGACAGAAACATAAAATGTGACGGCAGTTAACCCTGGAATTGGTGTCTGAAACTCCACATTGTATAAAGCATTTTTTTCCCTAAAGAAAAGTGCCCCTTTAACTGAAAACCCAGTGTGCATGTTTTGCTGTAATACAGTTAGAAAGGCCCTAAGATGTGTCCATGAAAGACATTTCACCATGTGACTGTCTCTCTAGGACACCCTTCGTTAAGAACCAGATTTTTCTGCACCTTGAAAATACATGGTTACAAAGATATGTGTAGGTACCTTTGTGAAATAATGAAATACCTCAAGCAAGTGAGAATAAAAACACGAGCTAAGGGGTAAGTTCATTCTGTGCCGGAGGAAACAACTATTTTAAACCCTCTTCTAAGTTTTTTAGAAAGCTGATACCCAAATATATAAATCCATTGTTAGTTAATCTTACGAAGTAAATCTAGTGACATTAAAGGCCAAGCAAAGAAACGAGAGGTCCATGTATTCTATTTACCTGGCAAACATTGAAAAAGATGGTATGGTATAGGGAATGCCAGTGTGCCGTAATGGAAAACCATGAAAAATATAGCCACTATTAAGCTGTATAATCTTAGATTCAGTTTTCTCATATTTGAAATAGTATACCTTGTAAAGTTTTTGAGTCTTAAATAGAATAGTACAGTACAACTGCTAGTTGTTATTACTAAGAGCCTCCATTTATGAAAACTCTATCTCCTTCAAGGTCAAATGCTCCTTCCTCTACTCAACTGAAATCTCTGTGGGTTTGTTTTACATGTAGTGGTTTACAAATGTTCTTCAGTGTACTGACACCTAGTCTATGAACTCAAAGAGCTTAGGCTGGCTATAGAGACAGGGCTCATATGCAGGAAGGTAATGAGAGTCATAGGGTTATAGCCAGATGAGCAGAGATTATAAAACAGGGATGCCAAGTAATCCCATGGTGAACTGTAATGTTCTAGGAAGCTTCACAAATAGGTTTTAGGTTATACGGTGAAAGATTTCTATAAACAAAGAGAAAAGTTGCCGGAAGCTGTCCTGTCCTTGCTGCTTGACACAGTAGCTTCAGGGAGGAGACATTTGCACAGCAGATGCCCCATGGGACTTGGCGTACGGCAGATCCCTCTTCCTATGCTTGTTCCCCTTTCTAATGCTCTGTGTCCTTACCTGAGTCACTGCACCAGAAAAGGGCATTGCCCTAGCTGGAAAGTTTTCCCTAGCAGGGGGTTGGATGGGACTGGAAAAGACAGTGATTCAGTAAAAGCCCCAAGGAGTAAGGGAAAATCATGTGCCGCGTATGAGGAACTCAGACTGTCAGCAGAAAGTTTAGGACTTGTTAGGCCCATTACCACAGGAGGTCCC
This sequence comes from Miniopterus natalensis, assembly GCF_054644295.1. Taxonomy (NCBI): domain Eukaryota; kingdom Metazoa; phylum Chordata; class Mammalia; order Chiroptera; family Miniopteridae; genus Miniopterus; species Miniopterus natalensis. Next base: position 31,565,946 of record NC_142083.1, on the reverse strand, counting down.
CCACTGGGGAAAAGGCCTGGGTCCGGGCCCTGCTGCCTCGCCCACGCAGGGCATCCACAGGGAGTCCACCAGTGAGTTCCCACAAGGAATGGATTACTGGGGGATGTTTATATTAATGGAAAACTCTGGGAATCCCCACAAGGAAAGAGCAGCCTAGGAAAGAGATTATTTCAATCTGCACCTGAACCCTTATCATACACAGGATATTACACTGAGGATGGGCTGCTGCAGGGAATGTCAGCGGGGAGACAGGCTGGGTGCCAGACAGGCGGCCAGTCACCACAGCTAAAAACAATCACGCACAGGCCACGGAGCGCTCACTCAGGACTTGCATAACCCTCACATAAGAAAAGCTGGCTTAGTTATTCTCCTTTTAGCTATGTGGTAGAGCAATAAAATAGTAACTTCAGAATATAAATAACAAACTAGAGATTAACCTGTAGAATAGCCTATAGAAATAAAAACAATAGGTAAGACTAAAATTAACATACCTAAACAGATGTCAATTCTTTAGCAAAGGTCAGATAAGAAGGTACAATCATTAACTGTGAAAAGCCAAAATAGAAAACGGAACAAAGCATGATGTCATGTTGTTTAACCAGCAATAAAATCAAATAGTATAAATACAGTTGTAACAAGGCAATAAAAAAAAAAAAAAAGCTGATTGTCCTGATGCTCTGAACGCTGTCTCCGTGTCCTTCATTCTTTGCCGACGCAGTCCACACCTTTGGGGACCCCTGGACTGCTGAGGCTGGACCCTGGCAAAAAGTGAAGGGAATTGGAAATGGGGGCAATGGTGAGTGAGAAATGTGTTATTGAAAGAATGACTTCACTCATCTTGCCAGAGGGCAGTTGTGATAGTCTGCTCAGGCTGCTATAAAAGAAACCACAGACTGGGTGGCTTAAACAACAGAAATTTGTTTTCTCACAATTCTGGAGGCTGGAGGTTTAAGATCGAGGTCCCAGCAGGATTCATTTTTGGTGAGGCCTCTCTTCCTGGCTTGCAGATAACCACCCTAAACTTAATAACTTCCTTAAAGTCTCTATCTCCAAATATAGTCACACTGGGGGTGAGAGCTTCAACATGTACATTTGGGGAACACCAGTCTATTACAATTGTAAAATATAACTCTTGAAAGGTGAGTTGACACAAGATTCCCCAATCAGTTTTTCCTGACTACACATCCATAACCAATGATATTCACATATGTGTCTTACTTCCGGATAATTCCCAGCATATTAGCCAACCCTCTGCCCTTCTCCGTTCACTCTCCACCTTTTTCTTCAAAACAATATACTAGAGTGTTATAGAGATAAACTTGATTCTTTTGCATTTATTTAAAAATAACTCACTTTTTGTTGGGACAGAAGTATTAAAACATTAATATTCACAGTCATCTGTTCCCCGACTTTGTAAGGAAGATTGCATGTTCAGCTCCTGGGCCCGTATTTTGCTTTGATGTTGGGAGGAGAGAATAATTAGAGAGACTCGGGGAAAATTCAGTGGATGTTGGTTGTCTGTTTCCTCCAGCTAGCTGCTCACTACAGCTGGAGTGGGCACATACCCTCCTCTGCCCGCGTGAGTAACTTCTAGTTAACGACATTCTGCTGTTTACATGGTTTGTGACTTTGGACAACCTATGTACAATGGCCTGTGTTTCTGAATCTAGGCACAGAACAAAAACCCAACCAAAACTTGATCCTTTATGTGAATACTGTTGTTATTCAATGATAAAATGTAAATATGACTGTACTTTTCTCGCTGTGTAATTGTGCTTAAAACCATGACAGAGCCTTTAGTCGTGGGTCTTGGCCTATAGAACAGGAGAAAACAGTAGACAGGGCCAGCTACTTGGCTCATGATGCTTTTCTGCTGTCTCTTCCTGGAATGTCACTGACCCCATCAAAAGGCCAATGGGCACTTCCCTTTTTTGAAGCCCGAGACTAGCCCTTTATCTGAGAGGCACTTGAATATTTTTATGTTTTCTGCAATGCTCTTTATTTAAAATAATTGAATCTCTTTAATGCTCCAGTCCATAATCAGCACTGTTCAAAATCCTTTGGAAATATGTTTACCTGTAAGCTTCATTTCTTCCAACTGAAGAATTTTTGAATTTCTTATGGCAGCCTATATTTTTCTTGGACCTTAAGGAGCGACTAAAGGCCATAATTTTCAAATGATATTTTGAACTATACAATTCATAAGTACTCCTGTTGCTCCTGTGCACAAAAGAAAACATTCTGTTAAATAATTGGAGCTGCTCTTGTTAACGCCAATTTGAGCACAGACTTATTGGAATGAATTTATCCACCCAGGAACACCCACTGTGGGTTACCACAGGCAGTTCCTGTAAATGAGCAGCATCCCAATGAGTAAATACATTTCGAAATGAAAAGAAAATCTATTTCAAGGATTTTTCTTATTTTACTTAAGTGTTCTGTAATTGGTCACTAAATTAATTAATGTCTAATATGAAAAGTACTATGTGCAATTATACAAAATATCTTGTTTATTTATTATTAGAAATAGGACCAAAAAAAAAAGTAAACAACAAAAATGCAATTGGTGTAAGTTAGCCTGAATTTGTTGAGACAAAATCTGCTTAGGCTATAACTGTTGCATTATATTGTTTATATGATTTTGGCTGATGTTTAAAATACCTGGGGCTATTTTACAAAGCAAGATGTTGACTCATTTACCCAACAACAGTCTGGGAAAGTTAACTGAAAGCAGCTGATGCAGCGATAATGCCAGACTTCATTATAAATGTCAACAGAGAAAAGAGAGTTTTTTGGTGATACATTTCCTGGTCTTTCTTTCTCTCCTTTCTCTCCTTTCTCTCCTTTCTCTCCTTTCTCTCCTTTCTCTCCTTTCTCTCCTTTCTCTCCTTTCTCTCCTTTCTCTCCCTTCCTTCCTTCCTTCCTTCCTTCCTTCCTTCCTTCCTTCCTTCCTTCCTTCCTTCCTTCCTTCCTTCCTTCCTTCCTTCCTTCCTTCCTTCCTCCCTCCCTCCCTCCCTCCCTTCCTATTTATTTATTTATTTATTTATTTATTTATTTATTTATTTATTTATTTTTGGTCATCTTTGCTGATCAGTTTGTCCTTTTGTTTCTTTAGGCTACTTTGTAGATAATTTATTCTGACTTAACTTCCATGTCACTAGCCTACTCTTTAGCTGCTATTAAACACACTGGTTTCTTAAATTTAGTTAAATAATATTTTTAGTTACAACCTTTCTATCTGATTTTTTGTAGGTTCAAGTTTTCCATTGAAATTCTCCGATTCATCTAGTCTCTTACGCATTTATTCCTATGTAATTTAAAATCTGAATCTGACACCCTCAATATCTGAATCTTCCATGAGTCTTCCTATTATCAGTTTTCCCCCTTGATATTTGGTCTCTTTTTATCTTTTTACATTTTTTATTTTTTATTAAGTGAAGGCTGGACCTTTTATATAAAAAAAACTTTAGGGAAACTTTGAAGCTCTGAATAATATTACAATCCTTAGAGAGGACTTATATATATTTTTGAGGGTATTTAGGCAAGGATAAATCACTTTAATACAATCCAAGTGTTTTAAAGCCAGATTTAATTTTTTTAATATATATATATATATTATTGATTTCAGAGAGAGGAAGAGGGAGAGAGAGAGAGAAACATCAATGATGAGAGAGTCACTGATTGGCTGCCTCCTGCATGCCCCCCACTGGGGATCGAGCCCGAAACCCGGGCATGTGCCCTGACCGGGAATCAAACTCCAATCTCCTGGATCGTAGGTTGATGCTGAATTCACCGGCGGGACCAGATTTAATTTTTATGGGAGTTAATATGTATCAATATGCTTTTTATCCTATCAAGTAACCCTTTGGGCATTCCAACTGAAAGACTGCTGTTTTAAAAGCTTTTTCTTCTAGCCACATCCAGATCTTCAATTTTTCTTTGTCCAGTCTTCTGTGATTATTAAATATTCTGTTCAACTTCTAAATTTCTGAGGAGCCATTTTAGAATCAGTCTAGGGTGAAAGGATCAAATGTTAATTTGAACTCTCGAATTTCTCCTCCCGATGACTTTTCAATTCCTTCAAACAGTTGTCTTACATCTTTTATTCATCTTTTCTTTGTTGTTTGTGGTGGAAGCATTGGTCAGATATAAGCTAATCTGGTATAGCCAGAAATAGGCATCTTGCGCTCAGTTTCCTTTCTTTCTCTTTTTTAAATTAAATTTATTGGAGTGACATTGGTCAATAGGGTCATACAGGTCTTCAACTGTACATTTCCACGATACATGATCTATGTATTGCATTGTGTGCCCACCACCCAAAGTCAGTTTGCAATCAGAAAAAACAGATTACAACATATATCACTTTTTTTTGTCAGCATGATACTACATAACACCTTAATTCTCCCTGAAAAACACTCCAGTATGGTGTCGCCTAAGAGAGAACTTATTTTGTTGCTATCCTTATCTTTCTTAACTTGTTACAAATCTTTTTTTTAATAACATCTCAGGATTCCAGTGGCTTTCAAGACTGATCCGTATCCTAAATGGAATGTATAGGCTATTTCTTTTTCCTCAGGCAGAATATAAAACAAGTTTAACAGAATATTTCTATACACAAATGTAATGTGATTTGCTTTTGGATCTTATCAACCTTTTTTCAAAGGATTTTATATTTATTTCTTAAAGGAACCAAATAGCTTTTAGAATTGGAACGACGATCACATATCAGATTCTCCCTGTGGTCCTAACCTGTCTTTTCTTGCTATTTTCCTACATAAACCATTCACTCCCAACAAACTGATTGAAAAGGTCACCAGTTTTGAGTTGTACTTTTATTTCCTATGTCCATCCCTTGGCTTTTGCCATTACTTATTCCAAAATTCCATTTCTACCATCCCTCATTGAAATCCAATACACTGGGTAAGAATTACTTAAATCATATAACCCTTATGATGCCTGTTAAGATCCTTTAAGCCCACTTTGAAAGTAAGAACATGATCTATAATTCTATGAAATATGCATAAACTTTCTATAGCGTTATGTTTTGTCTTACAGTTTTTGTATACTTTATTATTTCACACATTATTGCTACCTCCTTGAAGACAAAAACCTGGTCCTAAATAGTTTGCATTCCCCATCATTTGAGTGCTTTGAATGTAGTAGTTTATTTACTTATAATCAAGTAAAATTATGAGAACTAAAGATGTTTAAAATTAGATGCAGCAAATACTGTGATTATATTGATTTTTTATTTTGTTTAGCTAACAGAATTATATAAGTTTTTAGAATTCTTTGTAAAGATTAAGAAAATAATTTTATAACATAATGCAAATAAAACTACTTTAAGTATAGAAATACAAATAGTGTGAATATTGCATATATAAATTTTTATATTCCCAGCATTTTAATGAAAACACTATGATATTAGCTCTCATTAGAATGTTGTTCACAATTAATTTTAAGAGGTATCTTCCTTCCTTTGTTTGCTTGTTTTTGTTATTATTTCTCCATTCTCTCCATTCACATCAATTGAAAAGATAAGAACTACAAACATCACAGAAAGTGCCCAAACTTTAACAATTTTCTACTGGAAGAACTTCTCTGCTGCTGTAAAATCTGCTTGACATTTTATAAGAATAATAATTTGAAGCTTCAAACTGTTACCTCTGAAAATTTACAGTATGCATCAGAGGGTAGAAATAAACAAATCTCTACAACATTTTGGCTTGACAATCATTTGCTTTTCAGTGACACCCATTTCTATCTTTAATAGCACCGATTTTTATAAACAAGACAGTCCTATCAAGGCCATACCCTAAATGCAGACGATCTGTTCTCACATAGCTGGAAAGCAGTGCCCACGCCATGCGACTCATTTTCCATTGACACAATAATGAGTGATGGAGTCTCGCTAAATATCACAGACATGTTTTTTTACATGTTTTCCCACCTGCCAATACTCAGTCCACACGGTATTTGTTTAAACATTTTGTGTTCTTTCTGCAACTTAAAGTGGAACCAGTTATAAAAATTCAGCAGTCAGAATTTAACTGACAGTTTCCCACTGAAGCACAGTGCAGAAGGAAACCCAGCCTGCCCTTCCCCAGATGCACTTGTTGTGTCGTGCCGCAAGGAGCATAAAATAACATATGATTGTCAGTTACAGAAGCAAATCGAATTCAGAGATACCCAGGGGGAAGAAAGTGTTGACTGTGTAAGTAAGACTATTTTTATAGTTACATTTTTAACTTAACTGACCTTAACAAAAGGGAAGGACGGCAGCTTGGGGAGTCATTGTTATACTAAAATGCAGACCTACTCACTGCGTATATAATATAGGGTGTCCCAAAAATGCATATACACTTAACAGCTCATAGCTCAGTTGATGTTTCTTTCTTTTCAGGTATAACCTATTGGAATTAATAATTATTCAAAGTGTGTATAGATTTTTGGGATACCCTGTGTAATGGCTTATTAAAAACTGAGACCCTATAATATAAGTAGCTTTAGATACGCTAAAGAAGAAATTTGCTCCTCTAGGTAACCTGAAAATCTTGTTAAAATTTTTTATAAAGTCATTAATTCCATTTATGTTTATTATTTAATGGTCAATATTTTCATCTGAGTTTATTTACACATACATACTTCCATTATGTCATTTTTTTCTTTCTTGATATTCTATAATTGTGTTTTGTTTATATAGTATTCGTAATCTCATTTACAAATACTGTATTTTTGTGAACAATAACATTGAAATAAGCTGTAACTTCTTTTTCTTTCCTAGAATTAAATTTACAGTAATGCCTTTTAATTTCAATAAATATTTAAAAGGCATCTATTTAAAATGTACAATTTAATGAGTTTCGAGAGTTGTGCAAATACTAAAGACACTATCACAATTAAAACAAAAACACACTTCAGTCCCTCCAAATAGAGTCTCTGTGCTCCTTTGCAGTAGATCCTTCCTTTCACCCCAGGCAACCACTCTTCCGCTTTAAGTCTCTATAGGTTCATTTGTATAAATAAAAGGGATACTATAGTGATACTCTTTCATTTCAGTTTTTTTTTTTACCTAGTAAAAATAATTTGAGATTCATCCATATGTTTGTGTGTTTTCAGTCCTTCATTGGCTTTTATTGCTTGTTATCATTCCATTGTATTTTGGGTTTGTTCATCCAATCACCTGCTAACAGATATTTGAGTTGTTTCTAATTTTTTATTATTATAAATAAAAGTGCTAGGAATAGTCACTTGCAAGTCTCTGTGCAGATGTATTTTCATCTCCATCAAATAATATATAAGTGTACAATGGCTGAGTCATATGCTATGTGTATACTATTTAAATTTTTACATAACTGCCAGAGAGTTTTCCAAAGAGGTTGTACCATTTTATACTTCCACCAGTAATATAGGAGAGTGCCAGTTTCTCTACACCTTGGCTAGAAATTTAATATTGAGAATTTTTTTAAAATTAGTATTCTAGTGAGTGTGTAGTATCTCATTGTAGTTTTAATGTGCATTTCCTGGATGACGAATGATGTTGTGCATCTTTTCATGTACTTATTTGCCACCTGTAGATTTCCTTTTGTGAGAACCTGTTCAAATTGTTTGCCCATTTTTAATAGAGTTATTGGTCATCTTGTTAGGTGGTAAGAGCCCTTTATATAGTCTGGATATTAGAAGACATCTGCATTGTGAATATTTTCTTCTAGTCTGGCTTTGTTTTCTTAATCAAGTATTGCAAAGCTAAATGTTTTTAAATTTTATAAAAACCAATTTTAAAAAAACAAACAATTTTCTGTTGTAGTTTATACTTTTAGTATCCTATAAGAAATCTTTTCCCGGCCAACGTCCCTAATCAGCCTGTTGTTTACTTTTCAGAGTCCTCTGGTTTTTGCTTTTGCATTTTTGTCTGGAATTTTTGGTGGTAAAATTGGGAGAGAAAGGCGAAGTGGGCTAACTCCATCTTGGGTGCTTATCTTCTAATAGGATTTTGAGACACCAGAATCAACTATCTAGGTGAGGAAATCTCTCTTGAGGTCACATTGCTTTAGAGATGGAACTTAAAGATGTTCTGGAAGTCTGAGATAATTTGAATACACGGAAAGCGGCTCATAAGGCTTAACGGTACAGATTTGGATTTAGTTTAATAAGACCTCCCTTTTTCTTGTCTCAATTTTCCCCTGGTTCTATATAATATCTAAAAAAGAACTTATTATTTACTTCTGGTGACATCACTAGTATAAAATTCTACAGTCTGGGCTACTTCGCGTATCTCATTTCTTGGAGTATTCTTTCTTCTGTATCGTCTGCCAGAGCTGAAACTTACCCACTTACACCAACGGCTCAGGGGCTAGGGGGTAAGGAGGGATAATGCCCCCCATTTAGGGCAGCATTTAGCACCAGAGACTGCCACGCAATCTAAAGCAGTTTGTTACGGAAGCGTGGCCAGTACTTACTTGTTGCAAGGAGACATTGGTGCCATTTGGGATGAAACTCGAGTCTGTTCAAGAATCTCCCTAATTCCAGGGCACCTCAGAGACTCTTCCTTCTGAGACAGAAAGGGTTTTGTGTGGGGGAAGGTCAGTCCTTAGAGATCTAGTTCGTGGTCCAGAAGCATAAATCCATAAAGAATGGGTCTTCTGATCATCATTTTTGATGTGAGAGGTACGGACTTCATAAGAATGTATTTCTAAAGAATGCAAACGTGTGGAGTCTTGCTGAAGGTTTACTGTGTGTGTGAATTTTGCCGCTGTGACACACAGTGGGGCACGATGACAACAATCGCCGCCGAGCGGCGTCGTAGGGCATCCTCTGCCAGGCACACGGAAAGTTCTCATGTCTCTGGAGAGCAAATTGTTGATCCCAGCCTAAATGGATTTTGATTGAAAGGGAGCAGGGACAAGTGTGTTCAATCCCTCCCAATGTGTATCAAATTCTAAAATAAAAAATGACCACTTTTAAATATTTGTTTAGAGGTTTAAAGAAATATACCACAAATACTTCTAAGTCATTTTTAAGCTAATGGGAATTTTATATATGATAGTAACGTAAGTTCCAAATGATGACATTTGATTAAGTTTCTGTTGAAGGGTTCAGGGACAGGAAATAAATTAAAATAAAGATCTCTTATAATACCTCTCTTGATCATGAAAATGATGAGGCTGTCCTCTCTCCGTGACGCTCCTCGCGAGCAATACCTCTTTTTTCCCTGATAAAGATCAGAGTGATAACCAGACTGGCAGCCATGTGCTTCACAATCCCTGCTTCTGGTTTTGATTTTTATCATCATAAGTGAAAAAGGACAGGTACCTTCCACTCCACAAATGCCACAGTGTAGGTGAGTTTAAAAACATATGAATATGTAACGGATTCTTTTTCAGGCCTGACCAATATTATTACAGACGAAGCAGGTATTTCACACACCTATATGGCAAGAAATCCTGAAGCAATGATATTTAGAGTAATTCCAAGCTGCATACACACGTTTCTGATAAGCTTTCATTTTTAAAGCGGCCACGTTTCGCAGTGCCTCGTATTATTTGTTTTTGCAGAGCTGTCGAGAATATATCTCACAAAAATACATGCTTTCTGTATATTTTGTCACCGTGTTTCGCACTTTCTCGTTGCCTGGCTCATGCGATTAGGGAAGGAAAGGTTCCTGGAATGACTGATATTCCCTGACCTTCCCCTTCTAGACCCCCACAGAGTAAACGCCAGGTATATAATGTTATACCTTCCATTCAGTGATGAAATAATCCCAATATGCAAAACTCATCTAAACAATAGGAAAAAAGAGTAGTCCGAGAACAAAGGCTAAAAACAGCAATATGAGAAAGAAACATTTCCAATCACTCTCGTGTGTGAACATCTAATTTCCAGAACAAAAGAACAAGGGTAATCTAGCAATTTATTAATTATAATCAGCTTGGCTCTATTCCAGAAAAGCAAAGTGTGCGCATTTGTTTCACATTAAAATATCAATTAGAGAGAAACAAGATGGTGGCGTAGGTCACAGCTGCGCCCGCCGCCTCCCGCGACCACATCAAAATCACAACTAAACTACAGAACCACCGTCACCCAGAGCCTCCTGAGATCCGGCTGCACAGAAGCCCCACAACCAGGGAGCTGAAGGAGCATCGAGACCGGGAGGAGGGGCGGAGACGCGGGCGGGGCGGGGCTGAATCGCAGAGACACAGCCGGGGGCCCACACCCAGTGCCGCGGGTTAAACCCGGGAGGGAATCTCGGCGGTGGGGGTTTCCCAGAGGAGGGAGGGGTCCCTGCCCCACAGCAGGCCCCCAGCCCAGGGCCCCAGGGCCAGGAAGAGACGTCCCCACAACTCCGGGCTGTGAAACCAGCGGGGACTGTCCCTGAGGGTCGCGGAGGCTGCGGAGCCCCAGCAGCTCCTCTAAAGGGCCCGGCACGGACTCACTCGGACGCTCCCTCTGAGCCCAGCCCGGGCAGCAGCTGAAAGGACCCGGGACACTCGGGGGGAACTAACCTGCCTGAAGTCGGGGCGAGAGCTGGAGGGTGGCTTCCTCCCAGGCGGAAGGGCCGGCGGAGGCCATGGCTCCCATGGCGAGTCCTCCCCGCACACAGCCGGCAGGCAGGCGCCATGTTTGAGTCGCCAGCACCTGACTCCCACCTTTGGCCCCGCCCCGTGATTCCCGGAGGCCCCGCCCTCCCCACCTGCAGCTCATCCAGGCCATTTCCAGGGGCTTTTCTGTGCAAGCGGCCTCTGGAGCCTCAAGCTTAGGACTTTCCTAAAATCTCTCAAACAAGCAGCAGCGGGCCCCATATGGCTTGATAAGCGGCCCCAGGCCTGGCACTAGTGGCAGCTGCATTGGCTCATAGCATGGCCTCTCCTGGGCACCTCCAAGCCCAGCACAAGGAGCAGCCAACTACGGTTTGCTGTGTAGCTCATGCTGGGTGGCCCTGGGCAAGGCACTGGCACAGAGTGACTTTGCACCTCCCGGGAGGCCCCAGAGACAGTGCACCTGGTGGTCAGACTCAACCACGCTGGATTACAGCCCTACCACAGCCACGAGTGACACACTCAAGGGGCACACTTGGTGAACATCAAAGCTCCACTGAAGTAAATCCTGCTCCGTAGGGGTGTCTCCAGCACAGCAGCTCTCTGGCTGTAGTTGCAGCTGGTCCTCACAGCTGACTGGTCTGGGGGTCAGTTCCTCCCAGGGTCGCCAACAGCAACCAAGGCTCAACTACAACAAGACAGTGCACACAGCCCACACAGGGGAGCACCTAGAAGGCCCAGCTCAGGTGACTGGGGAGGCTGAGCCACTGGACCCTATAGGACACCTACTACACAAAGCCACTCTACAAATTCCAGGAGACACAGCAGCTCTACCCAATACATAGAAACAAACACCTGGAAGCAGCCAAAATGAGGCAAAGAAACATGTCACAAAGGAAAGCACAGAAGAAATCTCTAGAAAAGGAATTAAGTGAAATAGATCCAAGCAAGCTAACAGAGAGTTCAGAATTTTGGTTATAAGGATGTTTAAGAATACTATTAGGGAAATAACTGAGAAAACGGATAACATAATAAAGTACCAATTTGAAATGAAGGCTACAGGAACTGAAATGAAGAATAATTTACAGGGAATCAGCAGAGAGTAGAGGATGCTGAGAATCAAATCAGCAATTTGGAACATGAGGAAACAAAAAACACCCAACCAGAAGAGCAAAAAGAAAAAAGAATCCAGAAATAGGAAGATAGTATAAGGAGCCACTGGGACAACTTCAAGAGGCTCCACATTTGAATTATTGAGGTGCCAGAAGGGGAAGAAAGAGACCAAGAAATTGAAAACCTATTTGAAAAAATAATGACAGAAAACTTCCCCTACCTGGGGAAAGAAATAGACTTACAAGTCCAGGAAGCACAGAGGGTCCCAAACAAGAGGAACCCAAAGAGGCCCACAGCAAGACACATAATAATTAAAATGCCAAAGGTTAAAGACCAAGAGAGAATCTTAAAAGCAGCAAGAGAAAAGCAATTGGTTACCTACAAGGGAGCCCCCATACGACTGTCAGATGATTTCTCAACAGAAACCTTGCAGGCCAGAAGGGAGTGGCAAGAAATATTCAAAGTGATGAAAACCATGGAACTACAACTAAGATTGCTCTACCCAGCAAAGCTATCATTTAGAATTGAAGGTCAGATAAAGAGCTTCACAGATAAGAAAAAGCGAAAGGAGTTCATCACCACCAGACCAACACTACAGGAAAAGTTGAAGGGTCTTCTTTAAGAAGAAGCTAATGAACAAAATAATCTGATGAACTTAATAGATCCAGAGACACTGACGCATGCAATAGACGATCATATTTCAGAGGACAGAGGGAAGGGAGGTGGAGGGTGGGAGGAGATTAACCAAAGAAGTTATATGCATATATGCATAACTCGTGGACACAGACAATAACGTGGTGAAGGCCTGGGGAGGGGGTGGAGAGAGGTGGAGGGGGTCAATTGGGGGGGGAAGAATGGGACACCTGTAATACTCTCAACAATAAAGATAAATTTAAAAAATAAATTAAATTTTTTAAAAAAGAATATCAATTATATTGATTCCCTACATTCATAGACTAAAGGAAAGTACCATAGATTATTAATAGATGAGGGAAAGCATTGGACTAAATTTAATATCACTTATTTTTTTTAAAAGCCTCTTAGAAACCCTAATGTAAACTGTGAATTTCAGGGACTATGATGTCTTGATGTATGTTCATGAATTAAACCATTCCCTGTGATGGGGACTGTTGATCCCAGGAAAGGCCGTGTGTGTGGGGACAGGGGGAAGGTGGGGAATGTCTTACCTTCTGTTCAGTATTGCTGTGGATCTAAAGCATAGAGCCTATTAAAAGTCACATGTGCCGAGTTCCCAGCACAGTTCTTGTACACAGCAGACAGTCAATAAACGGCGTCAGCTGTTCATATTACTGATAGAATTTAATTTTAACTTTTTTTGTTAGGATTAGGTCTATGGGTACAATAAAGTGAGGAGACAATGAGGAGAGGAGAATGTCATCGTATCCTATTGAATAAAATATGATGTATAATCAGGCAACAGAGATTGAGGTGGAAATTCTAATTATGAACCAGCCTGTCGGCATTTTCCTCAGTACCTTCCTGTTTTATTTGTTCATTTCTCTATTTATTTCTCATGGATCTGCCTGCTGAATGATGAGGGCTCCAGCAAGCCATAGACTTACTGCTGTTTGATTTCCTAGGAAGTATTTGGGCAATTACCATTGCTGTCTCTTTTATGTACTGTTAGGTCCTTTCCAGCATCCCACAAAAGAGCAGTTGTTTTTCTTTTTACCACCCATAATATGTCCTGGACATTAGCTGCGAATGCTTGACATGGTGGGTTCTACAAAATGTCATTGGCTTGCAAGTCTCCAAAACTGGAATTTTACTCTGAAAGAATAAAATATGCAGAAAAGTTATATTCAATTTTCCATACTGTCGGAACACGATTAGTCAACACAAAATTGGAAATAAAAATAGAAGGTTGCAGCAGATAAGACAAAATGTATGTAACTTAATTCTGAAGCTAATATCATTCTTACCTAAATTAAGGGCCTATTTGATGCAATTGAAGATTTTGGTAACAATGTAGTTTTCAAGCCAGGAGAGGAACAACACTCAGACTGACAGTCTCCCAAGGATCCTGAAACTAATGGGCTGCCCGGCCACACCTTCACACTTTTACACACCCCGGCGCCTTCCCCCAGCGCGCATGTAGCAGGTGCAGTGCGCAGAGGGCCTGGGCAGGAGAGAAAGCGAGGACCGAGTGCACCCCAGATCGCACTGCTTTGGGGGCTCCCCTTCCAAGTGCTGAGCCAGCCATGTTGATGAGCAGAGCATTAGGCCTCATGCTGTTTTACAAGAGAATAATATCCAAGGAGCAATTCGCATGGGGCTCAACATAGGTTTGTTTTCTATCCCTGGAAATTTACAAAATATTTCTGTCACCTTCAGAAAAGTTCATCTAACCAAAATGACCAAAGATGGGTTTGAAATAACTATATTTGGTGTGCTAACGAGCCATAACTCCTTTTCGTTTGCGCTCCCACAAACGGGGCCTATTTCTCTTGCAGCATTCATCATCTTCTATTCCTGGTAATATCTTATATGTGTATCTTATTACCCTTTAAATTCCGGAGGTCAGGTTTTCTTTCTGATTATTTTTAAGTCTCTACTTCTAACGCAGTGAATAGATCATATCAAATAAATACACAGATGAATGCATGAATGGATGAATTAATAAATATTTGTGCACATACCTAGCTCTTAAAGTTTTGTCTCTTAAAGTCAAGTCTAGCTTCTTCCTGCTTTCCTCCTTTCACATTTCCATTTTAAATCAATATAAATTCAATACCTATGCTATTTCACTCATTCTGTTTGTCTTAAAACGTGCATAATATTTCAGTCTCCACTGTGTAATTATTTCTTTGGGTAGTAAAAGAAAAGCAAAACTTACTTGTTTTTGCACTCATTTTGCTCATGTGTCAATCAGAATATATATCTGAAAGGAATGCCTCTCAAATTTGAATTTTACTTATTTGATCAATTTGTAACCCCAACGTTTACTATACTAAAATTGAAAAAAACTCCCACCAATAGAAATGTCTGTGTAGTAATTTAACATGGAATTAGGGCGTAAATTATATCTCTTCAAGGGGATAGAAAAGTGCATCTGCTCTGCCACTTGGGAAAGTTCTAAGTAGCATATCAAATGGGACAATTTAATTTTGTACATTACAGTGTTTGGCAATTGAACAAGAAATAAATAGATAGGCACTCTTTCAGCTCCAGCCAAATGCCATTGACCTGGATCTAGGATTGACTGGAAGAGAAGGGCTATGGCGGTTAATCCAACTTGACCTCTTAATTCCTGTGTTAAATAAAGTCTTCAAGACAGATAAGAAGGAGCTCTCTGTACCTTTGCTCTGAGCACCATTCCAAGAATAGTTTTCTGCTTAGCGCTGAACCCAGGACTCTGATTCGGAGGCAGAAAACAAGAGAAGGAATCTTTCCACCATTTTTTCCCAAGGGCTGGCCTTGTTTCCACCTCTCTAACCTTAAATTCAGTCACTCCCTCCCTTCCCCACCTCCACCCAACCCCCACACAGATTCTGGAAACAAGTTGTTGGACAGTCTTAAAGTTCAGCATTAAAAGTGTTGTATGTTGCATATATACACAACCCAAGGACATGGACAATGGTGGGAGAGGGACTGGGGAGGGGGAAGGAATGGGGTGGAATGGGTCATTGGGGAGAAAAAGGGACATCTGTAATATTTTAAACAATAATAAAACTTAAAAAAAAAAAAAAAAAGTGTTGTATGTAGCTTTTCTGTGAATGGCTTCTTAGGTTGGGAAAGTTGGGAATCACTGATATTACTGACGCAATTATTGTTGTTTTTAATCCCAGATCTAAGCTTCAGAAAGAACAGAACTGAAAGTACAGAGGTATGGTGGAGACATAGAGTGAAATTCTGTGGCTGTGAAGGGAGAAGCAGTGACCAGGCTTTGCACCAAAGGCCGGGGGAAAGATGAGGAGGGTCTGATCTAAAGCAGTGTTAACGGGACCGAAAGCGAAGGGTGCGAGCCTGTTTAGACTGAACAGTCTTTACAAACATTGGAGATGGTGATGAAAGTTGATTGTCTCTAATTTTTGTCATGGACAGCTGATGCCATTAATTGAAAAGGAGAAGATAAGTAAAGGAAGAATTGCAAGACTTTTTTTTTGTAGCATCTAAGAAAAATATAATTTGGGCCAAGTTAAGACTGACACGCTCAGGATTCTTTGGGAAGAAGATATCTTGGGGAGTTAAAATTCTAAAATTAGAGCTCAGAAAAGAGTTGCTGGCCAGACATATGGATCCCAAAATTATTATAACGAGTTGTATGCAGACTGAGAAAAAAATCCTCTGTTTTATATGTATTACTCCATTTTATCTTCACTGCTGTCTGCTGTGGAAGTTAATACTCTCATTCTTTATTTTAAAGTGACAAAAATCTGGCATAGAGATGTTGAGTTTTTCCTGAGAAAGCCATTACTGTTTGGTGGGTGTATTAGTCTGCTTGGGCTGCCATAAGAAAATCCCATAGACTGGGCCAACAGATACTTATTTTCTCGCAGTTATGGGGCTGGAAGTTCAAGATCGGGGCCAGCATGGTTGGATCTGGTGAGAGCTCTCTTCCTGGCCTGCAGGAGGCCACCTTCTCACTGTGCACCCACCTGGTCTTTCCTCTGGGGGTGCACAGAGAGAAATAACTCTCTTCCTCTTCTTATAAGGCCACCTATCCTATCAGACTAAGATCCTACCCTTATGGCCTCACTTAACCTTAATTACCTCCTAAAAGCTCTATCTCCAGATATAGTCACTTTGAGGGTCAGGGCTTCAGCATATGAATTTGGGGGGCGGGCATAATTTAGTCCATAGCAGAGGGTCTGGGATCTGAACCCATGTCGTCTGCAGAAGCCACACCCTTTCCTGCTAAGCGTATGATGCAAAGCAGTAACTGGCTATGGGTGCCAAGGGCAGTAGTCAAAATGCTTTGTGGGTGTGCTGAGAGCAGATAGGGGACGTGGACCGGCACAGGCCAAGGGTGGTGGCTCTGAATGGAAATAACTGTAAATTAACTAGGAATACCAAAGTTTATAACACATCGTTTTGTCCTTAAGAATACTTCTGTAATATTTTATAGATACTTTATATATAGTATATATACTATACATAGTTTATATAGTATATGCAATATACTTTATAAATAAAATATTTATGCTTTCTATGTTATATACATTTTCAATATAAAAAGAAAACTATGTTTCTTTGCAGTATTTCTAATATTGCACAGTGCTTCCAGGTACAAATCATCGTCATTGATGCGTAAATCCTCGTGTTTTGACTCTGCAGGAATGTTTTTATTCTTTGTGGGGGGTAGAGTATGTCTTAGAAATTGGAATCAGTAATCAACTCTTATACAAAAGAAAAAGTGCGTCTGTTGGAAATACATCTATAGAGAGAGCGCCCAGGGACAAAGCATGTGGCCATGTGACTTTCACAAAGAGAATTATACCTGGAGTGTTTATACTTTTACATGAATTTTTCAAAGGAACCTTTCAAGTATTTCAAACTACTTCATCACCTTCATTAGCATCTAACATCTGGCTGCAGTGTAATAACCAGATATATATTTTAGAAATAAGCAGCATCCAAAAGGATTTTACCACTGGAGGTCAAGGAGAAATTTTCTATGAAAACAAGTAGAGATGATTGAATTCTAAGGGAGGAAAAAAAACATTTCATAATGTTTAGTCTCCACTTTTTGTGTAATTAGAATGTCATGTTTGGGGCTCCTTAAAATATTTATTTACATTTGCCCCTAAATAACTCTAATACGTGACCTTGTGTTCAGATTTCAGAAAAACAGTCATTAGACTAGTCCAGGCTTCAGGGTAGCTTTGTAGATAAGTTTCAAACATCATTAGACTGTCAGAAATGTGGACGGGCCTGTAAAATGTTTTGACCCATTTACAGTTATCCATGTCACCCCACCCACTGCTTCCTTGGCCCTATGCTTTTCTCCTGACCCTGTGCCATTAGGCTAAGAGGATGCATGGAAACCTTCACCAAATAACGGGCCTCAGAATATTACCCCAAAATATCAGGATCGTGGAGGATAACAAATGATGAGCGAATGGCTATTTGTTGAGTAATATTTTAGTCACCTTCATGTGGCTTTCCTTTTGTGTCCCATAACCCAGTGATATTGTTAATGTCTACACTACAGTTCCACTTCAAAGCTGAGAAAACTAAGTTAGTATAGTGGTTGAGAGCACTGACTTACCTGGTAGGCATAAGCAGGTCTGAATCCCAGTTCTGCTGCTTAATAGCTCTGCATTCCTGGGAAGGGATTTTTTTATTAGTTAGTTTCTAAACCTTTTAGCATCTTATTTTTATCTTATGTGAAAGTAGAAGTGAAAACATCACCTACCTCACTCAATAGCGTCGTGGCTAGACTAAAATGAGCATGTGCTAAAATAAAACGATCACATCAGTGGGTAGCACTAGTCAAAAACAATCAACACGTGATGGTGGTGGTTTGTTAGAAATGCTGTGACTTGCCCAAGGCCACACAGCAGTAAAACTGGAGTCGGGACTCAGAGTGAGGCTGCTAAGACTTCAGTGCTTTTCCCCATGCGGTGCTTTTCGCTGAGCATAGTGCCTCGGATACGCTCTCTGCGCTTATTAGGCCCACACCGCTTTCGCGGACCTGAACCTGTGGGTCAGCGTGTACGTTCATGCGGGCTTAGGAATTTACCCAAGGTTGAAGGCAGAGGCCTGCTATAAAGGAGGGGGGTATGAAAGGCGGCCTTGGATTCGGGGTACAGATGGAGACACTTGCTGTCCTAAGTGCCAGGATCCCAACCACCTGCAAAACTCCACCACCTCTGCTTGTCTCGGCCGGGCCGCTTCCTGCGCCCGCGGACATTCTGCTGGTTCTTTCTACCCGAGCAGGCAGTGAATAGTTTTCTGCCCTTTCAATCTTTGTATTGTTCACCTAGTTGTATAAATGTTGGCATTATAGAAATATACCTAGAAACAATATTAACAATGAAGATCAAATTTGAGTAATAAATTTTGCAAAGTAAACATGTAAAAATGAATGAGATTTTTCCTGGATTAGAATGAGGACAGTGCATGTGTACATACTACACATAACAGAGCGAAGGGGAGGACACATGGCAACAAAAACTTGACATTGTTATGTTTAAATGGTGATTCCTCTTCCATGTAAAATCATGTGCTAGTACTCTGTAAATTCTGCATGGCTCCTTGAATTCTTATTTTTATTTGTTTTAATCATGTAATATAATACATGAGTACCTTGTAATCTAGGGTTCATTTTAATTTTCCTTAAAGATAAACCGTGAAAAATAAAATTAGCTTTTATTAAGTGATATGGAAGAAATCTTGCCTCTTCATACTCTGTATGTTTCCGTACCCTACACTATCCATTGGCTATTCACCTGTGTGCTGTTATCAGTTATTAAGTTTGTCATCTCACATATATTAGATGTGAATGAAAACACTTGAAAATGAACACTTGAAAAGGTTAACATTTAATGATTTTGAATATGACCAGCTAGAAGGGAAATGAAGGAGACATAGACCTTTGGCACTGAGAGGTCTGAGTGTCGTGGAGAAAAAACAGGGTCACCTGAGATCACAAAGCTGCCAGAACTGCAGAAATGACCAGCTTAGGTGGAATAAATGCATAAATATTATACTGAGAAATTAACTCTCTCAGATCTATTCTTACGCAGTAAAATTACTTTTTGCATTACGAAAAAATAGTGTGTTCTATGGTGCTGGATTTCTTATGAAAAAAGATATGGGAAAAGAAAAATGAAATGACTATGATCCCAAATTCAGAGTTTGGGGCGGGGGAGGGGGGAGCAACTTTCTAAACTAAAGAAAGGTGTTGCAGGAAATATGAGGCAGTCTTTGCCTACATCTGACCTGGAGGAGTTTCATCCTAGCCTCTTCTCTCTGGTTGTCCCCAACTTCAGCACAATTCTCAAAAGTGGACGCAAAGTTTATTTCTTCTGTACCAATCAAAAGCTGCTTTTTTACTCTCTCAAAATAAAAAAAATAAGCACTGATTGGCTCTCCTAGGAGCACCGCTGAAGAAATAGTTAGAGTAAATTCTTCGCATGCCACTGAGTCAGGGTTCTCCTGATTAACAGAACAATACCGTATCTAGGAAGGGATTTATTATAAGGTATTGGTTCACACAACTGTGGAGGCCAAGCAGTCTCATGATCTACCATCTACACACTGGAGGCCAGGAGAGCAGGTGGTATAGTCAGAAAGCCTGAGAGCCAAGGAGTGGATTCCAGTCCGAGGCTGAAGCCCAGAGAAGCAGGAGTGCTGAGGGCCGAAGGTCAATGTCCCAGCTCAGAGAGCTTATCAAGCAGGTAACTGGGTTGGGTACATACTCTGTCTATTTATATTAATAACCTTGGCAGAAAAGAATAGAGTGTGACATATGAAGCCTGATTTATTTCCAACATTATTCTGGGTTTACACAATATATTTTTATGAGTCTTTTTTTCTCCAAATATAATTCTGCATATTTGGCAAAGTTTATCGTGAAGGCTCTTAGGCCTCATTAGTTTGCTGATGTCTCACTTAATATTGTCTTCTGATTTTCCCCCCAAATTATATACATCAAATATCTATTTTAAGCATAACGCACATTGCAGTTTTTGCATGTGTGATAGGATTCAGCATGGAATAGATTTATTTTTTAAATGAAAGTGAAGCAGATATATACATATGTTCTATTTTAAAAATAAATTTATATAATTAATTTTATATGCATTTATATGTACCATAAATGTATATATTTACATATTTATACAACTTATACACAGGGTGGGGCAGAAGTAGGTTTACAGTGGTGCCTATGGAAAAGAATACAATAGTTAATAAATACTAATACAGGAATAAGTCTATGTTTCGCGTACTCACCACCATAAACCTGCCTCTGCCTGATGCTGTGCTATCAGAGAGTTAAAACTCCCTATTACATGGCACCTCTCGCTTCACTGGCTAATGAAACAGGAAAGTTACACGGAGGCTTAATATTATCCAACATTTCCATCTCTTTTGAAAATTACTTGATCAAACTCCTGGTCAACATTTCCTTGCACTTTTTTGCCTCCCTTCCTTTGTCTAGTTTAGAACACCGGAAAACATCTTAGCAATGCCACGAAGCTTTGCTTTAACTAATTCAAGGATGGGCTGCAACGAGCCAAACAGACTCGGATGAAATGTCATGTCAGCGTTTGTATTCACCTTTATTCCTGAATTAACTATTGATCTTTCACCACGGTCAATACTGTGTTAGATGGCATGAGACCTAAAAATAAGAAAACTACGAAATGGCTGCTAAGATTCAGAAGACCATCTAAAAGGGTCTATAAAGGAAAAAATTAAAAAGAGGCAAATAAAATGATTGATGATAAAGACTTAAGAGTAAGGACGGGTCACTTCCCACTAGGAGGCGGTGTAGACAGTGTCGAGAGAGACGGTGTGGAACAGAGCAGTTGGCTGAAGCCTTTAACCACGGAGACAATATTCAGAGTCAGGTTTGGCAAACGGGTCACGTGCCGACGCTCCTGGGCGAGAACCGAGCCCTGTGGGCCCAGCCGGGCAGAAGCGGCCAGAGGAAGCGACGCCCGGACCCCAGGCGCCGGCTCCGACGGCCCAGCGCAGCGAGCCCGCAGCGCCCAGAGCACCCACCGCGTGGCAAAGGCGCTGCACTGCCCGAACTCCCAAACTTTCTAGCTGCAAATGAAAATCCGTGCTCCCCACCCCGCCTTGTGGGTTGTGATAAGCAAAACGTGTTTAGCATCTGTTCAGCTCTGCAGGATAAGTTGAAATATGCTATAAATGCTCTTCTTTCTTCCCAGACATAGGTTTCTTTGGAGAGAGTTTTTTTCTTGATATTACGCCAGTCTTTCAGGACTTTTGTCTTCAGTGGAAAAAAAAAAGAGAAACCTTTTTAAATCTAGTATATTCTTTGTTAGGTTAAAAAATTCAAGTCTAACTTTTTAGTTTCTTTTTCAGAGTAATAACATGGAAAATAAATAATCTCGATTACACTCCAAACTACAATTTGTTCTCTCTGTTCTTCAGAAGCGGGCAAAAAAAGAATTACATTTAATTTGATTTATCTAAAAGAACAAAAGACAGAAGTGGTAAGTTTGTGAACCAGGCTGGGAAGAGTACGGCTCCCTGGTCGGCACGTGGAGACCGGTGCTGCTTGTGGGCACACGCGCGGGGCAGGGAGGGCGCGTGCGAGATGCGCGCGTTGCTGTGGGTTTGCCCAGGCGCCGACAGCAAGGTTTCTGTGCATTTATGCGACACTGATCTGGTTACTTTTAGATGGGCAGGCCTTCTGCAAAAGCAAACTTTTCTCAACAGTGCCTCTCGTATTATATTGGCATGGAAAACAACAGGAAGGCCCCAAGCACATAAGGGCAACAGTGAAAAGTTGTCGAAATCTGATCTCAATCCTCGATGTACATCTGGAAAGATAATACTATTAGCCAAGTGCAGTCAAGGCTGGTTGGGAAATGAACAGTATTAATAATTTCAAAGCTGGCTGTTCTGTTCACCCGAGGAGCCTTTAAAATGTTAGTATCTTCTGTTCGGCCCTCCCCGCTGCACACCCATCTTTCTCCTTCACTCCTCCCCTGGGTGCCCCCCTCCTCCCCCCGTCCACAGGCTGTGGGGAAAGCCTGAGTGGGGACGGCAGCCTTCGAGGATCCGGACACTGGTTTCGGGGACACTGACACCAAGGAAACGTGTTGAAGGTATCAGAGCTCAGCCCGCACTGTCGGAGCTGTATGAGTGAGAAAGCTCCCTCGGGATGCCATCTCTTCCCGCCGTCTTTAGAGCGTATGGTTCGCAAGAGGACACCCAGTTTACGCCTCTACTCAGACCTTTCCCCGGGCAGCAGCCTCCTGCTGAAACCGTGTCTCAGGTTGCATAGCGGGTGTTGAAATAAATGGAGATGTGGGGGTGCTGCTCTAAAAATTTTACACACCCTCTCTTAGGGCCATGTAGTAAACTCAAGGAGATAATTCAGTAGAGCGGGGCCTCTTAAGATATCTCTGAATACATCTGGCAAGCTGTTGAGGCCATCAGGCTACCAGTCTCAGAAATAGAAAATAGACCTTCTCAGCCCTCTCCTTGAGATACATATTTAGTTCTGCATTTTCTATAGTTTAAATAAGGCTGTACGTTCCAAAGAAATTAAATTGTAATGAAGGAAAAACAGGATAAATGAGAGCATCTGACATATGCAGTATATTTTAAGATAATTGTGGTTAATCATTTTCTTGTTGAAGTAAAGTCATTTCAGTTCAAGCTCATTTAACTGAGGAAAGCAAGTACTCAGAAGACACTATAAAAACATTCTTGTTTTTGAAGTATTACTTAAATATATTTATGACATGTCAACAGTCATTTTACAGTTGTATACCAAAACATTATTGCCCTATTTGGGCTGATAAGTTCCAATTTATATAAAAATTGTACATTGCTTTTACCACTGCCAAGTTACTGAAGAAACATGAATTAGTTATACAATGAGGATAATGCCTGAGTGATACACTGTTATCTCCTATTACACTTCTGAAAAGAGTAATGTGCTTTCCTAAGTCACCAAGCCAAAGACGTAATAACTACCATTTACTCTCTACCACGTACTGTATTGAGCAATTCACATATATTAGTACATTTTATACTTACAAGCAAACTTGGGGTAGGACTGGGATAAGCGTTATGATTAATATTATTTATTGGAAGAAATAACTGAAGATCTTTAAGGCTAAGCAACTTCACTGCTAGCCATATAGCTAGAAATGAGCATATACAGATTTCAAATCCAAGGTCATCTAACTTCAAAATTTACCCTTTCAACCACTAAGTTACATAACTAAGGTAAAATAAAAGCTGAAGGATTCACATTTCTATCAGTGAAATCTTTCTGAGATTGGCATCCCCATGCATCCATAATACTCTCACAAATCCATATTGCCTTAGAGCTAGAAGTGCCGTCGCAACCCAGATATTCATTTGATAGAGGAAAACGATGGCCAGAGAGAATCGATGATAATCCTAATGTTGCTCCAGAAACATTTTAAGAAACAAAATGCCTACCAAATAGTAGACAAATTATTAAATTATAGTTAAATGACTAAATTATATTTACTATAGCTTGTTCTTAAGCCTGTTTATTTACACTTCTACTATCCCGCCTAACTGCTGGCTGTGGCAGTGATGCCAAGGGAAGGTATCGGGCGTGCCTGACGGAGCAGTCCCCCGTAGGGACGCATGTTCGTACGGGGCTGCTCTTCCAGGCTTTCATGCCTGAGTGTCAGGTCGCAGCTTTGCAGATTCCAGAAACTCAGTTATGTTAGAGCCCTCAGAAATGATTTAGCAGACAAGAAAAGTTTTATTATTTTTTTATCTTAGAAGTGGTAGGTTGATAAATATTTAACCATCTGCTTTTAAAAGGGGTGAGGAAGGAGAGAACTTATTTGTAGCATTTGCTAACTTTTATGTGTAAGTTACTCTGATCGGGAAAGATTTCAAGGTCCCAACTTGGCAATTGACATGGAAAATTCTTGAAAATTTAACAACAGGCTCTTCTGAGCGGGTATTACCTAACTCCAGTATGCAGCATATATGAATATTCATTCTCTCTCTCTCCGCTTTTCCTCCCTCCCCCCCCCTTGTGTTTGTCTGTGTGTCTGTATGTGTGTATGAATGTACATATATTATATTTATACAAAAATGCATACATATGTCTATATGAATAGGGCCAAATTATCGCAAATTTACTTTGCAAGCATAGAGTCAGGACAATGGTAATTAATTATACAATAATAGTCACTGTGACTGAGCCATATTACCAAATCTCAGGTCTAAGACAACTTCTACTTTGCATGGTGTTAGAGACACAGGACAAGTTAGCTATTGGCATATATATCATTCTGGGCTACATGCACACCATTGCTTTGTGTCCCCCCAATAAGATATCACCTCACGCCTGTCAGAAGGCTGTCACCAATAAACAACAGGTGCTGGCGAGATGTGGGAAAAAGGGAACCTCCTTGGACTATTGCTGGGAATGTAGATCGGTGCAGCCACTGTGAAGTAGTATGGCGTTTTCTCAAAAAAGTAAAAATGGAACTGCCTTATGACCCAGAGAGTCTACTTCTGGGAATATATCCAAAGAAACCCTAAAACACTCATTCGAAAGGACATACGCACCCCTATGCTCACTGCAGCACTATTTACAATAGCCAAGATTTTGAAGCAGCCCAAGCGCCCACCAGCAGATGAATGAATACGAAAGCTGTGGGACACTGACACCACGGAACGCTTCTCGGCCATGAAAAGGAAGGAAATCTTGCCTTTTGCAACAGCATGGGTAGGCCTAGAGAGTATTATGCTGAGTGAAATAAGCCCGTCAGGGAAAGACAAGAGCCATATGATCTCACTCATATGTGGAATCTAATGAACAAAATAAAAGGAAAAACAAAACAGAGACAGACTCACAGATACAGAGAACGGACTGACAGCTGTTAGAGGGGAGGGAGTTTGGGGGGCTGGGTGAAAAAGGTAAAGGGATTAGGAAGGGGAGGGGAGGGGAGGGGAGGGGGGAGGGAGGGAGGGAGGGAGGGAGGGAGGGAGGGAAGGAAGGAAGGAAGGAAGGAAGGAAGGAAGGAAGGAAGGAAGGAAGGAAGGAAGGAAGGAAGGAAGGAAGGAAGGAAGGAAGGAGGGAAGGAAGGAAGGGAGACACAGAGCACAGTGTGGTGATTGCCAGAGGGAAGGGGGGTGGGGGCAGGTGGAAGAGAGCCAAGCCGGGGGGATAAATGGTGGCAGAAGGAGACCTGACTTTGGGTGGTGAGCACACGTTGCAGATGATGTTTTATAGAATTGTACACTTGAAACTTGTATGTTTTTATTAATCAATGTCACCCCAATAAATTCATTAAAATTTTTCATCTAATTCCAAACCTGATCAATCAAAGAAAAAATCAGAGAGACAAGATTTATAGTACTTAGCCCCATCCTTCTATCCAATAATTTCTCCCTCATGTAGTTCTGTGAGAGTTCATATTTTTCCAGACTTGGCAAATAATGTGTGCCAGCACTCCGCTTCCGCGCCCTGGCAGACACCATTAGTCCATCAGATTCCCTTTGCTGAGTCAGAAAGTCTTGATTCTCTCTCCTTGAAATCACCTTTCCTCCCATCTCAGAGTTCCACATTCTGTCGCTCAGTGACCAGCTCGAATGTTAGCTCTTCAGAGAGCCTTCCATGATTTCTTCCACCAGATATACCATTTCCTTCTTTAATCAGCTATCTTGCTTTATTTATCAATTCTTGAAATATCAGCTAACATTTATTTACCTTTCTTGTTTCCCATTCTAAACCTAAGCTTTTAGAGAGCATCTTACATTTTTTGGACACCCCAACAGCATCTAGATTAGTGTTTAGAATATAATAGATAATTCACGAGTATTTGCTGGAAGCATGAATTACAAACTTTAAAATGTTACAACTATTTCCTAACTCTTGCTTTTGGCAAGAAACATGTAAGATATTTTCTAATTCGTATGCAAATGTATGATTCTGCCTCTGTTTACACGGCGACCAATTAATTTCTCTTCTAAAGTGTACCTGGCAAGAATGCAGAAGGGAAGGAAAGCCTGAGAAAATGCCCTGTCTGCAGTAGTGAAGAAGCAGATGTTAATCTCTGCGGGTGGATAGTTTTCTTCCACTTTGATCCAAGAAAGTGAAAGAAATTATCCCTCAGGTTCTGGGATCCATCTTCTTTTTATTTAGGGCCCTAGAAATGTATTACCTTAGAATTCTGAATGTGAGTTTCCTAGGTCATTTTTATTTGTCCAGCTCAAAATAAAGAAATCAGTAACCTGTCTTCTTTCACACTAACTCAGACTATTTTGATGAGTCAGAGGGGAAAAGTAAAATTCAACAATCATAATCCTAATACCCACACTTGATAAAATAAATTAGATGGGGATCCTGAATTTCTGGGTAACCACTTTACTATTTGAGTACCTCTTCTATGCCAAAATAATTTATATTAAAGGAAGCAAGGTAAATAGACTGTGTTAGATCAGCTGCTCCAAATTCTGTGTCTATTTTTTTAGAACAGAAAGAGCCAAGAGAAGGAACCTCATGAATTTGTGAGATTTATTCCCAGGCTCTTACGAGCCAGTACTTCCCATCACCATGTGGCCATCTCAAGCCGGACATTCATTTAATTACACGAGTATAAGCTGGACCTTCATTTGATTACATAAGCACTGACTATAAAACACTCTGAGTTTGGCAGGAAAATTTATTGACCACTTAAATATTCATTGAGGGAGTAAATACAAGAATTAATAGAACAGAAGGTATCGTTAATCCCTGCACTACAGAAGACAGAGCACTGTAAGAAAGTGATGGGCATAGTAAGATAGTGCAATCATGGTAGAATCTGACGTGGGTAAGTAATTGATGCAGCAAAATAAAAATAAAAAGGCAAGAACAAGACAGAGAAAACAAAGAAAATGTTTAGATCCATGATGCATTATCAAATTTATTTTAATTAATTAACATGCCTGGTTTAAATGTAATAGCATATTAGGCAATCAAATAAAGTTCTACATTGGCATTGATCTCCCAAGTAACAGGGCCTTCCCATATTGCTGAGAGATTGCCTAGCTGAAGAAGTATTTAAGTGAAGTCACATTCTCACTTCTTTTCAACATCACCTCATAGCTGACAGAGAAATGTAACCCTACGGGTGCTGAGGACAAAGATACAGAAGCAGCCTTGCCCTTGGCCGCCGAGCCACGCATAGCCCCCCCCCCCACCCCACCCCCCACCCTCCACCCCCCCCCCCCGCTCGCTTCTTTGTCCTGTCTCAGAACAGGCACTGAAGGAGTTTCGTAACCTACTTTAACTTGCTGTGAACCTTAATCAATGAAACTCTCACTTAGGTTAAGAACACTGCGTATACAATAGGTAAGTGTGTGAATAATATGGACAAATCATGGAGAGGCAAAATTCACTTGGATTTAAACATACATGAATACTTTCTCAACTCTGCCAATTGTAAGAAGTGCGTTAGCCGTAGTGAAACACTCAATTAGCTTATAAATAAAAATGCCTCTATTTGACTTTCTACATTGTATACATTTTAAGATGTGTAATTTTTACATGTTCACATCTTTGAAATAGACTTGTATCTTACTGTTGTAGCATCTTAGATACAGTGAAATATTGTAGATGGAGTCTTTGGTTCATGTTGCAATATTTAAATGAAATAAGTTAGTAAGTGTGAGGCTGGTTGTCATCACTATTAAAAGATACTATATTCTTTATTTTTTTCATTGAATTGATCAAAATGGAGTAGTTGTGCTTTGGTAACAAGCAACCCCCAAATCTCAGGGCTTAACACACAAAAGCTTATTTCTTCTCACCCTATATGTTCACTGTAGGTCACAAGGATCTCTCTGCTTACTGGGTTTTGGGGACTCAGGCTGATGTGTGCTGTCCAGGCATCTTGGCAGGAACTTCCATGATCAGTTCAGCGGAGGGAAGAGACTATGACAGATCACACACTGACTGTTAAAGCACTGACCGTATGTCACATGTGCTTGTAAACTCACCTTCCTGTGATGCAGGGAGGTAATGAAAATGGGTGAAGCCTGCAGGGAGTAGATATGATAAGGGCAAGAGTGGCGACCTGGAGAGAAGACACTTCACTGGAAAAGAGCTTTTTAACAACTCTAGCAGATTATTGCCTTGAGAAATAGGGTTCAGTGGATATTTATTATGACTTTTCACATAATCCTAAGATTTTTATATTTATGAAAAATTTCCTGATTTAAAAATGTTACCCACTAATTTAAAAGTGTTTATAGACCATAGGTAATGTTCGAATGCCAATTTCAGTTTTTGGCCTATAGCAAGAAGATAATGAGAATTCAGAGGAGACCAGAATTTGAAACCAAAAAAAATTATCCTAAGACCTTAAGAGCCCAGAGATTTTCAGAAAAGGGATGGCACTGGACATTTTACAGGGTGCGCAATGGGATTTGAAGTTCATCTTAGCTTGATGATAAATAAAAGAAGGACCCCAAGAAACATACGGACCCACATGTAATGGTACCCACCTTGTTTTCACCTCTTTTTGTCTGATAAAAGGTTCTTACTGAGTAATTTTGTATGAGACACTGAAATGTGGCTCAGAGTCTGAAACAATCGTCCCTCGTCTCTATAAGGTCTGGATGTATAATGGGACGTTGGGGCAAGCATTTGATCAATGAACAGGTTAATAGATGCATCACAGAACCGCATATGTTTTTGGTGAACAGGGGTTTTAAGATCTCAAAAAATATAAATATTAACTTCGGCTCATAGGATGACTAGCGTACCCATTTTTGACTTCTCACCTTTTGTGTTGGTGACAATACATCAGTAATCACTTTGCACAACCTTGGACAGAAAGGTTTCCATTTTTAACTTCAGTAAAATCAGATGGGAGCGCATTAGGTGAATGGCTCCAGCTCCTCAGAGCGCAGGATGCCTTGTAAGTCATCGCTCTTCAGGAAACAACGACCACAGAGGTAGAGGGGACTCAAAAGTGAATGTTGCGAAAAGTTTATAAGCCTTTGAAACACTTGCTAAGGTAAAATTTACTTTAACATTACAGGGTGATTTCCAGGACATTCAGATAGCATCTTTGAACAGGCTTCAGGTGTTTGACCTGGCAGCAGGGTCTCTAACCAGCAGGCTCCCGCGGCCGCCGGTCATTCACCAGCACAGGGAGGTCCGGGGGGTTTCCTGCTGAGGGTCCCGCTGACCCTCCTTCAGGGTGACCTGGGAAGAACTAACATTTGGTTTAAGATACTCAGCTTCCTTGAGATGTAGGAGATTTGAATATGACCAGCCTTGTTATTTATCATCATCAGTACTATGCTTCTACTAGTAATTAGCAAACTTTTAAAATCGACCTTTAGCTGTCTAATATCCATTTATTCAGCGGCTTGCCCACCTCCTTTGCTGTCCTCTTCCGCTCTCGTCACCTGTGAGGATTCTTCTGTTCCTAGCAATCGAAGGTTGAGTAAAGAAAATTCATATGACAAATGTCATTATTAAAACTGTGGTATATACAGCCCGGCCCGGCGTGGCTCAGTGGTTGAGCGTCGACCTGGGATCCAGGCGATCGGGGTTCGATTCCCGGTCAGGGCACATGCCCGGGTTGCGGGCTCGATCGATGACTCTCTCATCATTGATGTTTCTGTCTCTCTCTCTCCCTCCTTTCCTCTCTCTGAAATCAATAAAGATATATTAAAAAACAAAACAGAACAAACAAAAAAACTGTGGTATACAGTTGCAACTAAAAAAATCACAATGAAGAGCCATCTCTGTATAAATGTGTAGCAAGAGAAATTTTAAGCTTGACTAAGAAATAGATGCCATTGTATGCAGGCAAAACCAGTTTACTGGTCTGTAAGGAATCCAACCATATTTCCAAAGGTTTTCATTATACATTTGTAATAGGATTTTTTGTTCTTCTGGCTAAATTTCTGAAGTTTATCAGCAGATCTGGCATTCATTATTATAATCAATTAAGATATATGAGTGTATATATAGTATAGCTAAGCACAGGCAAAAAACTTACATGGTGTATTTGTTTAATTTCTAATCATATGTTTTATTTAAGTGACATTTTTAAATATGATGAACCACATTTTGGGTGGTTGGTATCCTTTGATATAATTATTGACCTATTTGATGTTTTAATCAATATTAGGTTAAAACACACATTCCAAAATAATACACACACACACACACACACACACACACACACACACACACGGCTGAACCATATGAAGTTGCCAATATTTAACTGTTTTTTACTTGGAAACAGGCACTTTCATATGGTCCAAGCTGATATGTAAATACCTGCTCAGTGAAAATTATGTAACTGTTTTGTCACAGCCTGAGGGATCCGCTCTTAAGAAAGCCAATCATTTCTCAAACAGAATGAGTTTATTAGAAGCTTTAAAACTCTCTTGGGGAAAAAGGGGCTTTTGATAATTTATTGAAATACTACAGTTGTACAGTGTGCTTTAGAAAAAGGCAGAGGTGACTGTGAGGGGACATTTTAAAATTTTGATCTGGAAAAACGTGCAGCTGACAGTGACGTGCTTGTGAGTAGTCCTTTGAGGCTGCTTTTAAAATCCTGCTCCATGGAAACCGCTGCTTATTAGTTCACTCCATCCCAGTTCAACACCGGATGGAAGGCAACATCTCATTACTGTGCTCACTGGTAACTTTTCAAAACTTGCCTCTGAAGTCTTTTCCAAGAAACATCATTAAAGATTCAATACACAAATAAGTCATCTCATCCGTCCCCGAGTGTGGTGTGTGCATCTGCAATTCTGAATAAACTATACTGTGATCATACTTCAAAAGGCAAACGTGAAAGATGGAGGGCCAACGGGCCAATCTAGAGATTTCAGCTTTGGTTTAAGGAAATAACCCCCAAACCAAATGCCTTTCCCTCCTTCGCATAACTCATCCTCAGGTGGTGGTAATAGGTACAGAGTATTTGCAAATAGAGGCATTAAAGAGTATGTTAATAAATCTTCTTTTTTATTCTTCTCAAAGGCGGTTTCTCATCCTTTATCTGGTCTTTTAAGTAAGTTGATTATAATAATTCCTATGCGTCCTTCTGGACTGCAGTGATGAGCCGATGCATGCATGCTCATGGAATTATGAAAGAGACGGGGAATTAGAAAGTAAATACAAAATAAGCAGAAAAACCACAGGAAAATAAGAATAAGAAAAAATACTCAAAACAGCACAACCACCAAATCCCTTCTCAGCTGGTAGTGTTCAAAATCCACCCTTGTAATTTGAAAATCAGTACAATGTATGCTGATGAAAAAGCTTTGGTTCGTGCTAAATGCCCGCTGTGAGTATCAGAGAGCTTTGCTTCCCACACCAAAGAAAACCCCCTGGAGCCCTTCTGCGGGCCTACAGCTTCATGTGTCTCGGGGCGAGCCGTACGAGACGGTCCCGTTAGGCCCCACGCCGTGGCAGAAGCATCGGATTAGTAGGTAAAAGGGAATGAGGTATTAAAAATAAAAACTTTTCAGAAAGTAAGAGCTTGAGGAAAGCAATGGAATGAAGCAAGATAGAGAAAACATATTTTCAGTGGAATCTTATTTGGGTTTTCCCAAATTTGAAAGTCCATCCTGTAAACCTGCACCAGAAACAAAAATTGGGTAAGTAGATGTTGTGGTCACGTTGTGTGCTAGGCATCACCGGTCGCTAGTTTCTGCCTTTAAGGAGCACACATGTAAAGAGGAGGCAGGGACGTGAACCCATCCTAACAATACACGGTAATAAACATAGTGATGGAAACACAAAGTACTAGAAAGCACAAAGTGGGCAAAATCAAAGCTGTTGAGTCAGCAAAGGCAGTTTCCTGGGCCTGAATCCTGAAACGCACGCGGAACCAGCCAGGGGCAAAGGTGCTGGGCAAGACGAGAGAAAGACTATGTCCAAAGCCGTGCAGAGAAAAAGCGCGGACTGTTGGGCCAGCTGCGTGTAGTCGACACAGCTGCTTGCAGAGCATGGACGGAGGGGTGGAAAGGAACCTCCCCCAGCGACCAGCCGCACACAGCCGGCCATGTAGTGAGAATGCCAGTCCACAGCCCTGCCAGTTCCCCTCCTAAAGGGCCTGAACAGCCTCCTTTCCCGCTGGGCCCTGCCGAGCTCTGCGTACCTGCCAGGGAGAAGGCACGCCTTCCCTTCTCTGCCTGCTGCAGGCTGGCAAGCAGACTTTTGTAACCTCTTTATTCCTTCATGCAAAGGCTCTCCTTGCATTTCTAGGAAGATCATTCTCTGTGTTGGTCTCATTAGGATTCTTTGTCCCGTTGCATGTGCAGAGTCTCACTAAATATACACTCAAGGGGAAGGTGGTGAGAGGAGGGGTGGGTGCAGCCAATGCAATTTGTGGACTTATTTAATCAGAGTGAGAAGTATTTAGAAGTGAAAGAAGTTGTAAGAATTGACTTCATTTGCATCATTATCGGAGTTTAAAAACCAAATGCAGCTATTAGAAAATTAAGTTAGATGGGCTGCAATTAGACTTAGATGAACATATACATACGGAAACGCCTACAAAAAAACTGCAACAATTTTGACTTGGTTACTGTTACTGTTACTGGGACTAATTTTCAGTTAATTGAAATTTTATTGTATTGCAATAAGGAGCGCTGAAAATTGGTAAATCTTAATGTCCTGAAACCCAACCAACTGGAACCTTCAATGAACCCTCAATTCTGCATGCATTCATAAAACACAGGTGAAAAAAATAAAACAAGCTCCTATCCCAGATTTACTCCAGAGATCAGGGTTCGCGTGTGGTCAGTTACTTTGCCTAGTCTCCAAGGCTGTTACTAGGTATATTTGCAGAGGGGAGTAAAGTTAATTAGTGTTGCTAATGAAGACTTTGCACTACTCTGAAATTTTAGTAATGAAAGGTTACATTTTATTTAATTATTGCAGGGAGATAAAGTAAAATGCTGTAGAAGGCTGAACTCTGTGTGTGCCTATATTCATGTGAGCAGGACTTTGGGAGTGAGGGAAGAGCTAAGACCACGCCAAATAATACATTTTCAATCAGTGAGTCAAAGGCGTGATATGGGCGTTTATACTCACTTCTCTGTACCCAGAGATGGTATTGTCAACCTCTGTATTTTCAACCTTAACACCTAGTTTTTAATTCTCTTTTTAAGCAGTTTGTCCAGGCAGTAAAGTCGAGTAAATTATGGCAAATCAATCCCAATGCAGCCACTGCTTTCTGTAGTCAATGTTTTGAATCCGTATTTTTCTATTAAGTCCAACCAGGATTCTTAGGGAGCACCATCAGCACATGGGCTACACCTGAGAAAGCTCAGATGGCCTCATACAGAGGCTGCTGTTTTTATTGAGTTTAAAATGTATCAAATCTGTCAGTATGTTGCAGCATATATAATTTTGCTAAAGAACATTTCCCAGGAGCTAGAACTGTAAGCAGTGAATGAAGAAATAGGAAGGGTAATTCACAAATTCTTTAAGATAAAATGAAATAAATATTTTAACCCTTAAAACCCCTTAAACATCAAAACTGGATTTTCAATAGCAGACAACTTAGCAAAGTAGTTGTGACCTAAGCTACAAGATTAAAAAGACATTGAAAATGTTAATGAAATTCAAATTTGAAGTTTTATTTCTTCTGTATTAACTAAGAGAGATTTCTATGGGTTCTCACCACATGTTTATGAAGCTGGGGCTGTTGCAGGAGACCAGCTAAGAACTAAACAGTTGAGACAATTGATTTGAAATCAGAAAGCCAGGCTATAATGCAACCTCAGCATTTGGGTCCAGAGTGTTTTCCACTAAACTAAACTTCCATTCTCTCTTGTGTTAAGGTTGATCCCTTTTTAATTCTCTCTTCAAGCAGTTTGTCCAGGCAGTAAAGTCGATCACATTGACGGGAGGTGGGCGGAGGTGAGAGGGAGATCACTGCTCGCTGTGCTCTACCTGATATATTTTGTTGAACATAGTTCATTTCAAAGGACATTGGACTAATGCCTATTGTCTACCAGATCCATTTTTGAGCACAAAACTCTGATTTCATAATAGCCTTAAGATATGGAAACCTAGAGTGCCCATAATAATAAAATGCCCTTGAGTTTGCCAAGGATTCAATCATTTAACAAATATACTTTGAGTGTCTACTGTAAGCACCTTGTACTCCTGGGAACAGGGGGATGAAAATACAACCTCTGGGTACAGAAGAGACAGCGAACCCTCTGGCATTCTGCTAACTGATAATTGTTTGTTCACGCACACAAATATTCGTTGAATATCATGTGAAAGAAGATCAGGTAAACATGACTGGGGAAACTGTATTCTGTGGTATAAAGCAATCCAGGAGAAAATGTTGCTCTAAATGTATCATCCATAACAAGATTATGTTAAACTTCCACAAACAGTACACGTTCTCACTATAAATGATACATTAAAATGTAGTCTATTATACTTATAGCCTCTTTTGCTCTGCTTTACTTTTTTCTAAAATGCTGGTTGAAATCCACCATTTTTAGGTAATTTTCATAATCCACTAATGAGTCTTGACCTATTTTTGGAAAATACTGCTTTAGGAAGTGGCTGCCAGGTACTGCGAACCTTCCAAGGATGTTGCTTTGTGTTGTGTTCTGTAAGGCTGGGCTCCAGCCCTAGAAAAGCACATCGCTTTTTAACCAACGTCTTCCTCTAAAAATACAGGCCTGTGCAGGGGGTGAAGTTTCCGCCTGCTGCGAGTGGGGTGGCCTCTTTCCTGTCTTCACTTCACTTGCCCTATTGCTCTAGTTTCCAATAAATGCTTTATAGGCTCAAAGTTTATTTTTTTAGCTCAAAATAGATTGCTCAAGTATGACAGTTGCAATATTCAACGACATGCTTTGAAGCTGCTTATGACTGGCAGCAACAGTACAAAATTAATCTGCACATTTTCTGTAATGTAACTTCGAGGCACCCTCGGCACTCTTGTATGGAATTTTTTCTTCATTTTTAAGGACTTTAAAATAAAACTGTGCTGGGTTCCTCTGTCTAGTCACAGATTGCTTCTCTTTCTGGCTTCATTTATTATATCCCCACATTTTCCTGCTCTCTTCACTTGTTTTGGCCAAATAAAGATCAGTATTTCATGAGTTTGCCAGTATTTCATGAGTTTACCTGGCCAGTGGATTTCTGTAGGCATCTAAGTAGCCGAGGCCAAGGCTATCATTACAGCCAAGATTTTGCCGTTTTGTGAGCTCTTTAAAAGTGTGCCCGTCTAAGGTCAGCTGGTGAGCATGTCTGCCTCCTGGACTTCCAGTGAGGAACTGAATTTCTGAAGGCAGTCCCTTTAGAGCCTGTGTGATGGTACACATTACATACCCTAAAAGGCACATTACTTTAGTGTTAAGCTTGTTCAGTGTTGACGGTCACATGCCCTCATGTAGCCATCACCCAAAGAGGATACAGAACATGGCCATCGTCCCCGGTCACCCAGACCACTTTCCACGCAATCTCGGGAGCTGCCCCTCTATGTCTCTGTCACCTCAGGGGTATTCTACCTATTCCAGAACTTTACATAAATGGAATTTAAAAGAAAGTGTTCTCTTATGTTCAGCTGCCGTCGCTCAGTTTAATATTTATAAGATTTCGCTGTGTTGTCGAAGGTACCCATAGTTATTCCCTTTTGTTTCTGGGCAGCTTTCCATCGTTGCCCAGGATGTACCCCAATGCCTTTATCTGTTCACTTGCTGATGGACGTGTGAACGGTTCCCATTGTTCGGTTCATGTGAATAAGCTGGGAGAATGTTTTTATAAAAGGACTTTATAGACTTATGTTTTCATTTATTTTGGGGAAATATGTAATGGTGAAATGTCTGGGGCATGTGTGTTTAATGTTATAAGAAACTGCAAACATTTCTTCGAAGTGACTGCAGCACTTTACACTCGCACCGAAAGCGTGTGACGTTTCCAGCTGCTATTCTCTAACGTTTGGTGCTGTCGACCTGTCCATGTTAGTCATTCTAGCGGGTACGAAATGGGGTCTCACTGAGCTTTAAATTTGAATGTCCTTGATCCTAAAAATGTTTAGTGCCTTTTCATAGGCTTATTGATTTTTCTTATATCTGTGTGTATGTGCATGCCCGCCTTGGTAATGTCTGTCTAATTATGTCTTTTACCCATTTTTAATTGGGTTCTTGGTCTTTTCATTTTCTGATTTACAAGTTCATTTGCATTTTATAGAAAAATCTCAATACTCAGTTTCAAAAGACTTGGATGTAGTACATCAATAATACATGGCACTTTTATATTTCATGCAACATTTTTGATGGTTGGTTTGTCGCATGTATTCTTTATCTAACTTGATGAAAATATATACTTTAATTCATGGATAAAGAAATTAAAGCAAAAAATCCTATAAATTTTTTTCAAGGCAAAAGGGGACAAAGAATGTGATTAACTCAGAAATGGGTGCATAAAATCTATTTGATTTACTGCCTCAAAAGAAGGTATATGTCCCCATCTCTACCCAACTAAAATTTTTAAAATCCTACTCAGCAAGCATTTGTACTGTATTGGCTGAATTTGATCAGTTTGGTTTGTCTGTTTCAAAACAGCCCTGAGAGATTAAAACCAAGTAATCGTTGCCCTGTAAAGAGAGGAGAGCAGCTCTGCGAGGCTTGGCTCTCAGCTACGGGAGAATGGGCGGCAGTGTTGATGGAGCTGATCTCGTCTGGACTTGTCTCTTAAGTCCTGCGCCCCTTTCCTGCAGCCTCCCTAACACGTGGGGTGGGGGGAGGTGAGTCGCTGCTCCTGTTGGGTGTAAACTTGGCAGTAGCTCTCTGCCGGCTGAAAGGAACGGCTTATCGCAGGAAAATTCAATCGGTTGATTTGGAGCATCGATCTTAGGTCATCATTCTCTTCTCCTACCGTTAACAACTTCAGTTTGCCTAAAGGCACCAAAATGCACTTAACCCTGGCCTCTTGCATTTAATCTACTAATCTTATTGATCTCTAACAGTTTTCAGTATGCATTGATTGAAGATCTATTTTGTACACAGTACTCCAGAAAGTATTTATTTCCCCAAGGCCATCCTGGAGCAGCATATAGCACAGTGGGGTGTGTGTGTGTATGTATTAAGTCCACTAATAAACATATGGACATGTTTAAACTGGGGTTCATTGGTTCTTCATTCTAGAACTATAGCAGCTTGGGTACATTGAAATTCTTCAGTAAACCTTTATAGAAATGCTGGCTTAAAAAACTAATTCTATGAAGTTCTTTCAATATACTGGAAAGAAAACGTCAGAAGCTAGAAGGAACTAATAATCGTAGTAGCCAATGAAAAAAAGGTGACACTGAATCTGCTGCCACAAGGGGGGTATTAGCTGTGGTAGTGGTCGGTCTTGGCAGCCAGAGTGTTACCAAGTAGGACTGCTTACCCGGAGATGGGATAGGGGTCCAGGAACCCATTCATTGTGGGGAACGAGAACAGAGACCCCACAAGAAGTCTGGATTCTTAAAGGATGGCTCGCTCAGTAAAGAGAGAACTGGGAACATTTCATTCCACTCTTACAGGAATCATAAGGAAACTCGTGGAATTTAAATAACAAAAGAAACCGAAACAAACTCATGATACAGAGAACAAATCGATGGCCTCCAGATGGGAGGGGGCTTGGGAGATGCGAGACAAAGGTGAGGGGATTAAGAAGTACAAATTGGGGATGTTAAATTCAGCATAGGAAATACAGTCAATAATATTGTAATCACTACGTATGGTGTCAGATGGGTACTAGACTTGTCAGGGTGATCACTCCGCAAAGTACATCCAAGTCACTAAGGCAGCCCAGATTGAAGAGGAGAGAATTAGACTTTTACATCTTGATTGGGAATGGCAAGGTCACAGTTCAGAAGGACATGTGACATGGGAGATAGTATTTTGGCCATCTTTGTAAAATATAATCTGCTGCACAACTCTTTTTCTTCAAAATCAAGTAATCTCAAGAAACTTTGTGGGAGATGTTTTGTAGATCAGTTATGTCCATCTTTTGAACGAACTCAATACTAATCTAGGACTATATAATATTTTTTCATAAAATCAGTAGCAGACATTTGAGCTCCTAATATATTAGGAGCTAAGTCTAGGCCTATATGTCTAGTTCTAAGCTTTTTAGAAACTATTTAAAATTTGTTCTTCATTCCATTCACTTCCTAGCTAATTACAACACAAAAGCTATTGGTGTTATTAGATTGGAGTAATTCACTTGCTTACGAAGTTAGCTCTTTTTCACTGACATTTTAACACAGTTATTAACAAGCATCCCAAATGTAGTGACAAGGGTCTAAATCAGAGGTTTAATCTACGCTCTACGTGGAATTCTACAAATCTCAGCAGTTGAGAGCTTCATTTTTGTCAAGCACTTCCTTAACAAATACCTCTAATAACCATGCCATTGTCCCTCATGAGATGTCATGATTACTCAGTGTCCCTGTGTGGAGGCACACGGACAATGCCAGAGGGTAGCCAGAGGCAGAACTCCAATTGTCCAGCTTGGTGCTGAGGCAGAGAACACTAAGAGATAACCAAAGACAGTTCTCAACTGCATCAGATGTGTAAACTGAAATTCAGCTGCTATTAAGATGGAAGCATTTATATTTCTTACCATTTGGGGACTATCATGCCACACCATTGTCACCCATGTAATGCAGTAATTCATTGTGGGGTTTTTTTTGTTAACCACCAGCTAATCTGTGAAAAAATAGGGGTAGTTATTCAGTGATCTTGGATGTGGACATGTCCTAAATTTGTCAAAAAATATTCTAGCAAAACATCAAATAGAAAAACAGAGGGCAGAATATTGATGGGTTTACTGGTACTGAAAGATGTCAGTCTAGGCGTCCTGAACCCTCGGGGCTCCCATTACAAACTCAGGTGACGTCGAACAACCCCTGAAGTTTGATATTTCCCCCTAAGTGTGTCAATCACTGAGGACTTACTGCCCACTTATGCTTTTATGTTTATGTCAGAGGGATGACCTGTGATTGTATCAGTGGCTTCTAACATAAGGAAATAGGACGAATGTCAAAAGCAGAGCAGGACGCAGGTGGGATAGCAGCTGGAGATGGTTTCTAGCTGCAATGAGCTCAGGAGAGTGAAGAAGTAGAAAGGCTGTAGCTTCACGGCTTGTTTTGCTTTCTGTTGTTTCCCTTTCCTCCCATCATATCTTATCCCTTCATTTAGATTTTGTTTCTGGTACCAGGCAAGTTCTTTAGCACCTGGGTACACACAAACTGTAGACTCCAGGTGGAAAATCTGGGTTTTTTTCCGTGTGTGTGTGTTTGGTGGGAAGCTGGCGAAGGAAGAGGGCTCCAGTATCCACAGTATACGTCTGGTCTTCCGACCTCAATAAAATCACAACAGAGGTAGAGACCATCTAGGAAAGAACGGCACAGGTAAAGAGATTAAAGGAATCCATTTGAGGAGACAGCAGAAGGGTTAGGAGACGTTATCAAAATATAATAAAACACGAAAGGGACATGGTCAGGATCTGTAAATTAAGTAAAGATATTAAACAATACAGAGCACACAAGCCCATTCAACAATAGTAGAACATGAGGAGGAGCCCGACGACCGAGCCATAAGTTGTCAGGCCAGGTCTTAAGCTCCCTACACTCCCGAAGCCCGTGTCAGGCTCAGAGTAGGTCCTTCCAAACCCCTCTCAGCCAGTACAGGGTGACACAGAGCATGTCCCCGTCCGTTCTTTTCGGTGGGAGGGTAACGATGCAGAGTCCCAACATTGCTCTTCAAGAGTTCTTCAGCTCTCTTGCATCAGTCATTTATTAATTCCTCGAGGTCAGTGAAGAGCTGGAGGTCATGAAACCAGCTTCACCAGTCCCCTTTGTAAATCCTAATCAGGCGGCCACACACCTTGCCTTAGGATGTGGGAAGAGCTGCTTTTATTGTTTTGTTTAAGCCTTTGGTTCTTCAACTGGAACAGGAAGAGAGAGAGTCCGATTTACCCCCCAATTACGTAGGGACTGCCCTCTATAGTTTCATAATTAAGCTAAGGTTTAACAGCGTTGAGGTGACCTGTTCAAGGTCACACAGCTATTGGGGAAAGAGTTGGGATTCAAAACCATGTCTATATGATACTAAAACACATTTTAGGAGTTTATAATTTTTGAGGAAAAGGGTAAGCCTTGGAAGCAGCTTTCTCCTTGTTTCTGGCTGTGCTGCATCGTTTCCATTTTCCGTCTCCAGGCCTGTTTCCTACTAGCTTCCGTCCTTCCCGATCTGCGCGTTGGAAGGTGGCCACAGCGGAAAGTGGCAGTCGACCCCCTCGGCCCTGGGCTCCGGGGGCCTCTGGCTGGGGCCGGCACCAGCAGGAGAGGCGGGAGGCAGGGAGAGCACGGGCTGGCGGGATGTATGCCTCTGGCTCCCTCCCCGCCCGGGCCGTGACTTGGCAGTCGCCACGCTTATCTCTGAAAGCCACACTCCTGTGGGATGGGTCCTCACATACGCTTGATCCTGTTCAGGATTCCAATAGTTATGGCCCCCCTGGGACCGTCGGATCTGGTGGCGGTGGCCGCTGCTGGGGGCCACAGCATCCCTCGTCGGCTTCCCTGGGTACTTGCAACAGCTTTGTAAATAATGCTTCCATTAAGCCCTTCCGAAGAGGCCGCTTGTGGGCGCCATCTGTTTCCTCCTGGGAGCTTGACACGTACACCTACAGGTGGGTAGGCCAGTTACTCACGTTATGTTTCTCAGACAACATTACTTTTCCAACTCTCTGTTTAATTGTTAGAGCCAGGGGTGGAGGTGGCGGTCTAGGGAATGGGCAGAACTTACCCATGTGAAGGAAATTGCATAAAAATGGAATATAAGGAAGCTCCTGGTAAGGTTAACCCATTATAAATCACTATTTCATTCTTTACTAACTTGAAGGGAAATCTGTCAAAGATTACACTGAGCTTTTATTGATTTCCTTTTCCCTCAGCCTTTTTAGAAAGGAATACATTATGAATTAAGCCACTTGAGCTCAATATAAAGTTCCAGTAAATAATGCTTGAATCTTGAATTTTATCACTAATCTCAGAGTCCAGAGACGCAAAAGTTGCCTACCTACCAACCAGATAATAATTCACAGCAATAAAAAACAGGATGGTGTTCTTGCCTCTCTACATCCAGTTTATTTTACTCTTTCATTTTAAAGAACTTAAAGTGATTTCAAACTATCTGGATGTATGTCTCCCTTCTCAGCATATTAGAAATCCTATTTCCTTCTAAAAAAAAAAGGTGATATGTTATTATCATGAACCAGAAGTTTCCTCAGTTGGTTTTGAGGTCAAATTATTCCTAGTGTTTCTAAAAGTAAAGACATATTTTTGATAACAGTCCCTTCACTGGTTGTTAGTTGAGGAAGTAGCCACAGCCTAACTGAATCTATCTGCACACCCTCCAAATATGATGCCTGAGTCAGCATGGAAGAGAGAAAGCAGGACATACTGTTCCAGGAAATATGGAAGATTTATAAAAGTTGATCAAATGTCAGTGTATATTAGAACTATCAATAAGTTTCAGAAAGTAGAATTGTTGGCAACAATGTAAGCGCCCATTTTAGGAGAGTAAATAAACCTGTGCTCACACAGTGGAATATCATGCAGCTGTGAAAAAGGAATAGGCAGAACTCTACAAACTAATACATAGTCGTTTTTAAGTGAGGAAAAAGCAGAAGTTATAAAATAGCACACAGCAAATACCCCCTTTTTGTACAATAATGGAGGGAAAAGTGTATCTCAGCATGCTTTGCTTGTGCAAAAAGACAGAAGGATAAAGCAGAAATCATGTAATTGGTGTTCTCTTGGGGGAGGGTGGCAGAGGTGGAAACCTTCCAGGCGCTTCTCCAATTCCAGCTTTGTGTAGACAGTTTGATTAAACGCGCTAATGTTTGCATACAAATAAAATGGGGGAAATTTCTTAAAAGAAAAGAAACAGAAATAAAAGAAATTAAGGTAGTTCAAATCAGTAACGTAGCCACATTAAAGGAAAACCATTAATTACCCTGAGTAATTTTTGTAGCATTTTGACTTTATGATTTCAGCCTAAAGAAAAAAATATATATATAAAAATTTAGGTCTAGTTTATGAGTTAGGTTTTTTGCAGTAGTTTGGTTTAGCAGCTCTAAAAGTAATTCCTGAGTATTCCAGAATTAAGTATATAGATAAATATGTTAAACATCATAGGAGCTATGTTTTGCATTGCTAGGTAAAGAAATTCCAAATATAAAAAAGAGAAGATTAGAATTAACACTGTGGAATTGGTATTGGGTTGGAATAAAAGGTATCTGTCTAAACTAATTATTTCTTTTTCTTTTAAGATAGTTATATTGAGCTATAATTCACATACTATAAAATTCACAAATTTAAAGTGTACAATTAAGTGTAAACTTATGTTTTTGCATATAGGTTTTTGCATATAGTTAGATGATGATAGATGATAGATATAGATAGATAGATAGATAGATAGATAGATAGATAGATAGATAGATAGATAGATGATAGATAGATAGATAGATAGATAGA